>NC_133158.1:161774964-162390355 GCF_040802235.1 Manis javanica | reverse complement strand
TGACAGCATCTCAGTGAGAACCCTGCAGGACTGCTGTGCCTCATGAGCACGACACAGCAGCTCCTGACAAGACCTCCTTTCCTCTCTATGGGGCCTCACAGGCAGAGCCACGGGGCAGCTCTGGTATTGGCACCTGGGTCTCTGGGATGCAAATGATGTGCCCCTTCCATGAGGCCACATTTCAGAGTCTGGATGCCAAGGAGCTACAAGAGGGGGAGAGAGAAGCTGATGAGACCCAGCTTGTTCTTTTGAATCCCAGATATCCCAAGAACTGGAGGGCAGAGTACGGAGGTGGTCCTCTTATTAATTTAAAACCCAGTGGAGATGTGATTAAGGAAGGGATCAAGATGAGGTCATACTAGATTAGAGTGGGCCCCAAATTCCGTGAGTCTGTCCTTACAGGAAATGGAAAGGGACACACAGAGAAAGAGGTAATCTGAATATGGAGGCAAAAATTAAAATAATGTGTCTACAAACCAAAGAATGCCAGGGAGTGCCAGTAGCCACTAGAAGCTAGGAGACAGGCACTGAATAGATAGATTCTTGCTCAAATCTCCAGAAGGAACCACCCTGTCAACACCTAGGTTTTGGACTTCTGGCCTCCTGAAGTGAGAAAGTAAATTTTGTTGTTTTAAGCCAAAACAAAAACAAAAAACTATCAATGATATTAAATAACTAGATGAGGTAATACCAGATACCAGTTTCAAAACAGCCTTAATGGATGGAGATGCCCCCTTGTCCTCCGTTCCCCCCAAAATGTGTACTGATGGCCTGGTCAGTGCCGGGCCATGGCTGTGTCACTCACACAATGAATGCCCTGTCAGGGCCAGGGCCCCATGAGTGCCTCTAACGGCCAGGGCTGTGGGAGCTCGCTGACGTAGAGAGGGCAGTGTGGAGTGCAGGAATCTAGAAGGAAACGCTGGCACAGGGCAGATTGTACAAGCTGGGTGGATATTTGGAAAGGTAAGTGAGGGAAAGTTTCTAGCAGGCATAGAGAGGCCACCCCAGGTGCAGACTGTGGGCTGGTCCATTGTGTAGGAAGAGTACCAGAGGGAAGCAATATCTTCGTATGTTTTGCTTTCAAAAGAACCTGAAGAGAGTGGTGCCTTAATCTGAAGAAGTGATCCCAGGCCCTCCTTGACATCTCCACAACAAGCAGTGGAAAGAGAGTGTGGGGAGCCACCTCTGCCCACGGGACATTTTAACTCCTGTCCCACAGCATCTGCCCATCTCATCTTGGTGTTCAAGTTAGAAAGTGCCTCCCCTAAAGTCCCGGACACACTGTTTCTCTCTGAGCCAGGCTTGTCTCTGAAGGGAATGGGCTGGTCCTGCACTATGCTCTTGTTCCTCCCACTCCCCCTAAAAAATGTCCAGTTCTTCCCTTTCTAGAAAATTCTTCTGAACTTGCTCAAAAAGTCCCTCCTCCAAGAAGACTTCTCTGACTGACTTTTTGGGCTGATTCTGCCCAGGTTTGACTGGTTTGCTGCTGCTGGGTTATTGGCAGAAAAGGGGTAAATCCAATTGTCTATTCCAGGAGTTCTTTCCTGTTGATTACTACATGGCCTCCACCAGGCTTTCTCCAGCCAGGTAAGACCTGGTCTCATGCCATTCTCCTTTCCACCTCACTCCACCCAGATTTCTCTGAGTTACTAGACTGTGCAAGTAAGGTTTTTAATCGCCTGAACTTCACACACTGTAGTTATCAGCCCAACCTTAGCCATGCTTTCATGTATGGTTCTTGTAAGGGACCGCCGACAATGTTAAGAAATCTTGCCACGAAGCAATAGGTAGGGACCTTTGACCCACAAAAGAGGCCACCTGTGAGCAGATACTGCTCTTTAGATGAGGTGGGCATTACATCAGCTAATCTGGGATATCAAGATAAAGCCTGAGAATGTCTTAAGAAAATGTCTGCTATTTTGCACTTTGGGACTCTCACCATTTTATAGCCCCTAATTGATAACCTTCAAGGCTGCTGTAATCACTACAGATTATTGCCCCCAAGCCCTGCATATTCTTCAATACTCAGCTAAATGCCCTACCTAAGCAAAATACCTTCCCCATCAACCCTGGGTAACCTCTTCTCTGACTTTGTGTCATTATTAAATTCCATTCTTTTTGGAGTCCGTTAACACTCTTTAAAAAATGTTGGATCAAACAGTAAATCAAAACTAAAATGCAAAATAGTTAGAAATTTATGGTTTTTAAAAAGACTACACTGGTAATATTTGCAAATGACAAATCCAGCAAAGAACTCTCTAAACTTAACAGTAAGAAAACCAACAACCAGTTAGAAAACGGGCAACAAACTTGAATAGCCGCTTCACCGGTGAAGCTTAAAAAATGTTCAACATCATCACTCATTGGAAAAATTGCAGATTAAATCACAATAACATACTTGCTAAAGAAGTATGTTAACTTACTTGTTAAAGTTAAAAATTTGACAATACCAAGTTCTGACAAAGATGCAGAGATACTAAATCACTCATACATGCTTGGTAAGACTATAAATTGGCAAGGCTACTCTGGAAATGAGTCTGGCTGTTTCTTAAAAAATTTACACCTACACTTTCATACATCCCAGAAATTACCCTCATGGGTATTTTTCTCAGACAAACGAAAGGCTTAAATTCACGCAAAAACCTATGCATGAATGTTCATATTTGCTTTATTTGTAAGAGCCAAAAACTTTAAAATTTCCAAATGTCTTTTAACAGATGAAAACTTAAACAAATTGTGATACATTCATACAGTGTAGTACTAAGCAGCAACAAAAGGAACAAAACTATTGATACTTAAAATAATTTGAACAGATCTTAGGGCATTAAGCAAAGCAAAAAAGTCAATCTCAAAAGTTGCATACTCTATTATTCCACTTATTTGACATTATTATCTAAATTACAAAATTTTAGAGCTTTAGGACAGATGAGTGGTTGCCAGAGGTTAGGAAGGACCAGGAGAATGCAACTATAAAGAGGCAGTCTAAGGAATTCATTTGCAGAACAGTTCCAAATCTTGATTTTGGTTATATGAATCTATACATGTGATGAAATATTATAAAATTATATACAGAGACATACAAAAAATAAGGGCATGAAAAAAATGGTGAAATCTGAATCAGACCTATAGTCAATTGTATTAATCATGTCCATCAATTTCCTGGTTTTGAGAGTGCCCTATGGTTATAGGAGATGTCACCACTGGGGAAAGTTTGGTGGTCAGTACACAGGGCCTCTCTGTGCTGTTTTGGCAACTTCTTATGAGTCTATAATTATATCAAAAATTTTTTTAAATTTTTAAATAACATTACATTGAAATATTAAGGGATATGATTAAAACAGAGCTCAAAGGAAATATTCATATATTTAAATAAAATTTTTCAACAAAGAAAGTATGGAAATAATTGAACTAAGAATGTAGAAGTTAGAAAACAAATAGCAAAATAAGCATAAGGATAATAGGAAGAAGGAATTGATGAAGCGAAAAGCAGAAATTAGTGCCACTGAAAATAGAAAAGTAAAACAAACCCAAGTGTTGAATCTTTAAAAACAAAATAGATAAACCACCCGCTAATCAAATCAAGAACATGAGAAATCATTAAGTGTATAAAACTAAAATTAGATTGAGGAAATAGCCACTGATACAGAGGAAATAAAAGTACAATTATTTCTTCAAGAAATGAAGACTTTTAAGTAAAATATAAAAGATCAAAACTGAGCCAAAATGGACAGAGATCTAAAGAGAACTTGGTTGAAATAAAGAAAATTGTCAAAGAACTATGCTTCCAAGCACCAGGTCCAGATGGTTTCATGGACAAATTTTACTAAATTCTAAAGATGCAAATAATGCCTTAGCATTTTTTTTCTTTCAAGGCTCCATGGGTTTGGGGTTTTGTTGGTATGAATACATTTTTCCTTTCTATCTTTCCTTTCCTCCACAAGCAACCATTTTAATAAGTTTTGAGTTAACATAATTTCCAAGATGTGCATTGTTTTGTGCTACTGTATTTTTTATTTACATTTAAGCAATAGTGTGTTATCTGTCTCATTGTGTTTCTTATCTTTGTGGGGTTATTTTTGCTCCATTTTTTAGAGTCCAGTCCATTGAATTAATTGCCTCTACTTGCTGCATGATACTTAATGGCTGCATGATACATTTACCACATTGTGTCTCTCAACCTCCTCAGTAATAAATACACAGATTTCCTACAACATTCCTAGACAATCCCTTCATGAATCGAAGTGAGAATTACCTCAGGATATGCACTCAGGAACAGAGGAGCTAGGATGTAGGTAATGTGTAGGTTTAATACATTTGACTGAACAGGGCCAGATTGGGCTCAAGGATGGCTGCCCTGTCACCTTATCCATATAACCACTATATTACCACCATACTTGGCATTATCTAGCTTTCTACCTTGGGCTGGTTTAACAGATGTCAAATGATAGATGTCTGATTATTATCTAATTCATATTTGTCTGACTCCTAATGAGTTTGCACACTATTTCATATGTTTGTTAGAATTTTGAGTATTCTCTTCTGTGCTAGTACTAGTTATTTTTGGTTATTCAGTTTGTTTAGTTATGTTCTACTAGAAAGGAAGACAGATTCTTATTAAATTAAATACAAATGACTATATTGCCATGAAAAGGAGACGCAGAGTTTCTGAATTCCAGGGAGTTGGTAGAATTAGATATCACTCTTGAGTGTTTCATTTTAGTTTATTAAAGTAGATTCTACCAAATTGCCATGGATTACATGGGGCATAAGAAGAAATAGAAAGGGCTTCCTAACAGATCTGGAAAAGAGTACATTAAAATAATATCAACAATATTCCAAACAAATAACCACAATAAAATTTTGCTTATCAGTTCATTCAGCTGTATGTAAGTAATTCTTGTTCCACTGGATAATTCCATTAATAATCTCATAAAGTCATCTGTTTCTCAACTAAGAAGGGTTCTGGAAATTCTGGCTCAGTCTACTGATATGGACTGAAAGTTGCCCAAATGGTTACAGCTCAGATGCCTCTACCAAAGAGTCCATTCTTTGAGAGTCAATATTTTGAGTACCTCTTTCCACAAGGCTCTGAAACTCCTTCTTTGTTGAAGACACAAACTCTGGCCTGTTGCTTATAGGAGAGACTTCAGCAAGCATTAGAGTAAAACAAAAACTATTCATAAATGACAGGCCTATGATTATTTTATTACTGGAATTTTTCAAGCATGAAAGGATGTGAGAGTTCATAATAAAAATAATACAAGAATAATATGACTGATAAAGACATTTTTCTATTTGGTTAGTGGCATGCAAAACAAAGATAATAAACTCATTCTCCAAAATAATTTGAAATAAATGTCTCTCAAGTCTACTTTTTAAAAAGCCAGTGAATGCTATATCTGATTTATGAAATTGGATGAATATACTTTTATAGAGGAGAAATTCTTAAGATATAACATGATAATCCTTAGGTATAACACACAAACTATATGTGTTATATATGCAAAGAAAATCAAGTATAAATATTCAGTAAGTTTGGAGTGGGGCCGAGACATCTGTATTTCTATACAACTTCATGATCAGGTCTGATATGCATTGAGAACAACTGGCTTAACAATTATTTGATTCAAATTTTTTGTTAAAGACTGCAGCAGCCAACATTTTAAGAATTAATTGAAATATACTATTGCTCAATATCGTCAGGCAAAACATTACCAAGACTCAGCTAAAGAGAGGAAAGTTTAGCAAAATTATTTTATAAAACTTTCAGTCAGGGTTTTCCCTGAAATTAAAATATATACAGAAAGCAAGGCATTGAAAAATCTCTAAGGTTCTGAAATATTTATATGAATTATATCTTACTTACACAAATTTAACTTAGGGAAGGCTGGGCATCTCTTCTGATTCCACAACTCTTCCCATACAAATCACCAACAGATTATTTCTAGCATTCCTTTACATAAGGTAAAAGAACAAATCTTTGTGATTTTCCAGGAACCCTCTGGGAAATCTCAAAGACTATTTTAGATGTAAAAGATGTCCAGCAAGTTTTCCTTTATTTTCTTCTGTATTTCAGACAAGATTTTTGGCAGGCAAAAGTCAAAAGAGTTGTCAAAGGAGATTTGATGAAGACAGGATCATGGGTGCCTGAGAAATATACTCGGTTGCTTATTGAATCAAAGTGACAGTAAAACATTTAAAAATAAATAGAGGGGGGAAACAAGATTGTACAGAACCTTAGGACTTTCATAAGCAGGGAAATTTTTCCCTTCTCTTTTTCCTTCTCCTCCTCTTCTTCTTCTTCTTCTTCATCTTCAAGAGCATAAAGCCAACATACAGCACATAAAATTATTCAGGTAAGTCACAGAATCTTTGCTTTCTAGGCAGGTTACACAGAAAGTAAATAAGGTAACCAACTCTCCTGATTTCCTCAGGATTGTTCTGACTTTAACACTGAGGTGTGAATCTTCTCAGGGAACTCTCAGTTCCAGGCCCATCAGGAATGTGGGTCACCCTAGAAAGAATGCCATTCACATTGTAGATAAAGACGTTAATCAGAAAACCAAGGATGCAAGCCCATCAGGGTTGAGAACTTCACAAAAATTTTAACACATTTCAAAGCTTATAAAATTTACTATTATAAACTAAGATAAGCAAAATTCACTTTCCAAGTTTTATCCTCTATTATGCTTTTGCATTCTGGTAGCAATTTTATTCTAATACACGGTTCAAGGGGTCCACAAGTTCAAAACAAACTTCATAATAATAAGGCACTATGTATAACAGCATGCTATGCATTTATCCTTGCTATCTTCAAATGAATAAATAAATGAGTATTTTGAGTATTTCTCAGTTTCATTTTCTAATAAACATAATATAGTTGTAACCACATAAAAGTTCCTGGAGTCCTTCAATAAGTATGAAGTGGTCTGAAGAACAAAAATCTCAAAAACCACTGCTTAAGGAGAAGCAAAAGCATAGTCTCAATTGTAATTCTCTGTCATTATTCTCCTAGTACAGTTGCAACTGCTCATATTGATTAACTTCTATTTCACAGAGAAAACTAGAGAGCAGATACTTAGAACTTTTGTCTTACGGAAGCATTTTAGCAGATTAGCAAAGTTTATAATGTAATTTTTTACAGTCACATGCATTCCTATGTAGTAAAAATGAGCACATTCGTTAGCATGATCCAATGCTATAGCTTTTCTTATAGCATATAAAAATAAATAAAATTGTGCTTTGTAATCAATGTGTCAGTGTTCTGTCCTACTTAGAAAGTGTCTAGATAACTATTGATTACATAATAATTAATATAATATCAGTTTAGGGTTTTAAGTTACTGAGAGATCTTGGAAATTATCTTCAAGCTGACATACTTCAAGCTGGAAATTATCTTCAAGTAACATATTTACTGTGGAAATTAAAAGTTTGTCAGAATAATTACTAAATTTAGTCAAACAAATTAATATTTTGTATAATCTTGGGCATTAGGTAGGAGTAATGTTAGCTTATTTGATCAGCAAACCTGTAAATGTTTAGGAAAAGTTTACACAAATAGAAAAAAGTTTGCTTGTATTACGCTTAACAAGGATAAATTAGGTAAGACAAAGCTTTTTAAATTAAACCCACATTAGTAAACTGTTCTTGTTGCCATATCTAGTTTAACTATGTGAATTTGGATTCTTAAAAGGTTTCTGAGTAGCTTCAGGAAGAACAACGTTTAGCACATGTTTATAGCACATTTAAAGTATTAGATGCTTAATTATCTTATTTTGGGGGGATATTATGTAGGCACTTACTTGTTCTATAAACCAATCAGAACAAAGCTCCTTTAATTTCAAAGCCTTTGTAGTCTAATTTATTTATACCCTCCAGAAATAAGAAAATATATGCATAAACATTGAGAGGTAAAAGCCTTTCCAAATTACAGATAATTAGAGAGCTTATAGTTTCAATTCCACAATTTTATCCACAGGTCAAGTGACACAGACAGAATTTTTTAAATTCACCATTCCATATATCAAAGAGAACTATTCTCCTTCATAAAGAGCTTGAATTTTTTTTATTAAATTGTGTTCAAAACAAACACATAAGGAAAAAATTCAAAATAAATAAGACTAGGGGGGCGGAGCCAGGATGGCAGCGTGAGTAGAGCAGTGGAAATCTCCTCCCAAAAACACATAGAGCTATGAAAATATAACAAAGAAAAATCTTCCTAAAATAGAGACCACAGGACACGGGACAACATCCAGACCACATCCACACCTGCAAGAACCCAGCGCCTTGTGAAGGGGATAAGATACAAGCTCCGGCCCGGCAGGACCCGAGCGCCCCTCCCCCCAGCTCCCGGCAGGTGGAAAGAAACCGGAGCGGTTTTTTTTTTTTGGCGAGTGCTTTTTGGAAGCCTTAAAGGGACAGGGACCCTGGTGCTAGGGAGGCAGAGCAGCAGAACCGGTGAGCGGGTGCCTGGGACCGGTGCCTGAGGAAAAAGAATATCGTGCGTTTTTCCCTGTGGGACCAGTGGGCGGGTGCCTGAGACTGGCACCTGAGGACGGAGGAAATCAAGCGTTTTTCCCCTTTTTTTTCCTCTTTTTGGCGAGTGCTTTTTGGAAGCCTTAAAGGGACAGGGACCCCGTTGCTAGGGAGGCAGGGTGGTGGGACCGGTGAGCGGGTGCCTGGGACCGGCACCTGAGGACAAAGAATATCCCGCATTTTTCCCTGCGGGACCGGTGGGCGGGTGCCTGAGACCGGCGCCTGAGGATGGAGGAAATCACGCGTTTTTCCCCTTTTTTGTTTTTTCTCTTTTTGGCGAGTACTTTTTGGAAGCCTTAAAGGGACAGGGACCCCGGTGCTAGGGAGGCAGGGCGGGGGGACTGGTGAGTGGGTGCCTGGGACCGGCGCCTGAGGACAAAGAATATCGCGCGTTTTGCCCTGTGGGACCGGTGGGCGGGTGCTTTTTGGAAGCCTTGAAGGGACAGGGACTCTGGTGCTAGGGAGACAGGGCAGCAGGACCACTGAGTGGGTACCTGGGACCGGCGCCTGACGAAAATAAAAAAATCGCGTGTTTTTTCCTTTTTTTTTTTTTTTCTGTTCCCTCTCTCATTGTTGCTGTTGTTGTTTTGGTTTGGAGAGTGCTTTTTGGAAGTCTTAAAGGGGCAGGACAGGTCACTTAGACCAGAGGCAGGGAATCTGGGGATCTCTGGGCACTCTAACTCCCTGGGCAGCAGGGAGCACAGAGGCCCCTTATGGAGATAAATAGCCTCCCGGCCGCTCCCCCTCCAATGGGGCTCCACCATTTTGGAAGAGCAGCCCCAGCGAGGTCACGCCCACAGCAACAGTGGATATAAACTCCATAGCATCCAGGCAGGAAGCAGAAGCCCTGTCTGCACACAGCTGCCCAGCACAAGCCACTAGAGGTCGCTATTCTCCCAGGAGAGGAAGGCCACAAACCAACAAGAAGGGAAGCTCTTCCAGCGGTCACTTGTACCAGCTCTGCAAACTATCTCTATCACCATGAAAAGGCAAAACTACAGGCAGACAAAGATCACAGAGACAACACCTGAGAAGGAGACAGACCTAACCAGTCCTCCTGAAAAAGAATTCAAAATAACAATCATGAACATGCTGACAGAGATGCAGAGAAAAATGCAAGAGCAATGGGATGAGATGCAGAGAAAAATGCAAGAGCAGTGGGATGAAGTCCGGAGAGAGACCACAGATGTCAGGAAGGAGATCACAGAAGTGAAACAATCCCTGGAAGGATTTATAAGCAGAATGGATAAGATGCAAGAGGCCATTGAAGGAATGGAAGCCAGAGAACAGGAACGTATAGAAGCTGGCATAGAGAGAGATAAAAGGATCTCCAGGAATGAAACAACACTAAGAGAAATATGTGACCAAGCCAAAAGGAATAATATTTGTATTATAGGGGTACCAGAAGAAGAAGAAAGAGGAAAAGGGATAGAAAGTCTCTTGGAAGAAATAATTGCTGAAAACTTCCCCAAACTGGGGGAGGAAATAATCCAACAGACCATGGAATTACACAGAACCCCCAACAGAAAGGATCCAAGGAAAACAACACCAAGACACATAGTAATTAAAATGGCAAGGATCAAGGACAAGGAAAGAGTTTTAAAGGCAGCTAGAGAGAAAAAGGTCACCTATAAAGGAAAACCCATCAGGCTAACATCAGACTTCTCGACAGAAACCCTACAGGCCAGAAGAGAATGGCATGATATACTTAATGCAATGAAACAGAAGGGCCTTGAACCAAGGATACTGTATCCAGCACGACTATCATTTAAATATGATGGCGGGATTAAACAATTCCCAGACAAGCAAAAGCTGAGGGAATTTGCTTCCCACAAACCACCTCTACAGGGCATCCTACAGGGACTGCTCTAGATGGGAGCACCCCTAAAAAGAGCACAGAACAAAACACACAACATATGAAGAATGGAGGAGGAGGAATAAGAAGGGAGAGAAGAAAAGAATCTCCAGACAGTGTATATAACAGCTCAATAAGCGAGCTAAGTTAGGCAGTAAGACACTAAAGAAGCTAACCTTGAACCTTTGGTAACCACAAATCTAAAGCCTGCAGTGGCAATAAGTACATATCTCTCAATAGTCACCCTAAATGTAAATGGACTTAATGCACCAATCAAAAGACACAGAGTAATAGAATGGATAAAAAAGCAAGACCCATCTATATGCTGCTTACAAGAAACTCACCTTAAACCCAAAGATAAGCATAGACTAAAAGTCAAGGGATGGAAAAACATATTTCAGGCAAACAACAGTGAGAAGAAAGCAGGGGTTGCAGTACTAATATCAGACAAAATAGACTTCAAAACAAAGAAAGTAACAAGAGATAAAGAAGGATACTACATAATGATAAAGGGCTCAGTCCAACAAGAGGATATAACCATTCTAAATATATATGCACCCAACACAGGAGCACCAGCATATGTGAAGCAAATACTAACAGAACTAAAGAGGGAAATAGACTGCAATGCATTCATTTTAGGAGACTTCAACACACCACTCACTCTGAAGGATAGATCCACCGGGCAGAAAATAAGTAAGGACACACAGGCACTGAACAACACACTAGAACAGATGGACCTAATAGACATCTATAGAACTCTAGATCCAAAAGCAACAGGATATACATTCTTCTCAAGTGCACATGGAACATTCTCCAGAATAGACCACATACTAGCTCACAAAAAGAGCCTCAGTAAATTCCAAAATATTGAAATTCTACCAACCAATTTTTCAGACCACAAGGAAAACAAAAAGGCTCACAAACACATGGAGGCTTAACAACATGCTACTAAATAATCAATGGATCAATGAACAAATCAAAATAGAGATCAAGGGATATATAGAAACAAATGACAACAACAACAATAAGCCCCAACTTCTGTGGGACGCAGCGAAAGCAATCTTAAGAGGAAAGTATATAGCAATCCAGGCACACTTGAAGAAGGAAGAACAATCCCAAATGAATAGTCTAACATCACAATTATCAAAACTGGAAAAAGAAGAACAAATGAGGCCTAAAGTCAGCAGAAGGAGGGACATAATAAAGATCAGAGAAGAAATAAACAAAATTGAGAAGAATAAAACAATAGCAAAAATCAACGAAACCAAGAGCTGGTTCTTCGAGAAAATAAACAAAATAGATAAGCCTCTAGCCCAACTTATTAAGAGAAAAAGAGAATCAACACAAATCAACGTAATCAGAAATGAGAATGGAAAAATCACGACAGACTCCACAGAAATACAAAGAATTATTAAAGACTACTATGAAAACCTATATGCCAACAAGCTGGAAAACCTAGAAAAAATGGACAACTTCCTAGAAAAATACAACCTCCCAAGACTGACCAAGGAAGAAACACAAAAGTTAAACAAACCAACTACGAGCAAAGAAATTGAAATGGTAATCAAAAAACTACCCAAGAACAAAACCCCGGGGCCGGACGGATTTACCTCGGAATTTTATCAGGCACACAGAGAAGACATAATACCCATTCTCCTTAAAGTGTTCCACAAAATAGAAGAAGAGGGAATACTCCCAAACTCATTCTATGAAGCCAACATCACCCTAATACCAAAACCAGGAAAAGACCCCACCAAAAAAGAAAATTACAGACCAATATCCCTGATGAATGTAGATGCAAAAATACTCAATAAAATATTAGCAAACAGAATTCAACAGTATATCAGAAGGATCATACACCATGACCAAGTGGGGTTCATCCCAGGGATGCAAGGATGGTACAACATTCGAAAATCCATCAACATCATCCACCACATCAACAAAAAGAAAGACAAAAACCACATGATCATCTCCATAGATGCTGAAAAAGCATTTGACAAAATTCAACGTCCATTTATGATAAAAACTCTCAGCAAAATGGGAATAGAGGGCAAGTACCTCAACATAATAAAGGCCATATGTGATAAACCCACAGCCAGCATCATACTGAACAGCGAGAAGCTGAAAGCATTTCCTCTGAGATCGGGAACAAGACAGGGATGCCCACTCTCCCCACTGTTATTCAACATAGTACTGGAGGTCCTAGCCACAGCAATCAGACAAAACAAAGAAATACAAGGAATCCAGATTGGTAAAGAAGAAGTTAAACTGTCACTATTTGCAGATGATATGATACTGTACAGAAAAAACCCTAAAGACTCCACTCCAAAACTACTAGAACTGATATCGGAATACAGCAAAGTTGCAGGATACAAAATTAACACACAGAAACCTGTAGCTTTCCTATACACTAACAATGAGTCAATAGAAAGAGAAATCAGGAAAACAATTCCATTCACCATTGCATCAAAAAGAATAAAATACCTAGGAATAAACCTAACCAAAGAAATGAAAGACTTATACTCTGAAAACTACAAGTCACTCTTAGGAGAAATTAAAGGGGACACTAATAAATGGAAACTCATCCCATGCTCATGGCTAGGAAGAATTAATATCGTCAAAATGGCCATCCTGCCCAAAGCAATATACAGATTTGATGCAATCCCTCTCAAATTACCAGCAACATTCTTCAATGAATTGGAACAAATAATTCAAAAATTCATATGGAAACACCAAAGACCCCGAATAGCCAAAGCAATCCTGAAAAAGAAGAATAAAGTAGAGGGGATCTCACTCCCCAACTTCAAGCTCTACTACAAAGCCATAGTAATCAAGACAATTTGGTACTGGCACAAGAACAGAGCCACAGACCAGTGGAACAGATTAGCGACTCCAGAAATTAACCCAAACATATATGGTCAATTAATATTTGATAAAGGAGCCATGGACATACAATGGCAAAATGACAGTCTCTTCAACAGATGGTGCTGGCAAAACTGGACAGCTACGTGTAGGAGAATGAAACTGGAGCATTGTCTAACCCCATATACAAAGGTAAACTCAAAATGGATCAAAGACCTGAATGTCAGTCATGAAACCATTAAACTCTTGGAAGAAAACATAGGCAAAAACCTCTTAGACATAAACATGAGTGACCTCTTCTTGAGCATATCTCCCCGGGCAAGGAAAACAACAGCAAAAATGAGCAAGTGGGACTACATTAAGCTGAAAAGCTTCTGTACAGCGAAAGACACCATCAATAGAACAAAAAGGAACCCTACAGTATGGGAGAATATATTTGAAAATGACAGATCCAATAAAGGCTTGACGTCCAGAATATATAAAGAGCTCACATGCCTCAACAAACAAAAAACAAATAACCCAATTAAAAAATGGGCAGAGGAACTGAACAGACAGTTCTCTAAAAAAGAAATGCAGATGGCCAAGAGACACATGAAAAGATGCTCCACATTGCTAATTATCAGAGAAATGCAATTTAAAACTACAATGAGGTATCACCTCACACCAGAAAGGATAGCTGCCATCCAAAAGACAAACAACAACAAATGTTGGCGAGGCTGTGGAGAAAGGGGAACCCTCCTACACTGCTGGTGGGAATGTAAATTAGTTCAACCATTGTGGAAAGCAGTATGGAGGTTCATCAAAATGCTCAAAACAGAGCTACCATTTGACCCAGGAATTCCACTCCTAGGAATTTACCCTAAGAACGCAGCAATCAAGTTTGAGAAAGACAGATGCACCCCTATGTTTATCACAACACTATTTACAATAGCCAAGAATTGGAAGCAACCTAAATGTCCATCGGTAGATGAATGGATAAAGAAGATGTGGTACATATACACAATGGAATACTACTCAGCCATAAGAAGTGGAAAAATCCAACCATTTGCAGCAGCATGGATGGAGCTGGAGAGTATTATGCTCAGTGAAATAAGCCAAGTGGAGTAAGAGAAATACCAAATGAATTCACTCATCTGAGGAGTATAGGAACAAAGGAAAAACTGAAGGAACAAAACAGCAGCGGAATTACAGAACCCAAAAATGGACTAACAGGTACCAAAGGGAAAGGAACTGGGGAGGATGGGTGGGCAGGGAGGGATAAGGGGGGGTAGAAGAAGGGGGGTATTAAGATTAGCATGCATGGGGGGGAGGGAGAAAGGGGAGGGTGGGCTGCACAACACAGAGAGGACAAGTAGTGACTCTACAACATTTTGCTAAGCTGATGGACAGTAACCGTAATGTGGTTGTTAGGGGGGACCTGATATAGGGGAGAGCATAGTAAACATAGTATTCTTCATGTAAGTGTAGATTAAAAATTAAAAAAAAAGAAAGAAAGAAAGAAAGAAAGAAAGAAAGAAAAGGGGGATTACTCCTTGATAGGATAAAACTATTGGTAAATCAAAGATCAACGCATGCTTTAAATATCCTTAATGTTGATCACTTAAAGGGTGTCAGATGATCAGCTATGGAGGTACTCTTTTCTGATAATATTCCTTTCTCTTAATAAAAAAAAAAAAGCAGTTACTGTGTGCTGACCTCCAATGAGTTCTGCACAGTGGTATAGAGGGCATGTCAAAGTGTGGGCAAAGGGTCTGTTTGTTTCTATGCAGAAGATCAAGGCCTAGCTTGGATACCCAGAAAATGAACTAAGATACGATATGAGGAGGAGCTTCCGGCATCAGCACTCTCTGGAGGACTTGTGCCAGGGGATGATCATCAAAAAGCCTCCACAGGGATCCAGACGATGCTGCGGTTGTGGCTGCATCCAGCCCACCGTCTCCTGGACTTGCCATAGGAATGAGGAGGGAGATGTCTAGGCTGGCATGTGCATACAGTGAGACAACGAATTTGACCGGATCTGTACTGTTGGAACTCAACCAGGAGTTGGGAGGGGTGCAAGTTGTAGCACTCCAAAATCTCATGACTATAGACTATCTACAGTTAAAAGAACATATGGGATGTGAACAGATCCCAGAAGTGGGCTGCTTTAATCTGTCTGATTTTTCTCAGACTGGTCAAGTACAGTTGGACAATATCCATCATATCATAGACAAATTATCACAAATGCCTAGGGTGCCTAAATGGTTTTCTTGGCTTCACTGGAGATGGATGGTAATTATAGATTTGCTTTGTTTATGTCACCGTATTCCTATTATGTTAATATGTGTGTGCAAATTAGTTAGTAGTTTAAAACATATACATACTTAAGGTACCCTACAAGAAGATATGTCAAAGAAATAATCAATCCTCCCATGTTTCCTTCCATATGCTACATCTATAGCTTTTCTTCTTCCTTCCTAATTACAACCCTTAAATAGAATTCGTGCCTCATATCGAATTTACCGAGTATCATAATTCCTCCAGGTGGTAAAGATACCTCAAGACAAGTGCTGGGCATAGAAACCACAGGGCATAAATCTGCAAAGAAGTAAAAAGCTAACCTTTTCAAAGAATATGGCTTCTCTCTCACTTACCAACTTTACATTTCCCTGTATGGCCCCGGAAGATGACTGGTTAGCCAGAGACGGGTAAGATTCCTCAAGGGAGGAACAACCTAAGACAGGCACAGTCGCAGGGGGGCCATCAGGTGAGAATTTGGGGATCAACAGAGGTGAGGCTCAGAACCTCACCCCCCCTGCTTTGAGAGAAATCTTCTGCATCCGTGGATGTTTTGCTGCCCTTGTCTAGCCTGGATTAATACTTAGTCCATAGGCACACACCTGATCATCTGATCATCTACATTTGCCCTCTTACAGCACTAAACTATGTTTTCTACCTTTATCTTGCATCTACCTACCACTTCAGCATTTTATTAAAAATAAAAATAATAATAATAATAAAGGGAGAAATGTGGGATCAACATATAAATCAAGTACAAAAATCAAATGAATATTCATATTTGACCTGATTGTTTATAGGTCATAATGCGTGATCAAAATTGAAAGTTTCTGTGATGAATGCCCTTGTACTGTTCACCATGTAAGAATTTATTCACTATGTAAGAATTCGTTCACCATGTAAGAACTTGTTCGTTATGCTTCAGAAGATTGGAGACTGATGAGAATTAGGCTTGAGATGGATTAATGATTGTACATTGAGCATTGACCCCCCTATACTGAATTTTATTGTTGTTAAAAACCATTTGATCAATAAATATGAGAGATGCCCTCTCAAAAAAAATAATAATAAAATAAATAAATAAATAAATAAGACTAACAAACCTGTTTCTCTATCATTTCTCACCCAGCAAAGAATATTTATCATTCATCTGCAGAGATCACCAAATGGTCAAACCATCAAGACAAATTCTTAGTCATTGCTGTCACCAATGAGATATAACGTATGGGCTATAAATGAATAAAACCAAAACGCCAAATTAATTGAGGTGGAAAAACCCCAGAGAATATAGTTGGCAAAGTTAAAGTTCTATTGACACTTTTGATTCACCTCTAGGAGCCAAGAAAATACATGCCTTGGCTTAAGCTGTTCACAAAGTAACCTTTCTGAGTGTCCAGTCTACCTGGTTTTGTCAGGTGAATCTATTGCACATCTCAGCACAACTTCTAAATTGTTAAAAGATAATTTTTTTAATAAATAAAATCATAACTCTCATACAAATATAAATGAACACTTAGAAAATATTTAAAATCAATTCATTAATTAAGGAAGGAAGTAATAAGATGTTAAACTGGTTCAAATGAGAGTTTGACTTACGGAAATTTACATCCTCTACTGAACAATACCTACTTGCATTGCCATGTCAGGAATCAATTGTGTAGCTACAGACTGGAAAAAAATTGCATTACAATCAGTTCTATAAATTAATTTATATCTCTACAAAGTTGGAAAGTAGCCTAATAAAAGACAACCAAAGGCAGAGATACATAAATGGGTGAGCTAGACAGAACAGTCACTAATTATATTTTTTACCTATTTTGAAAATTAGAAAGTGAAAGAAAAGTTGAGTGAAGGGAAAAATGGAACAGTCATTGGATGGTAACTGACTTAGCATAAAAAAGAAATGCGAGTGTCACAAAAGAATATGCCAATGAGGAGCAACCCAATATACTCACAGAATCTTCTCTGGGGCACAGAATTCAGAAGTACCAAATGCCCGAGAAGGCAGAAATAAAGACTGAAAGCAGAAGGATCAATTATATGCCTATAAAGGAACAACTAGGATCCCAAATTTTGACCTCTATCGCATCCAAACAACTGACTATGCCTACCTAACACTATTAAAAACTGCAGGTTTACTTTCTAGGAAATTGTCCAGTGGACATCTAGATTTAAGGACACAGGCACAACAAGGCCCCTTTGGGTCGAGGTGCAAACTAAACAGGCAGGTTAAAATAGGGCTTCAGGGCAATATCTTCAAAACAAAAATGCCATACTTGACATGCTTGTTTCTACCGAGAGTGATTTTACATTATGCTTGAGAGTTTGGAAATAAATAGTGAAGAATGTGTATTAGGTTGAAATATGTGAAACTGACAATGTTCAACTGTCATGAACCCACAAAAATCTGGGGCATTGTTAACTCCAGGAAGAAAAACAAAGAGTTATACAGGAATGGAAATCTAATTACAGTAAATTGTTCAGCTCAATAATAAATAATATTTAAATAGTCAAAATAATATAAGCACTAAATATTGACCTAACCAAAAATTGAATAATAGAGGACATAAATGTATATGGGGCAATGGAAGAAGCCAGAAAAAAGTGCTAAATCTTCAACATCTATTGACAAAAGTCAATAATAATGTCTAAAATTGATGTAGTAAAGAAAAGTGATATAAATTGATTCAGAAATGTGGGGGCAAGTGCCAACAAAACAGCTAAAAGTGATAAAAACAGTTGCTTCTTGGAAGTAGGAACTTGGTGAATAGAGGCAAGACAAAAGATTTACTTTTATAAGACTTGTAGTACTTTAACTTTTGTAATATGTCTCCACTATATTGAGAAAAATATAAGGAAAAAGTGTAATAAAGAAAGGTAAAAGGCAAACGAGGAACTGAAGGAAGTATTTTTAATAGTTACATAGCAAGACTCATTTCCTTAATATATAAAAAGCTCTTTAAATCAACAAACACAACCCAATTTAAAAAGAACAAAGGGCATAAAAAGGCAGCTCACAGGAAAAGAAAAAAGGTTCACAAATATTTGAAAATATACTCAAATGTACTTACAAGAGAAATCCATTTTAAAACAACAGAATATATTTTTACAAACCTATCTGACTCATAAAGACTTTATAAATTACTTGCCAATACACAGGGCTGCCAAGAGTGTGATGAAAACAAGAACTTTCACGTACTGAGACAACCTACTTGAAAACCACTTTGACATTTCCTGTAATGTGCATAAAAACAAATGTATGAGATATATCAGAAGAGCACTGCTCATAACTACAAGTAAAATAACCCAATGACCTTCAACTCAGGACTGGCTAAGTTAATTACGGTACTTGAAGTGAGTGGGATACTGTGCAGCAGTCAGAAAGAATAAGAAAGCTCTCCCTGTACTGATACGGAAAGCTTGCCAAGATAAGCAAAATGAAAAATATGGATCCAAATTTGTTGTATTCTACTTTTTGGATGAAAAGACAAGAGGGAGAAAATATCTTCATATCTGATTTCATGTGCATAAATGAATAAAGAAAGATACACAAGAAATTAATACAAATGGTTTCTTGTTTGGCAGCAGCAATAGACACCGAACATGGGTCAACCAGACTTCATTGTATGTTTTCTCATATTACTTAAATTTTGCACTATGTGAATGTGTTAACTGTTCACAAATGCAATAAAAAATGAATAGATAAATAAAAGAATAAAGCAAATCATGTGTGCTGATTTGGAAAAATTTCGAAGATATATTGAATGGAAATGTCAGACATTCCCTAGGTCTGGTAGAAGGAAAGGTTAGTGAGAAGCAGTTTCCATTGGGTGGGATTTCCAAGGGCAGTCCAGGGATTCTTGGAGGAGAGGCAAGGACAGCCCCCTGGGGAAGAGTTGGTCAGGAGTGACCCCTGCCAACTGACCCTTGACCTCTGACTGTTGATAAGAGGGTGGGGGATAGTGGGAAGGACAGTGGGATTGTCAATGGACCCCCTTCCTGGGCCTCAGCAATTAGATCCTTATGATCCTGGGAGAGATGAAGGTTTATGACCTTCTGCTCTCCTGGCCTGACTTTGGGGAGCAAAAGTAGCGAAGGGGCACAGTTTACATGAAAACTAAAGCAAAGCCCAGAGCTGACTGGTGGTGAAGGAACCCCAGTCCCCTTTCTTCTGGGGACCCCAGGTGAAGATAAATCCAGTGGCTCATACTCCAAAAAACATTTACTCCGGGCCCCCTGGGGGCTTTGGGTCTGGGGTGGCACCTCTGTCAGCAGAGGAAGCATGCTGGTCTGGCCCCAGTGGCTTCATGGTGGTGACTGGTAGGGAAACATTTGATCTGACTCATGACCACAGCTGAGGTGGGCACTCTGCCCAGTCAAGGGCAGAAGGACCAGGTGCTCTCTGCTCTAGAGGCCTAACATTGGCCCAGACACCGTGACATGGCCCGGGGACTGCCTTGAGGCCACTGTGGGCATGAGGATGGCCATGGCCATTACTAGTACCTGTTTCTGGGACCTGGCTCTCCCACAACCAGAGAATGTGGGGCACTGAGAGGACTATAAAAAGCTGACACTTTCTCCAGCCGAGCGTCTTTGGCCACCCTCTGCTCTTCCTTTACACCTGGGCCTCATGGGAATTTTGTAATTGTTTTCAAGCTCCCCCATGTTTTAGTGTGTACAGTGTGTTGCACTGATGTCCTCACACTTTGGAAAGTATCATCAGAATACTTGGGGACTGAGTAAGGCACCCAGAGGCCCAGGATCCTTAAAGGGGCAGAGGACCTAGCCTGTTTTACCAAGTTCATGAGGGTGATATTTTGACAGGACAAAGTTTGAGAACCACTGTGTTAAGCTCTTTTCAAACATTATACAATTTAATTCTCAGCATGGCCTTAAGAGGTAAACATTATTTTCCTCAATCTGAAAACAAGGCCTAACAGGCCAGACAGAAAAATGTCTGAGTTCAGTAGTCTTATTAGCTGTGTGACCTTTGCAAAGGCACCTCCCCTCCCTGAACCTCCTCTTCGTAATCCTTACAGTGGGAATTCAGTGACACCCCCTCCTTTGATGGGTTGCTGAGAGAGTTAAATGAAAGAAGCCAGGACAAGTGCTTGGCACAGTCATGAAAGGTCACGATTGTTATTTCAATCATGGGTCAAAACACTTATTGGAAACAAAACACTATGTAGTAAGAGTTTTTGAATGGGCACATGTTCAAAGATTTTAACACATCAAATGGCATATGATAAATGGTGGGAGAGTATATGGACCAAATATCTTATTGATTAACTCACCCATGTTTTCATTTAATTTGAGGTCTTGAAAAGAAAGATTGCTGGTAGCTTATAGAATCACTGGTAGTCGAAGTCCACCTCGTCCTCTACACACACAGATCTGGGGCCAAAGAGCATGCTGAGGCTGTGTTTTCTTGAGGACCTATGACAAGTCAAACATTTTGCTTAGAGCCTGACCTATGACCCTATACCATTGCCTCTACCTTGGAATAAACTTGTACTATGTACCAGGGACTCTGCTAAGAGCCTTATGTTTATTATCTCTTTAATTCTTACAATAGCCCTGAGACTCAAAGAATCAATCTGACACTCAAAGAAAGTAAGTGTCCAGGGGTCCCACTGCTAGGAAGTAATGAAACCTGGATTCAGCACTTGGTGTGGCCAAAGCTTTTTGTATGATTTCGTATTTCCCTTCCATTTATTCCCTCTTCTATTTTGATTCTCTCTAGCAGCAGTCCTCCAATTGTGGTCCTGGACCAGCAGTGTCAGTACCACTTGGGAACTTACTAGAAATGTACATTCTTGGGCCCTACCCCACATGCATTAAACCAGAAATTCTAGGGTCATACCCAACAATGTATTTTAATAGCCCTCCAGGTGAATCTGACACTGGCTAGAGTTTGAGAACCACTGCTATTGAGGTTCCTCCTAAATTGTAAGATAATATTTAAACTTCATTTCTTAAAAACATCTAGTCAACCAATAATTACTATTCTATAGTGCACATTTACTTCATGTCAATCATCTAACTTCTAATGAGGGTTGTAATGTGGGATTTTGGTTTGGGTTGATACTGAATCTTTTTGTATAAACAGTCATGAATGGATACATGAATACAAACCAATTTTATTCATTTATTTGTTAAAATATAATTTACACACAACAAAAAGGAACAGATATGAGTTGCAGCGTTTGAGTTTTGACAACTGTCATGCATGCACCACCACCTTCACTATAGAACATTTCCATCCTACTTTCTAAGAAACTTCTCCTGTGCACTTTCCTCTCCCAACCTTCTCTCCCCACCAAATCACATCTGTTTTATATCATTGTAGATTAGGTGGGCTTTTTTCTGAAGTTTCACATGAATGGAATATGTGATCTTTTATGTCAAGTTTCTTTCCTTCCACATAATGTCTGAGATCCAGCCAGGTTATGTTGTCAGTAGATGGTTTTTACTGTTGAGTAGTAGTTCTGTTGTGTGAACAGAGCACAATTTGTTTATCCATGAACTTGTCCATGGATGTTTGGATTATTTCCAATTCGGGGCTTTTATATGTGAAACTCTTTTAGTTTTAAAAACCCTCATATTTTAATGAAGTTGGCCAAGTTTAGAATTCTCATTCAGAAGTATTCCCTCCACCATTGTGAGATGTTGTTCATCACTGGCTTTCATCAGAGTGGTTGAGAGGTCTGGTATCAGTCTGATTATTGTATTGTTTCCTTATAGGTAATGTAAATGGTTGTTTTCTTTTCTCTGGAAGACTTTAGAATTTTACTTTTATTTTCTAAACATCTACGAATGTGTTCTGTGTTACGTACATTCTGCGTAATTTCTTTAGCCCTATGTTCTCTCTTCAGCTTGTTTAGTCAGCTGTTTAACTCATCTATTACCTTTTTAATTTTAATGACTATATTTTTAAATTTCTACAACTACTCACTTGTCATTTTTTAATCTATCCTTCAAAAAACATCATTTTACCCTTTTTCATGTAAAAAGATGAAAGTGCTTTTAAAGGTCTTTAACCATTTGTGGGTAAAATTGTAATATTTCCAGAATGTCTCACCTGGCTTTAGTGCATCTGCATATCATCAGGCCTTCCTAAGGGGTGGAGAGGATAGTTCATCTCCATATCAATGGGTAGTTGTTACCTGGGTGACCAAGGGCTTATCTGAACCTGTGAGGTTGGGGGAAGGTCTTGCTTGCTTCTGCAGGAGCAGGAAAGAGACAGCCCAGACTGCAGTTTTAAGCAATAAATAGGTTTGAAACTTTCTCCCTTTGACTGATTTTGTTTTTAGAGGTATTTTGCCCCAGGATTTCCTTTCCACAGAGTTACATCCAGTGGTAGTCAACAGGACCTCTGAACCCAAAATCTGTCATAATAGGTGTGCCCTTTGGGAGGGCTGCCCCTAGAGATGATGGGGAGATGCCCAGAACCCCACATGAGTGGTGGCAAGGCCCCAGTGGATGCATTGGTAGTGGGTGCATCTTCACTTGTTATTATCCCCCTACCTGTGGGGCTTCCAATTTGGGAGCCCCTAGTGGGGAATTGGCCTCGGGTAAAGCACCTCCTAGAGGGGTGGGACCTTCCCCAGAATTGGGGAAGGGTGAGACACCGGAAGCTGCAGAATTAGCCCTCTGTGAGATAGAAGGCTGCTTAGAGGCCCTGAGTGGCTGTCTAGCAGCTGGCATTGTGTAGGGTCTCTTTTCATCGAGATAGTGGAAAATGTTAAACAGGAGAGAGAGGGACTTAGGCAGGAGAAAGACACACTTCAGCAGCACTTGGAGGAGTTGGGTGATAACCTATGGAAGGCCTTTAAAGAAGACAGTTATTGAAAAGAAAGGTCATGCTCCTAGAAGATTCCTTAGCAGCCGCGAGGGAGGCGGCAGGAAAAGCCTCGTTGCAAGAGGCCTGGGGGTGGGGTGGGGGGAGTGGAGCCTTCAGCCCCTGAGATGGAGGAGAAGCGGGGGCAGGGCAAAGAAGAGGAGGCGGGGCCATGGGCCAATCCACCCACCCCTGGTACCAGCCTCTTCCGTTTTAAATGGCTGCTTGGCTGTAATTAAGAAAATAAAAACGTAACAACCGCAAGCTCCTCAGGGGGAGGAGCAGCCCCCGCCCCAGGTTGTGGAGCACTCCACGCTCTGTCCCTATACCCAGTATGAGCTGGTGGACATGAGCGTCCGGTATAGGCAGAAGCCATCAGAATCTCTGCCTACATGGCTTTTACATCTCTCTAATATGGGGGTGGAAAACATTGTTATGTCAGCTACTGAGATGAGTAGGATGGCTTCCCTGACGACTCACCCTTCCCTCCAGCAGCAGTTGTAAAATGCCCCTCACGCCTCAGGGAATCAGACACTCCTGGAATGGTTGACAGCTGCCATCAGGGTAGTTTGGCCTAATCAGGATGATTTACCATATTTTCCCAGTAGTTGGAAAACGTATGCAGAGCTCCAGCAGGTACTGCGGGAATTGGATATGAAAAATATCATCTATAATACGGACCCTCAGGGCCCTGATGAGGAGGTGTTCACTGAAGGAATGAGAAATCTGGTGCTGCATACAGCTCCCCCATCTCTCTTTGGGTGCCTAGTGACTACTCTTGCCCCCCACCTAGGGCAACCCATAAGGGAGGCTACCTGTACTTTAGCAGATCTGGGGGAGGTTGGAACAATAAGGGAATAAGGGCATGAAAAGAAGTATGGGCCACGACTTGACAGGACAGGTGCAAAACGCCCCGTGAAGGTCTTGAGGACCCAGATATGGGTTGATTTGATAAAGGCCCGGGGTAGTGAAAGAAAAACTCGATGGGCAGCCCAATAGGATCTTGTTAGAACTGTGGCACCAATTAAAGCCAGAGCAGCAGTTCCAGTCGCTGAGGTCCAGGACACGGAAACCAGAGTCAAGGCCTTGTGCTTGGCCTGGCTCCCTGCAAAACTTCCTGGGAGACAGTACTCAGGATTCACCTGAGCCCTCACCCCCTCAGGAGGACAACTGGGCATCGTGGTTCGACTGAGGGAGGTGTCAAGGTCACCACCTTGGGGGACATGGGGGGGACCGGAGGCCACATGTAGAATTAGCAATTCATTGGTTCCCTGTAAATATACAATGTGTCCTGGTGCTGGTGGACACAGGAGCTGAGTGTTCTCTGATTCACGGCAACCCTGAGCATTTTCCTGGGACCCCTGCAGTGATAGATGGCTATGGAGGTAAGGCAGTTAGAGTGAAGAAAGCCCAATCCCTTTGGGGATAGGGCATTTACCCCCAAAGGAGTATACTGTGTATATTTCTCCCATCCTTGAATATATTTTGGGGGTAGATAGCCTGCAGGGCCTTTGGTTAGAGACGACTGCAGGTGAGTTCAGACTGAAGGTACGTGTGGTAAAGGCATTTTGAGAGGACATGCTAAGCACCCATCTGTAGCTCTGCCTGGACTTCAGCAGATGACAAATACTAAGCAATATAAATAGCCTGGGGAGCACAAGGATATTGGAGAAAGTTTACAGGAGTTGGAGAAGGTGGGCATCATAAAGCCCACTCATAGTCCTTTTAATTCCCCAGTGTGGACAGTGAGAAAGCCAGACAGCTCCTGGTGTATGACCGTGAACTACAGGGAATTGAATAAAGTCACACCCCCTTTGCATGCTGCTGTCCCCTCTATAGCAGACATTCTGGATACCCTCAGCCATGAGCTGGGAATGTATCATTATGCAGTAGACCTTGCTAATGCTTTCTTCTCTACTGACATAGCACAGGAAAGCCAGGAACAGTTTGCCTTCACATGGGAAGGCCAGCAGTGGACATTCACTGTCCTTCCACAGGGATACCTCCACAGTCCCACTATCTGTTACAGACTTGTAGCCCAGGACTTGGCCATATGGAAGAAACTGCAAACAGTGTGGTTGTATCACTATAAATATGATACTATGCTCACATCTGATTCTCTTGCAGATTTCAAAGGGAAAGTTCCTAGACTGTTGCAACATCTACAGGGAAAAGGATGGACTGTGAACAGCACCAAGGTTTAGGGACCTGGTTTGTCTGTAAAATTCTTAGGGGTTGTTTGGTCCAGTAAAACTAAAGTTATTCCTGAAGCAGTCATAGACAAGGTCCAGGCTTTCCCCACCCCTACCACTGTGGCAGTATTACAAGAGCTTTTGGACTTTTGGGTTGCTGGAGAGCACTTATCCTGTACTTGGCACAAATTCTGAAGCCCTTTACCAGTTGGTACAAAAGGGCATCAGGTAGGACTGGGATGAGACATATGCAGCTTCCTTTACTGCTGCTAAGCTGGCAGTCAGAGCCATGCAGGCCTTGAATGTAATGGATTCATCAAGGCCACGTGAGCTAGATGGTCATGTAACCGAAGATGGTTATGGATGGGGAATTTGACAGTGGCTTGAATGGACACACCAACCTATAGGATTCTGGTCACAACTATGGAAAGGAGCAGAGGTACAGTACACCTTGATAGAGTAGCAACTGGCTACTGTGTACCACGCCTTACTGGATACAGAGACCATCGCCGGAACAGCTCTGACCAAGGTAGTAACCACCTATCCCATCGCAGGGTGGGTGCAAGACTGGACCCAAAGGCCACAGAGTGGCGTGGCATGGCAAAATGGGGTGCATATTTACAGTACTGCAGCACCCTCTTTACTACCCTCTTAAGTGGAGAACTCCAAAGCTTATTGGGACCAGTGAGCTTTACCAGTGGAAAGCAGAAAGAACTTGCTTTTGAGCCATTGGTAGCCAAGAGTCCTTATCAGGAGGGAAAAGCCCCTGTACCTGAAGATCTTGGTAGGCACACAGCTCCAGTCATGGGCAGCCCCTGAAGTGGAGGACTGTGGCTTTCCATCCTAAGACTGAAACAATATGGCTGGAGGATGGAGAGGGGAAGAGCAGCCAATGGGCTGAGTTGCAGGCAGTATGGCTCATGCAGAAGCCCCCCCACAACCCAGGAGCCTTCCCCCATAGAAGTCTGCACTGACAGCTGGGCTGTCTATCAGTGCTTGACCCTTTGGCTACTGACATGGTGCCATGCCAACTGGAGGGTTGGTCACCGGCCCCTTTGCGGGCAAGAGTTGTGGCAAGATCTATGGGCATCTGGTCAGACTAAGTTACCATGTATCATGTGAGTGGACATTTACCTTTGGCATCCCCAGGGAATGATGAAGCAGACATATTGGCCCAGGTGCACTGGCTAGAAGGAAAGCCTGCCTCTGATGTGGCCCAATCAGCATTTGTTGCATATGGGGGAAAAGACAATGTGGGCTGTAGCCTGTCAGCAGGGCTTACAGTTGACCTTTGAAGAAGTCAGCCAAGTCCAGAAGGAGTGCCTTGTGTGCTCTAAGAGGGACTTACACTGAGTCCTGCAGCAACATGAGACAATAGTAAGGGGGTCTATACTGTCAGGAGGCGGTCTGAACAGCCAGCCTGATGACACGGTCCAGGCAGTCAGATGGCAGGGACTGCACAGCGGCCTTCCCGGAGGAGCAACCCGGATATCCCTCCTGCTCAAAATGTTCCTCCTAATAAATTTGGTTATTTCGGTTTCAATTCAAGCTGTCCCTTCAGGGAAGAGGCCATATCCAATTCTCCCTGAAAATTTTAGGTACTGGCCCTAAAGGAAATTGGAAAAAACCACTACTGCCCTTGTGACTACCCCAATGATGGGAAGGTGGGACCCCATGAGTATTGGACCCAAGTTTATGGGAAAAAAGATAGGGGAGATTTGTTTGGGTGGAGGTCCCTTCCCCGCCCCTACGTGGCCTCCAAACGACATATTCGATGATTAATGGCAACAGGTGGGTACAGAGAACAAACGATATTCTTTGGCTAGCCCACCAAAGAACAGCCTGGCAAACTATAAAACAAATGAGAACAAGGCATTACCTAATTCCAGATCAGAAAAATCTCCATTGTAAGTCTTACTGAAAATGGGTCGAGGCACAGTCCATAAAATTTGTCCCTGCTTGCCAAAAAGGTCATCATGTCCTTTTGGAGAGAGCCTCTTTCTTTCCTACCGGAGATGAGGAATGGGAGTATAGCTATGAAAGAATGAGGACCCTACATAAAAACAATAAAATAGCGAACTTTAAATAGTCATCTGTAAAAAAAACCAAGAGTCTAGCACTACCTAACCTTTGTAAGACTTTTTAACCACAGTGACTAGAAACAAAGCTTACTCAGAAAAAAGTAGACTGCTAGGACATGCTAAATGATTTAATCTCATTTTCTAAACTCATGTAACCATCCTATATGTCAATTAAATGATTAATATCTGTACTTTATGTAATCAAAGAGTATATAAACAGACTGCTACTTTTCATTAAAGGCCAGGCTCAGCTTAACAACTTTGCTAGAGTCTGTGTCCTCACTCATTCAACCAGTCATGACGTCATTCCTCCTTCGGGGACTCCTGGACTCTCTGGAGCTGGACTCTGGCACTATCCCCCTTGTCAGGTGGCAAATAGACTATATTGGGCCTCTGCCCACATCAGAAGGATATCGGTATGCCATGACTTGTGGACATGGCTACTGGACTATTGGTTGCTTTTCCTGCACGTCGTGCAGATCAGCAAACCACCAAGAGAGACCTAGAGCATCTCTTTGCAGCCTATGACCGGCCACAGGTGATTGAGAGCGATCATGGCACCCACTTTACCGGACAAGCATTACAAGGATGGGTGCGGCAATTAGGAATAAAGTGGAAGTTTTTCCTGTACCATATAACCCTTCCGGGAAAGGCATGATAGAAAGATACAATGGTTTGTTGAAATCTGGCCTGAAATCGGACACCAATAGTCTACAGGGCTGGTTAGTTCCCTATGGACAATGCCACGGAATTTGAATGAGAAATCACGTGAAGGAGCTTTGATCCCTCTGGATATGCTAACACACCTTGCTGCCTCTTCTATACAATTGTACGTGTAAAGTATAAAAGAGTTGTTGAAGCCAGGATATGGCCAGCAGAGCAACATCCCACTGCCAGCCCCTACTGCATTAAACCCTAGAGACACCGTTGAATGGACCTGGGAACATTTTGACACAAGGACCAGTGATGGCGGGCCCTCTGGCACCTTGGGGAAAAGGCCTGGAAGCTGGCCTCATGTGTATGCTGGAGTAACAGCAGAGTGGGCCCCAAAGATCATAAAAGTGTATCCAAAATATCTGGGAGGTAAGAGCATCTTACCAAGAAGTTTTGTTTTATATTTACGGTGAGTGCATGTATCTCCCATAGCCCTATACATTGACCCATCTGTAACTCCCACAGGGAGGGGGGTGAAAGTCTGGCATACTAGACCAGGACGAGATCCCATTCCTGCCACTGTTCTATCACAGGACAACTCTCTTGCATGTATCCTACCTAATGGACAAGATTTGCCTTTGCTGGTGTCATTAAATCTTATCACCCTTAAGGTTATTTTCTTCTACAGACCTTGTAACCTGAATGCGCCCCCTGGGTGCAGCTGCTGCGTGATAATTGCTCTGAACCCTCTACCTCTTCAGCGCCTAAGGAATGGGCGATCTACAGACTTAACCTGCATAGGACTTTGAACCTCGCTGAATCCTCTGGCTTGAGGATTATCATGATTTCATTGCTGTTGCTATTGTACGTCATTAGTCTGGTCACAATGCTTCAGTTTCCTCACCCAGGGACCAGTGAGAAAGAGGGGGAACGAGTAGATTGTACAGCAAGATTTCTGGAGGGGTGGCCTGTGGGTAAAATTGTAATATTTCCAGAATATCTCACCTGACTTTTGTGCATCTGCATATCAACAGGTCTTCCTAGGGGTGGAGAAAGGTAGTTCATCTCCATATCTACGGGTAGTTATCTAGGTGACCAAGGGCTTATCTGAACCTGAGAAGTTGGGGGGAGGTCTTGCTTGCTTCTGCAGGAGCAGGAAAGAGACAGCCCAGACTGCAGTTCGTAAGCAATAAATGGGTTTGAAACCTTGACTGATTTTGGTTTTAGAGGTATTTTGCCCCAGGATTTCCTCTCCCCAGAGTTACACCATTTTAAATATATTTATAGTTTATATCTGATCATTTTCATTATTGGAAGTTTTTAGAAGTCTAAGTTGACTATATTTCTGTTGATGCTTTTTGGTGGGTCAATTTTCATATGTGCTTTACTATTTTGGATTATGAGCTCACATTTGGCACAGCTTTACTATGGGAATCCTCGTTGGCCTGGTTTGAAGCTGTGTCCCTCCAGACAGTTTTTACATGTACTTCCTTCCAGCAGCATGGAAGTATTGCAAGCTCAGGACTCCCTGTACTTTAATATACTGTCTAGCAGGAATTCAAACCTGAAACCAGAGTCAGAGCATGACAGAACTTTTTCTAACTCACATACATCCCAGGCCAAATAGACAAACTTTCTTGCCTCTGGCTATTTTACACTCTCACTGAGAGAGTAAGTGTTTTGGCACAATGCAAGCATATTGGTTTTGTCCTCCTGCCTTGCACAGTGTGAACGCTCCCCATCCCATCCCCTGCCCATTAAAACCCAAGTCCCTGGCTTATTGCAATTAGAAGCCCACTCATGCCCCCAGCCCCTTTCCTACAGGCCAGCTTTCTGCTACTTTCTTTCAAGGGAGGCTTATAGGAGATTCAGCTGAGAGTATAAGGGGCTGTTAGGAGGCCCTTGAATCTGAACCTGGAGAAGACAACTAAGTTTCCAACTCAGGAGGCTGACTGCTCAGCCAGCAGCCTCTGACTGGACCAGTAGGATGAAGCCCAAGGCTTCCTGCGTGTCCACTTTTGCTGCCTTCACTCATTTTCTGATTTGGGGAAAGTTGTCTTTAACTCCCCTCCCCTGTCCTACATTGGCCTTTTGACAACAGCTGGGCCATTTTTGACTGTATGTTTTCCTCATTCTGATATATTTACTGAAAAGTAATGTGTTGTTTTAATAACAATACTTATTTTATATTTTATTATATATATATATATATATATATAAACCAAACTACACCCAGACAGAACCACTTGCTTAGATTTCACAACGCAAGAATACTTACATTAGAACCCCAAAGTGTCAAAAACAAAATTGGCCTTGCCTCTGGGGACTTGTAGTTTATCCATCTCAGCCCACACCTCCATTCTTCTGAGTGTAGGGGGCCCCTGCTCAGGCCTCATCTCTCAGAACCATGCATCAGAGCAGTAAACCAAACCATTTTCTGACCTACTAGGACAACTGGTTTAGAGCGCAGCCCTTGTCCAAATGCCTGATATGCCCCCAACACTTTGATCAAGACCCTCTTGGCTTGCTCTTGTTGTCTCGAAATAAAATGCCTCTGCCTCCCTGCTGGCCTCCCTGCTGGCCTCCCTCCAGGCTTAACTTGCTTTCAGCAGATTCGTGCTCCTACAACATACTTTTCTGGAGTAACCCTACTGCTTAGAAGCCCTGAGTACCTTCCTGGAAAGCAAGGGGGGCCAGATTCCCAACTCAGACTCTAACCCAGTGTCTAAACTGACCTTAACACACTGGAAAAGAAAGAGCTTTGGAGCCAGGCAGGCCTGGTTTTGAATCCTAGCTCAGCCACTTACTAGTTGTTATTAGACATGTGATATAACCTCCTTGAGCTTTTCTCATCTGTAAAATGGAGATGGATAAATGTAACTCAGAGTTCTTGTAACTAAAACAAAATGAAGAGTGGACACTGCTCAGCAGAGCAGAGCAGAGCTCCACGGGTGTGAGGCCCCATCGTCCTGGTTTTACCATCCAGACCGGAAGTGCCGGCTACATTCAGGACAGGCTCCAGGCTTGAACCTGGGAACTGGTGGCCTGTAGCACATGTTGGATGGACACTGGGCGTTTGTTTTCCTCAAGTGCTGGTGGAGTATTCTGGTTAGACCTGGGGCTCTAGTGAAGCCCAGCCAGCCGAAAAGGAGCTGCTCCAGAGCCCTGCATATAGTGGAGGTCCATGGGCCCCCTGCTGGCCGCACCTGCCCTTCGAGCATGGATTGACATAGTACTGCTGAACTTTGCAGAGGAAGTGAAAGTTCCTTTAGACTGTGTTTATGAACTTTGATCCTGCTATCTTCAGCTCCATAAACCTGGTCCTCCTACTAGGCTATAAAAGTAGCTCATTTCAATGTGTTCTCCCGACAGCCTGCTCCTTGACATCCACCATACACTCACACTGAACCAGAGGCTTCCACCATGACGAGGGACCAAAGTGGAACCTGGGAAATGGAGAGTAATGACAACTTTGAAGGCTACATGAAGGCCCTAGGTAAGAAGGAGGCTGCGGACGGGGGAGTTTGGAGAACTCTGGGAGGACTGTGGTCTGGCCCTCCACACAGTGCCGCTGAGGAGTTCATCGGACCTGTGTGCAAGCCTCACTCCTCACTTAGTAGCTGTGTGATACTGGACAAGTCAGACAGAGTCTCTGGGGCTCAGGTTCCTCATCTGCAAGATGGAAATAATAATAAAGAAGATTATGTCTGGAATGTCCTTAGCATGGTACCTGGCACACGGAAAAGATACACTGATTGGAGGGCACACACACCACGCACGCACATAGGCACCCACACAGAGTTAAACCAGATTTGAGAGGATAATGCGGTAGCGCCCTGCCTTGTGATCACTGTCTCTTACATAACCAGTGGGACCTGATATTATCCATGAATGACTCCTGCACTGCCTCTTTGTCAGTCTTGTGGTAGCCAAGCAGAAAAAGAGTAGCTAATAAATATCTCAACCTAGAGAAAAATCAGGCACACAGAAGGCTAGGAGCTGCTCTCGTCACACAGAGGGCAAGGGCTCAGTCAGTGTGTGTCCCGGGTTGACTCTCATGTGGGTCTGGCAGAAAACTCATGAAACCAGAGGATCCAGGCCTGCAGAGGGAGTGCGTGCTGCTGGGCAGCTGCCGGGGTTAGGCCCTGGGCAAGGAGCTTTGGCTGCCTGTCCTTACTCATCCTGCACCAGCCTCCAGGTCACCTTTTCCAGTGTTAGAGCTCTCCACTCACAAGGTCCCCACGCAAAACATGAGGAAATGGCAGCCAGTGGGGTTGGAGGCACAGTGACTTGGATGTGATGATGGAACGTCTCATCAAGAATGGGAATCATGGGTTTTTCTGTGCAATTAGCTTCTAGCTTGATGAATATTTCTGTCAGTGAACAAGGAGGGCTGTGACTTGTTTCACAATTTATAGAGATTAGAACTTCATGCACTTCAGACATGCTTCCAACACTGAGCAGCTTTTTTCCTTCCTGACTATCAGAATTTTACCCCAAATACTTAGGGCACAGGGAGGAGGCAAAAATCCTCCTACCAGAGCTCTAACCTTGTGGCATCTGTTTTTAGCATGCTGCATATAGAAATGGTGTTCTGATTCTACACATGGGTAAATGGTCGAGAGCTTAGCTCAGAACTGTAATTCTAAACAAGATCAGACAGATGAGAAGACCAAACCGGAGGGCCCAACCTAGCTGAGGCTCTTTCTCTGACCTTTATCAATTTTTTAGCCTTTCAGAACCTTTCCTCATCTGCCAAATAGGGACGATAGCCCAGCCTTGCCTGTCTCTACAGATGATGTTGAGTGTGGCTGTCATTCTGAACCACTGAAAGCACTTTAACAAGGGCTGTTTGGCAGTTTCAAGCTTTCAGCATATGCCGTACAAGCCAGACTCAGGGAAAATAATCAGAAAGCAGTTCTGTGCCTTTGTTGCTTGTTCTTAAAAATAAAAAGTCCAATGGTGACGTTAGACATAAAAACGAGTCTCTGTTTTGTTTTCGGCTGCACAGGTTGGGCCCTGAAGTGCCTCTCTGCAGGCTTCAGGTGAGCAGCAGGCACTCAGTCACCATCCCCCTGCCCCTCTAGGGGGCTAAAGGGGTACAGTGCACACCCTCAGCTCTCTCCAAAATCCTCTTGCTGAAAACAGCCGTCCTCTGGACACTTTCACACTAGTTTACACCCTCAGTGTGCGTGAGGGGCTTGTGAGCTGCGACGGTGATGTTTGGCTATCTCTGTCACAGGAGGTCTTGGAGAGGCCTTTCCATTGCTCCTTGGTATCTGAGAGCTGCAGGCAAATCTTCCAGTTTAACATCATAGTACATTGATTTCACTCAAATGAGCAAGTGGTTTGATCTCTTTGTACCAGGGTCTCTGTGTGTAGGGGTGGAGACTCACCCATTCCTGGTTAAGACTAATGCCATAGGTGGTCGTACCAGCTAAACCCAGAATGTGGAGGGCCTGGTGCCCTGGCTCACCCAGCTGCTGACAGCCCGCAGTGTCTCAGGGCCCCAGGAACTTGCCCTGTGCAGAAATGCTTCACTCAAAGTCACCTTCCTGCAGGGGAGACAGGATACCGAAGCCCCCTTCCCGGCCCAGGGGATGCAGTGATGGAACACAGGGTTCAAGGGCAGCAGGAAGCAGCTGAGTGGGGCTGTCCCCACAATTCATCTGCTAAAAGCAACACAACAGATCTTCACAATTTCCTCCATACCCACCCCACAAGATGGGTGACTTTCCCGGCATTGACAAGTCGGCAAAGCTCACCTTCCTTGCCCTTTTGAGCATGAGGCCCTTGGCATTTGGGAAGAACATATGTGGAGATCTCCGCAAATCCCCAGATATGGAAATATTGCTCAGTAGAATTCCATTGCCTGCCAACAGCCATCATCTTCTTAGACTTTAACCCCTAGCACCAGAGAGCTGGCTTCCTCTGTGTGCCCAGGGCTGGTCAGGAAGGCAGCAGAGACTCCTGTGGAGACGTGGCTGTGGGTGTTAGCTGGCTTTGTCATTAGCCATGACTCACTGCACACGCCAACCTCCCCTCCTGACTCAGCTGCCAGCCTCAGCAGAGCCACATGGCACAGCGACCTTTGGGTTTGCTTCAAATGATCTACATCATTAAATGTTCAAAAGTGAGTGCTAAGGGTCAATGGTACCTCGTCTTCTGCCTTTTTGACACATGGTGTTTATTGAAGCCCTAGACTCTTTCTTGACAGCAATTGAGCAGTTGGTAAATTCTCATGCTGAGGAATTTGTGGTGTTCCAAGGTCCTCCTGAAGGAGGGTCAGGGAATCAGGGAATAGAAGGGGTGCCTTTAATTTAAAGGGGAGCCTAAAAATGAGGTCCCAGCATTGGGGAGAGTCCATTAGCTGCCCAGGAGCAAGACCAGTACTGTACATGGATGGGGAATCATTTGACTTCTGTACCACATCTTTAGATATTGCCCATGGAAACCAGGGACTATGCCACTGAGGCAGAACTGAACCCACTCTCTGCTCCCAGGGAGCTCAAACTGGTAGAGAGGCACATTATAACAATGCACAAGTGGTGTTCCTGTTTTCTGTAATAGTGTAACAAATACCCAAAACATAGTGGCTTGAAACAGCCACAGTCATTTTACTGTTGGCCTTCCAGTCCTGGGGGCTGACAGGGTTCTCCTAGGTTATCCTGCTAGGAACCGTCATTCAGTTGCGGCTGGACAGTGATGAAGGCTGGAGCCATCTCAGAGGCTTACTCGCTCCTGAGTCAGGCAGCTGGTGCTGGCCTGCAGCTGAGGCCTCAGCCAGGCTGTCGATACCCCCATGTGGTAACCCCACGTCGCCTGGGATTCCTCACAGATTGCCAGCTGTGTCTGCAAAGTGAATGGCTGAAGCTGCATGGTCTCTTATGACCCAGGCTCAGAAATAACATTACAACCCTTCCGGTGCATCCTATTGATTGAAGTAGTCACCAGCCCCCCATATTCAAGGGGAGGGTGTAGGTACCCCACCTCTTAGCATGGGTGTGTCAAAGTGACATGCATGATGAAAGGTACTGTTGCAGCCATTTAGGAAAATACAATCTGCCATAGATGGACAGTGGGTGATTCTATCCCTTGGGCCTGTAACAATAGAATGATAGTAACAAGAAGTGGGAGGTGTGGGGTGGAGGAGGCTAAAGTACACAGGTCGTTGAAGACTTCCTGAGCACTTCTAGGTGGAGTTTCAAAGGAAGGAGGAGAGTGCTACCCGCAGAAATGGAGTCAGGCATGCCCGGTGGGTGTGGGCGGAAGTCAGGCAGTAAGGACATGGTGGAGGCAGAAGAAATAGCAGCTGTATTGTCAGAGGGTGAAGTGCAAGGAGCAGGTGAAAAAGTCAGAAAGGTGACAGGGCTAGTCTTGAAGGTGGTGCGCCGCCGCATGTGGACCTCATCCTGCAAGGAGAGTTGTATGTTGGGGAGAGAGAAGCCATCAGTGCTCCCTCCGACAGCCAGAGAACTGAAGAGGCTGCTGCAATGGCCTGGGAAGATGGTGAGAGGCAAGCCAACTAACCAGACCAGGGGGATGTTCAGAGTGGGAAACAGACTAGACTTGGCAACTGGCTGGGGAAGAGGCAAGGAGTGAGCCCAGAAAACGAAACACCAAGCTTTTAATGGCGAAGATGGTGACATACAATGGAAGGTGTCCTAAAACTGCTCAGTTCATGTAAATTTAGACATATTTTAAGAATTTTTTTAGTCTATAAATAGGAAATATTGGAGAAAATCCAGTTCTTCTCTTCATTCACAAAAAGATAGGGACAATTATCTTCTATGAAGACCATCTATTCATGCCAATTACCATGCACAGATTTAAAAGAGCGGTAACCATTGCGAAAAGTCCTACTGGGTCTCTGAAAAATTCCACCAGAAAGGAGGCAGGCTTAGAGGCTGAAGTCAGGTAGCCCCCAGCTGAGTGCTCTCTGCCAGGAAATATTTCCTGAATACCCTCAATGTTCCAGCTCTCGTCCTAACCAATTAGGAGCTGCCGTCCACCATCAGAGGTGAGCACATGCACAAATTATTCTCAAGCCATGATAAGCATCACGCTGGAGCTTTATATATGTGTATACATATATATATGATCTTATTTAATTTAATCAGTTTCTACAAACACTTACTGAGCACTTCTGATGTGCCAGGAAGTACTCCGGGCATTGGTGACATGGTGATATAGTCCCTGCCCTCATGGTGTACATCCTAGTGGGAGAGAGAGAAAGTAAAAGTTTAAGATGGTTGCAGGTAGTGATAAGTGCTTTGAAGAGAATAAGGAATTCTTGGGGTGGAGAGTGGTGATGGGTGAGGGAAGGCCGTCTGAAGAGGTGGCACTGGAGCCAAGGCTTGAGTGCTGAGTGGTGGTGCTCCGGGCACGGGAGACAGCAAGTGCGAAAGGCCTGGGTGTGTACAAGAAACATATGACGCCTAGTCTGTGGGGACTGTGGTGAGCAAGGAGGAGGTCAGACCACAGTGGAGGGTCAGGCCTTATGATGGGAAGACTCAGTCTGTCTTATTTATATTCAGTGGAATTGCTGCGGCTGCAGTGTGGAGAATGAATCACAGGCAGGCAGGACTGGAAGCTGACTGCAGTGTAGTTCATGCATGAAATGATGGTGGCTTGGGCTAGGATAGTGCCCATGGGGCTGGACAAGGGCAGACAGATTCAGTGTATATTTTGGACATAAAGCCAACAGGAGTTGCACATGGTTGAAGCAAGAGGAAATGGAGAAAGTGAAGTCCCCCAGGCGTTAGGGCTGAATAACTGTGAAGATGGTGATCCCACTGGCTGAAATGGGGAAGACTAAAGAGCAGTGAGTTTGGACAGGGGTGCTGGGTGGGAGGGAGGGAATTAAGAGATCTGTCTTGCATCTTTTGATTTTAGATGCCCATTAGACATCCAAGTGGAGTATTAAAATTGACATGTGGATAGATCTGGAGCTCAGGCTGCAGTCAGGGATGAAGACAGAGGGAATGCTTCCCGTGCTGTGGAGTGAGGAATCCGAAGCCCGGAGAAGTGGAGGGACTTGCCTGGAGTCACCTATGGCTAGGAAGCGGTGTTACTCAGACAGGAGCCCAGTCCCTCTGCTTCTGAAACCCAAGCTCTTCCCACAGCACTGTTCTGGGTGTGGGTACAAAGCATGGAGGTAGCGAGGAGGAGCTTTATTCTGAGCAAGGTTCATCAGGATGGGAACACCCAGCGTAGACAGCTGGGACCCTCAGAAACACTGCAAGAGTCACTCAGAGTCCCTGGGTAGAAATGAATTGGTGAACAAATGAGTAAAAGAATGAATGAATGACTGAATAAATAAACAATGACCTAAGGAGGAATTAGTTTCACAAATCTGGATTCCTGCTAGTGTATGAAGTTACACACCTTGCCAAAGGCTCTACCTGAATGACGTGGTATCTGAGTGGACTTTCAAGCAGGGGAAGTGCTGGGGGAGGAGAGTGGTAGATAAGGCCCAGGTGAAGATAAGTCCGGTCCCTTTCTATGGGTCTCTCCCGGCCTGTACTGGCAGGACCTCCACCTTGATCCTGACTCCCACCCAGTGGTGAACACTAGACTAGGGGTGGGGAGGTACAATCCTGCAAGGGGATCAGCGAAGCACCCAGTGTCTCCAGCCTTCCTCTGCTGACTGGGCAAAGTTCTAAACATATTTGGGGATGTCCATGAGAGACAAAGAGGAGGAGGCAGGCAGGGGGCTGGTCCAATTCCTCTCTAAATGCGGTGTCTGGAGGGGAAATGGCATGAAAAAAACAGAGAAGATTGCTTGCTCTTCCACTCTACTTCTCACAATTGCCTGAGAGTGCTGATGATTTGGGAATTAAGGAGTCCAGGTTGGAAGCCCATTGAAGCTTCACTTGGAATGAGTCTCTGATTTCATGTGATGAAGACATGTGCATCTCTGCTCTTTAATTTGCAAAGAGCACCTGCCCTTTTAGCCTGCAACTTTAGCTTTTTTTCACAAGCACATTACAAAGCGTTTTAATGTTCAGTAGCATACTCATATTTCAACTTTATGGTTTGCATTGTTCAAAATGCAGTTATGAAAAGTATGCTTTAATAAAGTCACTTCGGTGTTGTTGTTTTTTTCTTCTGCGGTAGCTGTAAGCCATATGTATTATTCAGAAATAGTTTGCCTTTGGACCTTTTCCTCTGAGATAGAAATTCATTTCACCTGGCTATAAATCAAGCTTGGAGATGCCTTTAATCCAGAAAAGGAGATAAAACACACTTGGTAACTCTCGTGTTAAAATGCCACATCAGGAAAATAATTTTCTCTGCAAAGTACAAAGAGGGAGGGTTTTTGTAATCTGTGTGTGTGTGTGTGTGTGTGTGTGTGTGTGTGTGTGTGTGTGTGTGTGTGTGTGTGTGTGTATTTTACAACTGCAGTTAAGCCTTTCCTTTTGATTAGAAATATCACGAATCCACCACAGAACCTTTGACTCCCTTCCCTGGGGTGGAGTAGAGTGACATGATTAACTAGCCTGCTAGCCTGTGCAAACGCTAAAGGGTGGCCAAGAGGCCAGGCTATTTTTCAATCCGGAGAAGAAGTGATGCTTGATTCTATTTGCATAGAGCCCCTAACAAGATGCCCCTAGCACTGGTCAGAAAGATTGACTGGTGTTTCCAGGACAAACCAGTTCTCTCAGCAATAGGCATTCTTGGCTGTGATCTACTTTTCTAAGCAACCAGGGACTAGCAGGAATTTTTGACAGGTAAGCTGTCAGGAGCCCTGTCCTACCTGGGTAACTCTGAACCCACCACTTAAATTCTCTGGGCCTTGATTTCCCCATCAATGGAGAGAAATGACTTGTTCTCAGAGGAACCCTGTAGTTCTAAATTTCTCTGTAATTCCCAATTCCTCTTTGATAGTTTTGTCTGGATCCTGCCCCCTGACTGGTTAGCACATGACCTGCAGTGTTCTTTCCTCATCTCCCAGCTATGGCTGCAGCAGCGTGGACCTCTGTTCAGAGGGCTGTATCAGGGGCTTGAATTGTTCCTACCCTTTGGCCAAACTATAGAGGGAGGAAGTGGCCCATACAGAGAAATGTCTGGTCAGGCTAGATAAAATGCCCGCACGACAGGCCAGGATTAGGCTAGTAAGGGAGTGGCCCAGCACCTTCTGACTGTTTCTTCCAAGTCCAGGGCCCTTGGACTGCATGGAGTGGCAAATGGCTGTGGAGATGCATAAATATGACCCAAACCTCTCCCTCTGGACTGAATGCTGATCTGGCCACCATTTGACCTGAATAGAAAAGGCCAAGGGGTAGAGGCAAATGTGCGTTGAATATGCACAAGCTCACTGGCACTGTCTAAAGTATTTTACCATCATTTGAACTGAATCCTTATATAAGTAACCCTATGAAATGGGCAGTTTTCCCTATTTTACTTTAAGAAAACTGAGGCTCAGAATGGGAAAGGGACCTCGCCAAGGTCACATGGCTGGGAAATCAGGGACAGGACTTAGGCCCACATCCGGCCCTCACCCTCACTTGTTTATACCCATGGTTCCAAACTTCAGAGTACACAGAGTCACTTGGAAAGCTTGTAAAAGGAAGCAGGGCCCAGGCCTTGTGGGTCCAGGGTAAGCTCCAGAGTTTACCTTTCTGAGGGTCCCCAGGCTCTGTGATGCTGCTGGCCCAGGGACCTCGATTTGAGAACCACTGTCCTAGCCTGCGATGCTCCCATTAACCAATCCATAAGTGTTGCCTGAGTCTCTACGGTGCGCCCAGCCCTGGGCCTGGTTCTATGGGGACATAGAGCAAGGAGACAGCATTGTCCCTGTCTTCACAGAGGTCAGGCTTTGGAGGAGGGAACGATCAACCACATGAAAGCGTCAGAGGGGGATACCAGGTGGCTTCTCCTGGGGGTAAACCCCTGTAACCTAGAAAGCAGACGAGGAAGGAGGAAAGAAACGGCAGAACAGCCTCAGGCTGGGCCTCATGAAATTCGGAGATCAGGATGGGGAGGGGCAGGGATTTGGGGAGCAAACATATAGTGTGTACCTGGAAAAATGCAAAGAATTTCAAGAACACCAGCCTGGGAGACCAGGGGGCTTAGTAATGATTATGATGATGCCAGCAGCTACTGTTTATGGGGTCATTACCACAGGCCTCCAGCCGCTGGGCAGAGCTCTTCACAAACGCCCTCAGATTTCATCCTCAAAGCAACATGGTGCATTTAATAATAACTCCAATTTATGGCCATTGTTTTCTGCCACTTCTACATCCTGACCCAGGAGTCCAGTGATGGGACTGATGTCACAGACACCGCCTAACTCACTAGCCAGGTTTCTAGGGTTAAAGGAAAGAAACAAGAGTGGGAATATGATCTGGTAGCCCTCTGCCCACCACAAGATGTGTTTATACTGACTAGAATATGGAAGACATTCTTTAGTGACTTTAAGCAATTTTAAGGAAGGATCCATTTCCAAGTCAAATGCTTGACTACTTGGTCCTCTAGTTTCTTCCCTTTCAAACAGGCTAGCAGTTGCCTGGAAGGAAGAAAAATTAAACAGGAGACATTTCCATAATTGCAGAGTCCAGGTGACTGAGATGAATGCCTCAGAAGGGGTTTTGCCAGCCCTTTCTGTGTTATGTTCTGTGGAACATCAGGCCAGCTGGGTGTCCCACCACAGAGGGGTTCTAGAGCCACTTAAGACTGGGGAAGGTTGAATCCTGTAGCCTGCTATTGGAGGTACGAAGCATCTTTCCTAGATTAAAGGCTTTGTAAAGTTCTTCAGTGCAGGAACCAGTTTCTCTTTAATTCCTCATTTCCCAAACTTTGCTGATCATGAGCCATTTTTTTTTTTTGTCCACCAAATGCCCTATGGAGCTGAGCACATGGTAGACTCAGGAGGGCACCCTGGGCTCTGTGAATGCTGAGATGCTGAGAAGTACTCACAGCAAGAAGGGCAGCAAAGAGAGCCTCTGTCTCATCCCACATCCTGTGGCCAGCCAGTGTGGCTCGGTTGAGCCCAGGTGCAATTCCATATGCCACAGAGCTGAAACTAAATGAGCTGTCAGAGGATGTTCAGGGCTTGGAGTGTGATTGATCCAGCTCAGCCTTCTTATAGAGCCCTTGGGCCTGTCTGGTGGAGGTGGTACACAAGAGACAGCTGGATCCAGAAGTCCCTGTGGCTCCAGGAGAAACGTAAAGAAGAAGAATCAGTCCCAAGTTCCTGGTACCTTAGGCAGCCACAGAAAATGCACAAACTGGGCTGGGCTGACCTGATGAGACGTGCCAGCCCAGAGCTCTGGAGCACAACGCTTGCCCTGGAGACCATCCTGGATTCAAATTCCATCTCTAGTGCTTCCTCATGATATGACCCAGGGCAAGTGACACAGCTTCTCTGATGCAATTTCCTCAATGGTAAAATGGAAATAATACAATACCCACCTCGGGGGTCTATTGGGAGAATGAAGTGAGTGAGGTTTCCCAAGGGAGGTTCCACCATCAGGCACCATTTCTGGTTGGTGTCAAGGCATCTCCTAATACCATCCCAAATATTGACAAGGGTCTACACAGCATGGTCCCCAGATTCACTTCACCTAAAACTCAGCTCCTATGTTTTCCCATAAAATTAATTCTCTCTTTGACTTCCCTGGCTCTCCCAAGCACAAAACCACTGTTCTCTGCTCCCAATTTCATCCCCACCCCCACATCCATCCAATTATCAAACCCTTGTGATTGTTTTTCAGCTATGTATGCTTAAATAAGTCACTTAACCTCTCTGGGCCTCCATCACCTATAATGGAAGGAGTAGTTGCATAAACAGCGGCTTTCATATTTCTTCAACCAGAGAAGCCTTTCTCCAAACAGCCCCCTATAAGGAAATCCAAGATCTAAAACCACCCAGAGATTGTAGGTCTGTGGTAAATTTCAGAAATCTGTAGTTTTTTACATCTTCACAAGTGATCCTGACGGGCAGCCAGCTTTGGAACCCACTGGGGAATTCTTAGACATGGCAGGTTCTCAACTGAAAATGAACAATAGTTGAGCAAGGGACTGGCATTCATGCACCAACTCATGCCAACTTGGACCTCTTTCTCTTTGCAACTGAGGATATAGACATATTAACCTTCTACCTCCTGGGCTGCCTGATGTACCTGAAATTATTCACTATGATAAAAACTGACTGTACACAATTTTGGGCCCAAATGACAAGCCCGAGCCCTTCCCCTTGCAGATGGGATTCTGTTGTGGGTTCCCAGCCGAGGTTAGACTGCTGACCCAAAGTGAGGTCCAAGCAGCCAGCTCAGGCCTCTTATCCATCCTTGGGGAGAAGAAGAGTGACAGTGACCAAAGAGGATTCAGAAGGAAATGGGAGAAAATGGGGAGGGAAGTGATGTTTGGCTACCACGGAATGGCAGCAGGGAGGTGGGGGTGCAGCCAGCAGACATGTTGTTTCTCCAAATTGACCGGGGCTCCTGGAACTGTTGGTAACTGGTGGTATCCCTATGGGCACAATAGTACTGACCATCCCACAGACAGCACACACTGTGAGGTTTCATCCCCTCCCTGCTATAGACATGGGGTTGGGGTGCTCAAGGAATCTGAATTCTTCTTATTCTGGGGGTCACTATTGCCTTGGCTTCTGAAAGACTCAGTCTCAGTGGTTTTGAAGCCTTCCAGGTGGACTTTCTGAAACAGAAATAAGAAATTGATTGTTATCCAAAGATATCTGGAGAATTCATAGGCATAAAAGGGGTTAAATATGATTTAGTTAGAAACCAAGAGCTTAATGATTTTTTTAGCAAGGATAGAAATTTAGTAGTTCCAGAATTGTCCTGTTACTACATCCATTCCACAGGACAGTGACTTTTTGGCCTGGGTGATGTTTTGTGCACACCTAGAGGCTTACAAGTAGGTCAGCTCAGCACTTAGCTTCTTACTATAAAATGCAAAGCTTAGGAAATGAAACACCCCTGTTGAGAGGCATGTTCCGTTTTACTCACTAATAGTCTCTAAGAAATGAACAAGATTCCGTTTAAAGTATCAAGGCAGATGAAAAGATGTAAATGGAGTAAATGTGGAAAAATCTTGACAAATGTTGAATTTGGGTGACAGGCGTTCCAGTTCTTTGTATTCTCCTCTCTACTTTGGTTTCTTTAAGATGTTTCATAATAAAAAAAAACATGAAATTATTCATCTTTTCCTTAAAAACAGCAAAAGAAATCTATGAGCAAATGTTCATTAACCACCTGGAATAGCTTAAAGCTGTCGTGGGGGCTCATGACTGAGGCAGAACAAGCTAAGTACCCCCCCCGACCAGACTGTTTTCAAACGGGAAGTTTGTACATATCCCTCCCTCTGTGGACATTAACAAAAGTCCATCTTTACCCATGATCTAGACTGTTATTTTTAAACAATCTTTTTTCTTTTAAACCATGAAGACTTTTGTCCAGCACACTCTTAGGAGGAAACCCAGTATGTCAAATAGAACGAGCTCCTCTGGTGAAGGGGTGTGTGTGTGTGTGCATGTACACATGCTGGGGCGTTGTGGCTCAGGGGTGAGCCCTCCCTTCAGCGCTCCTGAGAAGGCACCGAGAGACCCCAGGTTTGCTGACAATTGACTGAGAGGCCCTAACTGACCACGTGTAAGAAACTCTGGTTTCCCACTTAAGCAAGATATGTGACCTGTCCATGATCTGTGTCTCTGGTCCTGAATGTTTGGCCTTGTTAAAGAAATGAATGAGTCTGGCTGAGTACATCATAGCTTCCACAACTCCCTTTGCCAACAGATATTGATTTTGCCACCCGCAAGATCGCAATACATCTGACTCAGACAAAGATCATTGAGCAAAACGGTGATAACTTCAAGACAAAAACAAACAGCACGTTCCGCAACTATGAAGTGGATTTCACCGTTGGAGTGGAGTTTGATGAGTACACAAAGGGCCTGGACAACCGGAAGGTTAAGGTACTGCCCGGGGCTGCTGTTTGGACTTAGTGATGCTGGCAATCAGCAGTTATTGAAAGTTTAGTAGGAAGATGCAAGCTGGCTTCTACACTAAGCTTAAAAGTAAAGGGGACATTAAAGGGCCCTGGCCTCTCCAGGATCGGGAGTAGGAGGCCAGCTCATATACTGACAGGGGCCTGGTGGGCAGAATGAAGGCGAGAGGAGGAAAGTCCCAGGGCAGATCTGCAGCTGTGCGAGCTGGATAGCAAGGCTTCTTCGGAGGGGCGGCCCTGCGTGGCTCCAGCCACGCCCTGCCGTGAGGGACTGGGGCCTCATGCTGCTATATTTTTTCATCTTTTCAAGAGAAGTTGAGAATTCATATGTTTTTTTGAGATGATCCTGACTGATTTAATTTTTTTTTAGAAAAATGCAAACAAAAAGTCAGTGGGCTAAATGAAGTCAGGGTTTCTCCAGTGCTAGTAATTTGGAGAAATCTCCGACGAGTTTGTGGTTTCTGTCTCAATATCACCTTGACTCACAGGACCTAACTGAGGAAAGCCTCCATGTATCAGAAAGCCAGCCACCCAGCCACCTGAACTGTCTGGTGCAGGCAGGACCCTGAACGGGAGCAGACAACTGAGTGCACAAGTGAGGAGTTCTCACAGCCCAAGAACTGCCATCTGCAGGGGAACGGAGGAGCTCTTTGTAAATGGGGCAGAGAATAGTAGCAGCAGGGAAAAGGGACTGGGGAGGCTGGATAACAGCAGGTGCCCCTCTCCTCTGGTGCCACCATGTGGCGTCACAGCCCAGGGACTAATTGTCACAGGGTTCACACTCATGCTCAGTGTGACTGTCTTTGGATTTTCCAAATCCAGCTACACCTGGGCAGTCCGCACAACCGGTAATGGAGAGAAATCTAATCTCAGTCATATTTAAGGATTCCCCTACCCCAATCCCAGCATCATACAAGGACCCTGGGGATGACAACGTCTAGGTAACTTGGAAGGGTTTCTGGTCTGCCATTCAGCACGATTGCCATTGGCCACTCGCTGTCGAGGCCCATGCAATTTATGCGAGGTGGGCAGCTTGAATATTCATAACACCCAGTCAGTCTGTGCTATGCAGCTGCCAGGACCACTGCCCTGGCTCCCCAGCTGAGGAGGGCAAGGCTGGGTAGCTTGTCCCCACGTATCCCAGCAGAGGGCCAGCCCCCTCGAGTGCCACAAGGAAGCAGGACCCTCCACCCTGCCCTTCCCCACTTGAGCCCTGCCTTCCCCAGAGTCCCATTCTTCTCTGGTGCTTCCAGCAGCTCTTTCAAAGTCAGAGATCTCAAGTCTTCTGCAAAACAAGAGACATGAGCTCTGGTTCCTCTCCTCGGGTGGGGAGAATAAGTTGTCATCACTCTCTGGTGATGACTGTAAAGCCAAGAGAGCAGGGCATATTTTATTTCTCAGTCAACTTGTCCTGCAGCATTGGTAATCTCAGCCATCATACCAAGGGTGAATTATATTGAGTGGTCCTTGCTAAAGAAAAGTGGGAAATGAAAAGCACTTTGGAAATGCTTCCATCAGAGCAGTCTTGGCAAGAGAGCTTGCGAGCCCTGGAATGGCCCCGTGTGGAATCCCTCCCTGAAGGGTTGAAGGATAGATGAGGCTTTTCTGAACTGTGTGGCTAGAAGGCCAATTCATCAGACAACAGAACTGATTGGAAAATTTGTCTCAGAATTTTTGCATCACTCTGCTGTTCTAACCTAATCAGTTCACAATGATTCATTTTACCCTCACCTTTCCAAAATGGGTATGGGCTGCTGAAAAGCAGTCCTGTTCTCTCTGACTCATTCTTTCATCACCTTTGATGGTAGAGAACTCACTCTTCGTGAAATAAATCATGTCCTTTTGGCCCTTCCTGACCCATAGAGGGTTCTGTCTTTAACGCTTTCCCTTCCGCCTCTCCACGTTCCACTCTCCTTACCTCTGAGCCCCATCCTCTGTCCAGGATCAGCTCTTAGCCCTTCAGAGAGAGAGGGAACCCCCTTTCCCTTTCGTTTCTTGTCTCTGCTTTGCCTGCAGCAAAGAACTGGGGCTAACACACACACACACACACACACACACACGTGTTCACACACACACACAGGAGACTGGTGGCAGCTGAGAAGTGTCCTACCCAGGATAGTCTGCTGAGTCCCCAGCAAAGGGCTGTTCCCTTGAGAATCACAACATATAACAGTGCCCTCGGGACTACCCACCTCCTGTAACTTGACTGGAATCCTTCAGCTGGAAAGGGACAACAAACAAGGGTGAGTCTATCTCTGTGATTAAAGCCTGACTGCTGTGTGTCTGTGTGTACATGTGTGTGTGTGCGTGTGTGTGCATGTTTATGTAGTATTCCTCATGCTCTTCTTGCCCAGGGCTCCCCTTCTCAGCGCCTTGGTTCCCCTCACAAATCCCTCTGGAAATCTCCTCACTCAGCAGCATGGAGGGGAGGTGTGGGCAAATGGGGTCACAGTGGAGGCCCGTAAGTGCCCTGTGCTCGCTGGCTCCAGAGCAGGAGTGATGAGACCACACCCATCAGAGGGCTGACTCTCCTCTGAGGGGCCCGGCGACCCCCTTCCTCCTTCCTTCGGGTCACACACATTCTTCACTTTCGACCCTGACCAGATTCTAAGAGGATTTAAAGCCCCTTCAAAAATACACAAGCTATCCAAAAGAAAAGTAAAGTAAAAAGAAGTAATTGATATTTATGCAATGGAATATCACACAGGCATAAAAAGTAATGAGAGATTGATGCACATTGCAACATGGCCGAACTTGGAAGATGTATTGAGACACCAAAGGCCACCTGTTGTATGACTCACATGAAATGTCCAGCATAGGTGACTCACAGAGACAGACAGTGGTGGCCAGGGCAAAAGGAATGGGTACTGACTGCTAGAAGGTGTGGGGTTTCTTTGGGGGGCAATGAAAATGTGATGGTGGTGATGGTTTTACAACCTTGTGAATATACTAAAAATGGCTGAACTATATACTTTAAAGGGTGAATTTCATCTCAATCTAAAGAAAATAAGTAATTGAGGCAGACAGTAAGGGCCAGAAAAAGCAGATATAGGCAGTGGCAATTAGGACCAGTGATGCTGCTGGGATGTGGGGCGAGAGCTCAGGAACACCCTTCCCCAGGAAGGCCCCACCTCAGGGATTGCCAGCGGGAACACAGCCGGAATGACTCTTGCATAAGGGCGGGTGCACTGAGAGGGTTTAAACATGTTAAAAGGGTCCTTCAATGCTCTTAAATTGGAATTATTATTTTCCTTTTTTAAAAAACATAAAACTTATCTGGGTATGATTCAAATGTACAGAAAAGATACAAGACCATAATAAAGAACATCCACAGGTTCTTTACCAAGAGCTGCCTATGAACATTTCTGCCCATTTGCTTTCTCCTCTGTATACGCACTCTCTACTGTATACATATTTTTTTCTGAACAATCAATGTGTTATCCCTAAATAATTCAGTATGTATTTCTTAAGAGTTAGGATATTCTCTTGTATACCTACAGTATAGTTATCAAGTTCTGTAAATTTAACATAGATACAATGCCTGTATCTGATTTGCCATAAAGGGCTGTTTCTACTGAAGTTAACTTCAGACCCTGTGAGGGAGGCCTTGCAGGAGGGCCCGACTTCCTTCCTTAGCACACAGCAAGTGCATCTTCTTTGTCTTCTTGAGATGCCCCTTCTTCAGCACACCCATCCCGCAGAAGCACTGGTTTTCCTCACTGGCACCCAGCTCCTCAACCTCAAGATCTTTTAACTGAGTTTTTTAAAGCCTTTGATACAGGAATGAAGGACACCAACTAAAAGCAAATTGAACTATGAGGCTTTAGTTCATTTAACCATTCTCGTCTCTCTTCTTAGTGTCTGTTCTATCTAGGAATAGGCTATGATAGTGTAGATATTGACATGATTCATTCGCAATCAATTTACTTTCAAGTCAGAATAACTTTTAATCTTGCTGCCCAATATGAGTTACTAAAAGAAAATATTAGGACAGGCGCTTGTGGAACAACATTTTTCTCCCTTGTTCCTTCTGTAAATTTGCTAAGCCCCTACTACAATCAAGGCCTTGATAAAATAATGAATCTGACTCCCTTGCTTCCCTCAACGATCTCACAGCCTCATGGGGAAGCAAACAAGTAAATGGAGAATTACCATTTGGTGTCCATATCTGTGGGCATGTGAATGTCGCTAATACCAGAGGTGGGCTGGCTGGGTCTTGTCAAGAACTCTCATCAGTGAAGAATACAAATGCTTATTTATTCCCACATGTGGATTTACATCAAGATTCTGTTTCAACAGAATCATTCAATCACATATTTATTCAACAATGCTTACCAAGCACCTCCTCAGCATTGGTGACTGCGCTGAGTCTGGGGCTGCAGAAATGAGCAGCTGACATGGCCTCTTCTTTGATGGAGCTTACTGTCTCCTGAGTGAGACAGACATTAGTCCAAGAAATATGTATTAGGGGTCTGTGATGTGTAAGGCAATAGGGGCTGGCAGAGTAGGAGCAGGTGGGGGGCATCAGAAGACACAGTCCTTGCCCAGATAGAAGATGTGAGCCCTTTCTCACCTATTCAGGGGAGAACTGACCCACAAGACCCACGATGGGCAACAGCAAATGGATATTCCTTTCTCATCCACTTGGGAGCAAACTCAGGAGTATTCCAGGCAGCACCTCCCTCCCAGAAGAGCAAGGAGAGCAAGCTGTGAGTTAAACTTCTTCCAGACAGTGGAAGATGTGAGGCTTAGGAAGGCCCTGAAGGAGGAGGAGATAGATTTTCCTTAGAATGCCTGGAGATTTATATTGTTAAGCTAATTTGAGAAATAGTAATACATGCAAATCATTTTTTTAAAATAGTAAAATGTGAGATTTCCTTCCTCTCCTGGCCACCAGCCTCTCAGTTCCCTCCCAAGAACAATCACCATGAAGGGTTCTTTTCGCTCCTTGCGGAGAACTTGTGCAGAATGTGCATGTATGTACACACTCCACCTTGTTTTATGCACATGGCCCTGTTCTCTGCTTTTTAACTTAAACTGTACGCTATGGAGACTGCTGCTCTCTGTAAGTACAGGACGGCGTCTGTCTTTCAAGGCTCATAGTAGGGACGCAGCGCACCATATGTAACCAGCCGCCCACTGACAGAATTTACGAGGCTTCCAGTCCTTTGCTGTAACAAACAATGCCGCAATATGTTGAGGAGTAAAAGGAGGAGGAATGAAATTGTACATAAAATATATAATATGATCAAGGTCACATACTCTTTCAGAAGTAGGTAGACTTAACAATCTGTAAAAAACAGATTTATACCAAAAAGCAGACCTGAATATTCAAGGACAGTGAGTAAAAAAACACAGGTCAGTTTATCACCCACTGGGTTTACAAGGTAGAGAGAAAAGTAAACACCCTGTCCTTAGCATAATATTGTTCACAGAGACGTGATATGGTTTGCACAGACTTGGAAGGAAACTGACTAGCATCAGGGTCATCCCTGAGGAAGGGCAGTATCAACACAGAACCACTGCCTGGGTCGGAATGACATCACCATCTCAGCCGAATTTGGGCACAGAGGTGGGGGGTCCTAGAGGACCACCTAGGGGCAGTACAGATTGCCCAAAGGCAGGTTCCAGGAGAAATGAAAGGGAGAACAGAGGAGGAGGAGCTGATGGTGTATAATTTATAATTATGTGCAACAGGGATTTGAGCCTTTTGTAGTTCAGCAGGCCTGTGGCTTCTCCAGCCCGCTGATCAGCTCTGCTGGGCTGTCTGGTAGGAGCTCCGTCTGTGCCACTGCCCCTGGGCTACTAACAGTGGGCATGGCTATCTGGAGGAAACCCGGGACCAGCAGAAGGAAACCCTGGCTCTGGATGCTGGGCCGGCACTGGGGCCACGTGAGTGGCCCCCGGCTGGGGAGGTAGTGTCCCTGCCTTCATGACTGCCCTATAGTGGGCAGTCCCCCCAATGTAATTCTTGTAGGGAAACTCCTGGAAGTAGAATTTCTAGGTTAGAACATACCCAATGTTATATTTTGAATAGTATAAAATTGCTCTGTGAAAAGATTCATACCAGTTGACACACCCAACAGCCATATATGAAGTTGCCTGCCCTCCACAGCCCCTCCAACTTGGAATGTTATCAGATTCTTTGATCTTTGACCAGATGATGAATTGTACTGGAGAAACAAACGGCCTTAATTTGCATTTCTCTTATTGCCAGTTCAGTTGAATATCTTTTTTTACATTTAAAAGCCATCTGCTAGGGCTTTTTTTTTTCCCTTGTAAGTTGTTGGTTTATGTCCTTTGTTGAATTTCCTATTCATGATCTTCTTCCTATTTATTTACAGGAGTGCTTTATATATAAGGAATTCAAGTCTTTGTCTGATATGTGCTAACATAAGTTTTCCCATTTTGTTATTCACCTGTTGACTTTGAGGTATTCTCCCCTCCCAGAAATTTCACATGGTTATATATTCAAGATCATCATCTTTCCCCTCATTGATCTGGAATGCTGTCTTCACTGTATGGTAAAATGGGGGAGTAGAATTCTTTCTAAGAGGACAGAACCAGCCACTCTAAGCTAGCTTGGATGGCACGGAGAGTGTCTGAGGAAGGATCTGGCTTGGCTGATGCTGAGGGCTCTGCCCTGTGGGGAGGCAGGTGCTCGTGGCTGTAGGAACTGCAGCCGCAGGGGCAGCTCTGTCCAAGCTCAGTCAAGACAATACATTTGATTTGTGGGAACCTGTCATTGCAGACGCTGGTCACCTGGGAAGGTGATGTCCTTGTGTGCGTGCAGAAGGGGGAGAAGGAGAACCGCGGCTGGAGGCAGTGGGTTGAGGGCGACAAACTACACTTGGTAAGTCCTGCGGTCTGCGCAGCTCCCCACCCCCTGTGCTTACACAACCTGCTGGTTCACTGAGCCAGGCGCACTGACAAGAAAAATGGCCCTGAGCTCCTCCCCTGAGCTCAGCCAAATGCACGTGGTCACAGAGTCGGAAAGCCATTCCCATCCAGCTCAGGGGAGTCCAGGATGGAATCTATATGGCTGTTTCTGTGAACAGCTGCAATTGAAATGAGGTTCAAAATGCTGAAGAAGGAAGCCAAGATCCAAGGAACAATGCAGGGAACCTGTTAAAGACCAGCTAAGGAGGAATGTGAGGCACAGAACTAAGTTGCCCCATGAGGAGTCCAGGCCTCCTCATAGTTATGTGGGCCTGGAAGGAGAGAGTGGGATGGAGACGGGTGGACAGGGACAGCTGGGCCTGGGAACTGCCTGTAGCCCACAGGCATTGGCCCGTCATCAAAAGATATGTCCACCAATTCCAAAATATTTTAAGTTAATCTAGTACTGAACAGAGCAGTAGGAGCAATTGCTGATATTCTTAAATAAATTATCTGTCTGTGATAGCTTAATTTTCAGTCTCCAATCTTCAAGGCAGTTTATTCATTCAGTATTCAGATAGATCTTTCACCCTCTCATTCAGTCACTCACTTGTTAAAAGAATGGCTCTTCATTCACTCACTCATTTATACATTCACTCATTCACCTACAGAGTCAGACAGGTACCCGGCTCCAAAGTCAGTTTCCACGTCACCATGGTGCCCTGGGGAGCCAGCCTCACCTCAGCTGAGATCTTTATATCAGAGGCAGTGTCAACTGGTGATAAATGGGAAGCATTCCCCAGTTTTCCCACTGACTGTTTTCCCTACCTTCTCTGGGCTGGATGATGGTTTTCTTTAATCGTGTTACAGTCCCCAGTGGCACCTGTGGCTATGACAATGGATCCATTGTCAGCTGCAGTGCTTCTGTGGACGTTCCCATGCTCGTGTGCCCCTCTCCCTGCTCAGAAGCTCCTGAGGAGCAGGTAAGGCCCAGGGACTCCATCTGTGTGGTGAACAGCGTCTCGCCTACGCAGGCAAGCCTCCTGCAGCCCTCAGCCCACATCCAATCACCAGGGGCCACAGAGTGGAGGGACAGTTCAGCAGTCAGCATCTTCCCAGGGCCTTGCCTTCCAAATGCTTCTCCCCACCACATCCTTCCCATCTTCACAGTTTCACTACCTTTTATAATTTAAGTGATGTTGCTTTAATCACAAAAGTAGGAGAAATCCCACCCAAGAGGGTAATTTCTTGGCATTTTTCATTTTTATAGTTGTTCGAGCTCAATTCAAGTGTCAAAATCAAATTACTGCTACCTGCAGGGCATGCCAGCTGACTGGGTCTATGAGATGCAGTTTGCCCAGAATGACTAAGTGTCCTCTTCATCGCAGCTTTCCCCCAGCCCCACCATCCTAAACCACAGACACCCAGAGGGTGGGTGGCTGGGGAGAAGGAGGCCTGGCTTGTCAGTCACTCACCCGCTTTCTGACGTTGCAGGAGCTGATGTGTGGTGACCAGGTGTGTCATCAAGTGTTCAAGAAGAAGTGATGGCCTTGGGGGGCCTGACAGGCATGCACTCCACACTCCCAGAGTAGGAGTTCTCTACTGGCTTTCAGAAGCAGCTGTGGGCACCCTCCCATTCCTGGGGAGGCATCGAGATGGATTTTAAACAGAATGAGTGTGTAACAGTTGATAGACATGTTCTTCCTTCTTTGAAACCTGGCATTAAATAAAAACCAAAAATCACTCCCATACTTTGAACCCTTTAATCTACTTCCCTTTAGTTCTACAACTTTCCATTTTATCCACAGGCAAAGCAGTGGTTGCCTGCAGGGTGGTTTTCTGTGTGTTTTGTTGTTGTTGTTTATTTTCTAGTTGAGTTTTGTTTTTTGCTAGTTAGTTTAGGGAGTTGTTTTATGTAGAAACATTCTCTGGCCAACACAGCATCCCCTGCTAATTCTTGAACATTGCCCATTTGAGATGCATTCATTTGGATAAAACACTCATTTCTCTAGACTCTTTTTTAAGATGCCTATGCCTTCCAGTTTGTACTCAACCTTGAGCAGCACAGGCAAAGCTACCTTTACAGGCCTCTGCAGGTCTGCATTACCAGCTCTCTCAGTCCAGACCAGCCCTTTGCCCTTCAGCCCTGGACAGACAGGCATTCCTGCAGAGGAATTACCAAGCACTGCCAAGCAGCCTGAGTTCAAGTCCTGCTGCTGAACTTAGCTGGGTGACCATGAGCATATCATTTGGCCACTCTATCCTCATTTTCTCTCCTATAAAATGGAGAAGACAAAAATAGTGTCTCTGCCACTGGGTCACTGCAAGGATTAAGCAAGTTAATATATATAAAGTGCTTGAAACAGGGTCCATATAGAGAATCATCGGTCCTGGGAAGGCCCTGCAGGTTAAAGCCATCTTCATCCCTCTGCAGCAGGGCCTGGAATCCCACCATTAGGCAAACACTGTCTTTGAAAAGCAGGTTTACCCCAAGAAAGCTGGCATGTGATATTAGCACACTCTGGTGTCATCTGCATAAGCAGATCACTCCTTGATCCTGAGCATCCGAAACGGGATTGAGGATGGAATCTAGCCATGTGTCCCAGGGTCAGGGTGGATTGAACCTTATTCCCAGCAGCAAGAAGCCAGGGAAGTGCCCAGATGCAGCCGTATACTGGCGGGGGACCTAGGGAATGTGGGGGTCCCCCCATGGGCACTGGGGAAGACAGGAGCCTCTGGACTAGGTGCAGGCCCATCTCCTGGGGCAGACCAGGGACCGAGTGGAGGGACTGAGGAGGTGGGCCCTTTGTCCTCCACTGCCCCATAGTTGCCCCAGGAGCCCCATGTTCCCCTGTCTGCCCTCATCCAGCATGGCCTCAGATGACTCTCCGCTTTGTCCCTCAAGAAAAACCTTTTGAAAAAGATCATGTCTGAGGAAGGCCCTCTGGGGACTAGCTGTGAAGTGTTTGGCACATGGAAGGGGTTATATTTATTAGTCATTTTTGATTCTAGAGGTCCTAGGGGTATATTCTAGGAGATATTGGCTGTCCAAAATTCTGTTGAAAGGTTAATGGTCAAATGAACAATGGAAATGCTGAGGACTACATCCCCTTCTTAGAAATTCAGTGAGAGTTCTCAAAGCAAAGCTCTGAGAAGTCCTGCAACAAAGAAGACAGACCTTAAGCCCTAGGGCCCCTTACACCCAACTGCGTTCAGCTCCCACAGGGTCTTTAGTTCCTTGTGTGTGTACAACACTTTTTCAATTACAGATAACAAAAACTCCCATTTTCCAAGTGGGGTTTTCTCAGTATCTCTTTCCCACTAATGAAGAGTAACTGAATGAATTAGTTTACATAAAAGTATGACAGACTAACAGTGGCTATATTCATTCTACTGACCATTCTTTTCCAACAAAAATAAACCCAGAAGTGGTCAAATTTGAGGTACTCAGTTCAAAGCCAGGGCACATGTTTGGGCCAGGGCCTGCCTTCTAGTCCTGCACTCACCGTGGCTGAGAGGCCAAGTTATCTGCCCCATATTTCTGTTCCCTCAGCCTATTTCAAAACCAGCCCCTGGCAGGAATGCTTCACCCCAATAGTGACAAGACTGTTTGGGAACAGTGTGGCTAGGGTCACCTTTTAAAACCCATCTTATATTGAGGAGGGGCAGGGCTGTTGGCAAAGACTCTAAGAACCCAGGAACCCTGGCCTCCAGAGGGTGTCATAGGAGGTTTGGGGGTTAGCTATACCAGAGGCCTGATCCTGGAAGTTAAAGAAAACCTGTCCCACAGGAATCCTAGCTCCCAAATGGGCGGCACTGTAGACCAGCTCGAGCGTGGACTTCAGCATCAGCCCTTGGCCCCACCTCTCTCCAGCTGTGTGATAATACCTGTTTCTTCTCCTCTCTGAGCCTCCATTTCTCCATCTGCAAAATGAGGACTATGGAACCTGTTTCATAGAGGCTAGTAGGGATCGAATAAGATCTTACTTAGCACAGTGCCTCAAACAGCAGTCAACACCTAAATATGTGTTTGTGTGTGCGTGTGTGTTACACACACATACACAATCTCCCTCCATTGCCATGTATTTTTACGTACATATGTGGTCAGGTAGTGATTCCCTTCATTAAAACTTTGCTTTCTAAAAGCTCAAAAACTGGGATGCCTTACAACAGTCCTCACACTTGAAAACCACAGGAGAACTTATTAAAAAAGCAGATTTCTGCCCCCTCTGCCCTTAAGATTCTGGCTTTGAGGTCATGGGCAAGGCCTAGGAATCTGTTACAAGCCCCCAACTTGGGTAAGTCACCTGCAGGAGCTTGGCAAGCACAGTAACAAGCCCCGCCTCTTTCAGTTGAAGCTTGAGTCACTTTAAATGCGTGTTCACCCACATGTGCGCACACACACACTCTCAAAGCAAAAGCCCCATCCATGTCTACAGGTGGCTGAAGCTCCCGTGAACGGCCCACACATGGTTCCTCCACCACACCGTATTAGGGCTCCTGCTGTGCACGCTGAGCCCTGGAGTTCGGGTGATGTCGTGGTCTCTGGAACAGCTTTGGGGCACGGAGGCATTTGGGGCATGAGGTGGCCATGGGTAGCGGGGACAGGGCAGGGCAGGGAAAGAACCACGGTGAGCAAAAGAAAGAGGCAGGAAAAGCTGAAGAGGGCTGGGTAGAGGTGGGAGTGCGTGCCTGCCTGGAGGAGGAGAGGCGGTCAGCGCCGGGGGAAGTTGCCATCTCAGACGAGGGGAGGTTGGACCTCGCTGGGCCTCGGTGGGGGGAGCATGGCGAGCACAGAGCAAAGTGATCCAGGAGCAGGTCCTGTCCGGGAAAGCCCTCTGGCCGTTGTTGGCGGGACAGGTGGAGGTGGGGATTGGGACTCAGGCTCCCCTGTTCAGACATGTGATCAGGGCGGAAGCAGCAACGGACCCATGTCAGGGCTGGGGAGTGGCCACGGGAAGAAAGGGAAGAACAGAGGCGTTTAAAGGAGCCCCTGCGCTAGGAGATGGTTTCACAAAGCTCACCGAGGAGCTGAGGCAAGAGAGAGGCTGTGAATCCGGGAAAGAGGGAGGGATGGTCCTCAACCCAGCGCAGCAGCCGCCGTGGAGAAGGGGATGCCAGGAGGAAGGCTGCCTTCGCTGAGGCCTGTTGCCAGGGAGGCGACAGCGGTGATCGCAAAGGCCAGCGGGCCCTCTCCCCATTCCCACAGCCACCTGACCTCCCCCTGCCTGAATGTCACCCCTTCATGAGCCTCCCAGCCCTGGTGACTGGGGAGGAGGCAGGGAGGCTGGGGCTGGGTTGGGGAGAGAGGAGCAACCAGGCTGCCACACTCTGGAGGCCAGGAAGTGCTGATGGAAGGAGGGGAAAGGGACTGAGGACGGAGGAGAGGGGGAGGGGAAAAGGGGCGGGGTAGGAGGAAAGCAGGGCGGGCAGGAGGAGTGGGGAGAGCCTTGGGGCAGGACCCTGCTCACCTTGAGCAAACACAGACAAGTGTAGTGGACGTAAGCTAAGTCCGCAGCTGGAGCGACAGCAGTGGGGATGCACCCCCATGGCTCTCACTAGTTTTGTTCCTCCCCACCTCCCCAGAGCACAGAAAGGTTTATTTAAATATAACTAGGCAAGTCAGCATAGAGCAAGTGTATTTACAGGCACTCAGGAGGCTTGGCCTGGGTCTTTAATCAGTTTGAGGAAAGAATAGGCCTTTTCTAATAACAATCGCTCCTCTGTCCTGGAGCTCTTTCCAGGAACTCATATAATAGAAGAGCCCATTTTATAGATGATGAAACTGAGGCTCAGAACAGATTAAATACCAAAGATGCCACAGCTGGTTAAGTAACAGAGGCAAAATTTGACCCAGGTGGGTCTGTCTCCAGAGTCTGAGACCCTCCATATTACAGGAGGCAGTCCCTGACAGGGACAGGGTGGCCCTCCCCTTTCCTGGACATACAGACCTACCCAGCAGGCTCCAGACCCCCAGTGTATTCAGGAGACCTCTAATGCCATTTCTTCCCAATCATTTGGAATCAGGCTTTATTTTTCTTAAATCAGCATTCACTGTAAGACCCCTTAAGACTGATTCTGCTGCAGACAGGACGCCTGTTGGAAGTGATCCTTTGCACTCTCCCAGGCTGGAGGTTGATGTCTGACCTCTGTGCAGCACCTGGCAGAACTGATGGACAGAACAGGCCTCCTGGAGCCAATTCTTCCACTCGAACAGGCTCTTTTCACCCATGATTTGTGATTGATTAGGGCAGAGGTTAGGGATATTTAATTTTGGCTCACTGATTACACTTGTTATGTAGATGGATCCAATTAGAAGCTAGGCCTTGAAAAATGAAATAGAAATGAACTAGGCAGAATTTCCTAGAGCTTCAAAGGTTCGGTCATTGATTTTCTGAGGCTGGCCCTCACTTGACTCACTTCTCACGCTTTGCATTTGCTAAGATTATGGAGGGTGAGGGAGGCCAAGGGGAAGTCCTGGAAAAGGTGGACAAAAATCCCACCTGGAATGTTACAACAGAAAACGCACTCAGCCAATAAGAGCTCTCTGAGCTTCTGTCAAGTCTAGGACACAGAATGCGTCAGTCTACTCCTGTCAGGCATTTCAACAACCATATTAGGCATTTCACATGGAGGGAATTCAGTACGGGAAATTGCTTACAGAGAAGCTGGGAAAGCCCAGAAGCCTAACAGAAGATGGGGAAGTAGCCTGGAGCTTAGCCACAACAGGAAGCTGGCAATACCATGAGGGTTGCTGGAGGAAAGTGGTGTTACCATAATCCAGAAGCCAGGGCTGCCAGGAGGGGCTGGACTATGGCAGGAGGGCTATCAGAGGAGACACAGGCACTGCCAAAAAAAAAACCCAGAACAGAAGAAGGAAGAAGAGATAGAGAAACACCCTGGCTTCAACTCTCTTCTCACTTTTCAATCTCTATCAGGGCTCCCACTGGTGGAAACTAGCCTGAAGCCTGCTGCCAGGGAGCCTGGGAAATGTAGTTCCCCGAGTGTAGCGTGGACAGATGCTGGAGGGGAAGGCGTCTGATAGCAAATGGGCACTGAGAGGCACTCAGACAAGTGGACCTTGCTCCCCTTCAGCAGCTCGCAGTCAGACTCAGAGCATTGTAAGTAGGCATGAGAGAGGGCATGTGGAGGGTTGTGGAAGCCCAGAGGAAAGCACTAGTCACTGAAAGATGGACTATATTCAGAGAGGTCATCTCAGAAGGAAAGGTTGGGGGCAGGGGGTCATCATCAGCTGCCCCGTTACCACACAGCATGCCAGGGGCTTTCCCTACAGAACTCTCTTAATCCTCAACACCACCTTCCCACATAGTACCATCCCCACTTTACACATGGGGAAACTGAGGCTTGACAGGATAGGGAGGAGAAGCGTGCCCAGGCTGGCAGCTGGGAGATGGCAGGACCCGGGTCTGAATCATGGCCTCACAGAGCCAGGCTCTTGGCATTCCCAGCACAAGTGACTGCCTTACCCCAGGCATCCCTCAGTCTTTGGGCAAATGTGACCTTTTCCAAATGCAGACAAACCTTAACCCCAATCTCATAGGCCAATGAAGTTAGTAAAATAAAGCACTTACTGAACTGGAATAAAACACACTATTTTATTAGCCTTAATTAGTTTTAACTCCTAAGAAGTACTTAAAAGCTCAATGGAAATGTTTTCTTTTATTAAAGTTCATTGTTTTAAGCATATAAAGCCATGAAAACCTCCCTAAAACTTCTCCAGAGCCTAGTTCCTGGGCAGACCTCAATCCCGTGGCTGGGCACACTCAAGTGTGAGGGTGTGTCCGGGTAACTCTGAGCGTGCAGGTGACTGAACCTCTGCTTTGCCATATTTCACACTTGCTATTACTTAATGATTGGTAATTCTGGCTCATTGTTCCCTTCTGCAGGATCACAGACCACGCAAGGGCAGGGGCAGCTCTAGTTTGTGTCCTGCTCGCAGTATCCAATGTCTGCTGGTGCCTCTGCTGTTTGCCTGTCTGTGCACAGACACTCACAGCCAGGCAGTAAGTATTTATTGGGCACATATCCAAGCCAGTGCCTTTGGCAGATCCCAGACATTTTTCTTCATCAACCTATTCACCAAGGAGCGTTTATTGATCATCTACCATGAACCAGGCCCAGTGGCCAGGCATTGAGGAGATGATAATCAAAGCCAGCAGGTTCCCTCTCCTCATAAATGTTGTTTCTAAGCCTCCCAGCCTTGCAAGATATTCTTATTCTCATTTTATAAGTGAGGCTCAGAAAGGGTGAGGAGGGTATATACCCTGAGCACAACCTATGTGACCGGGCCAGGCCCCTCATCTCTTTTCCCTGCCCAACACTTCTCCCTGGGCAGAGGGAAAACCCCAAAATTAGCTAAAGAAATCAGAAAACCCTGATGCTGTATGTGTTTCTCATTAAAAGGGAAGGAAATAAAAGGCTCTTGTAATCCAGTAGCCACAATAAGTGAGATCCTGTCTGTAAGACTCTTAACACAGTGGCTGGCATATAACAGTCACACAATAAATAGTAGCCAAAACAATAGCTTATTTTTACTTTTTTTTTTAACCAAAATGGGACATTTTGCTCCCCAGGGGACATTCAGCAACATCTGCAGACTTTTTGGTTGCCATTATGGGGTGGGTTGCTACTAATGGGTGACGGCCAGGGACCCTGCTAAACATCCTAGACCAGACAGGACGGGCCCCACGACAAGGAGCAATCAGGCCCCACGTGTCATCATTGCAGAAGATGAAAAGCTGGGCTAGTGGGGACTTTTCTTGTGTCATTAATCTTTCTTTTATAACATTTCCAGTGGATACAGAGTGATTGGCCCCATGGTTGATGATCTAGAATAGATTGGAAGACTCGTTTTTTCTTGTAACCCATGTATAGGATTGATGTGCTCTGCAGCAGTTGCATTTGTGGACAAGGATTGCTTTGCAGACCTGCTTGGGGTGCAGCACCGTTTGGTTCATGCCTCTTCCCCTAAGTCTGTGGGTTCCCTCTGGGATCAGGGAAGAATTGGACAAAATCTGCCTCTCTGCAGAAAGAATCAGGGTTCCAAAGACTTAGCATTTGTAAGCACCTTCCCTTTCAGAGCTCTTTTTCTTCCTGGGGCAACCCAAGGCCCCCCTTTGCCCCATGTGACCCTTGGGAATTTATGTACTTCCGGAAGCCTGGGCCATGTGACCTGAGCCCAAGCAGATTAGAACTACTTCAAATCCCTTTAGATTTAAGGAACAATGGCCTTGTTGGAAATGTCAGACTAATTAGAAAAAATAGCGCTGATTCTCCCCCCCAGAGGAAGGTTCTGGGAACTGCAGAGGCATCGGCTGGGAAGCGGCTCCGCGGTCTCTAGAACACGAGGCCGGAGAAGACCTACAAGAGTCGGGACTCGAGTCCCTGTTACTCCATCTTGGCTAGAGGTGGGTGTCCCAAGTGTACTGTAGGCCAATTACACCTTAATAAGCCTTTATTTTTTTAAGTGAAGCCTCCACCAAAGGAACCTGATTATAACTCTGGTGTAGGGAAAAGGGGCTCAGCAAAATTCATAGACTGGAACCCGGAGGGGCCTTAGCATTCACCTGACACCACTCCTCCCTGAGAAAGGACTGATCACCTAGTCAGTGATGGAGGAAGCTGCAGCTCTAATCTTGATTTTCCTGACTTCCACTCCAAAAGTTCCTAATTACAATGGGACTTAAGGAAAATAACCACTTTACTGAAAGTCACTCTGCCCCTCCCATGCTTTTATTTCCAAATGGGGAGAAACTACAAAACACAGCACTGGGTTAGGGGTCACTGAAAGGGCCACCTCACCCAAGTATGGGCAACTCCCTTTGGCAAAGAAGAGAAGGGGTCCAGGAAAACAGCCAGACCCTCAGGCAGACCGTGATGCCGCCCATGACTTACTGGCCTGCAGGGTGGGCATCTCGCACCCATGGCCTCTTGCTGGCACCTGGGAGAGGAAGGAGGCTGCCTTGTCAAGGGCAGGAAAGTGGAATGGATAATCCTTGACTCTGGTTCTCCCATTAGAATATGAAGAAAGAGAAAAAGAAAAAGGCCACTTACCCCTGGGCCCCTCCCAGAGCAAGGGGTAAGACTTGCCAGCCAACAGGTGAACTCTGCCCCTTGGCTCCCTTGAAAGCCAGCTGTCTTAAGCCCAATTTCTGATCCTTTATTTTACATTAAATGTCAACAGGAGAACTTTTTGGAAGGAACCACATCTTCTAACTCACAAATCAATGTGTTTGCCTGAATGGAGTCAACATTCTGTTGGGCAACACCTGGGCCAGTCTGCCAGATCTGCTCAGATGGGCTTCACTGCCATGCTGCCTGGAGGGAGTACCCCAGACTCTCTGCAGAAGATCCTTCTCTCTTTCCTCTCCTTGCCCCCTGCCTGTCACACCCACATTGGGAAGAACTTTTCCTTAATGATAGCGGGGAGTCTTGGGACAAGAGTCACTAGAGGTGGGAAGTGGGCATGAAAGAGCAGGGCCTGGGGGTAGGAGCAGGGATGGTGGCAGGGAAAAGTGGGTGCCAGACAGCAGTGGTTGGGAGCTAAGGCCTGGGGGTTGGGAAGGAGTCAAGCACCCAGGTTCTAGGACGTACATGTGGGGGTGTCCCTGAGAGAATTGTTCTATAGCAAAGAATTCAATCACCCTAGGGCCTCCCTCTTGCTCTCAGGGCCCCTGTAGGATTCTGGACCACAAACAGGTTCTGAGCAGGCAGAGAGGGGAAAAAGAGACCTGCTGTCTACCACCTGTGTGACCTTCAATCAGTTTCTTAACCTCTCTGAGCCTTTTCCAGGCACATAGGTAGACTAATCCTTGCCCACCTTTCAAGGTTGCCATGGATCTTTAAGAAGGCAGAGGATGTCACAGACCTGAAAAGCTGTGAGTGTCAGCATGAGATATATCTTTTAGGATGTGTTGAGAGGTTGCTGGCCTACCCAACCCACAATTCTCCCCTGCCCCTTTTCTAATCATCTCAAATCTGTTCCAAAGGGAAACCGTGTTTTGGACTGTAGCGTGCTAGGTTGCCCAATCCGTCTGAAGGAAAGATTCCCATTGCATGATCAGGGGAGGTCCCTCCACTCCACCCCTAGCTCATGACAAGCCATCATTTTCCCTGGCGACTATCTTGAGAGTGAACATGACCGTCCTAGGAGGATGTCCACAGCAAGGATGGCAGAGCTGGGACACAAGGACAGCCTGCATTCCTGATGACACTACTAAGCCACCAATAGTCCCTCACCTGCAGCCCACCTTACCTCTGGACTTCTAGAATTGTGAGGAAACAAAACATCCCTACTTTTCAAGCCCATTTGGGTAGGAGTTTCTGTTACTTGCAACCCAGAGCATCTTAAGTGCCCGTAGCAAGGGCTTCCTTCCCAGGCCTGCTCCAGCCGCCATCTCAGGGTCTGCCACACCTCTCACACACCAGGAAGAAAGGCAGCCATACGGTGGTGGACAAGAGGGGCTGGCATCTCCCCACCACCCTGGGATCAGCAGACACACTCAGGTCTGGCTGACACACTGGCTTCCCAGCCTACCTTAGGTCGTGAACTGCTTGCCCCAAATCTGTTTCCATTCTGTTTCTGAGTCTTCCCTAGACCTGGGCTGAACCCAGGACTCTGACCTATGCAGGCCCCCAGACTCTTTCCTGGTACACATTATCTTCAGTTGGAACTGCCCCCCTTGCCTTTGCTCAGGCCTCTGCCCAGGCTCCAGGTGACCCAGAGGAGCCCTATGTCAGGCAGGGAGCCCATGATCAGAGGCAGCCACTGTAATAGGGCTTCAGGTAGTAGGAGAGATGTGCTTTAGAGCTCCATTTTTAGAAAGACCCTACTAGAGGCTGTGTGGAGGGTGGATCATAAAGCGGGCCCAGGCAGCCTGTGCCTCAACCTCCAGGCCCCAGGGGCTGTACAAGGCTGAGGGATTGATGGGTCCTCTCTGGAGTCCCAGCTCTGATACTGGGTCATACTTTTGAAAGGAATAATAAATAGTAACAAATGCCATCTTTGAGTGCTTACCAGTGCTAGACCCCTCCCATGCACTTACTTATTTAGTCTTCACACTAACCCAATGGGGTAGGTACCATTTTTATCCTCTTTTTATAGACAAGGCTCCGTGATAATCGGAACATTTAAGTTACCTATCCAATACCCCCCAGCTGGGAAGCAACAGTGCCTGCCATAAACCCAGATCTGAAAGGCCCCCTAGCTCTTAAGCAAGTGCTGGTCCATGTCCTACAACATGACCATTGTGAAGCTTCATGTCCTACAACATGACCATTGGGAACACCGCATTTCATATTGCAGAACAGAAGTGTTGGCCAATGAGGCTTTCTCAGGAATGCCACATCAGGTAAGTCTGCATCCGTTAAATGTTTCCTGGGTAGAGAGCCCTCCCTGGACTCTGCAATCAGAACTGCCACCCAAGTCAGAAAAGGCCTGTCCAGAAGGGAGTCCCTGTATCCTTCAAATTCCTGATCCCCTTGGCCCCTTCTTTCTGATCTCAGAGATGTGAAAACAACACATGAGAACCGCAGGCCCCACTGTCTTCAGGCTTGTGCTCTTTAGGGTGGGCAGTGTGTGGGCACAATGCCAGGAGGGAAGGATGCTCTTTAGGGTGGGCAGTGTGTGGGCACAATGCCAGGAGGGAAGGATGCTCAAGAGAACCAAGGTTCTTGTGTCCTGGAGACGGACCCTGGGTGGGCAAGCAGATCAGTCCATGAGACCAGATGCTTGAAAACAAACAGAAGACTTCTTAGGTTCTTGGAGTTCTAGATGCCAGGAGGAAATGTTGGTAAGAATCCAGCCAGACCTCAGTTAGTAATGTTGTTGAATCTCTGGAACCTGATATTTTGTTCCTATTCACTTGTCTTTCATTATTGCCTATATGCCACCCTGCTTTGAAAAGAGACCATTAGCCAATTGTGCAACAATGCCCCGGTCCAGCTGGTCTTCCTGGCCCAGCCCTGCCCTGCCCTCCCCTGCAGTATTTCCTAGATGCAGAGGCCAGGCAGGCCACCCTCAAGCCCCACAAATCAGTGAAAAGGGAGTGTAGCTGAGTCCCCATCTCCCAACCACAACCTTTCCCTCCCTGGTTTTAACTTTGTTCATTAAGAAAGCAGACAGGGGGCTTTGTTTGAGGGAGACCACTGCATCTGCCTCTCAAAAGCGAGGGCACCACTGTACCAATCAGTTGGCATGGCAACGGAGCCAGGAGGACACTTTCAAAATGGGCAGTTTAATGTAAAACGATCATTGAGTTTTTAACTAAATGTCACATTCCCATAATTGCGAGGATAGCTAATTGGGCAATTGTTTGGAATCTTTTATTTCTGTTCTCTTATTCTACTTAATATGTGTGCATGCACACACCTGCACACAGACACAGACATACACACACACACAGTCACTCACAGTATGGGCCAAGTTTCTAATCCCATGGTTACCAATGACCGTGAAGAACTTGGTCTTCAATGCTTTACCTTCTGGTGGTTGTTCATTCCTCTGCATCACTTCCTAATTGTGTCAAACCCAAGACACAAACCCTGGGAGCCCCCTCATTCCCCTCTTCCCACACAGAGGGTATATGTGAGTGTCAAGATGCCATCAAACCCCATGCAGAACCCTGCCCACCCAAGAGAGGGGAAATTTCCCTGACTTGGGCAAGTTTTAATATGGATGTTCATGCATTTTAAAATTCTGAAGCCTCCAGCCTAAGTACATGTCAAGGTTCACTTTTACATCCATCTTTTCTAAACATTAACCTCAATGAAAAATACAAATGTTATCATCTGGACTGTGTGCAGATGTGTTATTTGCTCTGATTAATCCTGCATTCCATGACCACATACTTGGTGCCTGAGCTGGAACTCAATTCTCTGAGTTCACTGCTTTGATATACTAGTTACCATAAAATATTTTTAGTTGTAAGCCTTGTTTCCAAAACTCTTGATCCTGTGAGCAATCCCGTTTTGCTGGGTTCCTGTGTTAAGCTGGCTTCAGCATTCCCTAGAACAAACTGTCCCTCCAAAGGCAACATGGAGGGCTGGTTGACTCAACTTAATTATTTCTTAAAATCCAAATTGCTGTTCTGAATAAGTAGAAGTCACCAAATGTATTCAACTTGTGTCTCAGCACAGGGCAGCAGGCTGATGCTGCTGTGTAATTGAGCTGAGACCCAGAGATGAAAAGCTGGGGACCAAGAGCCCATCACTCTGTAGGGGAAACAGGAACCTTATTTCCATTGCAGATGACAGATGCCATTCTGACCTTTCACTGCTGATTGGAAGCCTTTGAGCGCAAAGTGTTTCTTTTTCTTCTGATTTCCTGACAACTGTTTAATCATGTTCTATTCATAGAAATTACAGTAGAATTCTCTTGTTTCCACATATCAAATAAGATAACGCACAGGGAAATCAATTTCTGGAAAAAATAATTGAGTTGAAAGACTCCCACAAGCAGTGAAATCATAAAGCGTGTTAGAGGCTAGATATGTGGGTATAGACTAGGGGACAGGAAGGGCATTTATTCTTTCATAAACATTTCTAAATAAATTTACCCTCAATCCAAAGTCCAATCATCTATAAAATGAAAACTAATTTTAACAGCACAATGGAAAGAAAGACTTTAAAGAGGGTAACTAACATTTATTGAATATCTTTCATGTATATTATTTTATATAATGCCTACAATGACCCTATAATGTAGGTTCCATATCCATCTCTCTCTTTTGGAAAGAGAAAACCAAGTCTAAAGAGGAGAAATAATTGCCCAAGATTGGCTGGGTCCTTACTCTTCCATGGTCCCCAAACAATTCATCTACACAAGTCCAGTGTCCCAACAGCTGCCAGCCCAGCTGGCCATTGGTAGCTTCAGGTCAAACGGCTGTTTCTGAGACTTCCCAAGTTCTCCAGGCTGCAAAAATATCCTAAAGACAGCCAAGGCATTTGGCCACTCACTGGGAAGCATACGTGACCTGGTCTCATTCTGTCTGTTCTACCTCCTCCCAGAGGACTTCAGAAAACTTTCAAGTACCTTGAGTTCAAGGAAGGCAAAAGGGGTACCAACTGAAAAAAAAAGAAAAAAATCAATTCATATATGATATAAAAGAAAAAAGGCAATTCAATACAGAAAAGTGCAGACAAGGCTGAATCCCATCATGAGACTTGGGGGGTCATTAATAACATCTTGGGGAAACACCCTTGCAGCACGTTCATAAACATGAGCACATGAGCACAGGGGCGCAAACCGACGTCAGAGGAGTTTTCCTTTACATGTTGCTCTGTAACCCAATTGTTTTCATTCAGAAAAAGAAAATGCAGGTCTCAATCTTCATTCCCAACCCTACATGGTATTCCATTGTATGAATTTCCACCATTTACTCGACCAATTTCTTACTATATAAGTCATTTTTGTTTACTATTGTGATAGAAACAACAGTAGAACAAATATCCCTAAACATGTATCGTTTTTGTTTGTTTGGGATACTTCTTTATTTTTTCCTTAAACACTAATCCCCAGAAGTAGAGAGTTAAAGATTTAAGGCCTTTTCTTCCTTTTTTTTTTTTTTTCATTGCTATAAACACTCAATGAACAGCCCCCTGGACCAAACAGGCTGCCGTGGAATGGCCAGAGGGAACTTTCTCTCATTCCTCGGGTTCCCTTCCAGGCAGGGCTCTTCATCCCTTGCCTTCTGCATATTGCTTGCTTTCACACTTGTGATGTATTCTTTTTTATTTTGCTTATTATGATGTAGGCAGCTCTGAAAAAACTTCCTTCAGGGACTGTCCCACTGTCCTCCAAGCTTGTTTGTCTTCTCTAAGCTCTAGAGGCTTGAGTACTGCAAGTCTCTCCAATTCGTTTTATTCTGAAGGTGCAGAAAGGAGGAGAAGAACATGTATGTATGAAACGTCAGTAAAGCCTGGGGGACTTGGGCTCCCTCTGCTGGGATTTTATCAAAGCCCACCGGCTGTTGCCTCAGCTTTAGGGGAGCCCAAGGAATGGGGAGTCTTATTGCCATTGAGACCTTTCAGGGTAGTCATGTAATGGGCTTGTTTGTGTTGTTCATTTTTCATATTCTATGGTATGTCGGCTCATTACCTGGGTTTGGTGTTGCCAGGTTTAATCAAAATAATAATAATAATAAAACCAAGACTCTGTTAAATTTGAATTTCAGATAAACAAGTTCTTTCTTATCTAGGTATGCCCCCGTATTGCATGGGGCATCACTAAAGAATTATTCATTGTTTATCAGAAATTCAGGTGTAACTAGGTTTTCTGTATATAACCTGGCAGCCTGGCCTTGGCTCCTTTTCCTCCACACTGGGCACAGTTAGATGAATTTTCAGTTTTTTTCACTTGCCTTCTTCCATCAGAGTTGCCTATGGGAGGAGTTTACGAGTCATAACAAGTCAAGGCAGACTTCCCTGCTTCCTTCCTTGACCACCACTTCATGGCCTTTATGGCATGAAGTTATACCCTTCTCTTTGACTGGCTGCTGCTGAGGGTTTTTTTGGTGGGGGAGTAGGTGGTAGGGCAATTTGGTTTTAATTGTTTGATCCTTTCATTATGTGTTCCAGGAAGGTGAATTTTTGATCCAACTTTATTCTCTACCTAGAGCTTATGAATTACATTCTTTACCAGCACCTTTTGGAAAATGTAAAGTTGGATCCATAGCCCCTAGCAAATCTCCTTGGAAATCTATTTTCTCTCATTCCTGATTCTTATACTCCACTTTCTCTGAAGTCCTTTACTAGCAAAAAGGCCCTTAAAATATGTCTCTCTACCTCCAGCCTACAAAAAAAATTTTTTCTCATTGCCTCCCTTCTTTCTCTCAGCCCTGTTCTGCAGATTGACCTCCTTCCCCAGAGCCAAGTTCTTCCTCTCTTTCTTTTCTTTCCTCTACTGTCTTGTCCTTCTCCGCCCAACTGGTTCTGCAGAAACAAACTCAAACTCTCCTGGTGTAGAGATAGGCTGGGGAAGGCTTGAGGTAGGGACAGAATGAAACCTGGTAGAAGATTCAGAAGGGGTTTCTTTTTGGTGGACTGGGAGAAGGGAATATCTTTGAATACTTCCGTGCTAATAGTTGATCCCCCATCTCAAGTTTCAGTGGTGGGTTTACAGTTGCGTGGTTCGGAGAGCTTAAGTGATCTGCCCAAGGTCACATAGTGAGTCAGGGATACAGTTTAAACCCAGATCTTGGATTCCAAAGCGTGAGCCCTTTCTATCTCATAATGCTGCTTGCCTCATATTTTAGGTGTACACTGTAGTAGAGATATTAGTGCTACATTCATTACCTGACAACAGCTATAGCGGTCACGGTGACTGACTCCACAGCATCTGCTCCACCTGTGTATTAGTTTGCTAGGGCAGCCACAACAGAGTACACAAAGTGGGGGGCTTAAACAAAGGAAATTTACTGTCTCACTGTTCTAGAGGCTAGAAGTCCAAGATCAAGGTGTCTACATGGTTAGCTCCTCCTAAGGGCTATGAGGAAGGACCTATTCCATGCCTCTCCCCAAGATACCAGTGTTGCTGGCAGTCCTTGGCTCCTGCTGCACCACCCCAGTCTCTGCCTGCGTGTTCTTGTGGCCTCCTCCCTGTGTGCAAGTCTCTGCCTTTGTGCTCATGTGGCCTCCTCCCAGTTTCCCTTTTTATGAGGACAAATCATATTGGATTAGGGCCCCTCCTCTACTATGACTTTGTCTTAACTAATTTCATCTGCAATGACCCTATTTGCAAATAAGGTCACAGCCTGAAATGCTCAGGGTTAGGACTCCAACAAGCAAATGTGGGGAGTGGGGACACACTTTAACCTGTAACAGCTCTCAAAGTTAGGTACAAGTCAATTGCCATCTTACCTTGCTGGTCATGGGTTTAGAAGTGGGCATGGATTTTAGGAACAGCCAGTGAGACTTGGGGGAAAGCATTCCAGGATATTGAAAAGCCTTCCCGCTTCCTAAAGAAAGAGCCACAAAAAATAGTTTTCTTCCTTGCAGTGCTGACGAGTCTGGGTGTTGATATCTAGAACTACGGCATCCATAACACCCCTACCCTGAGGATAAACAGACACACAGAAGCAGGCAGAATAGGAGAATCACAGAGCCACCAAGTGCCCCGAATGAACTGCTCCCAGATGCACCCACCTGTGGAATTTTTGTCACATGAACTGATTCATTTTCCTGATTCTTAACCCAGTTTCAGTGAGCAGCTTCTGTTATCTGCCACAAAAGCATCTTAATTGATACCAGTTCAAAATGCACAGCCAAGTAGATTTAATATAAATATTATTCAAAATTCACTTGCTCTCCAGCTTTGAAAAGAGGCAAATCATGATGACCTATTTGGACAGATTTGCATTATTTTGAAGTTAATGCATAAGAGTGAAACCAATCAATATATTGTACAACACCATTTTAAATTCTCTTAGTTCAAATTTGCCAGAAAAGTACAACTGTTCTCAAACTTGAGTGTGCATCTAGAGGTCTTATTGAAACAGCTGGCTGAGTGTCACCCCAGAGTTTCCCATTCAGATCTTAGGTGAAGTCTGAGAATTTGCACATCTAACCAGTTTCCAGATACTCCCGGTGGGGATACCACACTCTGAGAGCTGCTGGACTAGTAAAATAAACTGTTATATCCAAAACCATCTGGTATATGTGATCCTTCCCTGAGCATGAAAGCAATCCTAAGAATCGCGACACCCACCACCTACAGGGCACTGCACTGGACGTCTTGCCTTGGGTTTTGTTACTTCTTGAGATCTCCTGCAGGTAGGTGTGTCCATCTTATTACACAGCTAAGAAAGGAAGATGCACAGGGGCTAACTCACTTGTCTAAAGGGGAAGAACCGGGGTCTGAACACAGGCCTGTATGACAACATGCTCTTTTTACAAAATACACGCCCATCAGAGACAAAGTACTGGTGTAGCAAGAACTCGGGAGTGAATGCCGCAGACCAGCTGTAAGTTACTGTGCGGCACAGCTTGGAGGAAAGGGGCTTGTCTGTCTCACCTCAGTCACCCGCAGCCCAGGGAGGCAGATGGCTCTTCCTTGGCTCCTTTCTCCAAGGCTGCTCAGCATCCTACCTACAGGGGCCCCTTGCAGGCCAAAATCACAAGCTCGATGCTCTGCTGTTTCCTCCCACACACAGTGGGTGCTGCTGACCAGTGGGGCAGAGCCCTGTGTGGCCAGCCACCCCACCTAGTGTTTGCCCGGCCCCTCACTGCCATGTGGATGGGAACTGGTGCCTTATTGTTCACTGCAGAGACCAGGCCCACTTCCTGGGGCCCAGCGGGGAGGGTAGGAGGAAATTCGGCAAATAGGTCTCGTCTGTGTCTGGTGAGTCGCAGACCTGAAGGGCTCCCTGAAGGGCAGTTTATTCCCATGTGAGATGTCTTACCCACCAAAGGAATAGATGAGGAAGGAGCCAAGTCCATGCTGGATTCCCCACTCAGCAAAAACATACCAAAATGTGCGGCCCCCTCCACCAAAAGTAGGCAGCTAAGAAGTTAGATGTTTTTTTCACTGTTTTGGGAGCTAAGCCTGATAGAAAACTAGAAATTCAAGAAGACAGGACACTGCCAAGTGCCTTGGTCCATTGGAAGCTATTGATGAGTCTGCTGTGCTGGGGAGGGAACAGGTCAGTGCTTCTAATTTAGAACACTCAGGGACTCGTGCTGAGAAATGTCCTTCCTCCAAGAAAGGACCATGCCCCCACCACCACACATCACCTTGCTGGGTGGGCGCTTGTGCACAGGGGTCACAGGAACCACTCAGAGTCACTGTCTTTCTCTTCCAACCTCTAGACTGACTCCTGAAGGAAGGTGCCCTTTCCATCAACAGCTGGACTATAGGCCTAGGCCCCAGGCCCAGAGGACCTGTCTCCTCCTTTGGACTTGCAGTGAATTGCTTCCTGAGTTCTGCTATTTCTTCATTCCTGGACTAGAAGCCTGGAGTAAAGGAGATGAAAATAGAGCCCTTAGCAATCACCTGGCCCAAGTCCTTCACTTTGGAAAAGATGCCTAGAGAAGGAAGTTGACTTGCCCAAGATCACACAGGATGTTAGGGCCCAGGTGCTAAAGAAAGACCCAGCTGAGGGCTGGTGCTGGGAAAAAGCTGCCAGGAAACACCTTTTGACCCAGTTCAGGTTTGTGCTGACATTTCTTACAGAAGAGAAGCAAAGGAAGAGGAAAAGGCACTTGTTAATAAGGAGCAAAGGGGAAGAAACCAACAGAAAAGGGAATTCATCTTCAAAGAGCTCCACTTCTCTTCTGAGTGTGAGACACTTTACCTGCAACTCCAACCTCTCACTCTCCTTGGAAATAGATTTTTATCCCTGTTTTCCTGATGAAAAAACTGAGGACCAGAGATGTTTAGTGACTGGCCATAGGTATGCAGCTCAGCCCTCGCAGAGCCAGGCTGAGAAGCCAAGTCTCTGTGTAATGCTCGATGTTCAGAATTTCTCTCTAATCCCCTAGCCCAGGCTCCCACAAGGTCAAGTCAGGGTTGTAGCACCAACCTCCTGGCAGGTGCACCACCCTGGGGACCTCCACACATCAAGTCAGTTCCATATCACCTAGATTATTTTTCCCAGAACACCCGTGTTCTGGGAACACAGTTTTTGAGTTTCACCCCATTTTGCATATTCATTCCTTTTTTATTTTTGCATAGTATTGCGCTGTATGGACACACCATAGTTTTTGTCCACTCACCTGCTGATGGACATTTAGATTGCCTCCAGCTGGGGGCTATTATAAACACAGCTGCTATGCACATTCACACATAAGTCTCTGTGTGTACATATGCTTTCATTTCTCTTGGGTAAATACCTAAGGAGTGGAATTTCTAGGAATTAAATTAATTGTGTGTTTAACCATAGAAGGAATTTCCAAACACTTTTCAAAAGTGACCTTACCATTTTGAGCCCAGATATATTCTACTTCCAATCCAACCAACTCTCCATAGGTCCAGGCTTGATACCTGTGAACCCATTGCTGGGGGTTCCTGAGTCCCTGCTTGTGTGATCATTTATTGGATGGAACTGACTTTTGTCATTTTAATGGGAATAAAAGGGAGGGGATGTTTCTTTAATAAATGTGATATAAAGCAAGGTTGTAGGAGTACTTTTGCTTCAGACTTTTATTTTTAAAAATTTCAAATATACAGAATACTGATGGAGGAACACTGTTATATTCCTAGATTTAACAACTGTTAATATTTTGCCACATCTGCTTTCGTCTATGGACTTTTTTCAGAATTATTTGAGAGTAAGTTAGGCACTGAGACACTTCACCCCTAAATATTTCAGAATTTTCTCCTACAGAATGATAATACCATTATCACACCTAAGAAATCAATAATTCCCTAGTGTCTAATATCTAGTCCAAATTCAAACCTCCTCAATTGTCTCCAAAGTGACTTTCATAAATTTTTGAAATCAGAATCCCATCAAGGATTGACACACTGTATTTGGTGGTAATTTTTCTTTAGCCTCTTTTAATCTACAAAACCCCAGCACTTTTTTTTTTTTTTAATGATATTGACTTTTTAAAAAGTCCAGGCCTGTGTTCTTGTAGGATTTCCACATTCTGGATATGTCTTGGTGTTTCCTAGTGGCCCCTTTCACTTACCCCTCTCTTTCTGAAGAGACCATTTCCTACTTAAATGCCGTGACTCCTTTAACAAGCCTCATTTGCTTTCGAACCATTACTGCGTGAATAAGAAATAAGTTGTACCTGCACTTTTTTAAGAAGCCCTGGCTGACCACACTAGCTGAAAAGTGAGATGCTTTACTTTTATAGTGGTATAACAGTAGCAGTAATGATAACCTAAAGATTTATTTCCCTGAAATAATCCCGATGGTCTGCAGGGGAGGTTTGAGGCAAGAAGCCAAGAGCTGCCCGAGAGGGCCCGCCCTCCACGACGCGAGGCTCCGGGAGTTGTTAAGCAGAAGTGGGGGCACAGCCAAGCCTCCCTGCCTCCCAGTGACTGGCGGATCCCCAGGAATCAGAGGGGAGGGGGACTTGTGGGACTACGTGAATTTTCATAGTAAACAAAGACTGCAGTGCGGAGAGGCAGCAGGGTCCCTTGGCAGAAAGCAGGAACGGACATTCAGGAGACCTGGCTTCTGAGCCCAACCAGCCCAACAGCGTCCCGTCTCCTGGGAGTCCTTCCCCAGTGTACAATGGGATAGGCCCAGGTGATCTCTGTGGTTACCAACTGCAACCTTAGGGAAGGGCTCAAAAAAGGATAGGGCGTGTGACAAGACACGCAGACAATTTGAAAGCAATCCCATTGGTCAAAATTGGAACCAATTGAGATATAAATTAAGTAAATACTGGATTAGAATCCATAAAATCAAGTAAATATCCATAATTCCATAATGCTATAATTTTAAATTGCATAAATAAATGGGGAAGAAGGGACAGTCCTTCCTTACAGAAGAATTCCAATAAATAAAGAAATAAAAAAGATTAAAAAAATCACCATTAGGCAAACAACACAGTAATAATTACTACAGGCAAAATCTACCCACAGATGCTCTAGTGTGAGAAAGTTATTAGAAAAAGAATACTGCATAGTCTCAAAGTACTTCCCTGAAGATATTTATTAATTACACAGGGAAAAAATTGTAATTTTACAGTGGAGAAACCCAGCAGACACCACCATATCCGGTGATCAAGGTTAATTGTCACCAATAATAAGACATACTGACATCGTGTACCCCCTGATATATATATTGAGAAGGTCACATCAGTCTGTGGTATTCCTGCCAAAAATCTATAACCTCAATCTAACGGTAAGAACAAGTCAACACACCCCAATTGACAGATATTCTACAATTTAACTGACGGGTATTCTTTAAAAATGGCAAGGTCACCAAAGACAAGGAGAGACTAAGGAACCCTCACAGATTGGAGAGGACGAAGGGGACATGGCAGCTAAATGCAATGTGAGATCCACATTAGCAGAAGAACTGGTGAGCTTCAAATTAGGCCTGTAGTTTAATTAATAACAATTAATAACACTAGTAGTAACATTCACAGTACCAATGTTAATTTCATGGTTTTGATCACTGTGCTATGACAATGTAAAATATTAACATTAATATTCAGGGAGGCTGAAATGGGTGCTTTTATTTTGCAACTTTTCTGTAAGTCAAAATTCATTTCAAAATTAAGAGGTAGAAAAAATACAGCTGTATATGTAAGTGAAGTAGAAAGTCCCCGAGCCACTGTGGTCTGAGGAACATAGGTAGGAGTCCCCTGCCTTCAACATTTTCCTCTCTAGCCTGACAAGTCTAAAAATCCCACCACTCAAGATATATTACTTTCAACAAAGGTTTTGTGTCCCCATGGGTCCAAATAGTCATGTGACAGGTATTTATTGAGCCCTTTCTATGTTCAGGCACCTCCTAGATACTAGGGATATATAATGAGTAAGATAGACAAGATTCTTGGCCCACTGGAGCTTATATTCAGCCATTAGCATTTTGGTATGAATTATTTGGTGGCTCCCATTGCCTGCAGTAGCCACAAATAAGGTACTCAGAAGGGATAATTTGAATGAGTAAAATAAGGGAGGCTGGGCTTGGAGCATGGAGCAGGTGATATTTGGAAAAGGCAGCTCTAAAGAGGGGCTTCTAGAAGTTCCAAGATCTGAGCATGGCACTGAGACAAACAGAATGAGACACTGAGAGACAATACAGTCTCTACCCTGGGTATTAAGGCCGGCTAAGAGTTGAATGGACATGAGGTCTGCATTGAACCTAAAATAACAGCCAACCCCTGGACAACACAATGTGCAAGGAGCTGTTCTCGTGACTGTATATACGATGACTCATTCGACCCTCACAAGTTCATAAGCAAGGTACTATTACTGATTCCCTTTTAAAGATGAAGAAACCGAGGCACTGTTTAAGAATCTTGCACAAGGTTGCCCAGCAGAGCCATGGACCAGGGCAGCTTGGCTCCTGAGTCTGTGCCCCTGATGCCCATGCTGAATGCTTCTCCCAGAGCTAAAGGAGAACACCTTGGCAGCAAGGAGGAGGAGAGTGCCCCAGAGCCCAGATAAAGGTCATCTCTAGGTTAAAGGAGCAACAAACCTGAATCTTGTTTTGTATGCATGCCTCCTATGTGTTAGGCACAACACCCCATGCTTTTCATGTATTAGACATGTAAAATTCACACTTTGTGGTACTATCATACCCATTTTTCAGATGAGGATGCTGAGACTTAGAAAGGTTAAATATTTTGCCCAAGTTCACACAATTTTAGTAATAGGTAAAGCCAGGATTTAGCTGATTTGTGGAAAGCTTTAGACTTGGCTGCTATTACTCTCGCCTAGCGTGAAGTAAGGTTTCTTCCTCTCTCCTTCTCTCTTTCCCTCCCTTTCTCCCTCTCTCCCTCCCTCTCACACACTAAAGTTAATTATTTAATGCCCATAACATATATCTTGAGTATGGCATTTTGCAGCACTGAGCTTTAAACAGTGCATGTTTAAATACATTTAATCCAATGAATATTTCAAGGTAATTAATCTCCACGGGGTAAGAGAATGCTCAGGTTTCCCAGCACATCATAATACATCTGAATCAGCCAAGGAAATGATTTGCGCACTCTGCAGTAGGTTGAGAAAGAAAGATTCGCTTAAGACTTTTAGAGCTGACTCCCTGGTGTTAACGAGCAAAAATGCTGCCGCTGAGAAGAAAGAAAGCACCGCCTAGTGGCTGAAAGTATTTATGCAGAGAGAGAATACAGCTCACAGCGGTGTGGGACAGGGTACCCTTTTGTTTGTTGGGGATCTTTTTAGGGGTGTGCCCTGCAAGTATGTGTTGTGTGCTACATTTATATAAGATATTAAATACACATCACCATTGTTTATGGGGATGAGAATAGGATAGGGATAAAAATGGGTGACAATTACCCATTGGGGACAGAACCACATGCCCCTGCCTGGATGCTGTAACCTTTCAACCCTGTTAGGTGTTGAAATGACTGTTGAAGGTTTAGTTTGAGGCCATAAAACTCCATGGAGTTATTAGACCTTCAGTGATTTCCAACCCATGACCTTAATAGTAGTAAAAGCTGCCATCAACTGAAAGCTTATGGCTGTGACCACGTGAGTATAACTATGTTGGTTATATGCCATTGCATGAAACATGAAGGAGAGAGATTTAATCCTCTTGTCAGTTCTGTGAGAATTAGTATCATTATCCCATATTGGAGATAAGAAAACTGAGGCTCAGAACTAAGGCAACTTGCGCAAGGTCACACCACTTGAAAAACCAGCCCTACTGACTCCTGAACCTATGTTATCAACCTTCGCAGCACACAGCCTTTGGATCACATTGCACCACAGTGAGCCTGTGCCAGCAGCACCAAAATTAGCTAGTATTTACTGTGTGCCCACTCTCTGCATGATGCTGTGCTTGGGACTATTGGGGGAATACACACACATTCAATATGATGCCTGTCCTCAAGAATTAAATTGTTTTATTGGGTAAGATGATGCATACAGACTTAAAAGAAGCTAAGCAATAGAAAAAAATTTAAGCTGACAGAAAATCTTAGAAGGTAAGGCATTGAGATAATGCTTGTTTAATGGCCAAATAATATTGATAAGACTTGCCATGGGAGAGGTCAATTCAGAGGATATGTAAGGAGAGGGTTTGAAAGCTGGGTGGAATTTAAGGGGGCTGGAGGGACAGGTGGTGCTTTCCTGGGAAAACTATCCCAGTGGGTCATGAAAAATGGTGAATAGCCATGAAACACTGGGCTGGGACCTGAAGACCCAGAGACTCAGTCTCCTAGCTGAGATAAGGCATTCTTCCTTCTTTGACCTAAATTTAGGGTGTTGGTCCAAGAATCTTGCTGGTCTAAAATTCTATCATTCTATAAGTCTGGAAATAGGAACTGAGTCACAGTCCACAAATGACTGCAGAGTGTTGGGGCGTTTTGTTGGTGGAGCAGCTGAGCTGTCACTTTAGCTACTGATCACCTGAAGGAAGAGGAGCCATATCTTCCCACCCACACTCGTAAACATGCCAAGGGCTCCCCTTCACGGTCAATGGCAGCACACCCTATCAGTGGTCTGGAGAACCAAAGACGTGCAGCACTATTACCCAGATGGTGGTATGGGATTTCATACAGACTTGTTTTTCCTGGCATCACAACTTGGTGCATTACACACATGTCACAGTGTAATAGAAGGAACACAGCACACTAGAGATAGGAACCCCACCTGACAAGTACAGCCCAGTGATGGTGTACTTTCCCATGAATGGTCTTCAGTTCCCAAGATGCACATGCCCACTTCTATCTCTAGGCCTTTGAACACACTGCTCTTTCTGCTCAGCACACACACACTCACACTTATTCACACTTCATGCATGTACCACTATTCACAATAGTCATTGTTATTGATTCAATTCTTACCAATGGTTATGAATCCCAGGCCACAGTTCAGAAGCAGAAGAAATGTAACCTTTATTTTTCTATAATTCAAAATAGATTCTAGTCTGAGCCCCTATTCTGTTAGGTGGATACCCAGTTTGAAGGGTCCCTCCAACCCCCTGACTGCATCTAGACATGGGGGCAGAATGAAGGGGGTTTATGAAATACCTTTGACACTCCCTGTTCATGCTGGCTGAGAAGTCTCCTGACCTGTCAGTCCAGGATAGGGACACAGCTTCCTTTCGTTCTTGAGTTGCACAAGTCTGTTTGGGGCTCTTGTGGTCTTTTTCCCAGGGTTACAACTAAAAACTCAGAGGGGAAGGACCTTGTTCTACAGAGCCCAGAAGTAGCTGTCAATATCCATTCCCCTACCCTTCCCTTTACCTAGGAATCCTTTCCTAATTTCAGAAACTAGAAGCTTTCAAACAGCTTTATAGCTCAAGAGCTCAGTGCAATCACATGAAGACACCAGACAGGCCTATAATGAGGAACATTCAACAAAACAATCGATCTTTGGGAATGTCAAGGTCATGAAAGACAAGGAAAGACTGAGGAACAATTGGAGCCAGAGAACGGAGATAAATGACAGCTAAATCCAATGTGGAATCCTGAGTGGGATCCTGGGACAAAAAAGAAAGAAAGTTAATAGAAAAATTACTGAAGTTTGAATAGGGTTTTGAATTTGGTTAATGGTATTGTATCAATGTGAACTTCCTGGTTTTGATAGTTTTACTGTGTTTATACAAGAGTTTAACAATTGGGAGCATATGCATGAGGGATATACGGAGACTTGTACTGTTTTGCAGTTTTCCTGTAAGTCTAAAAGTAGTTTAAAATAAAAGTTTTTAAAAACTATTTCTTAAGCTTCTAGGGCAGTAGTTCACAATTCATGTAAATTGTTTTATAAATTGTAACATACATTCCTTGAACAAAAGATGAAAATTTTCAATTAAACTTTTTATTTTCAGGTGATTGTAAATTCACATGAGGTTAAAAGAAAGAGTACAGAGATCTCAGTACCCTTTGCAGTTTTCCCTAATGATGATGTCTTTTATAAATTATAATACAGTATCACAATGAGGATATTGGCATTGGTACATTCACAACACAGAACTTACCACAATGGTCCCTAATGCTGCCCCTTTTAGACACACCTACTTGCTTCTCACCCATGGTCTCCTGAACCCCCCCGCCACTACTAGTCTGGTTTTCATTTCTAAAATGTTGTCATTTCATTCATGCATACTGCATGAAATGATGCAATATATAACCTTTGTAAGTGGCTTTTTCATTTAACATCATTCTCTGAAGATACATCCAGGTTATCACATGTATCAGTATTTCCTTTCTTACTGCTGAGTAGTATTCCACAGTATGATTGTTCTGCAGATTGTTTAACCATTCACCTGTTGAAGGACATCTAGATTGTTTCCAGTTTTTGGTTATTATATGTAAAGCTGCTATAAAAGAGTGGGTACAGGTTTTTGCATGAATACAAGTTTCATTTCTCTGCAACAGAAGCCTAGTACAATGGCTAAGTTGGATGGTACCTGCATGTTTAGTTTTTTTAAAAAATGCCAAAATGTTTCCCTGAGTGGCCATTTTACATCCCCAACAGCAATGTGTAAGTGGTCCATTTGGTCTACTTCCTCACCAGCACATTAGCCCTTCTGATCAGTGTGTAGTGATATATCATGTATTTTAGTGTGTTTATTGGTCTTCAGCACATTCTCTTTAGTGAAATACTCTTCGCTTTTTTGCCCATTCTATAATAGAATTATTTGTTTATTTTATTGTTGAATTTTGAGCATTCTTTATGTATTCTAGATATAGTCCTTTGTCAATTATGTGGTATACAAATATTCCTTCCAGTCTTAGCTTCTTTTTTATCCTCTTAAGTTAAGGGTCTTTAACAGAGCAAAAGTTTTTCATTTTGATGATGTCCAATTTATTAATTTTTCCTTTTATGTATTATGCTTTTAGTGTCAAGTCTAAGAACACTTTGCCTAGCTCTAGATCTGAAGATTTTTTTCTCCTATATTTTCTCTTAAAAGCTGTATAGGTTTATTTTACATTTGAGTCCATGATCCATTTTGAGTTTATTTTTGTGCAAAGTATGAGACTTAGAGTGAGACTCTCTTCCCCCTCATCCTCATGGATGTCCAACTGATCCAGTATCATTTGTTGAAAAGGCTGTGTTTCTTCCATTTAATTGCTTTTGCACTTTTGTTCAAAATCAGTCTGGCATACTTGTGTCCAACTATTTCTGGGTTCTCTCTTCTGTTCCTTGATCTGTGTGAATATCCCTTCTCCAATACTACATTGACTTAATTACTGTAGCTATATAGTAAGTCTCCATGCTATATAATTACTTTATATATTGCTGAATTATATGTACTAATATTTTGTTGAGGATTTTTGTGTCTAAGTTTATGAGACATAGTAATCTGTAGGGGTTTTTGTATTGTCTTTGTCTAGTTTTGGTGTTAGAGTAATACTACCTTTATAAAATGTAGTGAAAAGTTCTCTCTTTTCTCTAGAAGAGATTGCATAGAACTAATGTTAATTCCTCTTTAAACATTTAGTAGAATTCTCCAGTGAAACCATTTGGAAGTAGAGATTACTTTTCTGAGAGTTCTAAAATTACGAGTTCAATTTACTTAATAGTGATAAGGCTACTCAAATTGTCTATATCATATTAGGTGAGTTATGGTAATTTGTGTTTCCTTTAGAAATTGGTCCATTTCATCTGAGTGGCCATTTTTATGTAGAGTTGTTTATAGTGTTTATTTTTTATTGTCCTTTACATGCTTACTGCATCTGTAGTGATAACCCCTATTCATTTCTGGTATCAGTAATTCATGTATCCTCTCTTTTCTTTCTTTGTTGATCTAGCTAGTTTATTGATCATCCCAAAGAACTTGATCTTCCTTCATCTATTTTCTCTATTATTTTTCTGTTTTCAACTTCATTGACTTCTGCTCTTTATTGTTTCTTTCCTGCTGCTTGTTTTGAGTTTAGTTTCCTCTTCTTTTTCTATGTTCTTGATATGGGAGCTTAGATCATTGATTTCAGACTTTTCCTCTTTGCTAATGTAGGTGTTTAGTGCCATAAATTCACCCATCAACACTGTTAGCTGTGACCCACATATATTTTTGATGTGTTCTATTTTCACTTTCATTCCATCCAATGTATTTTTTATTTCCCTTAAGACTTCTTCTCTGACCCACTGAACATATAGATGTGTGTTGTTTAGTGTTTAAGTTTTTGGAGATTTTCCTGTTATCTTTCAGTTATTGATTTCTAGTTTGATTCAGTTGTTATTGGAGAACACCCCCTGTATTATTCCAAATTCTTTAAAATTTTGTTCTATGGCCCAAGATATGGTCTATCTTGGTATGTATTCTGTGAACATTTGGAAAGAATGTATATTCTGGTATTGTTTGGTGGAATGGTCTATATACATTGATTAGATCCTGTTTATTGATGTTGTTGTTGTGCTCATAGGGTTGTTTTATGTCCTTGATAACTTTCTATCTGGTTGTTTTAACAACTTTTGAGAGAGGAGTGTTGAAGTCTCCAACTATAATTGTGGGTTTATTTCTTTCAGTTGTATCAGTTTTCGTTTCACATGGTTTTTGGTTCTATTATTTGGTATATACACATTTAGGATTGCTACATCTTTTGGTGGATTGATCCTATTACCATTACATAATGTCTCTCTCTTTCTGTCTCTGGAAATTTTCCTTGCTCTGAAATCTATTTTATCTGATATAATTTAGCCACTTCTGCTTTTTTTGACTGTTTGTATGACCTTATTCCAACCTTTTATTTTCAATCTGCCTATATTGTTATATTCGAAGTGCATTTCTTGTAGAAAGCATATAGTTGGATCAGTTTTTAATCCATTTTGCCAATCCTTGTCATTTAACTAGGGTGTCTAGACCATTTACATTTAATATAATTATTGATCTGTCAAGAGTTAACTTTGCATTTGATTTTTTGATTCTTGTTTCTTCTGTTTTTCACCTCTGTTTCCTTTTTCCTGCCTTCCTGTGGGTGACTTGAATTTTATTAAGAATTCAATTTTGGTTTACCTGTCATTTTTTAGTATATCTCCTTATATAACTTTTTTAGTGGTTAGTCTAGGTATTACACTTTCTATACAAAACATCACAATCTATTAATATCATTATTTCACCAGTTCAAGTGAAGAGTAGAAATGTTTATCTTCCTTTACATATTTTTTCCCTCTCCCATCTTTGATATAATTATCTTAAATATTTCCTCCACATACATTTAGAATCATATCAGACAATGGTATAATTCTTGCTTTAATTATCAAACATAATATAGAAAACTTCAGAGGAAAAGGAAAATCTATTGTATATATCCACAGTTTTACTTACCATATTGCTTTTTCTTTCTTGATGTTTCAAGTTTCCTTCTTTTATTATTTCCTTTTTGTTTAGAAGAACTTCCTTTGGCCATTCTTTTAGAGTAGGTCTGCTGGTGACAATTTTTCTAATTTCCCTGAGAATGTCTTGACTCTTCCCTTCAATCCCGAAGGCTATTTTTGCTGGATATAGGTTTCTGTGTTGACTGTTCTTTTCTTCAGCATATGAAAATGTGCCACTTCCTTTGCCTCCATGGTTCCTGATGAGAAATCTGCTGTCATTCAAATTCTGTTTTCTGTCAGTGAAGTGTCATATCTCTGTTGTGCTTTCAAGATTTATTTTTCTGTCTTTATTTTTCCAAAAGTTTGACTATACTGTAATCTCAATATGAATTTATTTGGGTTTTTCATATCTGGAGTTCTCTCAACTTCTTGAACATTTGGGTTATGTCCTTTGACAAATTTGGGGAGTTTTCAGCCACTATTTCTTTGAATACTTTCCCAGCCTCACCTCTTTATATTTTCCTTTCAGAACTCTGATGACACAAATATTCTTCACTGTATCTTTTGTTTCTTTGCTGAGACTTTCTTTTTGATCTTCGTTCATTTCAAGAATGTTTATAATTGCTTACAAAGCACTTTTATGATGGCTGCTTTAAATTCTTTGTCAGATAATTCTAATATTTCTGGAATCTTGTTGTTGACATCTATTAACTGTCTTTTTCCATTCAGTTTGAAATCTCTTTGGTTTTGATATGATGAGTGATTTTCAATTGAAATCTGGAGATCTTGTGTGTTACGCTTGACTCTTGATCTTATTCAAACATTCTCTTTTAACTAACTTCCTCTGATATTACTCTAGAGTTGGGGGTGGAGGCATCTCATTATTGCCAGATACAGGTAGAAGTCCAGGTTCCCGGCTCAGCCTCCATAGGCACCTGAAAGAATGGTGGGTGGAGCTCCTTGTTATTGTTAGGTGGAGGTAAGAGTTCTAATTCACCACTAGGCCTCCCTGATACCTCCCTAGCTGGGATGGATAGGAATGTCTTTTGTTATGCCCCACATGGCCTTCAGTAACCTCATGGAGGTAGAAGTGAGGGTCATCTCCTTATTGCTAACTCTCCACCAGGCCTCCTCTGATTCCACCCCAGTGAGATGGACTGTCATCTCATTACTGACAGATAGAAGTGGGAGTACAGGGTCCCCACATGGTCTCAGTTGACATTTTGGAGAGGTGGAACTCCTTATTATGCAGTGGACATGAAGTTTCCAGTTCTTACTGGCCTTCCTTGTCACCAGTGCAACAACAGGGTCGGAACAGTTCATCGCAGCTCAGTGAGAGTGGAAGTCCAGGCTCACTATTCAGTCTTTTCTAGTATGAGTGGGGTGGGGGATCAGTTTTTTTTTTATTACATTTGGCTAGAGTAGAGTGGCTGCCATCCTAAGTTTTCTATCCTTCTAGGCTGCCCCTTTCCTGGTCCATTCATCAGTGAGAACAGGCTTTTAACTGGTCCTTTTTTATTTGTGTCCATTGGTGTTTCCAAGTTGGTGGCTTCTTCACCTTTAAGTCTAGGATATATACTATAAAAAGATAACCCAGGGAACTCACCGTTGTGTCCTTCTTTATGTCCTTAAGTTCCTAGTCTGTTGTATTTAGAAAGAGGAATAGGGAAAAGTACATCTACTTGGTTTTCCTGGAAGTGGAAGTCAGGTACTGATATTTACAAATTTAAAAACTCCTTGAATTGTTCAATTATCTAGTCTATGCCCAGAATATTTTCTTTCCTCTACCCCCATCTACTCAGTAATTAGAGGATCCTAATTCCTTTTACATGTTTTTACCAGCCCATCTCAACCCTGGGGTGGTAATCACAGAATAGTTGACCATGAGTAAGGGAACTGGGGATGCGGGGGTTGTAGCACAAAGGGTAAAAGGTGCAAAATATTGGGCTAATATTTTTTCAATGAATCGTTATTTCAAATATATTATCTTTATAATTCTTGCAGTGATCCATGAGTTGGGTATTATTATCATTTTACGTTGAAAAGACTGAGTTTCTAAAGGTAGTGAACCTTCCCAAGCAAAGAAATGAAGACATGAAGACCGAGTCAACTTTGTCTCCTTTAATAGGAAAGCAAAGATTTTCCCAGATCCCTCACCAGCAGACTTCTACTTGCATATCATTCTCCAATAACTATATCACATGGCCATTCCTCACTGAAAAGAAATCTGGAAAAGTAATAATTTTTTAATGTGGTTGGCAGTAAGGAGAAGAAGGCTGAGAATGGCCATTGGATCTACTCTGCTGAAGGTTTGCCACAATCCTTGGCTGTTAACCAAGCCCTTCCTCCCTATTTAGGCTGACCCAAATCTCTAGAAAGTCTACTTCATTTTGAAGGCATATTCAATTTGCTTCCACATTTGGAAACTTTAAAACTAATAATAAGTTTAAAGAAAATTAAACCACATCTACTTGTGAAAAATGTAATGTTCAATATATGGAGTGGGAAATGTTTATATTTAACTAAATGGGGTATGAACTTACACAGGTTTAAAAGCATGATATCAGGAAAGAACACCATGGGCACTATTAAGAGATACTACACACACACACACACACACACACACACACACACACACACACATATATGAAGATTTATTACGGGAGAACTGACTCACTTGATTATGGAGTCTGAGAGGTCCCATGATTTGCCAACTGCAAGCTGGCGACCCAGGAAAGCCAGTAGTATAATTCAATCTGAGTCCAAAGGCCTGGTCAGGGGAACAAATAGCCTAAGTCTCAGTCCAGGGGCAGGATAAGACCAGTGCCCCAGCTACTTCATGCAAAAAGTAAATTCTCCCATCTTCTATCTTTTTATTATATTTAGACCCTTAACAGATTGGATGATGCCCACCCACACTGGGTAGGGAATCTGCTTTACTCAGCCTAATTCAAATGCTAATCTAATCTGGAAATGCCCTCACAACCACCCCCAGAAATACTGTTCAGCCAAATAGCTGGGTACCCCATGATCCCATCAAGTTGACACCTAAAATTAATCATCACACTACCCAATACCCTGAAAGTTACAGGAACTCTACTGGCCATATATAAAGATGAGCTGACTACCCTCTATGTCAGCTTCAATGTATCTATGAAAAGGTTCAATCTGTTCTCTGGACATGTCTAGAGTCAAGTTGCAAGGTGCTGGAAACAGTTTGACAAAAAAGTAGCTGACAAAAAATAGATGACAAAAAAAAAAGCTCCTAAAGTGCAGGGGAGATCCACAGGAGTAGGGAGAGAAGGAGACACATGCTGCCAACCAGGGCCAGAGCTAAGTGCCTTGTTTGAGCATGTTTTCTTTCAGGGACACTTGGCATACAGTGTAGTCAACTTCAGGTAATGTGAGGAAAAGATCTCCATTCACATGATTGCCAATGGCTCAAGGAGCAAAGCACAATAGAAATAGCAGACAGATATGAAACTTCAAATGTTGGTGATAACTGTATTTAACCTTTCCTAAAGGGACATTAAAAAGGCATTAATACTTTGTGGAGGAACACCAATGTGTGAAAAAAGAAACAGCAACTGCTGACAGAGTCACTTTCTACCTGAAGAAACTGTGCCAGAATCAATTTCTAATAGGAGAGAAGGGTAATGAGAGTGCATTGTGGATTACAGTCACATTCTACATCACATTCTACATCTCTAAAAGCTTCTCTGGGCAGATTGTAAATTACACTGACCTTAAAGAAAATGTTCACACTAAGGCTTCGGTTTTTATGCACATCCCACCTGGACAGTCTGACCTGGATCTGGATAAAATAATAAATGGGCCAAGAAACCAACTGAGCCACACAGAGCCAAGGGTCAGACCTAGTGTGATGATTGATTCTGTCTTCTTGCCACCCATATATCTAGAATGGAAAGAGCATTATTTCCATAAATAATAACCCAATGCAAGGCCAGTTTGGAATGGTTACTTGCTATCCCAAATTTGCTCAGGCTATCATCAAAATTAATGTGATTTGGGGGTACATTCCTTCAAGTTTCAAGACCACTGTTGGGAACCACCATACCACCTTTTGTTTGTGGGCAAGTTGTTGGATACTAGGCAGTGCTCTTGGCTGAAAACAACAGGCACCAACTCTAGGCACACATTAGAAGTACACTGGCTGTGAACAAGGCCTAACCATTATCCCACCACAGGATACTGCAATGAACATGGAGATGCATGTATTTTCTCAAGATAGTGTTTTCATTTTCTTCAGATAAATACCCAGAAGTGGAATTGCTGGATCATAAGGAAGTTCTATTTTTAACTTTTTAAGGAAACTCCTTACTGTTTTCCATAGTGATTACACCAATTTATGTTCCCATAACAGTGTAGGAATGTTGCCTTTTCTCCACATCCTCTCCAACACTTGTTATTTCTTGCCTTTTGGATAGTAGTCCTTCTGAGTGGTGTGAGATGATGTCTCATTGTGGTTCTGATTTACATTTCCTTGATGATTAGTGATGTTGAGCATCTTTTCATGTACCTGTTGGTCATCTGTATGTTCTCTTTGGGAAAATGTCTGTTCAGATCTTCTGCCCATTTTTAAATTGGATTCTGTTTGTTCATTTGTTTGTTACTGAGTTGTATGAGTTTTTAATATATTTTTAATATTAATCCCTTACCAGATATAATTTTCAAAAATGTCTTCCCATTTAGTAGCTTCTCTTTTCATTTTGTTGGTGATTTCCTTTGCTGTGCAGAAGCTTTTTAGTTTGATGTTGTCCCACTTGTTTATTCATGGTTTTGTTTCCTTTGGCTTTTGGTGTCAGATCAAAAAATTATCACTAAAACTGATATCAAGGAGACTACTACCTATTTTTTCTTCTAGGATACCTATGGTTTCAAGTCTTATATTCAAGTCTTTAATCCATTTTGGGTTAGTTTTGTATATGGTGTAAGATATCGGTTCAGTGTCAATCTTTTGCATGTAGCTGTCCAGTTTTCCCAACACAATTTATTGAAGAGTCTGTCCTTTCCTGATTGTATATTCTTGGTTGCTTTGTTGTCAATTAATTGACTATATATGCATGAGTTTATTTATGGGCTCTCTATTCTGTTCCATTGATCTGTATGTCTGTTTTTATGCCAATGCCATACTATTTTGATTACTATAGCTTTGTAATATAGTTTAAAATCAGGAACTGTGATGTCTCCAGCTTTTTTCTTCTTTCTCAAGATTACTTTGTCTAATTAGAGTTCTTCTGTAGTTCTATACAAACTTCAGGATTTTTTGTTCTATTTCTGTGAAAAAAATGCCACTGGAATTTTGAAAGGGATTGCATTGAACCTACAGATTGCTTTAGGCAGTATGGACATTTTAACAATATTTCTTCCAATCCATGAACTTGGAATATCTTTCCATTTATTTGTGTCACCTTCAATTTCTTTCATCAGTGTCTTGTAGTTTTCAATGTATAAATCTTTTATCTCCTTCATTAAATTTATTCCTAAATTATTTTATTCTTTTCTATGCAATTGCAAATGGGATTTCTGATAGTTCATTATTAGTGTATAGAAATGTAACACATTTCCATATATTGATTTTGTATCCTTAGAAATTTTTACATGGTATTTGCACTGGGTTCTATTCTAGACTGCCAGACCCCAGTGATTTGTGCCAATTTCCTGCCCTATATACATCAGCCCACTTTTTTCTGGGCCTTTTATTAAATATTTACTTCTGAGATAGATGCTATTGAGGGATACAGTATAGAAAGAAGGGAAGAAAATTGATATTTACTGAGTGCTCATTTATTATTGAGTGTATTGTAACAGGAAGAGCTGTTACCTTACAACAACCACCTGGTTTGAGGCCCGCCTCTACCAAATGCTGTCCTTGAGCAAGTTATTTAACCTCTATGACCACCAGATTTCTCATATAAAAATGAACATATTTTCAGGATTGTTGGATGGAAAGCAGCAAACTCTGCAACAACTGGCCAGCTGTTGTTACATGACCAGAAATCTAGCCCATTCTTAAATGACTCCTCCTGTAAGAAGCCTTCTTCAATCTCCTAAGGCTAATGGTATCCCACCCTCCTCTCTTTGTCTTGGTTCTCCTTTTGTCTCTGGTTTTCAGCTTCTTCATGGAGCTTATCACAGGCAGTGAAGGCTACTGGATAGTAGGAATCTTTACCATATCCCAAATAGCACCTAATAATCTAATATAGTCATTTTTCCCTTTGATCATTGATTTCTGGGTTAGTACTAGATGATGCAGATGGATTGCATTTAGAGGCATGTGATGGGAAAATCCACCTGTTTTTAAGCCCTAGAATCTCATTTAATGAGGGAACAAGTTTTCATAATAGGAGATAGAAAGGAACTGAAGTGTTACAAAGGAACAGCAGATTCACTTCTAGTTTATGTTCAATCCCTGAGAAAGAGAGAGGTAGAGAGGTACTGCTGATATTATTTAAACTATCCTCACCTCTAAGCTCAAATAGCTGAATTTAAATACATGATGCAATTCCACTATGTAGTCACAGGCTAAGGAACTGACCCATCTTAGCTCATGCTAGCTTTTTAGCAAATTGCAAATGAGAATGTTAGGGAATGAGGCAAGGGGAACATATTTGATCTGTGGAAAATGTTTCAGTGCTTCATTAATCTTGTAATACTGACTGTTGAAAGATTTGGCTAAATTTCTGGTCTTTCTGCCTTCTCCCCTAATGAAGAAAGCAAGATTGAAGCTGTGGGGAAAATTGAGGATCCTATGTCACATGAAACTAAACTACTTGATGATGTAACTGGCCTACTGCTAGGCTACTGCTTCCACATCCTAGGCAATAAGCTATTACTGACTGAGTCACTGTGTAAAGAGCTCTGCCCTGTGCTCTGGGTGGAGACAAAGACAAAGGAGAATTACAGACCTGCAGACTGTTGGATGCAGACATAATTCTAGTGCTCGACCTATTGCCAAGAGAACAAGCCAGGTAATAAACCCTTTTACTCCAAAAACGTTCCATTGTCATTCATCAGTCTCACTGAATCCATAGTGAACTTGGCTGGGGCTGAAACCCATTGGCAAGACAATTGGTGACATTGGCAGGACTCATTGCTGACCGAGGAACAGAACAGTCTGCCCTTATGGGAGGGGTGCTTCAGTGGGCTTCCCCTATGAATGGGGAGACAGTTGAGTGTCCCCCAAAGGATATGTGGTCTTAGGTGGCTTGCCTGCTAGGGGCCTGGGCCCCATCCCAGGACTGGAGACAGGTGGAGGCTGAGGTGGTAGAGATGGTCTTTGGTATAATAGGGAGGTCCTTTGAGAAACAAACTGCCCGTGAGGCAGTGGGAACTGTGGATTGGCTATTTCTCACAGTATTAAAAAAGTCTACAGATGAGAACATGCTCCTGAAAGAGACACAGGAAATCGCAGCACAAGAACATGAGCTGCGAGCTGCTGTGGATTCACTGAAGAACAAAATAACACTGATATGAGAGGAGGCAGCACAAGAACACTGGCTGTGAAGTATTGTGAAGGAAATAAAATACTTGCTAAAAAATGAAGTGGTGTTGCTGCGAGGTACTGTGAAAGAGGTAAAGGCCCATGAAGGAAAAGGATAGACCCCTGCAAAAGCACAAGAGGAGGCAGTATGAGAACATGAGCTGCAAGGTCCAGTGGAGGAGGTAAAAGATTCTTTACAGAATGAGACAGCAGCTCTGCCAAGTACTCTGAAGGAGGCAGAGGCCATGGAGGAAAAGGACATAATACTGAGGGAAGCACAGGAAGAGGCAGCATGGGAATGCCAGCTGTGAGGTATTTAAGTGAAAGTAAGAGAGCTATTGAAGACTGAGCTAGCATTGCTGCAAGGTGCTGCAGAAAAGGTAAAGGACGTAGCAGAGGAGGCACTTGGGGGAGTAAAGAAATGTGCCATCAGCCCTGAAAATGGAGGAGCTGGGGTAGGACAAAGGGGTGGTGTTGGAGGCACCGACCCCTCATCTATTGAAAGCATGTTCAGTGATTGTAAAGAAAATAAAGACACAGAAACTGAGGGCTCTTCTAGGAGAGATGCAGCTCCCTCCTGGGTCATGGAGAACTCTATGCTCCACCCCTATACTCAAGCTGAGCTTGTGAATTTGGGGTCCCAGTTTTGGCAGAAGCCCTCGGAGTTAATATCAGCTTGGCTCCTGCATCTTTGGGACTTAGGGGTGAATGGAATTGTTCTGTCTGGATCACAGATGGGAAATCTGGCTTCCCTGACAGTTCATATTGCCTTGAGGCAGCATTTACAAAATGCATATCAGATCCCAGGAAATCACTCCCTACTCAATTGGCTTATGGCTGCACTTCATTCTGTGTGGCCCAATCAGGGTGACTTACCATCTTCCCCTGCTAGATAGCAGATGTATACTGAGCTCCAACAGGTGTTATGGGAGCTATACATAAAAAATGGCATCTATAGTCCAGAAAATTATGGCCCAGATGAGGAGCCTTTTACTGCAGGGATGAGAAATGTGCTTCAAATGGCTCCCACCTCCCTCTTTGGGACTCTAGAGGCCATTATTGCCCCTAACTTAGGGAAGCCTATAAGTGAGGTTGCTCATACAGTAGCAGACTTAGGAGAGGCTGAAGTAATGAGAACACAGAAAGAAATAAGGTCTACTACTCAGAGGAAGAATTTAAAGGGCCCTGTGAAGGTTACAAGGACCCAGATGTGGGTTGATTTAATATGGGCAGAAGCAGACAGAAGGAAATAAGATGGGAAGTCAAATAGAATTTTATTGGAGCTGTGGCAACAACTGAAACTGAGGAAGCAGTTCCAGTCACTGAAAACTAAGAGGCAGAGGCCAGAGACAGAGCCACAAATCCAGCCTGTGTGTTTGCATGACTTCCTTCTGGAGAGTGAGCCAACCTCACCTGAACCCACACAGGAAGATGACTGGGGGCATGGTTTGATTGAGGAGAAGGTCAAGATACCTCTCCTGAGGGAACTGTGGCAGACTGGAAGCCACATGTTGAAATATCTATCCATTGGTCCCCAGTGAAAATAGAACATGTCCTGGCTCTGGTAGAGGGTGTCTACCCCCAAAGAAGTAAACCCTGGAGACTCCATTAAGTGGACATTGCCTTGGACATGTCAACACATGGACCAACGATGGCTGCCCCCCTGGCACCTTGGGGGCCAAGGCCTGGAAGCTAGCCTCCTGTGTATTCCTTAAGTAACTGCAGAGTGTCCCCTAAAGATCACAGTATTATATCTTAAATGGCCAAAAGGTAGGAGCATCTTACCGGGGAGTTTTGTTTTATCATTATAGCCAGTGCATACACCATATAGCACTATATATAACCTCAGTAAGCCCTGCAGGGAGAGGGGTAAAGGTATGGCATACTATACCTGGATGAGACCCCCTTCCTGCCACTTTCCTATCATAAGACCATTATCTTGCATACATTCTATTTGACGGACAAGATTTGCCTTTGTTGGTGTCATTAAAACATGTGTCTTATCACCCTTAAGGTCTTTGTGGATTGGGAACACACCCTAGCAAAAAACTGCTACTTGCTGGGGTGCATGGAGCTCCCTATCAGTACCACTACTAAGTGTGAGTCATGAACTCACCTGAGTAGAACTGGTTTTGAATATAGCTGAAATAACCTCCTCAGGCTTAAGGATTATTATAGTTTTTGTTACCTGTATCAAAATTTTGTTGTATCATAATTTTGTTATTATCTCTATGTTGTTGTTATCCTCTGTTGCTATAATGGAATCTGGTTACAATGTTCCAGCTTTATCACACAGAGATCATTGCAGAAGATTGAGAGCATGTAAATTATGAGGCAAAAATCCTAGAGGGGTAGAGTGTGGGGAAAATTGAAGTTCTTATGGCCAGGATCCTCACCTGAACCTAAAGTATTCGGTGATGTAACTGGTCTACTGCTAAGCTACTGATTCCACACCTGTAGGTAATGAGCTATTACTGACTGAGTCACTATATAAAGAGCTCTGCCCAGTGCTCTTGGCTGCTGAAAGGCTGCTGGAGAGCAGAGACTGGAGCGGCAGTAGTGCTGAGGACAGAGACTGAAATGTCTGTGGGGTCAGAGAGGCCCAGAGGCAAAGACCAGCTTGCTGCATGCAGACTCGCTCTGAGTGGATGGGATTCTAGTGATTGACCTGCCACTGTGGAAATAAAGTTAGGTATAAACCCTTTCATCCCAAGAATGTTCCGCTGTCATTTTTTTGGTCTCACTGAATCCATAGTGAACTTGCCTGGGGCTGAATCCCATTGGCAAGACAGACAGTGTCTTTTCTCTTTTTCTATCCCTAGAACTCTACATGGTTCCTAGTACATAATAAGTCATCCAGGAAATGTTTATCAAATGCAGTTGTATTGTCTACATCATAGGCTTGGTACTTGGCTTTACAGCATGCATTCCATGAGGTCTTGAAATTGTATGAAAAAGTATATGTGTATGTACTTTTTTGCACTTAGGAGAAGATCCTGCTCTAATCTGGGAATACTGGTGACTGCTGTGAACCCTTCCCTCCAGCAATGGTAGAGAGAATAAAAGGATTACTTGAAACAGATGATTGAACAGAAGCTATTGAAGAGTCAAGGCTGAGAGATGATGGGAAAAAAATAGGCGCATAAAGAAACACAGTGGAAATTCTTGCCAGATATGTCAGAATGTTACCCAGCCACATCACCCTTTGATGGGGTCAATTTTCAGGAGTACTGAGAAGGGCTCTGCCTCAGCTTTTTTAAAAATGTAGCTTTGGTGTTACTGTTATGTACCTCCTGGCCAATTCATCTTAGATCTCTTTCCTCCACTCTAAATCAGAATAACTTATCATCATTATTGTCTTTCATGCTCAACATGCCTTTATTCAGACCCAATTATAAGCTCTGTAAGAGGCTTCTGGTTTTTGGCAATAAGCAGATAGGGTATTTAGTTCAACCCTCTTGCTGAAAACAACAAAAAAATATACTGTTAAAACAGATTTAAACAGACATCACTACCTAAAATAACCAAAGATCTGAAAACACAATAAAGAACTTCCAGGTCAATACCTGGATGAAAGCTCCCAAAATGATAAAACTGTTGGCTGTTCAAAACCCCTAATCTGTCAGTATTGCCATGACCACTAGGGGCTAGATGAGTACGTGTCAAGGCTTAGGGCCAACAGAAACCAAAATATCTTACAGAAAATTTCCCCAAATTAATATGTACACAGATTAAGGATAGACCAGTTCTAAATCTATGTTCCCTACCCTTTAACCTCAGGGGGTTCAGGAAAGCCTGCAGTGGTAATAAGCAAGGCAAGAGAACTAAAAAAGGAGCAAAAAGACTTCAAGAAATTGTGGCCATGGAAGATGGTGGATTAGAGAGAACATGAATCCACCTTCTCCCACCTACACACTACACACAGAGCATTTTACCCTGAAGAAGAACAGAGACTGAAGTGAATACCTTCTATACAATGAGGGACAGAAAGCTCAAATTTTTAAAAAATGGCAGGAGAGACAGAGACATAACCATGGGAACACCTCTCACCCCACCCCACACACAGCAATCTGCAGAGGAGAAGGGAAGGGATGTTGCTGAGAGAACCAGGCATTGTCTCCCTGCCATAAGGTGCAGGAAAAAAGCTTTGTGGTTTAAAGAACAACTAGATCATAAGTGAAAGAACTTATTTCAAAACTGAACATCCACCATTTGGCAAGGAAACCACTGGAGGCAATCCAGGATTGAGGAACCAGTCAGTGACATTGTTTGCACTCTTTCTGCACATCTTAGTACATCCCAGAGCATGACCTGGGCATGATCCATCAGCCCTGACCTTATTTCTTGCTGTTATCCATTGGCATAGCCCCATCAGCAGGACCAGAGAGTACTCTGGCTAGCAGGGAGCACTAATATACAGGCTGGAGCTGCTAAGGCAACTCCCCAGAGCACCACAGGGAGATAAATGTGCAAGGACAGACCCCTGTTCATGAGTGGGACCCAGTGGGCACTGACTCAGGAATCCCCCAGAGCATTCCAGAGGAAGTAGGAGCCATGGGGGAACATGCAAGTGCACAGTGCCTGATGTGGCCACCAGTGGGATTGGCAGGTGCTGACTTGGTAATTCCCCAGAGCATCTCAGAACACACAGGAGCCAAGGGAGGATGTGCATGGACCCTGATTCCATACTTCCAGCAGGACCTGGGGATTGCCCAGCGTGGGAATTCCATGGAGCAGTCCCATGTGGCCGAGAGTATGCACAGGCATATGGGTGAGTAGACACAGGGAACTCATCTGGTGCCAACCCAGGACATAACTTGAGTGTGCTCCTAACCCACCACTGGTCTACTCCCCTCTGCCTTCCAGCACAGAAGCCACGGGTGTTCACCCAAGAGCCTCTCCAAAGGACCTCCCAGGCTGCATCCCTAGGACACGCCCTGGGAGTCCCAGCATTAGGATCTGCATCTCACATTTATTTGGCCTCCAGCTTGGCGAAACCAGGAGGCATGTGCAATCTACACAGGAGGCTCTACTGTACAAGGGCTATCCTTCAAGACAGGGAGAGTAAGCCCTTTCAACTAATTCACAGAACCAAGCATAGAAAGTCATACAAAATGAGGAGACAGAGAAATATGCTACAAATGACAGAACAAGAAAAAATAAAACCTAAATGAAGCAGTTAACCAATCTACCTGGTAAAGAGTTTAAAGTAGTGGTTAAAAAATGCTCACTGAGCTTGAGAAAATAATAGTAGAACTCAAAGCAGACCTCAACAAAGAGAAACAAAGTCTAAAAAAGAACCAATAAAAAAATGAATTCAATAGATGAAATAAAAAAGATACATGAGGGAATAAATAGCAGACTAGGGGACCCACAAGAATGGATCAGTGGCTTGGAAGATAGAGTAATAGAAAGCACTCAAGCTAAACAGCAGAGGGAAGAAAGAATTAAAACAAGTGAAAACAGGGTAAGAGAGTTCTGGGACAACACCAAACATCCTAACATCTGCATTATAGGATTCCCAGAAGGAGAAGAGAGAGACAAAGCAGTAGAAAATTTATTGAAAAGAGAATAGCTGAAAACTTCCTTAACCTGGGAAAGGAAACAGTCTACTGGGTCCAGGAAGCACACAGAGAGCTCCAAACAAGATGAGCCCAAGAAGGTACACACCAATACATGGCATAATCAGAAGGTCATAGATCAAAGACAGAGAGAATCTTAAAATCAGCAAAAGAAAAGCAACATATTACATATAAGGGAAACCCCATAAGGTTATAAGCTGATTTTTCTTCAGAAACACTACAGAAGAAGGGAGTGGCATGATATATTCAAAGTGCTGAATGAAAAAAAAAAAAAACTCCAACCAAGCACACTCTACCCAGCAAGATTATCATTCAGTATTGAAAAAGAGATATAGAACTTCACAAATAAACATAAGTCAAAAGAATTCACCACTAATAAACCAGCCTTATAAGAAATGTTAAAGGATTTTTTTTAAGAGGAAAAGAAAAGATGCTAAATAGAAGAAATTTAAGAAAGGGAAAAATTTCCACTGGCAAAGCAAAAATATAGCAGGTTAGTAAATCAGTTACTTAAAAGCTAGTATGAAAGTCAAAAAGACAAAAGTGGGAAAAGCAATTACATCTCAAAATTAGTTAAGGGAATCACTCAATAAAAAGGTGTCAGATATTATATACACAAAATGGGGAGGAGGAGTAGTAAGAAAAATAGTGTTTTCAGAATTCATTTGAACTTGTGACCGTCAGATTATAGATCATTATATTCATAAGATGTCATATATAAGAATGGCATGGTAACCATAAACCAAATACTTATGACACAGAACAAAGAAAGAGAAGGGATCCCAACTATAATGCTAAAGAGAGTCATAAAACACAAGAGAAGAGAGCCAAAGAGGAAGGATCAGAGAAGAATAACAAAAAAAACCAGGAAACATTTAACAAAATGGCAATAAGTGCATAGATATCAATACTTACTTTAAATGTAAATGGCCTAAATGCTTCCATCATAAGACATAGGGTGACTGAATGGATAAAAAACAAGACCTATTTATTTCTCCCTATAAGAGATCACTTCAGATCTAAAGACACAGGCAGACTGAAACTGACAGGATGGAAGAAGATACATCATGCAAATAGAGACCAAAAAAAAAAAAAGGTGGAATTACAATACTTATATTAGATGAAATACCTCAAAACCGATTCTACAGTGTATTTTGGAGGAAGTGCTATAGATGAAAGTGTTCCTAAGACTAAATAGCTGTCACCAGAGGAAAAAAAACACAGTAAAGAAAGTAGATGAATTAATTGCTAAGCAAATGCAGAATTGAATCAACTACCCCTAAAGTCAGTCAAGGGATACACAATGAGTACAGAATATGATACCTAATATATAAAGAATGGAAGAGGAAGAAAAAGGAAGGGAAAAAAGAACCTTTAGATTGTGTTTGAAATAGCCTAATAAGAGAGTTAAGTTAGAGTGTTAGATAGTAAAGAAGTTGCCCTTTAACCTTTGGTAACAACAAATCTAAAGCCTGCAATGGCAATAAGTATCTATCAACCTATAATCACCCTAAATGTAAATGGTCTGAATGCACCAATCAAAAGACATAGAGTTACTGAATAGACAAAAAACAAGACCCATCTATTTGCTGCCTATAATAGATCCACTTCAAACTCAAAGACATATACAAACTAAAGTGAAGGGATGGAAAAATATATTTCATGCAACTAATAGGGAGAAAAAAGCAGGAGTTGCAGTACTTGTATCAGACAAAATAGACTTCAAAATAAAGAAAGCAGCAAGAGACAAAGAAGGACATTACACAATGATAAAGGGGTCAGTCCAACAAGAGGCTATAACCATTATAAATATTTATGCACCCAACACAGGAGTACCTACATATGTGAAACAAATACTAACAGAATTAAAGGGGGAAATAGAATGCAATGCATTCATTTTAGGAGACTTCAGCACACCACTCACTCCAAAGGACAGATCAACCAGACAGAAAATAAGTAAGGAGTCAGAGGCACTGAACAACACATTAGAATAGTTGGACCTGACGGACATCTACAGAACACTCCACACAAAAGCAGCAGGGTACACATTCTTCTGAAGTGCACACCCAACATTTTCAAGAGTAGATCATATACTAGAGCCTCAGTAAATTCAGGAGGATTGAAATTGTACCAACTTGTATCTCAGACCACAAAGGTATGAAACTAGAAATTAATTATGCAAAGAAAACAAAAAGCCCACAAACACATGGAGGCTTAACAACATGCTCCTAAATAACCAATGGATTGATGACCAAATACAGAGATCAAGCAATCTATGGAGACAAATGAAAACAGTAACTCAACACCACAAAAATCTGTGAGATACAGAGAAGGTCATGCTAAGAGGGAAGTATATTGCAATACAGGCTTACCTCAGGAAAAAAGAACAATCCCATATGAACAGTCTAATGTCACAATTAATGAAACTATAAAAAGAACAAAAATGAGGCCCAAAGTCAGCAGAAGGAAGGATATAATAAAGATCAGAGCAGAAATAATTAAAATCAAGAAGAATAAAGCAATTGAAAGAGTCAATGAAAGCAGGAGCTTGTTCTTTGAGAAAATTAACAAAATAGATAAAACCCTAGCCATATTTATCAAGATAAAAAGAGAGTCTACAAGAGTCTACACACATAAACAGAATTGGAAATGAGAAAGGAAAAATCACAACAGACACCACAGAAATACAAAGAATCATTAGAGAATACTTTGAAAAATTGTACGCTAACAAAATGGATAACCTACAAGAAATGGACAACTTTCTAGAAAATCCAACTTTCCAAGGCTGACCAAGAAGAAATAGAAAATCTGAACAGACCAGTTACCAGTAATGAAATTAAATTGGTAATCAAAGAACTACCTGTACCAAATGGCTTAACTGCTGAATTTTACTAAACATTTAGTGAAGACCTAATACCTATCCTCCTTAAAATTTTCCAAAAAGCAGAACAGGATGGAATACTTTCCAACTCATTCTATGAGGCCAGCATCACTCTAACAACAAAACCAGGCAAAGATAACCCAAAAAAGAAAATTACAGATGAATATCCCTGATGAACATAGATGCAAAAATACTCAACAAAGTACTAACAAACTGAATTCAAAAACACATCAAAAAGATCATCCATCATGATCAATTAGGATTTATTCCAGAGATGCAAGGATGGTACGATATTAAAAAATACAAAAAGAAGGGAAAAGTCACACAATCATCTCCATAGATGCTGAAAAAGCATTCATCAAAATTCAACATCCTTCATGATAGAAACTCTCAACAAAATGGGTATAGAGGGCAAGTACCTCAACATAATAAAGGCCATTATGACACACCCACAGCAAACATCATACTTAACAGCAAAAAGCTGAAAGCTTTTCCTTTAAGATCAGGAACAAAACAAGGATTCCCACTCTCACCACTTTTATTCAACAAAGTACTGGAGGTCCTAGCCACAGCAATCAGACAACACAAAGAAATAAAAGGCATCCAGGTTGATAAGGAAGAAGGTAAACTGTCACTGTTTGCAGATGACATGACATTGTACATAAAAAATCCTAAAGAATCCACTCCAAAACTACTTGAACTAATAACTGAATTCAGCAAAATTGCAGGATACACAATTAATACACAGAAATCTGTTGCATTTCTATACACTAATGATGAACTAGCAGAAAGAAAAATCAGAAAGACAATTCCATTCACAATTGCATCAAAAAGAATAAAATACCTAGAAATAAACCTAACCAAGGAAGTGAAAGACCTATATCCATGGCTCCTTTATTATATATTAATTGACCATAATGCTTGGGTTTATATCTGGGCTTTCTATTCTGTTCCATTGATCTATGGCTCTGTTCTTGTGCCAGTACCAAATGTCTTGATTACTTTGGCTTTACAGTAGAGCTTGAAGTCAGGGAGTGTAATTTCCCAGCTTTATTATTCCTCCTCAGGATTGCTTTGGCTTTTGGGGCTCTTTTCTGGTTTCATATGAATTTTAGAACTATCTGATCTAATTCATTGAACAATGCTTTTGGTATTTTGATAGGGATTGCATTGAATCTGTAGGTTGCTTTAGGAAGGATGGCAATTTTGACAATATTAATTCTTCCTCTTCAACAGCCTCTTCAACAACTGGCATTGATAAAACTGGACAGAGACATGTAAGAGAATGAAACTAGATTATTATATAACTCCACACACAAAGGTAAGTTCAAAATAGATCAAAGACCTGAATATAAGTCATGAAACCATAAGACTCTTAGAAGAAAACATAGGCAAAAATCTCTTAAATATAAACATGAGCAACTTTTTCCTAAACACATCTCCTCAGCCAAGGGAAACAAAAGCAAAAATGAACAAATGGGACTACATAATGCTCAAAAGCTTCTGTACAGCAAAGGACACCATCAGCAGAAAAAAAGGCATCCTGCAGTATGGGAGAATATATTTGTAAATGACATATCTGACAAGAGGTTAACATCCAAAATTTATAAAGAACTAACATGCCTCAACACCCAAAAAGAAAATAACCCTATTAAAAAATGGGCAGAGACTTCTCCAAAGAAGAAATTCAGATGTCTAACAGGCACATGAAAAGATGCTCCACATCACTAATTATCAGGGAAATGCAAATTAAAATCACAATAAGATATAACCTCACACCAGTTAGAATGGCCAACACCAAAAAGACAAGGAACAGTAAATGCTGGCAAGGATGTGGAGAAAGGGTAACCTTCCTATACTGCTAGTGGGAATGTAAATTAGTTCAGCCACTGTGGAAAGCAATATAGTGGTTTCTCAAAAATCTAAGAATAGAAATACCATTTGACCCAGAAATTCCACACCTAGGAATTTACCCCCAAAAACAAGATCTCGGATTCAAAAAGACATTGCATCCCTATGTTTACTGCAGCACTATTTATAATAGCCAAGATATGGAAGCAACTTAAGTGTCCATCAGCAGATGAATGAATAAAGTAGCTGTTGTACATATACACAATGGAATATTATTCAGCCATAAGAAGAAAACAAAAAAATCCTACCATTTGCAACAACATGGATGGAGCTAGAGGGTATTGTACTCAATGAAATTATCCAGGTGGAGAAATGCAAGTATCAAATGATTTCCTTCACTTGTGGAGTACAACAACAAAGCAAAACTGAAGGAACAAAACAGCAGAATACTCACGACTCCAAGAAGGGAGTAGCAGTTACCAAAGGGGAGGGATGGGGGAGAGTGGGTGGGAAGAGAGGGAGAAGGGGTGTAAGGGGTATTATGATTAGCACATATAATATAGAGGGGTCATAGAGAAGGCAGTATAGCACAGAGAAGACAAGTAGTGACTGTAGCATCTTACTATGCTGATGGACAGTGACTGCAGTGGGGTATCTGGGGGAACTTGATAATAGAGGTGAATGTTGTAACCACAATGTTTTCATGTGAATCCTTCATAAAAGCATATATCAATGATACCTTAATAAAAAAATAAAAATTTTTTAAAGGATAACAACAACAACAACAACAAAAAAAAAACAATCTAACCCTGCAACTAAAGGAACTAGAAAAAGAACGAAGACCAAAATTAATAGAAGATGGGACACAATAAAGATCAGAGTGGAAATAAACAAAACAGAGACTAAGAAAACAATAGAAAAAATTAATGAAACCAAGACTGGTACTTGGGAAGATAAACAAAATAGACAAACCCTTAACCAGACTTATCAAGAAAAAAAAAAGGAGAACATAAAATCAGAAATTAAAAACAAGTTACTACTGATACCACAGAAATTCAAAGAATTGTAAGAGAATTCTATAAAAAATCAATGCCAATAAATTGGGAAACCTAGAAGAAATGTATAAATTCCTAGGAACATAATCTTCCATGATTGATCCAGGAATAAACAGAAAATCTCAACATAGCAATTACTAGTAACAAAATTGAATGGTAATGAAAAAACTCCCAACAGGTAAAAGTCCAGGACCATATATGGCTTCACGGGTAAATTCTAGCAAACTTTTAAAGACAAGCTAATACCTATCCTTATTAAAGGATTTCAAAAAATAGAAGAGGAGGGAATACTTCCAAACTCATTTATGGGTCAGCATTACTTTAATACCAAAGCCAGACAAAAATACTACAAAAAAAAGAAAACTACAGACCAGTAGCCCTGATAACATAGATGTGAAAATCCTCAACTAAATACTAGCAAAGCAACATCAAAAGGTATATCCAATAAAGAGCTAATATTCAAAATATATAAAGAACTTGTACAACTCAACACCAAAAGAAAACAATCCAATTAAAAAATGAGCAGAGGACCGGAATAGACATTTTTCCAAAGAAGACATACAGATGGCCAGCAGGCACATGAAAAGATGCTCTAAATCACCAATCATCAGGGAAATGCAAATCAAAACCACAATGAGATATTACCTCATACCACTCAGAATGGTCACTATCAAAAAGGTAAGAAATAACAAGTGCTGGTGAGGATGTGGACAGGAGGGAATCCTCTTACGTTGTTGGTTGGAATGTAAATTGGTCCAGCCTCTGTGGGAAGCTGTATGGAGTTTCCTCAAGAAACACCATACAATCCAGCCAATTACCACTTCTGGTAATTTACCCAAAGAAAAGAAAATCCCTAATTTGAGAGAATTAATGCACATGTATGTTTGTTGCAGCATTATTTACAATAGCCAGGATATGGAAACAACCAAAATGTCTGTCAATGGATGAATAAAGAAGATGTGGTACATATATACAATAGAATATTATTCAGCCATAAATAATAAAGAAATCCTGCCATTTTAGATGACATGGATGGACTTAGATGGTATTAAGCTAAGTGAAAAAAGCCAGGTAGAGAAACACAAATACCACATGATTTCATTTATATCAGAATAAAAAACAAAGAAACAAAATAGAAATTGACCTACAAATATAAACAACAGACTTTTGGTTAACATAGGGAGGTGGGGTGGCCGGATGGGTGAAATACATGAAGGGGATAAAGAGGCACAAACTGAAAACTGTAAAATAAGTAGTCAAAGGAATGGAATTACAACATAGAGACTATAACCAATAATATTTCAGTATCAGTACAGTATGGGATAACAACACTTAGTAGCATGAGCATTTAGTAATATATATAATTATCAAGTCACTGTGCTGTACATCTGAAACCAATATGATATTGTGTATCAACTTTATTCCAATATTAATTAATTAATTTAAGAAAGAAGTTGTGGTCACAGACCACTCTCTTGTGGGCTTGTACTATGCGTATATTTAGTCTGGGTGGGCTGGAGACTTTTAAGCCATGAATTTGGTGTGATGAGATATCAATTGTTATTGCCCCCAGGTGCCTGGCAAAACCAAAATAAAGCAAATTTGGGTGAAGGGGTTATATTCAAACTAGGCTTCAGTGCCTCCCCGTAAATAATTTAAGGACAGAGACCAGTTCTCCTATCAAAAATAACTGAGTATTGAGGGAACAAGAACCAGCATAACAATAGAAAGAAGAAACAGACCTATAGAGACTTCAGGAATTAGACCCAGGTTTAAAAACAATTATGCTTATGTTTATAGAAATAAATGACAACCTTGAAAAATAACTATAAGGATAAGGTGACTATAAAAAGTTACATACCATATCTGAAAAAGAACCAAACTAAAAATAAAAAGATAGTAATTAAAATTAAAAACTCAGTGATCATATTTGTAATATATTGACAAAATCAGAGAAATGATAAACGGTAAGGTGGGGGTGGGAAACCTTACATAGAATCAAGTACTGAGAGAAGAAAATGAGAAAAAAAAAACACCAAAGCATGTAGGAAATGTGGAGAATATGGGACAAAGTTCTAACATTGGCATGCTGGGAAGAGCCATAAAAGAGAATAGGAACGAGATTGAGAATTTTTCAAAACTAATGAAAGACACCTATTCACAGATTTAAGAGACTCAGTGGATTCTAAGCAAAATAGAATGAAACCCGTATCTAGACAACTCAAAATGAAACTGTAGAAAATCAAAACATAGAGAAAATGTTAAGGCAGAGAAAAAAGAATGTCTTCTAAGAGCAACTGATGATGGACATTTTAACAGCAAATCAGAAGAGGGTAGACCAATACAGCTTTTATGTTCTCAAAGAAAATTAGCGCTAACCTAGAATTCTCTAAACAATTACACACAAAAAAAACATTAAAAAATGCATTTAGTCCCTATTGTTAGTCCATCATCCCCTATAACATTGTGAACGCTCTGGGAGAGGCATGAAAAACCGGTGTTGATTAATTGCACTTTGAAGTGGTGGGCTAAGTGATGAGTCCATCAGACCAATGTTTGAGAAAGGTGTAGAATGGGGAGGATCTGTAATGGCGCACAGTGTGTGGAAAGGGAGGAGGGGGTACTTGACAGGCTGGAAGTGGCTGCCAAAGACCGGATCAACTTTACAATTTTCCCAGCCTTGAATATAGCTCGCTGGTGGAAAATGTTTGCTTTCTATTTTTACTGATTCCTTATTTATTGGTGCATCAAGGACCAGCTCCTTATCATTACCTTACAGGCAGGGTTACTCTTAAAAAATGGTAAGGCTCTGGCATTCATCTATCAAAAAAGAGTTCCAATTTGAGATCAGTTGCTGGCTGTTGTTTAGGGTCCTGGAGATCTCCTGCAGGGTAAGTTTAGTGGCTAGAATATGGAGAAAGCCAGAGGAGGGATCTGAACAGCAAGGGTGGTGGAGACAGTCAAGGTAGTAGCTATTCAGCAACTGGTTTTTTAATACAAGTGTTGCAGTACTAGTACATACCAGCTGAATATGAGCTCTGCTTAAAGACCTTCCATCAGGCTCCTTTGCAGCTCTCATCCTTCCTCTGCATCCTCATCACTGCCTCATCTTACCCCTTGCAACTTTAAGTCTGCCATCAAAGCTGCTTCCTTGTCTAGTTCCACCAGGAATATACCTTAACAAAGAGTCCACTGGACAACTCCCTATCTCAAAACCTGGTTCTTAGTTCCCTTGGAATACTCAGCGATTGCATATTCTCTTTCAGCAAACTGTTCATTCCTGGATATAACTACATTTTGCTGCACCTTAAATGGGCTTTATAAAATTAAAATTCAGATTTATGCAGAGAATAAGAGGTATTTCTTTGCTTTATAGTCAGATTCAAAATACACTTCCTTCAAATGACAAGCTCCTTTGCTATATTTTATATTCACATAAAAATTTATTGTATAGTATATCATAGAAAAATTAGAAAATACAAATAAATGACAGCACCTGTAATATCTTCCCACCTTCCTCAGATATTGGCTTCACCTATACATGTTTGTGTGTATGTGTGTACATATGATCCAGTTAACTAACATTCATTTTATACATAAGCCTTTCAGGAAAAAACTATATCTGTATTCATTACCAATGTCAGATGAGCCAAGGTACAGTCATATTTGGCAAAATAAACTATTTCTTCTTAGAGATGACGATCATCATTTGGATTTAGAGATGGATCAAGCACTATTAATGTGAAGTTGCTTTGACATCAAATGAAAAGTTGTATAGTAGTGCAGCTCAATATGATTTGGGCAATCATCTTCAGAAACAAAAGCATACCATGAGTTCAGAGCCCAAGGACTTCATTTTTAAACCTTGGGGCTTGAACTACATTTGAATTCAAATTCAGTAATGCCTTTAGATCAACTTGAGCTGACAAATTCTTTAGAAGAAAGTGGAATAAGGCAATTTGATGGAAATTATAGTGTGCAGTGCCTTGTCACTCCACATATTTCACTTTTATATTGAATTTTTTTCAATTAATTTAAAGGCAACTGCTATATGCCAGATATCTAGGCTATTTGTCACCATTATTCATTTATTTATATGTAGCACTGTCATTTACAAGGACATAATTCTTAAGGAAACCTAACTGCTCTAAACCTAACAACTTATTTATGTAAAACTTTATAAAATCTTTTCTCTGGAAAGAAAATGAGGCATTGGTTGTCAAAGGATGTTCACCAGGGATCTCTGCATGCCATGCATACTTGGGCCTCTGCTCCTGGTCCCCTCATATCCACCATGCTTCTTGCCCTGACCCAGGACCCTCGGGTTCATGCAGTATTGTTCCAAGCATAAGGAAGCTGCAACAAAAGCTTGCTGAGTCAAGGTGGCTTCCAAAGAAAAAGAGCAATGCATGCCGTGAAATAGGCAGGAGGAACTGCTGTGTGGAGACGTGAAGTAAAAATAAATGTCTGTTAATACATCCTGCAGCCACTTCCCTCTCCCACTTCATTTGACAAGAACATAGAATCACAGAGTCAAATGTCTAAAGAAGCGTGGAGTAGAAAGGGACTTTCGGTTTCTTTTGCCCAACATTATTTTGTAGGTAATGGAACTGAGACCCAGAGAGTTCACTCCACAAGAAAGCCCTAAGAGATGTCTTCAGAGCCTACTGGTCCTCCCTCAACATCCCATGTGTGAAGAGCTGGGTATAGAATGTCTGGCTGTGTGGAACACTGTAGAGGTTGCTAAATGACAATCTCCAAAAATTCTATTGCCATATTTACAATGTCTAGCAATTCCCATCTATGTAAACACCTCTTTCATGTCATTCAAAGCTCACTTTAAGCTCTGCTTCCTCTAAACATTTTTATTAAGGAAATATACAGGTGATCAGGTGATGCATTTTTTAAAAAGGTAAAATTATATACACACCAAAAACATAACTAAAATTTGGATTTTTATGCTTTCAGGTAAACAAAAGTGAACATTTCCTTATCCTGAATCCCTCATCAAACTCATATGAATAAATCTGCTTTAAAAAAATTAAATTCTTAGAAGGCAATCAAATGAATTGCATAGCACATTGTAGTCAATCAACGCTTTGGCAATCAGTGAAAGCTTTTGCCTCTAAGTGTCAGACAGCCACAACTTTCATTCTTCTTTGAAGACAGCTCAGTGGTTCTCCAAATCAATTTAGCCTTCTGATGGTCGGTATATGATTATGTGGAAAAAACTCTCACTTTCATTCACTTCATGCAGAAATCCAGCTGATAGCCTTAACATTTCCTTTAATAGGGAGAGTAACTGACGTGCAGTGATGAATCAGTAATGGAGCATGAAGATTACCCACTTAACATTCTTCAATGGTTCCCTAGAGCCTTAAGGATAAAGTCCAGACTCCTTAAACTGGCAATCATGCACCGTCTGGATCTGAGCTTCATCCTAATCTCATTTTTCAATCCTTCCCCTTCTTACTGCCTGGCCCAGACATGTTAAACTACTTGAAGTTGTCTGGAAAAATAGAATTCTCACTTCCCTCCTCTTAAAATGTCCTGCATTTGTCTGCCTAGTTTTTGCTTACACTGCAAAGGTCCATTTAGTTGCATACACCCATTTGTAGTATAATCATGGAATAATTAATGTTAACAACTTCCTAAATATGGAAACAATCAAGCCACTTTCAGTAAGACATCAATATTTGCCTTTTCATCACTAATCTTTTGGTAAAATAGTGTATACTCCCCACCTGGCTTCTTTATCATCCAATCATTTCCAGTCCCTTGCAAACCTGATTCCCTTAGCATTACTCAACTGAACATGCTTTTTTGAAGGCTACTAGTGTGTTCGTATCATTTAGTTCATTGGCAATATTTTTTTCCAAATACAAACCTTTTTCAAGTTCTCTAAGCCATCTAAAGAGCTAATCACCCTATTATGTTCTCCCTCCCTTTTCCTTTTGTGGCATACAGTTTTCCTAAGCTGTCTTACTCTAAATGTTTCTTCTCTGTGTCACTTACTGACTGCACTTCTTCCCCTAAATAAAGATATTCCTCTGGGTTCATTAGACTCAAAACATTAGGAGTAGGATGCCTCCCAATCCTGTTGATTCTAATTTCTAAGTGAAAAAGGAAGAAATCACAGTCCAGTAAAAAGGACATTAGTTCTGGATATAGATTTGGGTTTAAATATCAAATCTATCGCTCATTTTTGAGCAGTGTGGCATGGAGCATATTACTTAAAAACATTTGGGCCTCAGTTTCTCATTTATAAATTGGAGAAAATAATGCCTATCTTTTAGGAGTAGTATATGAATTGTAGTAGGCAATGTAGATATTCCAATGTTGAGCACACAGTGAATACTCAATAAAATTTATTCATTATTAAATGTTATTTCCACACCTACTTCCCTCAAATTTTTTTAGTGTTTTACTGTCTCAATTCATGACTTCATACACAATAAAAAAAGGTGAATCTTATAGAGTGTAGAAATGTCAGCTTTCCACCTAGTGGTTCCCAATTGCTTCCTCATTCAAAGCCCAATTTCTCCTATTTAGGAATCTTTCAGTTCTAGCCCCATCTTGCTTCTCCAGCCATCTCCCTCACTGCCTTTCTAAATGAATACCATTCTCCAAGCAAACGGGGCTATTTCTGACCTTCAGACATACTGCATTGTCTTCACCTCAAGGTCCAGCTCAAAATCAGCCCCCATTATGAAACTTGTTATCTCCCCACCTGGGTGTTTTATCCTCAGAGTATTTTATTGGAGCTTCTCTCTCACAGTACTCATATTCAGTCTCGTATTCAATTATTTGTGCATAACTGACACTTCCTGCGTATAGATTGTAACCCCTTTGAAGAGGGAAACTAGGTTCTTATTCATGCTCCTACTCAGCACTTTGCTAAGTGATGAGGCATGTACATTTTCTTAAAACTCAACTAGACTTTTCCTCAAGGAATTATTCTCACTTTCCCAACTTTTTGCTAAGGGGTAGAAATAGAATGGAGAGGACAAAGTGTATATAGAGTACTGATAGAGACACTGCTGGCTGAACTTACTGCTTGGAATTCTCCCAAGCAGTACCCAGCAGAAAAAAGGCAGGGTCTAAACAGTCATCCTAGAAATTGACTAGGTAAGACTTTAAGATCTGTCGATCAATTGCAGTCAACCTCTTGGGAAACCCTTTACCAATTTGCTAAGCTTGTCTATATTTCTTTTCTTCCCCAGAGCCATTTTCCTAACCTTCCAGTCTCCTCTAAACCAAAGAGTAAACAACAGATTTTATTTTAAACCCATAGTTGAATGCACAGGAATACACATTTAATGTTATTTTAGTATTTGTTCATATTTGAAAATATTTCCTTAAAATGAAATTTCTTTCAACTAAAATCCAAGACAAAATTTTTCTAGGTATAATCTTCAGGCAGCACTTAGTGTAATGCTTTGGACACAGTACAAATTCAGTATGTAATGGCTGAAAGAAGAATGAATTTATAGCCCACAACTACAGGACTTAATATTGATTAACTGCAGTGGAAAAAAATGAGAAAGGATCTAGTCAAAGAGAGTGTTACACATGGGGGCTTAGCTCTCATCAATACCAGGTAGGTAAATCCTTGGGTGCCTTATTGGTATACAAGGATTTAAGTATCTGCAACTGAGTTCCTTGGGACTAGAAATGATGTATTTTATTTTGCATTACTTGGTATGTGCCAGCATGAAATACTTTCTCAGGTACAAGAGTATGCAGGAATCAGAAATATCAGAAGCTCCACTATTCAAGCTATTTAGGTACAGTTCATACTTGTAAAAATTTCAACTAAGTCTTGTGATCCTCAATCACTCCATAGAGTAAGTAAAGTAGTCAATTGTTTCAATTGTTAGCCTCAATTTATATATCAGAAGGCCCTGCTGGCACTAAAATCCAATTCCAGGCCCACTCTTCTTTCTATTATCACAGAAACAGAATAGTAGATATGGACCTTTAGAACTCGTCCAACACACACACACACACACACACACACACACACACACACACACACACACACACACACACACACACACATATTTTGCCTTTCTGAAAATACAGAGATCTAAAAAAGTCAAGCCTTCTCTCAGGCCAAAGGTACACTTTAATTTGTAACAAGAGGGTAAGTTTTATTTGGCCTATAGTGTTTAAAAAATAATAAAAGCAGGAACGTTAGAGCGTGGTAGTAGGTCAACACTCTCCCGTTATTTTGCAACCCCTATGGCACAGATCCTTACTACAGTACTTAGAAACAGGGCTTTGAGGTCATACCAATCTGGGATTAAATCCTGACTCTAACACTTCCCAGGACACAATTTCTTTGAGCCTTTGTTTCCTCATCACTAAAATGGAGATAATTCAGATTTGATGTAACAATTTGAAAGTATGTCTGGCGCACAGCCGAATATAGATAAAACATCTGTTGAATGAATAACACAGTGGATGCCCAATAAAAAGTGAACGCATGGTGTGAGTGGTTCCATCTCCTGGGCAGCTCCAGAACTGAAGGCTCTTCGCCTCCTTCCGACCTCAGGAGCCTGAAGTTTAGCCGGGAGTCTGGCCCGCGCCTTCGCAGCGTCAGCCAGTACCTAGACCAGGTCCTGCAGAGAACTCTCTGGGACTTGGTCTCCAGTCCATCAGAGTACTGTGGGCGTAGAGCCTTCCTTCGCCTTCTCTTCTCTTCCCTCTCCTCAGAGCCAGTCAGGTGAGGCCCCACAGCTCTTCCAGCCTCTGCGACACAACTCCACTACTGGGGAGCTTCCCCCGCCGTTAGCGTTCCGCGGGGTTTAAGCATTTCCTTTTTCTCAGCTTTTTTATCTCTCGTTTTTCCTGGTTCTGGTCCACGCTCAGCAGCCCCAGACCATTGCCTTTGGCAGCCAAGGCCTCGTCCTGCCTTCTCAAGCAGCCCCCGATCAGCTCCTGACTGGCACGCGACATTGCCTGGGAAACTGAGAGAGGAGGGATAAGAAACGTAAGTCCTGCGCCAGACTTGCGCAGGCGCCTGGGCCTTGGTGTCTGTTATCGCGAGACTCGCCTCCCGGAAGTTCCACGTCAGTCAGTCGGCCGGTCTGCGGGTCAGTGGGTGTCTCACGGACTTCGTCGCGGGCATCTGGTGAGGGCGCCAGACCGCTGACCGACGGAGCCATGGTAGGTACAGAGCCTGCAGGAGGGAGCGGAGCCCCTTTATCTGAGACCGTTTCTTGAGGTTCCTGGACTGGGGGCCGCGGCAGTGGCCTGCACTCTAACTGAGGCCGCCGCCTCAGGCCTTGCTGGGTCCCGGTCCAGTTTGACCTCTGTGAGGGAGGAGGCCGCGGGGCCCGGGAATCAGGGCAGTTTGCGGAAGCAATACCTGGAAATGAGTCCCTGACTCCCCCGGTGCTTCTGGCGTTTGCCAGAGCTCCTGCAGTCTGCAGTGGGGGTCTGCGGTGTAGGGAAATAAAAGAAACCGAAAACGAACTCTGTAGAAGGTTTTAGCAAAACTGCATCATTCTCCCTTAAAACCGTTAACAACTAGTTTTACACTCATGCTGAACTTACTTCTGGACTGAGAAAGGGAAGCCAAGAAACAAAGAAAATAATGTGTATATGGAGTCAGAAGTGGAATTTCAAATGCTTTGTGATCCCATCTTAGATTTCTAGGGAAAAAGAAGGGTTAGGGAGTTTATAAAACTGGAGTGCGTCTCTGCAATTGCAAATAAGGTAGCTGGTAAGCTTTTGATAGAACTTTTTTATTCTCACCCTCAGAAATATTCTAAAATATATTTGTGCCAGAGTGTTATAAGAAAATAAGAAGGAAAAAAATAGTGTGAATATCCTTTCTGAAAAAATGTAAGAAAGTATTGTATACTTAAACATTTTCCTGCCGTTTTTTACTTGTTATGATGCACAGGTACAAAGATTTTGGAGCTTAAACACCATAGGAATTAATAAATCCAAGTTTCTCACGTGACAGTTTAAAAAAATTAAAATTAAGTTTGTACAAAGCTAATTGTGGCAGAGTTGGAATGACAAGAGTTTGGTTACTTGGGGAAACTGGTGGAAATTACAGATACTCCTAGAAAAATGCTTACAGACGCACTAGTGTTGGATAAAATTTCTTTGGGTTCACTCACAAATATCACCCCTCCCCAAGCTTCCTCAATGGATCTTGGATCCCCAGGTTAAGAGCTGGTGAACAAGACCTCAAGTCTCTTATACCACCACCTATTACTAAGGACCTGCTCTGGTGTGGAGTCTGCAGTGATTTCAGTGATGGACATTTTTGAAAAAGGCCCATGATATGACTAATTTAGTTTTCTTTTGCAATCTTTACATTTAAGAGTGTATTTTTATATTTCCTTCCTTTTTTAACACATTTAAAATCTTTCAGCTACAAAATGTGAATTTACGTATTCTCATTTACCATTGAGTATTTACTGTACATGCACTTTGTCCAACATTAACCCCCTAATTCTCACAACAGCTGGGAGAGTTATAGATAATGTTCTTGGAGTGGTTACTGTAGGCACTATTGGCCATCTGTATGTATCCTTTGGAAGAATGTCTATTCAGAAACTCTGCCCATTTTTTAACCAGATTTTTTTTTTTTTTGGCTACTGAGTTGTATGGGTTCTTTATAATATAATTTTGGATGTTAGCCCCTTAACTGATACATAATTTGCAAATATTCTCTCCCATTTGATAGGTTGCCTTTTTGTTCTGTTGATGGTGTCTGTTAGGCTGGAGAAAGGAAAAACAAGGACATGCAAACAGAACAGAGAGATGCCATAGGGGGAGAACAGAACAGACCCCAAAGTCCGTGCCGTATATGGAGAGGGGACAGCTCTCCCTGAATTCCATCCTGATGTGCCAGCTAAGACCCAGATGTCAGCCTCCTCCCTCTTGGAAGGAGAAAAAGTTTCTAGTTGTCTATTATGTCACCTTTAGCCAATCATACCTCTCCACACCCCTTAGGATAGCTTGCCCACTCCTCCCCCTCCTAATCCCTTATAAGCCCCCAACCTCCCCAACCGGGTGTGACTTCTCTGGCCTGTGACAAGAAGGCCACAGAACCTCACCTGGAGGTATTTAAATAAATTACCTGGCCCTTTGTTGTCTCTCTTTGCCTGCTTATTCCTGTTAGAATTTATCTTACAGTGTCCTTTGCTGTGCAGAAGCTTTTCAGTGTGGTGTAGTCCCAGTTACTTAATTTTTGCTTTTGTTGCCTTTGCCTTTGGTGTTAAGTCCAAAAAAATCATTGCCAAGACCAATATCAAGGAGCTTACCACCTGTTTTCTTCTGGGTGTTTTGTGATTTCAAGTCTTGCATACAGATCTTTAATCCATCGTAAGTTAATTTTTTTATGTGTTAAGATAGTGATCCAGTTTCATCCTTTTGCATGTGGCTGTCCAGTTTTCCCAACACCATATATTGAAGAGACTGTCCTTTCCCCATTGTACATTCTTGGCTCCTTTGTCGTAAATTAATTGACTGTCTATGCAGGGATTTATTTCTGGTCTCTCTATTCTGTTCCATTAATCTGTGTGTGTGTGCCAGTGCAATACTGTTTTGATTAGTACTATAGGGTTACTAAGACTTAATGAGTACTAAGAATATTTTCTGATATGACACTAATGACATGGTAAAAAATTGTGATTTAGTAGATATATTTATTTACTGCATAGTCTGTGAATCAGGGGTTCTCAAAGTGTGATCCATGACCTCCTAGGAGTCCCCCATACTTTTTCAGGAGGTCCACAAATTAAAACTGTTTTCTTAATAGTAAGACACTGTTGGCCATTTTCACTATGTTGATATTTTCGCTGATGGTGTAAGAGTAATGGAAGGTATAACTGCTGGCACAGTGTTAACCAAATTGTACTAATAGTACATTCTTCATTGTCACATAATTTTTTTTTTAAGCCAGCTGCACTTAAAAATGTCACCGATGAAACGGAAAAAGTACTCATTTTATGACATCTCGAACCTTGAGTATGCATCTTTAAATATTCTGTGTGATGAAATAGGAAGGCATAAAGCACTTATGTTGTATACCATTAAGTTTTACTTGAAACAATGACTGACAAACTGGTTGTTCAGACTTGATTATTTGGCAGGCATTTTCTAAAAACTTAAAGAATTGAGACCCTTCCCCTCCCCCAGCCTACACCCTCTCCCCTCCCCCACGGGTGTCCGGAGGGCCGGAGCCACTCCAGCTGAGTACAGCTGGGCCCCCAGCTTCCTGGGAGCCTTTTGAGCACCAACACTCTCTTCCGCCCAACCGAGCGGCCGACCGCCCAGAAAAATGGAAAGAGATGAGGCCTTCAGTGTTGTTGGAAAAGCCTTGAGAAGCCTAGCTTGAGCTGGTCCTTGTGTCTTGTGCATGCTGGCTAGCAGGGAGTGATAACAGGAAATGAGTGTCCAAATAGTGGTTCATCTTCACCCAGCCCCTCCTGACAGAGAGCCTGGTCCATTCCAGAGCAGTAAGAACCCTTACATCCGACTCTCCTTCAAAGAACATGGCCAGGTCGAGTTTTACAGGTGTTTATCAGAGGAAATGATACAGAGGAGATGGGAGAATATGCCAATGTCCCAGTCATTACAAACAAATCGAGGAGCCCGGGCCCACCCAAACCTGCTCCACCCGACCCCAGGGAAGGCTCGGCAGCCCGTTTTAAACCAGCCCTCCAGGAGACTCTGCTGCCTGCTGCAGAATCACCAAATGAGGCCAAGAGTGCAGTGGGAAAAAAATACATAGCACTTGGAGAATTGTATTAAAATGAATGCTTTTTAATTGATCAAAACATTATTAAACAGCCTCCACGACAGATTCTCTGATGATTATGATAAACAGGGAGAAATCAGCAACTTCCTCACCTTACAGGGGAACAAAACCCGTAAAATGAGTGAAAGAATAGGTTCCCTCACACCAAAGTCTTCATTGTGTTTTTACGTTCTTTTTTCATTAATATTGCACCTGAGTTGCTTTTGGCAAAGATTCCCTACACCCTTACATATACAAAACTGGAAATTATTACAAATCATTCGTGCTGAGATAAAAAGCAATCACTGCCCAGACTCTCTTTTTCTCCCTTTTTGGTAATGACAGTATCCTAAAATTCACATGAAATGTATCAAGAGCTTGTTACGCTAATGAATAAACTCATTACATCTGCATGGAGCAATTCCGAATTACTTCTCTAGAACTTATTTGCCTATATAAATTACATGTATATGTCTGACATGAGCTAATTGCTTTAGCAGCAACCTTGGGAAGTTTTCCTTCCTTCATGGCAAACATCTGATTACTGCTCTCCAGCTGAACCAAAGGGCTCTGCTTAAAGAACCTTCCCCGATGACTCAGGACGGTGCACCGTCCATGCTGGGGGCCGCACGCAGCTGGGCTCCACTCATACTGTCACCATGGGTTCTGCTAACCTGTACACAAAAACAGAAACATATATGAGAATTAAATTTATTTCCAAACAGCAGATTTAATTCAAAATAGCTCTAATCATCATAAGACAGCAGCAACTTACTCCTTTTTTTCATTCAACAGGTAGGCATTTAGCACCTGCACTGGGTTTTTTAATCCTGAACAAATCTCTCCTGGTCCTTGCCACTGCACATGCCCCAAAGCATACGGGACCACAGAACTCATCCAAGGCAGGGTGGCAAGTCTTACAGAAAGAGTTCTGCCAGTATACAGCAGAAATACCCAGAGGAGTCAGGAAAATGATAATTAAGCTGAACCCTAAAGGTTGAATGGAAGTTGGCTAGGAAAAGAGGAGGGAAAAGAGTGGTCAAGGCGGAGGGAATTGCACATTTAAGAGCAGAAGAGACTGTGTTGAGGTCTAAGAATTAAGAAAGGATGGTAATAGGCCTATAAGGCAGACAAGGCCTTGTCTGAAGGCTATTGTAACCCAAGTTCAGTTTACTGGATTTTATCCTCCAGGTCATTAAAGGGCTGTCTCTGAAATATTTTAACCAGGAGAGCGTATCTGCATATTAGAAAAAATCACACACACAAAAAAACTTATTAGCCAGTGCCTGATGGTGTATGTTGCTTGTAATAAAATTAGAGCTTTCAAGTTAAAATTAGAATTTTAGAAAACTTCTACTAATCACTGAACTTGATAGATTTCTAGTGCTTAAAGATTTATCAGTTGAGATAAATGGTGATATTATTGAATGTGACTTTTTGATGCTTATAATGAAATGTGTGGACAGAAAACCAACATATTCCAAATGACCAGTGAGTGCATGACATTACAAAATGATGCGTAGTTGAAAGATCACTTAAAACACAGGGTTGACCAATGGATTTTTATGTAACAAAGTATAAAGAGTTCATGTGATTTCTAAATTTCACATTCCAGCTAGCCTTTAAGACAGTACCCGCTCGTCAAGTTTCTATGTGGTATCAAAGAATATCCACAGTTATTTGAGAAGAATTATTAACTACATATTTTTGTGAGGCCAGGGTTTTTTCCCCCATGGGCAACAATGAAAATAATGTAGCACAGCATATTGAAGGCCAAATCAGATATGAGAAAACAGCTGTCTTCTATCAAGTCAGAATATGGAGAGTTTTGCAAAAACATTGCCAATCACTAAATTTCTCTTGAAAATACAGTTATTTTTTGTAAAATTATGTTAGTTACTATGTAATGGTCTTTTGTTATTTGAAAATGAGTTAATACATAAATATTTTTAAATTGTCTCAGTTTCAGTTTTTAACATGGTATCAGTAATACAACCTACATGAACAAAAGCTGTTAGGGTCCTCAAAATTTTTTAAGAATGTAAAGGGATCCCAAGACCAAAATGTTTCACAAGTGCTATGATAAGCTTAAAAATTTTTAATGCTCATATTTGTATATGTGAGTGAAGAAAAAGGTGCGTTAGACTTGAAACTGTGTATACTGTTTAGCAAAGTAAAACCTGAAAATTGTCTTATAGGCCTGTTAATGTGCTGTTTTTAGTTAAGCCCTCACACATGTTTTATTTGGCATAGCAATTTAATTTTTTTTAAATGTTTCTCCTTAGCCTCTGCGACTGGATATCAAGAGAAAGCTAACTGCTCGATCTGATCGAGTTAAGAGTGTGGATTTGCATCCTACAGAGCCATGGATGTTGGCAAGTCTTTACAATGGCAGTGTGTGTGTTTGGAATCATGAAACACAGGTAGGAATTTTTAAGGACTTTATTAGAAATATTGTATTAGACTGTGTTTCTAATGAAAGAGAAAAAACCTAACAGTGCAGGCTGCTTTTTCAAAAAAAACTGATTCAATATTTTCAGTAATGGGGAACTAACATTTTTCAAGGGTATAGCTTGTGGAAGAAACTCTTCTTAGCTCAGTATGTACAATATTATTTTTTAAATTTTCTTTATTGAAGTGTAGTTGTCATGAAATACTACATTGATTTCAGATGTACACAGTGAATTTGACAATTCTACATGTTACAAAATGCTTGCCATGATAAGTCTTTGCAGTCTTTCACCATACAAAGTTATTAAAATATTATTGACTATCTCATCCCTGTGACTTACTTATTTTATATTTGGAAGGTTGTACCTCTTTATCCCCTTCCCCTATTTCATCTGCCCCAATATTTAAATGTTAAATTCTGATGTAGGTAGTAATAGCTTTTCTTTGAAATTAAAGAAACCAATATAATGTCACTTGCTCTAGATAAAGTATTTAATAGTACTTGATTTTCCTTTCAGTGAATATTCTAACAGACTTTTAATTTTACTTTTTCTTTGTCATGTGCTCAGTATAATGATATGCAGTAACTTTCAAGCAGCATACAACTTTCAGATTATATCAAAGAAATATTTGATTACACATATGAGACTATGCATTTATAAATTATCTGCCTTAAATACTTTTGTTCTCTTTCATTTTGAGTAACTAATGTATCCTTAAGATTAATTTATCTCATATTTTCCAGTCTTTCTTGACCATCCTTAATCTTTTTCTTTGCAAGATCAGAACATATATTCGGCACTGTACCATACAGTCACAGTATGTGTCTACTTACACAGCAGTTATCTTCACTGTCCAAGGTTAAGTTCATAAAATCCAGATGAATTCACATTTGAGGAATTTAAGAGGGCAAAAACAGGCTTAGGGAACCAAGGTCAGGAGTAAACCTAAAAATACCCTTATAGCCTTACATCACAGTAATGACTGCACAGTAACCTACTACCCACCTGTGACATTTTATACACATTAACACTTAGTTCTCCTCTGTATCCCAGTGCCTATAACATTACCTGACACACAGTAGGTGCTCACTAGTTATTTGTTGAACTTAGGAATAATAAACATTCCATTTATCACTGTATCACTAGTTCAGGATTTCTGGTCTCAGCAGTTTCAAATCTTGTGAATTCCTTTTGCCTTGATGCAGGTAATATGCAGCTAACTGCTTTTTTTAAAAAATCCCCCATCCAAATGTTTAAAACCTTTCTGATTTTATGCTTAACAAATGTGTTGGTGTGTTTCCCTTCCCCCACCACACTTCCTAATTCTTCCAAGAGATCCCCTCTATCAGCTCCAACGAGCTATCTCTCAGCTCTGTCATTTCATTGTAGTGTGTTCTGAAGCCCAGGTGTACTTCCTTTATCTTTCTCTAGGCTTTACTGTAACATAACTCTGCTTTATCAGGGTCATCCACTTTGCCTTGTTTTTTCTCTTTTATACCCTTCTGTGCCCTCTGGCGGGGTGTCGTCTTCTTCCCCTTTCATAATTCATCTCCTTGGTAATTTCTTGTTAAATTTTCTTCTTTCTTTCAAGAATGGAGGTTCTGTGAGAACAAGGGTTATCCTAATCTTATATTCCACTGTTGTTGATCCAGGTGCATACCTGATGGTCTCTTGGTAGGCAGGCAGTCTTTGTTGAGTAGTTGATCTACTTTTTAGTCTGTTTTTTTCCACACTCATTAACAGGGGCTACTTGCCACTTACATATAGGAAGAGCAAAATTCTTAAAATAGACAAGGTTTTTGGAAATAAATTCAAATGTACTTGAATTTCAAATAAGGAAATATTATATCCTTTTGGAGGTAGTGGATACAATGGTTAAAAAATCAGTATGTTAAAAGTAATAGCCATCCTGCTAATTAAATGATGTTGGCAAGCATTTTAACTATGTATAAGTTCAGTTTACTTATCTAAAATGAAGGATTAAAGCAAATTAGGTAAAATTGTGTATGAGACCTATAAGATACCATACAAGTATTGGTCATTATTTTCCTAACTTACATTGAGTGTTTGTATCTTGAGTATATAGTATGTACTCCTTTTTTAGATTGTTTATCTTCTAGAGTGCAGAGACTATTTCTTATGTCATTTGTATGAGCCACAGCACTTAATGTGGACATGAACCATGTCAGTCTGTTCTGTGGCCGCTTTATTTTTACTGCTCCGCAGATCCCTCCATTTGTTGAGTCTTCATGCACTTTCGTGAAGTTGTCATGTTCTGTCTGTTCTCAATGTTTTATATCACAGTCAACTGGTAGTGATTGTACAGGTTGGAGCTGATGTCCCCATTTATTGTTTTTGTCTGAAGAATCTTTGAAGTCTGGCTTGGCAAGCCAGAGTAGGCTCAACAGTTCTTACAAACTAGTGCCCATTCTTTTTATTTATTGCACATGGTTATGTAAGATTGTGCTGTTTTCATTAATCTCTGGTACAAAAAGAAAAGATTGAAAAATGATAGTTTAATTTTCAGAATTTTAAAGAACAAGACATCAAAATGGGAGGACAAAGAGATGCATTTACCCCTGTTCTTCCTAGGATGGTCTTTTAGTTTTCTACCTTTATCCTATGTATTATTCCATTCTGAGCAGCTTGAAGAGACATTTAAATCACTGTTTTCTTATACTTCACTCTAAAGATGTAAATAGCATTTGTATGGAAGCATATTGCTGAAGTGTCCCAAAAAAATTGTATCTTGTTTGAATTTGTTTATGAGTTTAATTTTAAAAAGAAGAAATAAAGAGTTAATTCAACAAATACTTATTACACAATAGTTCCTAGCTACTGTTCTAGGCTCTGGGAATATAGTGGTGAACAAGATACCTCCCTTCAAGGAGGTTAGCAGGGAAGATTGACATTAAGCACAGAATTATGAGGGTGCTACATTATCAGAGTATAAGGTTCTTTGGATGGGTTTTCAGGCAAAAGGAATAAGAGTAAAGGTAAGTCAGTCTGACAGTAGCCAAAGAAGGGAAGGGCTGGCACAAAGAGGTCTGGAATTCCACCCTGTGGACATATCTTTTTTTTTAAAGAATATTTTATAAATATTTTAATTCTCAATCTGTTAAAGGAAAGTTGACTGGTGGTTTTGTTTTTTGTTTGTTTTCTTTCTTTTTCATTTGACTGTTGAGCTTTTGTATTTTAACCTGAGAATATTTTTCAGTTAAAAAGTGATCTAGATAACTGGATATTTTAAATATAACAATAAATTTTTCAGTAATTTTCTCATTCAAAGTGTATATTCTTGTTAAATTTTAAAGACACTGGTGAAAACATTTGAAGTGTGTGATCTTCCTGTTCGAGCTGCAAAGTTTGTTGCAAGAAAGAATTGGGTTGTAACAGGAGCGGTAAGTAATTATATGAATTTCTAATTCCTTCAGTTCAGTTTCTGAATTGGTCAGTGATTATGTAAATGAGTTGTACAGTTTTGATTCTTGATTTATTTTGTTAATTAGTGCAATTTTTGAAGCATGAACTTATACCCTGAGCCTGTAATATTTTTTGTGCAATTTACTTCATAGTAGTAATGATGGTTTTAAATTTTTCCTTTTCAGGATGATATGCAGATTAGAGTGTTCAATTACAATACTCTGGAGAGAGTTCATATGTTTGAAGCACACTCAGACTACATTCGCTGTATTGCTGTTCATCCAACCCAGCCTTTCATTCTAACGAGCAGTGGTAAGAAAGAAATCCTTTTGGTCATGGGTATCTCTTTGAGTAATTCATTTTCATTCAGTGAGATGTGTAATTTTTTACTGCTGTTACAAGTTGAGTTTAATTCCCAGCAGTTTTTGAAGTATTTAAATCCACTAAGAGGCTATCAATGTTGCTTACTTGTGTATTTTAATGAAGTATCAACTCTATGTAGGATTTGTATAGCAATTGCTCCAATTCCTGTCAAGGAAGACCTGAAGGTCTAGATGCTTAAACATCTGCTGAACAGAAAGCTAATTTACATGCTTATGGGAGAGTTTTTGGCAGATTGCCATGTACCCTAGCTTCATCTTTATATTCAGACAGGTTTGTTCCTTTGTATTATGTATAAAACAGTGCATCATTTGGTGGGCAATTAAAACAAGGTGCACTGAATTGGTAATAGCTCTTTGAGACATTTTTAAGGTAAAAATTGAAAAGTAATCCAAAACTTTCTTTTTTAACCAGTCTTGTATTAAATGCTTATTCCCTAAGTAGTCATTGCCATCATTATTTGGTCCTACTTAGTCTCTAATCAAGCGTGTTACTTTGGTCATTCTTGAAAGCCCACTGAGTCTTAAATTTTTCCAAGAAATTTTTGTATTATTTTTAATTTCTCTGTTTTATCTCCACTGTTCTGTAGAACTTATTTTTAGAATAAATAAAGATTTTGAAAAATCCACTCAGTTCTGATAGATTTGCTGCTTTAAAAGGCACAAAGACTCCACATCTTAGTTCTGAATGAAAGAAATAGAAATTGCAACTAACTTGAGACCCTCTTTTGTCTTAGATGATATGCTTATTAAACTCTGGGACTGGGATAAAAAATGGTCTTGCTCACAAGTGTTTGAAGGACACACCCATTATGTTATGCAGATCGTGATCAACCCCAAAGATAACAATCAGTTTGCCAGCGCATCTCTGGACAGGACCATCAAGGTAGCGTGTCCACTGTTTGTGTCATTTATGACTGTTGGTGAAATATAGTTGTTCTAGATATTTTACTACTGACTGCTCAGAAAGTTACTCCCATCTTAGAATTTTCTCTCAAAGCTCATTTTAAAGTCAAAATAGGACTTCTCATTTTGATCCAGAAGGGTATATTCTGTTTAGAAAAATATTCTGGGAACTCAGTGTTCTTAAAGCGTTTTTCCATGCGGAAGCAATATATGTATGAATAGACTCTTAAACCTCTGCAAACCCTTAATAAGAAAAATGCCAGTATCTTCTCTAGGTTACTCTTTCCTCCCCTTTTAGTGTATTGTTGACCTCTGCTGATTATTACTGTTTTATATTTACATTTCATCAGCCTCCATTCTCTTTTTCTTAGTCCATTTCTCCATATGGAGTCAGTTTATATTTCTAAAACATGGATTTCATGTTGTCAGTTCCCAGTCTAAGGATAGTGTTCAAATGCCTTAGTGTGGAATACAAGTGTTTTGAAGACTATCCTCAGCTAATATTCTGAGACATCTGTAACCCTGTAACTATAACCCACCATTCTGTAGAGATGCTGTGAATGTTCCCTCTGCCCACAGTACTCTTTATTCTCCCTTTTTGATTTATTTTCCTTGAGAATTACTCATTTTTCCAGGCTAAGCACAATTATTTACGCTGAGAAGCTCTCTTCAGACATCCATTCACCTCTACATAGAGCCAGTCATGCTCATCCCATTCCTTCCATTGCTTTTTGCCTCTGTTATGGCTTTCACGTTGAATAGTAATTAATGGGTCTTAAGAACTATCCCCTGAAATGTTGGTGTTTGGGGAAGGAACTGTGTGTTACCCCGCCCTGCCCCAAGCAGACACTCACTAGCAAACTTGCTTATATTAGATACTTAATATTGTATAAGTGTACTTGCATTCCTTTTCCATTACAATATGTAAAATATCTGTGCACAGATTTAAAATTATATATTGCATTAACTTCTGCTTACATGTGTATGCTTACATCTGTGTAACATTTTAACCTATGTAAAATGTTATATGCTATTTGTCTGACAGTTTAATTCAATGTTTTACGTCTAGGGCTTTGACCTTTTACACTTTCATTGGATTGTTCTTACATTTGACTCAGGTTGGAAACTTTAAAATTAGTTTTACTACACTAAGAAAACTTTCTTTACTAAATTAGGTATATCTTGAGAACAAGAATGATCTTATCTTTGGCTCTAGTAAAGTTTGTTGTATACAGTAAGTGACAAACATTTGTTTATACATTTTTATATTCCCCATGTTGCGGGAGGCCTCAGGAAATATTTGTAAAGATAAAGCTTAATGCCAGTAGTGTGGTAACGTTTGGCTAATTTTTCCCTTTTAATACATCTCACTAAATCCACTCATGATAGCTTTTTATTCAATCCCTCATACAGTTATTTTCTACCCTTAAGTAGTGTTTCTCAAAACGTAGCCTGTAGATCACCTGGGGTATCTATTTAAAAAAATCTACATTCCTGGGCTTCACTATAGAGCCACTGAATCATGATCCCCAGGGATAAAGCATAAAAACTGGGATTTTCAGAGAATGCTATAGTGATTCTGCCCCCTAGAAATTCAAGTAAAGTGAGAAGGAACAAAAACAAATGAAGAAAACGAATGTTCTTTAGCTTCTCTCTCCTGGGCTTTGGCACTGGATGTGTCAGAAGTGTGGGGGATCCACCTTCTGAAGAGGTGCTGTTGTTCCCTGAAGGTGTGGCAGCTGGGCTCCTCCTCCCCAAACTTCACTCTGGAGGGACATGAGAAAGGTGTGAATTGCATTGACTACTACAGTGGTGGCGACAAACCATACCTCATTTCAGGTGCAGACGACCGTCTTGTTAAAATATGGGACTATCAGGTAAAGTTCTTTCGTAACCTTACTTGCCATATGTTAGACACGCTTCTCACTGTTTCATACAGAACAGTTAAAACTTGGGTTGTTGAACTCTGTTCATGGCATAATAATTTAGGGCTTCAGTATTTCAACCTAAACTGTGGTCCCATAATCCTCCATTAAAATAAAAGCAAATGTCAATCAAGGTTTTAAAAATGAAATGCCACATGTTGTTTTCATTTAATGGTGGACATTAGGAATTTTAACATTTTGATTTAAATGAATTGTTATACCCTCTAGTATCCTCATTGGCAGACTTCTATTTATATTTGAAAACTAGCAGATCATGAAATAGCCATGGTACAACCATTTTGCCACATAGACCCTTGTAAATCACTTATGAACTCTTGTTACTGTGCTTTCTTTCTCTAAGATTTTAAGTTTCGGGTTTTTTTGTTTCTCACATCAAAATTTCCACAAGCAGTTAATAACGAGGCCTAGAAAACCAGTCCTAACTTAGAAATGTATTCAAGTTCATGTTTCAATACAGAATAAAAATATTAAAGACCTTAGCCTAGAAATGGGGGGAAAAATAGATGAAAAACCAGATCTTGGGGCAAGGGGTATATATCTGTGCTTTCTTCTTTAAATATGATACTTAGAATTACATTTGCCTGTATATCAAATAATGAAATATGAACACAACAGAATAATTCTATTTCAAAAATTTCTGTATTGAATGCTATTTAGATCATCATAACCACTGTCATTTATAACATATCTATGCAGTGGGAAAATTAAGGGTGAGCTACTTCTTTTTCACTAATAAAAATGTTTTCTTGATTACAGAACAAAACATGTGTACAGACACTGGAGGGACATGCACAAAATGTGTCTTGTGCCAGTTTTCATCCTGAGTTGCCAATTATCATCACAGGTTCAGAAGATGGTAAGTGAGAAATGCATGTTAATTCCTTTGCTTATAATTACTAAGTGGATGTATAAGCCAAGTAGGGCACTGCATTGTAAAGGAAGGTTTCCAAGGATTTTGATAATTTTACTGGAGTAAAATACTTGAGCTATAAAAGAGTAAAGGGGTATTGTCACCATCATCATCATTCTAATGTGTTTTGACTCTGTTACTTAAAGAAGAAGACACTCAGAAGTCTGAGTAAAATCTAAAAATGCCTGTGCTTTGGAGTCTAAAAGCGTGGGGTCAGATTCAGGCTCTGCCACTTTATGGCTGTGTGATTTGGGCAAAATATGAAATCTGAGCAGACATATTTACCTCAGGATTATAGTGAAAGAATGAGAAGAAATCGTGTGAATAAAGCATCTGGTACATAATAGGCACTGTACCCAGGAAAACCTGTCATTATTTTACATTTAAAATCAAATTTCTTAGTTTTAGTTTCTTACAAGTTTTCTATTTATTTATGTTGTTTTATAAAATCATGTATAGACTGTAGGTCAAAAAATTAAGCTGCCAGGAAGTGTTCTCTGAATAAGGACTTCCATATGGTTGGTTCTCTTGACAGAGTTCATGGATGGATGTTCACATCAAAAGGGCGTATAATTCATATTCTTTTTTTTAGGAACGGTGCGTATTTGGCATTCAAGTACCTATCGCCTTGAGAGTACACTGAATTATGGAATGGAGAGGGTGTGGTGTGTAGCTAGTCTGAGAGGGTCCAACAATGTTGCTTTGGGCTACGATGAAGGGAGCATCATTGTTAAGGTAATCTCTAGTTCTGCTCTCTTTCCAAATAAATGGACATAGGGCAAGCAGTTTTCCTTACATTTTAGTACAGTCATCTTCCAAGTTAACAGATTTATTAAATTGGCCCTTCTTTTATTAAGCACAAGAGATTAAGTGCTGGAAATCTGAAGTGGAAGAAAGAAGCCCTCTGTTAAATGAAAATGTTTATTTTGTTGTGATTTTCTCTGTTCTATTCATTGCTAAGAGCCGTTTGTCATTCTTCAGCTTGGTCGGGAGGAACCTGCCATGTCCATGGATGCCAATGGGAAGATAATTTGGGCCAAGCATTCAGAAGTCCAGCAGGCCAACCTGAAAGCAATGGGAGATGCTGAAATTAAAGATGGAGAAAGATTGCCACTGGCAGTAAAGGATATGGGCAGTTGTGAAATATACCCTCAGACTATTCAGCACAATCCTAATGGGCGGTAAGCCAGCACCAAAATCTCTCTCTGAGCTTCTGTGTATGTAAAGCAGGGTTGGCATAGCCATAGTGTATACGCTTGTCCTGTGGTGGACATTCCTCATGAGCTTTTCACCTGGCCTCACATCCTTCTCAACACAGCTACAGGCAGCCATGCCAGCTGATCATGTTGGCATCCAAAGCAAAAACCTATTTGCCTTCCTGGCCTTTTCCCACCAAATGATTTTGAATGGGTTTTGCTTTTACTCTTATTTCAAATGTGTTGGATTTGTGTCCTTGTGCTCCCTTGAGGGCAAGGATCATATATATCCTGAGACTTAGTAGGTGCCCTCTAAATACTTGATAACACATTGCTCTTAAGAAAAGCTGACTCTGAGGTGTGTCTTCTGAAAAAGTTTTGGGATTGGTAATAATTCTGTATCTTATCTGTAATTTGAACCATCAGTTCTGTTTCTCCCTTAAGATTTACAAAGTACTAAACATCTTGTGAGAGAAGAGTTTCTGGCATGAGTTTAAACCCGTGGAGCTTTAAAAATTGTTTTACAGATCTGGGTATTTTATAATTCTGTCCTCAACATTGAAAAAGGCAGTATATAAACCAAGTATGCTACTTTGTGCAGTAAATGGCATCCATGAGTATTGGTACACTTTTCTTATGAAGATTAAGAACACATTATATCTTTTTCCCCTTAATATCATACACCATTTTTTTGCTGTAAGTTTTGCATTTTACCTTTGGCAATCTAATAGCTGCCAAATACAGTGTTCTAAATTATAACTTTAAAGGGAGTTATTTTACATCTATTGAGAAAATTTTGAGTGTGTAACATTCTGTTCTTACTCATTATTTAAATATTAAGATATCCTATTTATTTTGATAAATTTAACAATTACTAACAACTGAAGTAAGGTGTTTTTATTCATTTGAATGATCAGTTTTAAAGTAAAGATAGTCTTGCACTAAGATAGTGCCTTGTTATGGTGTAAATGTAATGAGCAAAGTGCAAGGCATCTTAGTGCTCAACAAATACCAGTTGAATTATTGGAATCCTTTCTTATGTGTTACCAGCCATTGTCATTTTCCTGTTCCAAGCAATTTGTTTATAAGAGAAAACGTAAGATTTTCAGCAATAACCCCATCTATGTAAGTTGCTCTTGGATTTGTTGGTTAGAATATTTATGTCTAGCTTTCTATTCAAAGAAATACATATCTTTAAAAGATACTAGATTCAGTTGTTACAGTCAACTGAAGTAACATTTGTGACTAGAAATATTTTACCATAAAGATGAATCATTTTTAACTTCTACATGTTATTGGTCCTCTGTACTTTATTCCCTGGTGCCTATAATTCTTAGGTTTGTTGTGGTGTGTGGTGATGGCGAGTATATCATCTACACAGCAATGGCATTGAGAAACAAGAGCTTTGGGTCTGCCCAGGAGTTTGCATGGGCCCACGATTCTTCAGAGTAAGTTTTGGTTGTGTTATAACCAGCTGGCCCTGACCACAGATGCCTGTTCTGTGTGCAGCTCTAGTAAAGAGGTTACCAAGGTTGTGTGTGGGCTATGTTGCTCCGAGTTCAAGAACAGTTCTCACTGAAGCTGCCTGTTTGAAGGTGAAAGTCAGAGGCAGCTGTGCACTCTGAGCTGCCTTTGCTTTTTCTATAGTCAGCATTGAGCTGGCTCACTCAGGCTGGTCTAATAATCCCATTAGACTGGGAACCCAGCAACCAGAATGGAGCCTATGGTAGGGCCTGGGGCTTATAGGCAGGCACAAGACAGAGTAGGCCCTCCTGAGTTCCTGCTGCCCTTCAGAGCTCACTGGGAGAGATGCTGTATAGACTGATGTCATCTTGATGAGAGCTTCATCCGATCTTTTTTAAAACTCATTTTCTATTATGTTAGTCCCCCACCCCCATTCTTAACAAAGCAAATTTTGTCCGAATTCAGAATGCTCATAAAATGTTATCATTAAAAACAGAAAAAATCATTAACTCCAAACTATTATATTAGATAGCTACTAAGTGGTTTCTTTTAGATTCTTTTTTGTGTGTGTGCATTAGGGCTTTGGTTTTTCAGACCACATAACTTAATTACATCTTCCAGTATTTTTTGTTTTGTTTTTCCCGTATATTGTATTGCCTCTGCCCCCAACATTGGGTGACTTGAGTCTCAGCGCTTCATAATATGATGCCTTTTTTTTTTTAAACAATAAGATTTACTGAGATGATAAATTATTTTGATGTTTTGATAAATTTCCTAAACACAGTCATATATGCATAGTTCCATATACTAAAAGGTACTTTGTTATCATTGTAAGCAAAATTATAGTTCATGAGTTGCCTGACCTGTCAGCCTACCTTTCCCTCTGTTTTGATAGATCCCTGTTTTCAGCTTTATCCAGCCAAGGCCCTGTTCATCATCTTTCCTGTCTTGAGCAAAACACTCATCAGATCACTTCCTCAAATACTCTCAAATGTCTGGTAACAGCCACAGCCCACCCTTTTGAAGGTGGAGTCCTGAACATATGTAATTTTCTAAGTTGTTGCCAAACATAGCTGACTATTGAACCACTTACAGAAGTTTATATTTTTTAAGTCACCTGATTGGAGGTATAATTCATACAAAATAAAATGCAGTGTTTTAAATGTACATTTCAATGACTTTGCACAAATATATACAATCTGAAACCACCAGTGCAGTCAAGGTAGAGAACATTTCTGTTATCCCCCCAAAAAATGCATTGTTTCCCCTGAAGTAGTTACCTACCTGCCCTACTCTCCAGACCACGGCAAACCTGATCTTTTTCACCACCTGGATAGAGTTTCATATAAATGGAGCCTTGCGGTATCCATTCTTGTGTCAGGCTTGTTTTGCTCAACATAATGTTTTTGAGATAATCCATGCTGTTGCACAGATCAGTAATTGGTTCCCTTTTTTATAGAGTAGTATTCCATTGCATGAATATGCCACAGTTGATTTAATCACTTGCCTATTGATGAACATTTGTGTCTTTTTCAGTTTCTAAAATAGTTTGTAAAAAACAGTAATTTGTGTAATAGACAATGTGAAACCCACAACTCATTACTCAGATATATTTGAAGAAATTTCTAATGTGTTGAAATCATGGTTTAGGGTATAATGTGCTCTTTTTGCCTTCTCTTTTTCCTCCAGATATGCAATAAGAGAGAGCAACAGTGTTGTAAAGATATTTAAGAACTTTAAGGAAAAAAAGTCATTTAAACCAGACTTTGGAGCTGAAAGTGAGTGCTATTTATGTATGTGCTACATTTTTAGAAGCTTTATAATGATTCAAAAACATCTAAGCAAAATTGTTGTTTGTTTCTGTTAGGTATATATGGAGGCTTCCTCTTGGGAGTGAGATCTGTAAATGGTTTAGCTTTCTATGACTGGGACAATACAGAACTTATACGCAGAATTGAAATTCAGCCCAAACACGTGAGTATTCCCTCCATTGTCACTTTTGGAATGTGAATCTTTGTGAGGAGCTCTGGGTCCCTGAGGCCAAGAAATGTCCTTGTACCCTGCTGCCCGTCTTCCATTATGTTGAGCACAGTGCCAGTTACTTCAGGATTGCTTAGAAATTGAGAACTGTGGCATTTGAATGAGGCATAGATGTTAGGTATTCTGAAAAGTATCAAAAGTACACAAATTCCAAGTGCTATTCATATTTTAAATGGCTTTATACAAAGTAAAAAAAGCATGCTTTGAAGACAAGAAGTCAGGGAGCTCTAGACTGGGAAAGGCCTGAGGAGAGCTCCCACTCAGTTCAGAAAGCTTCTTCATACTTTACCTGACAGATGGCTGTTTAATCTTTAATCATCTCCAGTGACAGAATTTTCTACCTTGAGAACTACCTGCATCTTTGACACCTTTCATTGTTAGGAAACTATCTTTGGAGACAAATCTACCTTTCTAGAGTCCTGGTTCTGTCTTTTAGAACATGCATTCTCAGCAGGGCCATATCACCTCCAAGGGGGCAAAAATTGGTTCCTGAGGTCACCCCTTACTCTCCTTATTTACAAAGCATAGGTATTTTTATGTATATACATGTTTATATATGCATATATATATATATATACATACACATGGTATATGTATGCATGACATGTATATACATATACATAAATATATTATCTGTGCTCTTACAATTTTGTAGAGGAGATGATTAGGGAGAAAATGCCTAAAGAGGTTCCTGGATTTGGGGGAGATGATGAAAGGAAAGGGTGAGAAATGTTGTTCTGGAGCAGTAGGGAATAGCTGCTGCTCTTCTGTTACAGCACAGTGTTTACTGGCAGCTCTTTTCCTGTGTCCCTTTGGTCTTCACATTTCTAGGCTAAACAGAACAGCATTCACTACCTTGTCCACCCACCCAAATACATATATATGTGTATGTATGTGTGTGTGCATATACACACATACCTCTATATACACATATGTTACATAAGATTTTTAAGTGTATACTGTTTTATTGTAAGAAGATAAATCTTGTAAGAAAGTATGTGCAGTCTGTCATATCCACTCAGAACTCCAAAATCATTTGTCTTGTTATATTGCAGATTTTCTGGTCTGACTCTGGAGAGCTAGTCTGTATTGCCACTGAAGAGTCATTTTTTATCCTTAAGTATCTGACAGAAAAAGTCTTGGCTGCACAGGAAACACATGAGGGAGTTACTGAAGACGGCATTGAAGATGCCTTTGAGGTAATTGCATCAACACAACTTAAACTTTATTTTTAAGTGATTTATATTCTTAGAACTTCACTGATTTTAACATTGTAAGTTAGATTTGGGGAAACTGAACATTTAAGGAGTTCTGGTGAAATGTGAAAATTATGATCTTGGCCTAAAGATCAGAGTCTGAAAATAGATATTTCAAAGATGTAAGAAATAAGTGCTTTGATTTTAGGAAATCTTTAGGCTAGCTCTGATAAACTTTCAGTAAAGAAATTAGAAGGTGTTTTGGTCCTAAGACAGTTTTGCCAGAGCAATTTAAGTGATCTCTCAAATGGTAAAGATAAACCATCCCTTGCTGAGCAGTCCTGGAAGACTTTATATGACATGCTTCTTACTCCAGTTCGTGTGTGTTTGGAGTTTACAGCAACACTTCTTTAGATCACAGCTTTGATGCAATAGTGAGATTTTATATTACATATGTTCACCCCAGAATGTTCTTGAATGAAGAAAGTAGAAACTCCAAGGAAACATTTTTTCTTGGAGTAGGATTTTACTTTGTATTCCTTATTCTACCTTATCATTCCCAATTATGTCCAATTGTTTGTTATTGACAGGATTTCTAAAGCTGAATAAATAATAGATTTTTTTTTTCTGCAGGTTCTTGGTGAGATTCAGGAAATTGTGAAAACAGGGCTGTGGGTAGGCGATTGCTTCATTTACACAAGTTCTGTGAACAGATTAAATTACTATGTTGGAGGAGAAATAGTCACCATTGCCCACTTGGACAGGTAGCTGAGTAGTGTTTTGCTTTTGTCTTGTGCCCCTAAATTTATAATTATGCTTCTTAAACAAAAACTGTTGCTGGCTTGTAGTAATGATACAGGCCTGATTTTTTTCAGTGTTACATAGTTTTAGTAGGTTGGCTATTATTAATCAAAATTGCATTGATCAAGTGGAAAGATTTTGAGTAAGAGCTGGGGTGTATTTATATGTTTAGCTACTGATTTGGGCTTACTTCTAGTTTATGTTGCTATTACAGGACAATGTATCTACTGGGCTACATTCCTAAAGACAACAGGCTTTATCTTGGGGATAAAGAACTCAACATCGTTAGCTACTCCCTACTGGTTTCAGTACTGGAATACCAGACAGCTGTCATGCGAAGGGACTTTGGCATGGCTGATAAAGTCCTTCCTACCATTCCAAAAGAGCAGAGGACCAGAGTTGCACACTTTTTGGAAAAGCAGGTAGATTTTTTTCTTTTGTGTTTTTTTAAAACCAGCAAATTAAAAGAATGGCAGTATGGATTTTTAAAAGTTTCTATCTCAGTGGCCAGGGATTTCCTTATTGCAGTGGAATTTCATGTATAAGTTTGTCACTTATCATACTCTTCCTTGTCTTTTCTCAATGCCCTTAGTACCCCCTTAGTTGTTGGACGTGGTAATCAGTCTTCTCTTTCTATAGACTTAATTTCCATTCTATCAGTATTTTCATTTGTACACCGCATTTTTCTCTTTATGCTAGCTGGCTTCACTTTTTTTTTTTCCCCCTAAAGTTTACCATTAATGATATACCTTTTCCTTAATACGAGCTTTTTTTGAAATCAAAGTTATGTGTACACAAGGTATAGTCTGCAAAGCTTAAGAAAAAAAACAGCACTCCCTTCTCTCTTATTTCTGCTTCCTAGATGCAATCACTTTTAATTCTTTTAGTTTACTTTCTTGGTATTTATTTTCACATCTCTAAATAACATGTGTATGTTGCTATTTCATAGCTTTGTGCATTTCTTGCAACTTCCCACTCTATAGAAGATGAGGATTTATCTTTCTTTCACTGCCCTGCTTCTACAACATACATGTCACTTTCCTATCCTTTATTCTCCAAATAGTTATATCATAATTTTGATTAGATCAGTATTCATATTTACATTATTTTTGTCTATGTAAACATTGCTCACAAATGAGCTCTGTGTTACAGCTTTCCCTTCCTGCAGTTTGTTTTCCGTGGAGTTAATAATTGTCTCATTTTTTTCCTTTGCTTACTTTCTGTGTGCTCATGGTTAATTCTCCCTAGGTGCTACTGGTTCTCCAGATTTCCTTGAAATCTCCTTTCAGTATGTTTAGTTTGCTTCAGGCTGAACTGGATTTTTTGCTCTCATCATGGATATCCCCTCACCATCATGTTGGGGTTCCCTTTGCCTTCTCTTTTGAGTTGATCCATTGTTTCTTATATCTTCTATCTTTCCTGTTTTATTCCCTCATTTTGCTGGAGTATGTCCTTTGGTAGTTTTCTAAGGCAAGGGATATCAATGGGAAATAAATCTTCTTTGTAACATTGATTATCTGAAGGTGCCATTGTTCTACTTTAAAACATATTTGGCCATTTAACTGGATATACAATTCCACGTCAGAGATTATTTTCTCTCAGAATTTTGAAGGCATTGTTCCACTGCCTTCTAGATTCTAGTTATGGTTGCAGTCTAAAGCCAGGTATATTACTGATTCTTGGTATATTTTTTCTTTCTGGGAGCTTTTTGGATCTTGTCCCTACTGTAGAATGTTATGATGGTGGGCCTTGGTAGGAGTCAGTTATCATTAATTTCACTGGGTATTAGATGAGCTCTTTCAGTTGGAAACTCATGCCCTTTGTTTCTGAGAGATTTTCTTGAATCATTTCTCTGATGATTTCCTTTGTTTTGTATATTCTGTATTTGTGGAACTGTTAATCAAATGTTGGACTTTGTATACTTGTCTAATTTTGTTATTCTTGGGCTTTTAAAATGTTCTTATTTATGGATGAAAACTTATTTCTCTCAGGTTATGAATGATAGTTTTTAAGTTTTATTTAGTCCCACATGGTGTGCTTCCTTCAGGTTGCTGTTACTAATTCTGATCTCTGTCTTTTGTTTGAGGTTTTATTTAAGTGTCTGATGATCCTTGGTTTCTTGTTTAAGAGTGGAGGTCTCAGAAGCAGATCAAAAGGTCTGAACTTGTGGTTGGGCTTGTTGGGCATGGACTTCACTGTATGTGATGTGGCTGGGCCACTTGAGGAACCTAAGTGTCAGTATAGACATCTGATGAGTTATAATGAGCACTTAACATTGTAGCCCTCAGGGAGTTGACATTTTAGTATTTTTTAAGTCTTATCCCTTCGGTTTGTTAAAGTTTAACAGAGAAGCTCCCTGATAACCATCATTCTGGGGGCTGAGTATAAAACGGTTTGGTGTCTCAGTATTTAGTATTTCATTTCACCTCATAATATACATTTTCATAATCTCATTTTCCTTTTGACACTCAGTACACCTTCCAAATATGCAGGATATCCCTCAAACTGGAGACCCTCTAGTTTACCTTCTCCAAAGAATAAACCTCCTGTCTTTTGTGTTGAGAGGTGGGATTGGGGAGGGGAGAGGAAACCTCTGTGGTATCCTACTGCCTCTTATATAAACTTATAGGCAGCTTTGTTTTAGCACTACCCTTATTGAGACGATGCTACTGGAAATTTCTGATGTGTGAATCACGTTTCTATGTTGTCTTCACTTCTGATTTAGGATTCGTTTTTATTAGTGTTTTTACTCAATGTTTATACTCTGTCTCTACCAGCTTTCTAGATTTTGTTACTGATGTCTCCTCTGCCTTTCTGTGTGTCCTTGGGAGTTTGTGCCCTTAAAAAAGAATCATTTAGCAGCATTTCAGTGGAAATTTGAGGAGGAAAAAGTATATTTAGTCCACTTAATTTCAACTGCTTTGCCCCTGCTTAAATCTGACTAAAATCTATAGATCTTCCATCTTCCAAACCTGGATTGTATATTGTGTTTATCTGTGCTAGGGAAGAAAAGGAGTAACACAGAATATTCAGAATGCCTTGTTTACATCATACTCATGAATGAATTCAGGAAGGGGAAACTTGTATAGTCTGGGAAGTTAAACATTGTAAATGCAGTGATACTGCCATCCTGAAGATACAGCCATACAGAATTCAGAAAGCTGTCTAGCTTCTCCATTCTGACTACACCAAAACTGGCCGTTCTTCTTCAGGCTGATGAAGTCTTCTGAAGTCTGAGCTTTGTGTCACATACCACTGCCCTTGAACTGAAGAGCTTGCCCATAGGGCAAACCCCTTAGTACTTTTGTCTCAAGGGAGAAGCTAATTTAGTAATTATAATAGTTGGTTTATAAGCCTATTTCTGATGACTCAGTGGAGCATGGGAAGGCAATTTTAGACTTCTGCCCTCTGGAATACTTGAGTAAACTGGACATGAGACTAATAATAAAGGCATAGGTAATGATACTCAGAGTCAGGGCTTAAAAGCAAAATGTTTGCTAAGTGACCTACCAATTAGAGAACATTGGGGGTTTTACATTGAACTGCCTTTTCTTTGAGGGACTAGATGAGATCTCTAAGGCCCTGATTGGTGAGTAGATTGTGAACAATTAGGTCTACACCACAGTGCCTTTCTTTTTTTTTTTGAAATTGCATTGTTCAGTCAACTTTTTATAATCCTTTTCTTTTTGACATTTCAGTTTACTTTTACATTTTTTGTTTTACATGAGCTATCTAGCATTAGTCAACTACCAGTGGATAGAAAACAATAGGCACTGTGGGACAGGATTTTGTCTGCTGGGTTTGTTATCAGTTTAATGATTCCTTAGTTTTTCTGTCTTCTCATTAAAGAATATTTTGTAATGTTACTTTTGTTTGATTTTCATGGAGTTTCTGTGTCAGTAGGATATCTTTAGTTTGAGAGGGAAATGGATGATTTGCTATTTGTGTGTGCACTAAATATATGTGTGTATATATGCACACACACAGGCTACCTATGTTTTCATATGCATATATATGTTTTGTATCTGTTTAGGGCTTTAAGCAGCAAGCTCTTACAGTATCCACAGATCCTGAGCATCGCTTTGAACTTGCACTTCAGCTTGGAGAACTAAAAATTGCATACCAATTAGCAGTGGAAGCAGAGGTACATACTAACTCATAATTTATGTCTGATGGAAAGCCGAGTAGGTACTTCTGTGTGTTAAGTATAAGTTGTGTCATTAAAGTTTTCTGAAATGCAAGTTAGTGACACATTTTGGTGAGGCTATTGCCTCTCTGGTCTTCTGCTGTTAATTTTTGCATATATTAAATGGATTATAGTGGGGATACTAGTATTCTAATTTAAGAAAAAAATATCTTCATCTTACAGATGATCTCATGATGTTTTGGAAGAGAAGGAAAGATGTAAGATACTAGATTAAGTAGCTAGATCTATATACTAGATGTAAGATCTAGATCTATCTAGAGTGCAGACATTGCAATACTATGCCAATATCCAAACTCATGAAAAACATATTGGCTTTAAAGAAGGGTTCTGATATTTTGATAAAACTTAATGATATTTTTATGGACCGTTGTAGATTGAGGGCTCCCAGTTGTGGTTTAAGTCTAGTGTTTACTGATAAATTCATTTCAGATGTAACACATACATTTTAGCTTTGTCAAGATCATCTAAATGTGCAGCTTTTGATTTCTGAGAGGCTACAGATTAACACATTTTTGTTGAATATTTAAGAGCATAACAATTTTCTACTTTCAAAAAATGGTTTTAAATAACTCATTAAAATAATTACAATCTAATTACCATAAAACTCCAGTTAAAAACCTTGTAGTTTCACTTTGTAATTATAAAATAAATATAATGGTTGGTGATTATTCATGCATCATTAAAATAGATTTGTGTTTGAATTAATTTTGTATATGTGAGTGATTTCCATTCCTTTTTATATATTTTGTCATTCCATTTTTATTTTGAATGAACCAGCTTAACAAGCATAGCTCAGTACATGTATAAACTCTCACTGTCATCATAGTAATTCTCAAGGTAACAGAACAGTGTTGGTGCTGTTTATTCAGATGTTTATTTTCAAAGGTATTTTAACTCAGAAACTCTTTTTTACAGTCAGAACAGAAATGGAAACAACTTGCCGAACTTGCCATCAGTAAATGTCAGTTCGGCCTCGCGCAGGAGTGCCTGCACCACGCCCAGGACTACGGCGGTCTGTTGCTTCTGGCCACCGCTTCTGGAAATGCTAGTATGGTGAACAAACTAGCAGAGGGAGCAGAGAGAGATGGCAAGAATAACGTGGCCTTCATGAGCTACTTTTTACAGGGCAAGTAAGTATTTATCCAAGACCTAAAAGAGGTAGGCATAGTAATTGAAAGCACTCGTTTCGGCATTGACTTTTAGGGTGGTTTTGGAGAGGAAACAGTGAATCCTGGAGAGAGAACTAAGACCTGGCCAAATGCTGGTACTAGGGGGCCACTCATAGTTCTACCCTGGCAGAACTCACCTTCAGCAAGGGATGCTATTAGCACACTGGGTCAGTGTTTGAGCAGAGTGAGGTGTTTCAAGGAGGTTTGATTGGGAGAATTGTTAAATCCCTTTCTTTATCAAAAGCCCTTCCATTGACTGAGACATTTTATTTTATGATGGCAGGAAGCTTTTGTGCTGTTCCAGTTGGTATCTGAATCGCTGGTGATTTTACCCAAATTAGGTAAAATCTGACCTGTCCATGGAAAGAATAAAGGGGATGAGGATGCCAGTTACTTTTAGACTGAGATTAAATGTAAAGCATAAAAATGTCATATATCTCTTAAAGTCTAGCAATTAATGCAAATCAAATAATTTCAACCTAAATTAATTTACATTATGAAATAAAACATATTCATTAATCTTGCCCTACACACTAACTTTAAAACTCCCATTTTATTATGTAAACTTTGAATGTGTACCTCAACATATATATTTATAAAATATGTAAAATTTGATATACCTGTAAGAAGAGGTCCACTATTCCCCATCCATAATTTTAAAACCCCAAAATACTCTGGAAATAGTGTTTATGACTTATTTGATGGCAAAACCAGACCTTAACTCTGAACTACTATTAATTGCTTTTATGCCACTTGTTTCCATTGCATTTAATATTAATGTGTTAATGCACAATATCAATCTTTGACTTACTTGATGCTAAGGATATTAGATAATGTATATGTACTATATTATCTTTGTAAAATACCAAGTTTTTGAATTCTAAAATACATTATCCACTTTACCCAACTTAGAAAAAACTTAAAATAAGAAATAGACATTTGGGTATTTTCTCACTGGAAAGCACTTTGTCCAGCATAGCCCATGTTGGAATCAGTCCTTTATATTCCCACTTGTGAAACTGAGTTTCTGTGCCCATTTCTCCTGATGCCTTGAAAGTGTGCCTTAACTTGTCTGGAAAAGCCCATTTAGATTCGGAGTTGTTAAAACAAGTTGAAGAGATTGTAAATGGCCACAAAGCTGTCTTACCCTCGCACAACTGGAGTCCACTGATAACGTAACACACTGGTGATGACGTTAATGGCTCAGTGACAGAAATGAGGTGTTTGTGTGGGTATTGGGGAGAGAATGCTGACTTTGCCACACTGAATCCACATTTGTTTAATGTGTTAGGAGACATTATTACAGTGTTTATTCTGGGTAACAGTATGTCTCTCCTTTTTCATCTGTAGGCTTGATGCTTGCCTGGAGCTCTTGATTAGGACTGGGCGACTGCCAGAAGCTGCTTTCCTGGCCCGGACTTACTTACCCAGTCAGGTTTCTAGGTACAGACTTTTCATTTTAAGAACAAGTATTTCAGATAAAAACAGATTCAGTCTCATTCAGTTTCCCTTTGGTTCCATGGTATCTATATAGGGTGGTGAAACTCTGGAGAGAAAATCTCTCAAAAGTCAATCAGAAAGCAGCAGAGTCCCTTGCTGATCCAACAGAGTATGAAAACCTTTTCCCTGGATTAAAAGAAGCCTTTGTTGTGGAAGAATGGGTGAAGGAGACACATGCTGACCTGTGGCCAGCCAAACAATACCCACTTGTCACGGTGAGCAGCCAGGGCGCCAGGTCTTAGGGTGACTGCAGGGTGGAAGTACATCCATGCCGGTTTTGGATTGCGCTATTTATGTTATTGTTGGATTAAGAACTAATACCAAGCTCATAGATGAATTATTACTGGAATATTTCATTTCATCATTGCTTTCTTCTGATAGCCAAATGAAGAAAGAAATGTTATGGAAGAGGCAAAAGGCTTCCAGCCCTCAAGATCTGCAGCTCAGCAGGTCAGTAGAAAACTACATGAGATAATGTGGTTAAGATTTGTTCATTTTAAGTACCATTTCCTACTTCAAATCCTTATCTACCTTCCGTTGGGAGAAAACTTCAGAATTCCTGAATGAAGTTGTCTTTATATGTATCTCTGTGCTTTCAGGAACTTGATGAGAAACCTGATTCTGCTTATCAACTTATCATGGCCTCCCACACAGCCAACAAAGAAGAAAAGGTACAAATGTCATGCCCACACTTCCTGTTGGAACCTCAGCATCACCCCTGCCTTCCCATGAATGTCTGCTGGTTGTGTAGGCCCCTGTACTTTTAAGTGATATATCACTTACAGAGCCAGGGCTCTGAAATGGAAAGATGCCCTTTTTGACTGTTTTGGTTCCCTTTGGATCATGAATCAGCAATAACTTTTCTTTAACACGGTATTATGTAATTCACCCTCTTTCCTTTCCTTTGCAGAGTTTACTTGAACTGGAAGTTGATTTGGATAATTTGGAACTAGAAGATATTGACACAACAGATATCAACCTAGATGAAGATATTTTAGATGACTGAGTGTTTCCCATGTATCCAACTAAGCAAATCATTACTGTGGACAGGTATTGATCATCATCCTGAGCACAGTACATTGGACTCTAAGAAAAGTGCTAGTTATTTTATATGTAAATGCCAGCTCACTAGGAGTTTTAACACCCTCCTCATCTTAGGAGGAGTTTGTGTAGCATTTAAGTCACTGTTTCCTTGTTTACTAAAACAGATGTGGGCTTTTGGTTTTTTTCATACCGTTATTAGACCATATCTCATAAAATCTTTTGAATTAATGAAGACACTTCAGAGTTTTCTTTCTGATAATAAAAATAGGCTCCTAGTTTCAAAAGGCTGAGCCAAAACTACACCTTACCTAGGGATCAGCCTATATTCTCTAAACCCTTTCTCTTGATCCCATTTCCCTCAGTCTGTGTAGGTTGGCTTCTTAGGCCTTGCCCTGATTATGTCTAACAGATACCATTTCTGGAGTCAGATTCTGAAACTTAAGCTAGGCTCTGTGTAAATTACCTATTGGCCTGTTTGGTAACCAGATTTTTTTTTTTTACACTGCACTTGTCTGACCACAGAAATTCATAACCAGGCACTCAGATATACTTCTGTCATCTCCTTGTAGCCTAGGAAAGTGAGGGAGGTGAGTAACAGGTTGTTCTTTGTATTTCTGTTAGAGGCATTATTTAGAATTAAAATTTATAGGGAACTCCAAATTAGTACCTTTTAATTTTGACATCTTTAAACATTCAGCTAAGTATTAACAGAGAAAGCTAGTAAGCTAGTTAAAAACTTAGTAAAATGAAATTTATTTAGAAAGTATTTTCAGGAAGCTGCAGAGTGGCTTATGAGTGCTTCTTGATAAGCTTGCAGTGTTAATTCTATATATGCTCCATTCTGTGCTTCTGTTTTTGCAAAGACCTGTTTGTTTAGAAAAAAAAAAAGTTACTATTTATAAAGGTTTCAGTTTTCAGATTTCATTAACATTTCTGTATTGGCAAAGTTCCAGTTAAGTCTTCCTTTTTTCTGATTATAAAACAATAAGCATACTACACAGACTGAAAAAGAGTATCCAGTACAGTTCAAGCAATATTGTTCTGAACACCAGAAGTATCCTGATACGGCTGCTATTTCTTTTAGCCTGTCGTCTTCAGAAAAAAAGTTCAGAAAGCCTGACATGGCAGCTCCTGGTAGATCAAAATGAATCCGATTAGGTTCAAGACAAATATGGAAGATGAGAGCAAACTAGTTTATTTTCTCCAAAAGCATTTTATTATCTGGATTTTTATTTCTGGCTTATCATAGAAAATCAGAATACTGTAGTTTCTCTCTACTTCTCATAGGCTGTCATCACTGGTCACAGTCATAAAGTTTTGTAACTGCAGTGTGCATAAGATAATACTGGGATGGAAGCCATATCCACAAAACTATGCCTATTCTGAGCATTAGAAGAAATGAAAATTAAAACCTTGGGCTACACAGGTTTCTGTCCTTGTATGAAAGGTATGCCGTTCTGAAATGATACTGTAACTTAGGCTTAGTAATATACAAACACCACTCTGGACCTGGACAGGAACTGACCACACTGAAAGAAGCTGCCCTGGGGATGTGCTACCTAGTGCTTTGCCACTCTCTCGCTGGTGACTAGGTCACCTCAGATGCCACTACTCCAAAGAACAAGAGGGCTGTTGCTCCACTACCTGATGTTCTGATGCTGCACCTCCCCCCATTCCCATCCCATCTGTTTCTGTTGTCTAGGCTGAAGAAATGTATCTGGGGACTCTAATCACTTTCAAGACCACAAATGTTCCATATTCATGAATCTGTGTAGTTACCACTGAATGTGACCCACTTCAGAATTCTTCCCAACTCAATTATCCCAACAGCCAATGTGAAAGATCCCTTTACCTTAATTAAATGTACTCCCTCAGCAGCCTGCTCCTTGGCCTCTTGAGCTGACTGGCCCTCTGGATAGAGGATGTGATACAGCTGGATCAAGCTGGTGGCATCATCAACTCTAGTGTAAAAGGGTTTACTGTTATCAGGGGATTTTTTTTCATTTGCTTCAGTCCTACAAAAGTATGCGCCAGCTGAAAACTACATCTCAAACTTCTTGGGCCAGAGAAAATTCTTTTAAAGCCTTCAGTTGTGTATTTTCAGGAAAGTGGGTTACTGTAATGTTCATACCTACTCTGAGAGAAGGCAGGACTCACTACAGGCGGTGCCCAATTTATACAAGTGAATATATTCTAAATGTGGCTATAGTCTTTTTGAAAAATGGAGCGTCATTTCTCATAGAAACAGAATTTCCAGTCACAGATGATTTCAGGCCAGCCCACTTTACTAGCAGATAATAATGTAATCCAATTCAGAGGGCAGGAATATTCCTTCATCCCACATAAGGCAGAGGCTGGTAGCAGGGCGATGCTCAACACCACTTGCCTTTAGGTGCATTAGTAGTGATATCCACCAGTAAACTTCTATTGATACCGGATTAGTGGATAAATGCCTCTACCAGAGGCCTCCTGAGTGTCCAAGGAGAGACACTCAGGCCACCTGTCTAGCCCCAGGAACCCATTAGTTAAAAATCAGCATACCAGCAAAGCAAATCTGAAATTAAAAAGAAAGTAAGCCAGGTTTTACTTCAGGAATGTGTTTAATTTTTATTGTCACACAACTATGAGTATGAGGAAGCCAAAGAATTTAATTATTCTAGGTTGTACTGAGCTTTTAAAAAACCTATAAACAATTATCAGCATTAAAACTTTCCTAGCTTTTCCCAAACCAAACTTCTGTCTTCGCACATAGTCAACACTTTTCTACCATTTACCACCTCACAGTTGAGGGGTTATATAAAAAGCCCTAAAATGCTTGTGCTTTGGAGGTTCTGCTGGGTACACTTAGCTGCAAGCTTCTAGTTGGGGGTGCAGGGGTGAGGACACTACTTTAGTGCGGCCCCAGCTATTACTCTTCCACCTTCCCTGCTCTGTTACCTAAGCAGGAGGATAAACAGTGGGGTGGTAGTGGGAATAGGTAAAGAATCTCTCAAGCCATGGTGACCTTAGAGAAATGCTCTGGCTGATCCCAAGGCCCATCCACTCCAAAGGCCCTCTTCTGGGAGAACAGAAACCAGAGCCACTAAGGTGTCCCAGGATGAAAAAATGTTTATGTGTTCATTCAATTCTATTGTGCTTGTTATAACAAAAACATCTAATAAACCTGCAACAAAGTATCTCTCTGAATAATGTTTATCCCCTTCAGAGCTTAGGCAGGTGGCCCTGTAAAAGAGCTTAACTGGGTTTCAGTGTATTCGACTTAGTTTAGGGCTCATAACGCTTTATCTCACAGAACAATGTAGCTTCACACCCAACCCATATTTGAAGATAACAGCAAATAAATTTACAGGTTCAAAAGAGTTTAAAAGACTCTCAACCCAAAACCTACAGTGAGACCTGAATCTGAATTAAATGTAGGCAGAATCCCAGTTCTGCTCTAGGCTTCACTCAGTGAGGACATGCACCCCCTACTGTCTAGCCTGGGGTTTGCAGCGAGCTGTCCAGTTAATTCCCACACGAGTGGTTTTACTTTATGCAGAACAGGGAAGATTACAGGACTCTTTCCCAGTGTGCAAATAAACTGCTTTAGATGTAAAACTTACATGTAATATCAGTATTACTATAATATCACATATTAGTGTACCTGGAGAAAGAACTTTAATTTTCAGTTATACATTTCTATGTTATTCTGATTTTTTACAAAAAAAAAAGGTTTTATAATAAAATGATTTCAGAATGATTCCATTTGAGAAACTTTATAAGGAGATTTATTCACAGAACATGTCACTGCTAATGCACCTTTAAAGGTCATGAGCATCCTCATGACCATCAGCCCAGTCCCTGCTTAAGTGAGCTCTGAATTGCATTTTGTTACACGTGCTGGTGAACTGGGCAGGCCTGGAAATCACCTAGCATTAGGAATGCTGTTTCTATGAGAACTGATGCTCTGTTTGTAAATATGGACTGTATTTATTAATGCCTGTGGAATCTTCTAGTTCCAAATGCCTTAATGTTTCTGTGATTGGTTTAGACTACATGGAGGATATGTCATAAGTGAAAACTCCTCATAGATAGTCTGAGGTGGCAATAATCACTAAACCCTCTGTTGTTCAGGCTTTTGAGTCAAGGAAAGGCTTTTTGTGGAAAGCTGTTTTTCCACTTCCATGCTAGTTTCTTGTCCCTGACATTTTGACCTTGTCATTTTACCCCCAACCAATAGAAAGATACTCAAAAACAATTTTCTCTTCAGTTTTATCACAAGTTATAAAAAAGTACACGATTATTTCAGAAATCTAGGAGCACACAAGTTGGCATGCTAAAATGCAATAGACATTCTTTGACATGATTTTGGGGAAAATTGCAGTTTTTTTGATGCCTTAAAAATTTTCAAAAGCAGGGATATTAAAAGCAAGGATAGTTTCATAAGTTAAATGGCTTTTACTGAAAAGCCTAGAAATAGTCCTATCAGAAAACAATGACTTCCCATAGCTTATGTCTATTCTTTATATTTCCCATTTAATGCCCTTTGAATATCTGGAAAATTCACTGATAACCAGGTGCACTGGCAGTGAGGCCAGGGATATGTCAATGTCCTGGGTACAGAATACATATCCAAAGCCACTTAACTCCACACAAAAGACTGAGAAGACTGGGTTATACTGGAAGAACAAACCCATAAATAAACTGAAGTAAGTATAAGTTTTTTATCACTGGACAATAAACGGCTAACATTGGGAAAACAAAGATAGCTTACATAGAGATTTCCTGTGATGGTAATAAGAATATTTTTTACTTAATTAGTAAGATGATACTTACAAATCTCTTTTAATCTGGTCAATCAGTAAACCATCAATCTTTTTCTTATTTACAAAATACCAAGCCATTCCACCAAAGTGTCTGGTTGAACGTAAAAGGTCATACTTTCCATGTTTATCTATATCTTCATAGGTCTGATGATGAACCTATCCACACAAAATAGTTTTTCAGAAACATTAAAATAAAAGGATGTGAACCATTACTGGGTATACATATAGTAGCATGAGTACTGTCCAAGAAATCATGACTAAAACCAGGGCTACTGACACTACCTCTACTATCAATAACCAGTAGGTATGATTTAGACCAACTCTACTATTTCTATGAGAATTGAAAGCAGCCAAGAACAAGTTTACCAAACATTTATAGCCATACCAATTACTTTTCAGCAGCCAAGCCCTACTGAAGCTCCTATTATATATAAACAGGCCACTGGAAATAATGTACCACTGTTCCTTGGTCACTAGGAGGAAAAAAAATCAAGAATAATCTTTCACTCCCTTTTTCTCCTATCCCTTCAACTACCCCATTGCATCTTATCAACTAATGCTCTTTCAGTCCTCTTTCCAGATTGGTCTTCCTAAGTGAGGGAATTGATGAGGGCATTCCTGTGTTCAAAAAGCTTTCAAAGGCCTACTAGTTGAAGTCCAGATTGCCCAGCCTAGCATCTGAGGTCACCTGTGATATGGCCCCATCTACCTTATTCTTGTACCACTCCCCTCCGTACACACTGCACATACAAGCAAACCAGATGACTGGCCATTTCGCAAGCATACTTTGTTGTTTCCTTCCTCTTGTTTACAGTGTTACCTGAAGGACTTGCTCTCACCAAACTCCACTCACCCCAATGTTCCCTGCCCTTCTAGAACCCTCTTCAAGACCCCTATGAAGCCTTTCCTGAGAGTACTTTGTAATCTTCTCTTAACACCTAACATTTTAAACCTAGGGTGATGATTATCTGGATACTCCTCCAAGGTCTTTCCCCACAATCATTTCTGAACTGTAAGCTTTGACACAGTGCACCCTGTCCAAGTTCATGTCATATACTATTCACAGTTATACCTTACACATATAAGGGATGATATGATTACTTATTAAATTAACTGTAAGACACATTGCATTTTGGCAAATTTTAATAAATAACTTTGTTCCTTTGTGATAAATTGAGAATAGGCTTTGCCATCAAGTTTGGGTCCTAACTCTACCACTTACTAACTGTGCATCTTTCAGTAAGTAACTTCACTGTCCAAGCTTAAGTTCTCCCATTCCTAAATCACGGGTTGCTAAAGCAGATAAAATGTCTGTCCTCATAAAATGAGTCCTAAGGGACTCAACAGATATTCAGATATTTCCCTTCTCTTCCCCCTGTATCAAAGCTTATATAACCTAACTCACTGTGGTAAATTAAAAATCTTATTCATAACCATACTTAGGTCCATACTTTAGCAACTATAAAATATACTCACTTTGATATATTCAGCAGAATCTGGCTCAAACTGGGCAACACAGAGATTGAGGACATCAGCATACCGGTCCTGGCTGTACATGATCTAAAACCACACAGCAGAGTTGGAATTAGATGAGAACACAAAATTTCGAACCCTGTCCTGATATGACAGCACATCTGCATGCCCATAAAGAGGTATGCAGAAATAACACAGGCTTTGTAACTGTCACACACGGATTTAAATCCCAGCTAAATCAATTATAGATGACCCTAGTTTAGTTGTTACTAGAAATGTTTATCTCTGTTTATCAAGGCCAAATGCACTGTAACACAAAAACCAACTGGTTCAACAAATAAACCATCACCACTGACTATGAAGCCAAAGTCACTCTACCTTAAGATTTTCTTCCTTGAAAATTATTGGTGTCAAAACTCTACGACCTTCTTTTGGGAAATAAATTTGTATCACTCGGTCCCGTTCTTCCCAGGATGCTTTGCGTAGCGTCCCACTTGGTTCTCTGACAACAATAAAACGCTCCTGTAATAGAAAACAAAATCAAGGATGAGTTTGTGAGGACTTATTTTTAGTTCCAATGTTCCACTAAACACTATCATAGGATGTAATGATTTGTAATCGACAATATAAAATCCAACTGGGAAACATAAACTGCAATTGTGTATGATTTGAATGATAATTTTAAACCTCAAAGACTTGCCAAGATTTGATCTGATACTTCCTTCATTAATCACTGCCGGGCTGCTGACAGAAATCTAAAATGAAAGTATTTACTAAGTGCCAATTATGGTCCTAAACTGGGTTCAATACATAAAATGGCTTAGCTAAAAAAAGCTGATCTGAGATTCATCAAAGTCCATTTCAGAGGAAAGATGCTTTAAGACCTTTCAAATTGTTTACTTTCCCCCATCCGAAGGTTTCACCTAAACAGACATTACTACTTTATGATCTACTTTTATCAGGATTAAAGGAACAAACCCAAGAATTAGTCTTAACTCTGCACCTCTGATTCCTCATACTGGCATGAGACATCAATGTGTCCTGTAGACTCGTTCGCCTGCCTCTTAATCTCACTCTTCCAACTGCCAAATCCCAGACCGTGAGAAAGCTTCCTCCTCCAAATTCCGCCCACTGCTTGTACCACCCAACTGGCAATTTACCATGTGCAAGATTCTCGACATCTCAGATATTGTTACAGAACTGGAAAAGGGAAGAGCTGTGGGTTATAATTCTTTGCAATACCCAGTGACTTACATAGAGCTTGGCACATAACAGATAACTGATACACATCTGATTAATGTTTAAATTAACCAGATGGTACTATCAACTTTTCAGAGGTACACAAGAGTCTCTGAATGTATTTTGAGGATAATACAAATTATCAAGCACTGCAAATAGACAAAAATACTTCACATGCCAAAATAACAAAAGTGTTCCTCCAGTGGATTTTGGGAATTTGAATTCCAAGTTCCTTTCTCCCTCTTGGGTTATAGAAGTTCCCACAACCAGCCTTCACAGCACTGCAAATATAGAGTAAAGCACCCCAAAGCAAAAATTATAATTGAAACTCTCTGATCCCTTTTCCTTATGTCAGGTATACAGGTGATGTACAGACATGGACATGCTCAAATCAGGTCTTCCAACCAGAATCATATATGATAAAAAGATAATAGGGTGTGGACCTTCTCCCAACCCTAGCAGTATGTAGTATTCTTCTGCATCTTGTGAGCTGAACTGTAAATTACTGTCTTTCTACTCTTACTTGAAAAGGCTGAAAAACAAAACTGCTGTGTTTTATGAGTGCCAGAGTGTTCCTCTGGAACTGGCAATCAAGGGAAGAGGAGTTAAGAGAATAAAAACTACAACAGCAGCAGTGGTGCTGCCAGAAAATTATCGGGGGACATCTCCCATTCTTACTGCAAATTCTGGAAAGTGAAAGTCCTTTGGGAAGTCTGGGTTTTTGTAATCATCAAGAATTTATAGAAAACCAGATTAAAGATGGTGGCATAAGAAGTGTGACAGAAACCTCCACCCAAAACCACATATAACAAGAAAATACAGCAAATACACCTAATCCTGAAAGAACAACCAGAAAGACTGCTTATATCTGGGGAAAAGTGAAGACCCCATGAAAAAGGGTAAAGTAGCAAAGTCGTGATCCGGCGGGACCCAAGCCCTTCCCTGATGCCAGCTCACTGGTGGGAGGAAGAGAAATGGAACAGGGAGGGGTCAGAAGCCTAGGACTGCTGGACACCCAGCCCTGGAGATCTGCTCTGGGAGCATGAACCTACATTACACGGTGCTCTGGAGACTAGTGTGGTTGGAAAGCTAAGACAGGTGGAATACTCAGAGAGACTGAGATTCCAGCCTCTTGTGGAGAACAGGTACCCACAACCAACCACTCCAGGATAAAAGAAAGACAGGCACTTTGAAAGACTTCCAACAGTGAGAGGGCAGCTAAAGGTACAAGGATTACACAGAGCTTGCTCCTCAGGAGAAAGGGCAGGAGGACAAAATCGTACTGGCACACTCAACCCAACAGGTTGGGAACTTTCAGGAGCTTTAGACGCTCCATTCTTCTGGCTGGTGATGCAGGCTGAGGCACCCCACTGCAATATGATGCCTGCCACTCCTTCCTTCCGAGCTGGCATCGGTTTGAAAACATCCTACCCCCGCCATTGCTCCAGGCCAGCCAGAGGGCAGCCCAGGTACAGGGGCATAACCCAGAGCCTCCTCCCTGTGTTCTTGGCCCACTGGCCCTGGCAGTGGACGCAGGCACTGCAGCCAGGAAGCAGGAAAGAGCTCTTTCCTCCCAGCGAGCACTGGCACCTGCTCGCCTATGACACCCCGCCATTGCTCCAGGTGCTGGGCAGCTCCTGAGAGTAGAGCTTCTGGAGCACTAGAGGGTGTAACCTACACAAAGTTATTATTCCATAGGAATCATTACAAATATGAAATGGCAAAAGAATCTGGTACAAACCAAATCCCACAAACACGAAAAAGAGGGCTAAGTGAAACTGAAATCACCAATCTCCTGATAAAGATTTCAAAATAAAAATCATAAACATGCCCACAGAGCTACAGAAAAATATTCAAGACCTCAGGGGGACGTCAAGAGATAGAAACTTTGAAAAACATAGCGTCCAAAATGAAACATACTATGGAGGGATTTAAAAGCAGAGTAGATGAGGTAGAGGAGATGGTAAATGGAATAGAAATTAGAGAACAGGAATACAAAGAAGCTGAGGCACAGAGAGAAAAACGGATCTCTAGGAATGAAAGAATATTAGAACTGTGTGACCGATCCATACGTTACAATATTTGCATTATAGGGGAAACAAAAGAACAAGAGAGAAAAAGGAATAGAAAGTGTCTTTGAGGAGGTAAGTGCTGAGAACTTCCCCAATGTGGCGAAGGATTCGTTTTTCAGGCCATGGAAGTGCACAGATCTCCCAACACAAGGGACTCAAGGAACAAAACACCAAGCCATATAAAAATTAAAAGGGCAAAGATCAAAGACAAGGACAGAGTATTAAAAGCAGCAAGAGAGAGAAAAAAGATCACATACAAAGGAAAACCCATCAGGCTACTGTTAGACTTCTCAGCAGAAATCTTACAGCCAGACAGAAGTGGCGTGATATATTTAATGCAGTGAAGCAGAAGGGCCTCAAACCACGAATACCCAGAAAAATCATCATTTAAATTTGAAGCAGGGATTAAACAATTTCCAGATAAGCAAAAGACAAGAAAAGTTACCTCCCATAGACCATCTCTACAGTGTATTTTGGAGGGACTGCTATGGATGGAAGTGCTGCTCCTAAGGCTAAATAGCTGTCACCAGAGAAAATAAAACCCCAGTAAAGGAAATAAACCAATTAATTGCTAAGCAAATGCAAAATTAAATCAACTACCCACAAAGTCAGTTAAGGGGTACGCAAAGAGCACAGAATATGGCATGTAACATATAAAGAGTGAAGGAAGAAGGAAGAAAAAAAAAGAACCTTTAGATTGTGTTTGAAATAGCTTAATAAGGGAGTTAAGTTAGACTGTTACATAGTAAAGAAGCTACCCTTGAACCTTGGTAACCACAAATCTAAGCCTGCAATGGCAATAAGTACGTATGCATTGATAATCACCCTAAATGTAAATGGACTGAATGCACCAATCAAAAGACACAGAGTTACTGAATTCAGGATAAAAAAACAAGACCCATCTATATGCTGCCTACAAGAGACTCATTTCAAACCCAAAGACACACACAGACTGAAAGTGAAGGGATGGAAAAAGGTATTTCATGCAACTAATAGGGAGATAAAAGCAGGAGTTGCAGTACTTGTATCAGACCAAATAGACTTCAAAACAAAGAAAGTCACAAGAGACAAATCATAATGATAAAGGGGTCAGTCCAACAAGAGGCTATAACCATTATAAATATCTATGCACCCAACACAGGAGCACCTACATATGTAAAACAAATACTAACAGAATTAAAGGGGGAAATAGAATGCAATGCATTCATTTAAGGAGACTTCAACACACCACTCATTCCAAAGGACAAATCAACCAGACAGAAAATAAGTAAAGAGACAGAGACGACGAACAACGTATTAGAACAGATGGACCTAACGGACATCTACAGAACACTCCACTCAAGCAGCAGGACACACATTCTTCTCAAGTGCACATGGAACATTTTCAAGAATAGATCATATACTAGGCCACAAAAAGAACCTCAAAAAATTCAGAAGGATTGAAATTGTACCAACCAGCTTCTCAGACCACAAAGGATATGAAACTAGAAATAAATTATGCAAAGCAAACAAAAAGCCCACAAACACATGGAGGCTTAACAACAGGATCCTAAATAATCAATGGATCAATGAGCAAATCAAAACTGATAAAGCAATATATGGAGACAAATGAAAACAAGAATTCAACAATGCAAAAGCTGAGGGACACAGCAAAGGCCATGTTAAGAGGGAACTATATTGCAATACAGGCTTACCTGAGGAAAGAACAATCCCACATGAATGGTCTAAACTCACAATTAATGACACTAGAAAAAGAAGAACAAGTGAGGCCCAAAGTCAGTAGAAAAAGGGACATAAAGATCAGAGCAGAGATAAATAAAATAGAGAAGAATAAAATAAAAGAATTTATGAAACCAGGAGCTGGTTCTTCAAGAAAATAAAATAGGCAAACCCCTAGCCAGACTTACCAAGAAAAAGAGAGAGTGTACACACACAAACAGAATCAGAAATGAGAAAGGAAAAATCAATATGGACACCACAGAAATACAAAGAATTATTAGAGAATACTATGAAAAATTACATGCTAACAAATTGGATAACCTAGAAGAAATGGACAACTTTCTGGAAAAATACAACCTTCTAAGACTGACACAGGAAGAAACAGAAAATCTGAACAGACTGATTACCAGCAATGAAATTGAACTGGTAATCAAAAACTACCTAAGAACAAAAGTCCTTACCAGATGGCTTCACCGCTGAATTTTATCATATATTTAGAGAAGACCTAATACCCATCCTCCTCAAAGTTTTCTAAAAAATAGAAGAGGAGGGAATACTTCCAAATTCATTCAATGAGGACAGCATCACTCTAATACCAAAACTACAAAGACACTACAAAAAAAGAAAATAACAGACCAGTATTCCAGATGAACATAGATGCTAAAATACTGAATAAAATATTAGCAAACCAAATTCAAAAATACATCAAAAAGATCATCCATCATGATCAAGTAGGATTTATTCCAGGGATGGTACAATATTCAAAAATCCACCAACATCATCCACCACATCAACAAAAAGGAAAAAAATCAGATAATCATCTCCATGGATGCTGAAAAAGCATTTGACAAAATTCAACATCCATTCATGATAAAAACTCAACAAAATAGGTTTAAAGGGGAAGTACCTCAACATAATAAAGACCATATACAACAAACCCATAGCCAACATCATACATAACAGCAAGAAGCTGAAAGCTTTTCCTTTAATATCAGGAACAAGACAAGGATGCCCACTCTCACCACTTTTATTCAACATAGTACTGGAGGTCCTCACCATGGCAATCAGACAACACAAAAAAATAGAAAGCCTCTAGATTGGTAAGGAAGAAGTTAAACTGCCACTGTTTGCAGATGACATGATATTGTACATAAAAAACCCTAAAGAATCGACTCCAAAACTTCTTGAACTAATAACTAAATTCAGCAAAGTTGCAGGATACCAAATTGTTACACAGAAATAGAAATCTGCTGCATTTCTACATACTAATAATGTATTAGCAGAAAGAGATATCATGAAAACAACTCCATTTATAATTTTATCAAAAAGAATAAAATACCTAGGAATAAACCTAACCAAGGAGATGAAGGACCTATACCCTGAAAACTACAAGACACACTTTAGAGAAATCAAAGAAGACACCAATAAACCAATAAATGGAAATACATTCTATGCTCATGGATAGGAAGAGTTAATATTGTCAAAATGGCCATCCTGCCTAAAGCAATCTACAGGTTCAATGCAATCCGTATCAAAATACAAACGGCATTCTTTATCAAAGTAGAATAGCTCTAAATTTCATATGGAACCACAAAAGACCCCGAATAGCCAAAGCAATCCTGAGAAGGAAGAATAAAGCTGGGGGTATTACACTCCCTGACTTCAAGCTCTACTACAAAGCCACAGTAATCAAGATAATTTGGTACTGGCACAAGAACACACCCACAGATCAATGGAACAGAATAGAGAGCCCAGATACAAACCCAAGCACATATGGTCAATTAATATATGATAAAGGAGTCATGGATATACAGTGGACAAAAAGCAGCCTCTTTAACAACTGTGTTGGCAAATCTGGACAGTGACATATAAGAGAATGAAACTGGATTATTGTCTAACTCCATACACAAAAGTAAAGAGGAAATGGATCAAAGACCTGAATGTACGTCATGAAACCACAAAACTCTTAGAAGAAAACACAGGCAAAAATCTTTGAATATAAACATGAGCAGATTTTTTCTGGGTAAGGAAAACAAAAATAAAAATGAAAAAATGGGACTACATCAAACAAAAATCTCTACAGCAAAGGACAACATCAGTACAACACCATCAGTAGAACGAAAAGGCATCCTAGTAAGGGAGAATATATTTTTGTAAACAACATCCTAAATATATAAAGAACTCACATGCCTCAACATCCAAAAGGCAAATATCCTGATTAAAAAATGGGCAGAAGATATGAACAGACACTTCTCCAAAGAAGAAATGCAGATGGCCAACAGGAACATGAAAAGATGCTCCACATCGCTATCAGTAAAATGCAAATTAAAATCACAATGAGATATCACCTCACACCAGTTAGGATGGCCAACATCCAAAAGACAAGGAACAACAAATGCTGGTGAGGAAGCGGAGAAAGGGGAACCATCCTACACTGTTGGTGGGAATGTAAATTAGTTCAACCACTGTGGAAAGTAATATCGAGGTTCCTCAAAAAACTAAAAATAGAAATACCATTTGACGTGGGAATTCCACTCCTAGGAATTTACCCAAAGAAAACAAGATCCCAGATTCAAAAAGACATATGCACCCCTATGTTTACTGCAGCCCTATTTACAATAGCCAAGAAACGGAAGCAACCTAAGTGTCCATCAGTAGATGAATGGATAAAGATATAAACAGTGGAATATTATTTAGCCATAAGAAGAAAACAAATCCTACTATTTGCAACAACATGAATGGAACTAGAGGGTATTTTGCTCAGTGAAATAAGCCAGGTGAAAAGACAAGTACCAAATGATTTCACTCATTTGGAGTCTAACAACAAAGCAAAACTGAAGGAACAAAATATCCAGAGACTCACAGACTCCAAGAAGGGACTAGAGGTTACCAAAGGGAAGGGGTTGGGGAGAGTGAGTGGGGAGGGAGGGAGAAGGGGATTAAGGGGCATCATGATTGACACACATGGTATGTGTAGGTGGGGGGTGGGGGGTCACAGGGAAGACAGTGTAGCCCAAAGACGACAAGTAGTGACTGGCATCTTGCTTCACTGATGGGCAGTGACTATGGTCGGGTATGTGTGGGGGACTCGATAATATGGGTGAATGTGGTAACCACAATTTTGCTCATGTGAAATCTTCATAAAATTGTATATCAATGATACCTTAATAAAAATATATAATTGGCACATTAAAAAAAAGAACTTACAGGAAAGAAATCCTCAGTCTTTTCAAAAAGCTTTAGCTAAGGAAGTGAAATGGGCAGAAAGAATCCCTTTTCCCTTTGCCTTTAGGATTTTTGTCTGTTTGTGGTTTGGGCTGGGTTTCTGTCTGAAAAACCCTTATTCTGTCTTAGCACACCTGTCTCTTTCTTTGCAATGTGTAATACACAGCGTCCATAATCTACAGGGAAATGACAACATGATGATGTGGGACTGGTCTGCATTTCTCTTCTTCCTTATGCTGTATCTTCCAGAAGAATTTCACCGAGTCACAGGAACTCTGGCTTGGAAGATCCAGAGACAGCTAGTCACATGATGTGACCATCCTTCTTCAGACCCAACTCCACACAGTATTTCAAATAACGATCATTTTGCAATTGGACATATACTCACCCGGTGTGGTATACTATATGATATATCAGTAAACACGTATTTGGCTGTTTCTGTTCCTTCCAATATCTTATCTTCAGCTAATACATCATTTATTGGTGCTCGCTCTTCCAACACTGGTGGCATTTTTAGTCGCACTTTAGCTGCCTCAATTGCCTGTCTTGTAGCCTAATGAAATAAAATATTTCTTAAGGAAAGCCACAAGGTTACAGACCAAAAGGATGCTCTCACAAAACCAATACTAATCAAAAATGCCAAGGACTGCAAACAGAAGAAGCTGTAGCCACAAATCAGTGACTAAAAAGTCAAACTTGGCCCCTGGGCCCTAGCCTTTGCCTCAGTGGTATGGGTGAGAGCACCAGCTACAAGCTCAGTTATTCTCACAGCAGCAAAGGAATGCTGAGACAGAACCAGACCAGAAAAGGAGCTTGAAATAGAACAAAGGATTTCATTTACTGTGTGCTTACTATGTGCCATATAGTGTTCAAATATTCTGAATATGTTGGGCTCATTTAGTGCCTACAGCTATCTAATGAGCTAGGTGAGGCTGTTCTCATTTTATGGGAGATAAAACAGGCAAACAATTGTTAAATAAATTGGTAGAAAGTTGCAACCTGGGATTTAACCCAGGCAACTCCACTGCAGAGCGCATGCTCTTAACCACTGACCACAGCACTCCATGCCATATATATATATATACACACATACAGTGATTACCTCAGAGAGGAGAAACGGGGGCTTTCACTCTTCATGTGACACATTATGGGATATTTACATTTTTTGCTGTAACAATAAGTTACTTTTAAATCAGAAAGAGGAGCAATAATGCTTAATATATTGATATATCAAAGTATTTTGCACACAGCACTCAATGCCCATGACCCAGGACACTGGTGCCTGCAGCAGGACGCTGTTCAGCAAGTTCTCATAACCTCACTAAAGCTTTGGCCTCAAAGCAGCTCACAACAGATGACTCTCCAGGAAGGAAGCTGGGCAAGGAGGACAAAGCAAACATGCTCAAGCTGGTATCAGAGCAGAAGAGGCTCTGCTTGCTCCCTGCTCTTTGCCTGTCTGCTCACATTTCTCAGTTCTACACCTGGAACTCCCCCTCATTAGTGCCTGTGGAAGAGCAGCTATCAGCATCTGGAGGAGCCTCTGGGAATCTGTTTAACCTTTTAAACACAGGCATTCTCCCTGTACTCCTGTGTGCACATACCTCTTCCAACTGTGCCTGGGTCATCAGCTTATAGGTTGGTGGCTTCAGTTCTTGCACAGCTGGCTTAAAAACTTTCTGCAAATTCAAGCCTGTCATCTTGATGAGTATGCTCTGGACTTCTTCATCCATAAATGTAGGTTTCTTGATCTCTGAGCTACCAGATTCTGCTAAAATGAATTTTAGAAAATAAGAGCAAAAATGACAAGGCCAGTAAGACCTCTAAATAGAAAAGATAATAAAAATGATTAACACAATGTCTACTTCAGTATGTATAATGTTAATACTATGAGATTCATTTATTTAAAATTTATTGAGCATTCACTATGATGAGAATACAGTTTCTGCCAAAAAGAAACTCAAAATCTAGAGGACAAACAGGAAAAAAGTAATGTAATAATAATAATAATAATAATGGTTGCTACCATCTACAGAGTTATCTCCTACATCCCAGGCATGACATTTTCAGGTACGCTTACAATTGATATCCCAATTTTATAAACAAGGATAGTGGAATCTGCCTGAAGACAACTAGCTAAGTAAGAGTCAGGATTTAAACCAAGATTTGTCTGTTTCTAGAGGCTAGATCAATTCCAATCTACCAGGGTACTCCTCATTGTAGTGCTATGAGGGGGTTGTATGACTACAGAGGAGGGAATTAAACTTAGCTTGGGAGCAGAGGTCATGGCAGGGTCAAAGAAGGCCTCCCAGGGGCCTAAACAGGGGAAAAGAAAAGGGAAGGAAACTCTAGTCTGAGGGGTTGCAGCTTTAGGAAAAACAGGCCTGGATCACTGGACATGATACTGAAAAGGTCATATGGTGTCATGGAAGAGCCTTGGACAGGAGAGGAGACCCAGATCTCAGCTCTGCCTTGTGTCGTTTGCCTGTCCCTTTGCCTAACTTCTGTTTGCATCTCCATTAGGAAAAGGGGAGGGTGGTCATTCCTTCGCAGTCACCTACCTCTTCCTCTGCCAGTCCCATAACTGCCGGTGCATCTTAAGAATTCTGAACTGCGTCCTCCTCTCCCTCCTCACATTCTTGCTGGATGATCCCTAGCCTCCTGTAACTATAATTACTTTTATATGCTGCAGACTCAAAAATCTGAATCTCTAGCCAAGATAATCAATCCAGCTACCCAACGGTCATGTCACATGCACAGCAATATGGCCAAAGCAGGACCCGTGAACTTTTTCCTGTCTCAAACCTGCTGTATCTATTGTTCCCTATCTTAGCAGCATGCAAAAGGTCATGTGGGCCAGAAACCTTACAGTCATTCCTGACTTCCCCTTTACTCAACACATCTAGCCAACAGCAATACCAACAATAAAAGTAACAATATCAGCTAACATTTGCAAGATATTCACTATGTGCTAATGCTTACTCAGCTAAGTACTTTACATTATTAGCACATTTAATCCCACCAACAACCTCATAAGTACTGTGATTATCTCCAGTTTACAAAAAAGGATACTGACACAGAAAATACTACCTGCTATAACTTCTAAATCTGTTTAATCCATCATGGCCATCCTCATCTCTAGCCTAAGCTTCTAACAGTCTCTCAGCCTCCATTCTGATTCCACTTTAGACCATTCTCCACAGAACAACCAGAGTAATCTCTTAAAAATGACAGGAAAGTGTTAATAAAACTTAAGAATTGGTTCTTTGAAAAGACAAAATTGACATTTAGCCAGACTAATGAAAAGAGAAAAGATCCAAACCAACAAAATTACAAATGAAATAGGAGACATTACAACTGATATCACAAAAATACAAAGGATCACAACAGGCTTCTATGAACAACTATATGTCAACAAACTGGATAGCCTGGCAGAAATGAAAAAATTCTTAGAAGCATAAGACCAACCAAAACTGAACAAGAAGAAATTTAATCATCATTAAGCTGGCCTTACAAGAAATGTTAAAGGGACTTCTTTAAGCAGAAAACACCATAACTAGAAGAAAATTATGAAAGGAAAAAAATTCCACTGGAAAACCAAACACACAGTAAAGGTGAATCAATCACTTATAATGCTAGTATGAAATTCAAAAGACAGAGGTAGTAAAGTCAATTAAGTACACAAAAATGAGTCAAGGGACACGCAAAATTAAAAGTTATAAAATAGGACATCATATACATAAAACATGGAAGGGAAAATAATAAAAAGAGGAGTGCTTTTTGAATGTATTTGAACTTAAACAACCAACAATCTCATACAGACTGTACATACATGTAGGATACTATATAGAAACCTCAGGTTACCACAAACCGAACATAATAAAAACACAAAAATTAAAGAAAGGAATCAAAGCCTAACGCTAAAGAAAGTCATCAGATCACAAGAAAGCAAGAGAAAGAACTAAGAACTACAAAAACAACCAGAAAACAATGAACAAAATAACAATAAACACATCCCTAGTAATAATTACTTTAAATGTAAACAGATTAAATGCTTCAATCAAAAGACACAAGGTGACTAGATCAATTAAAAAACAAGATTAAGCTGTATGCCTACAAGAGACTCACTTCAGACCTAAAGACACACACAGACTAAATGAGAAGGGATAGAAAAAGATACTCCATGCAAACAGAAGAGAAAAAAACAAACTAGTATAGGAATACTTAGACAAAACAGACTTCAAAACAAGGACTATAACAAGAGATAAAGAATGGCATTACAAAACAATAAAGGAATCAATCCCTCAAGAGGATCTAACAATTGTAAATACACCCCCAACATAGCACCTAAATATATAAAACAAATATTGACAGATATAAAAAAAGACATAGACAGTATAAAATAATAATAGGGGATTTTAACACACCACTTAACAGCAATGGACAGATCATCCAGACAGAAAACCAGTAAGGAAACAAGTGGCATTGAATAAAGTATTAGGAAGATGGACTTAACAGATATATGCAGAACATTATATCCTAAAACAGCAGAATACACATTCTTTTCAACTGCACATGGAACATTCTCTAAGATAGATAACTGTTAAGCCACAAAACAAGTCTCAATAAATTCAGTAAAAGACTGAATTCCTATCAACCATCTTTGCCAACTACAGAGATATGAAGCTAGAAGGAAAAAAAATGGAAAACAAACACATGGAGGCCAAACAACATGCTACTAGAAAGCCACAGGGTCGATGCAGAAATCAAAGAGGAAATCAAAACATACCTGGAGACACATGAAAACAGAAACAGTTCAAATCCTTTGGGACACAGCAAAAGCAATTCTAAGCAGTAAGTTTATAGCAATGTATGTCTACCTCAAGAAACAAGAAAAGGCCCAAATAAGCAGTCTACCCTTACACCTACAGAAACTAGAAAGTGAAGAACAAATCCCAAAGTTAGCAGAAGGAAGAGTAGAAATGAATGAAATAAAGACCAAAAAAGAAAAAGAAAAATAGAAAAGATCAATGAAACTAAGAGCTGTTTCCTTGAAAACATAAAATCAATAAACCTTTAGCCACACTCATCAAGAAAAAAACAGCACTCAAACAAAATCAGAAATGAAACAAAAATTACAACAGATACCACAGAAATACAAAAGATTGTAAGACATTATTACAAAAAATTGCATGCCAACAAAATGGATAAATTTCTAGAAAAATACAATCTTCCAATACTGAATAAGGAATAAAAAAATCTTAACAGGGCCATTACCAATAACAAAACTGAGTCAGTAATCAAGATAATCCCAACAAATAAAAGAGAAGAACTAAATGGCTTTCACAGGTGAATTCTACCAAATATTTAAAGATGAGTTAACTCCTATCCCTGTCAAGCTATTCCAAAAGGAAGAAATGCTTCCAAATGATTCTCAAAAGTTGCAAACCAGCATTACCCTGATACCAAAACCAAAGACACTACAAAAAAAGAAAATTACAGAACAATATCCTCAGTGAACATGGATGCAAAAATCCTCAACAAAATATTAGCACACCAATCTAAAAAAATCATTAAAAGGATCATTCACCACAATTAAGTGAGAATTATTCCAGGGACACAAGAATGGTTCAACATGATACACCACATTAACAAAAGGATAAAACTCATATGAACATCTCAATAGATGCAAATCTGACAAAACTGGACATCCATACTCTCAACAAGTATAGAAGGAACATACCTCAACACAATAAAGGTCATATATGATAAACCCACAGCTAGCATCATACTCAATATTGTCATTATTTGCAGATGACAAAATACTATACAGAATATACACTAAAGACTACACTAAAAAACTACCAGAACTAAAAAGTGGATTCAGTAAAGTTGCAGGATACAAAATCATATACAGAAATATGCTGCATTTCTATCACACTAATAACAAACTAGCAGCAAGAAAAATTAAGAAAACTATCCCACTTATAATTGCATCAAAAATAAAAAAATATCCAAGAATAAGTTTAATCAAGGAAGCGAAAGAAAAGTTGTTTTCTGAAAACTGTAAGACATTGATGAAACAAACTGAAAGATAAAGATACATCATGCTTATGTACTGGAAGAATTAATACTATTAAGATGTCCATACTTTCCAAACCAATCTACAGATTCAGTGCAATCCCTATCAAAATACCAATGCCATTTTTTACAGAAAAAATAATCCTAAAACTTGTATAGAACTTTGCACAAAAGATCCTGGATAAACAAAGCAATCTACCGAACAAAGTTAGAGATACCACACTTCTGATTTCAAACTATACTAACAAAACTATAACCAAAACAGTATGGTAGTGGCACAAAAGCAGATTCATACATCAAGGGAAAAGAAGAGTCTAGAAATAAACCCACACTTACATGGTCATTAACATATGACAAAGGAGGCAAGACTATACAATGAGGAAAAGAGTCTCTCTTCAATAAATGGTGTTGGGAAAACTGGACAGCCACATATGAAAGAATGAAACTGGACCACTTTCCTACACCATACACAAAAATAATCTCATGGGACTACATCAAACTAAAAAGCACCTGCACAGTAAAAGAAACTATCAACAAAACAAAAAGGCACCCTACTGAATGGGAGAATATATTGGCAAATGACATATTTGGTAAGGGGTTAAAATCCATAATATATAAAAAACTCATACAACCCAACACCAAAAATATATATATATAATTTAAAAATGGGCAAAGACCTGAACAATTTTCCAAAGACAATCAGATGCCCAACATACATGAAAAGATGCTTAACATCTCTAAACAAAGAAATGCAAATCAAAATCACAATGAAATACCAGTTCATACCAGTCAGAATGGCTAGTATCAAAAAAATAAGAAATAACAAGTGTTGACAAGAATGTGGAGAAAAGGGAACTCTCATGCATTGTTGGTGAGAATGTAAACTGGTGCAACCACTATGGAAAACAGTATGGAGTTCCTCAAAAAATTAAAAATGAAATGCCATATGATTTAGTAATTCTACCTTTGGGTACTTACCTGAAGAAAACAAAAGCACTAATTTGAAAAGATATATGCATCACTATATTCATAGCAGCACTACTTATAATAGCCAAGTTACAGACACAACCTAAGTGTCCACCAATAGATGAACACATAAAGATTAGGTATATATAAACAATGGAATATTATTCAGCCATCAGAGATAATGAAATCTTGCCATTTGTGACAACATGGATACCTAGAGAGTATTATGCTAAGTAAAATAAGTCAGAGATAGACAAACATCATATGATTTCACTTATATGTGGAATAGAAAACAAAACAAACAAACAAAAACCCAGAAACAGACTCACAAATAAAGGGAACTGATGGTTGCCAGAGGAGAGAGGGGTAAGGTTTAGGCAAAATAGATGGAAGGGATTAAATGGTACAAACTTCCAGTTATAAAATAAATAATTCACAGGGATGAAAACTACAGCATAGCAATATTCAGTAATACTGTAATAACTTTGTATGGTGACAGATGGTAACTACACTTATTGTGGTGAGCATTCTGTTATGTATATAAATATCAAATCACTATGTTGTACACCTAAAACTGATATATATGTCACTATGTTTCAATAAATTTTGTTTTAAAAAAGACTGAATCAGGAAGATACAGAAAATCTTAACAGACCAATTACTAGTAAAGGGACTGAACCAGTAATAATAAATATCCCAATGAAGAAATACCCAGGACCACACAACTTTACAGGTGAATTTACCAAACACTTAAAAAATAATTAATGCCAATATTTCCCAAACTCTTCCAATAAACTGAACAGGAAGGACTATTCCCAAACTCATTTTATGAGATAAGCACAACATGCACTGAACATTGATGTGATACATCACATTAACAGAATGAAGGAAAAAAATTACATTATTTCAACAGATGCAGAAAAAGCACTTGACAAAATTCAATATCTGTTGATGACAAAAAACAAATGAGATATAGAAGGAACATACCTCAACATAATAAAGGCCACATATAACAAATCTACAGCTAACATCATACTCAATGGTCAAAAGTCCTTCCTCTAAGTTTAGGAACAAAACAAGGATACCCACTCTCACCACTCCTATTCAACATAATTCTGGAAGTACTAGTCAGAGCAATCAGGCAAGAAAAAAATGAAAGGTATCAGACCTGAAAAAGAAGAAGTAAAATTGCCTCTATTTGAATATTTATACCTAAAAATCCTAAAAACTCCATCCAAAAAAAACCATTAGATCTAATCCACAAATTCAGATGCTGTAAAATTAACATGCAAAAATCACTAACATTTCTATACACTAACAAGAAATTATCTTACAACAGCATCAAAAACAATAAAATATACTTAGGAATAAATTTAACTTAGGAGATGAAAGATCTCTATACAAAAACTACAAGACACTGATGAAAGGAATCTGAAGAAGACACAAATAAATGGAAAGGTAACCATTATTGGATCTTTTCTTATCCTTCTTTATCAGAAAGGACTGAAAGAACTAATATTGTCCAAATGTTCATAATATCCAAAGCCATCTATAGGTTCAATGCAATTCCTATCAAGATTTCAATAGCATTTTTTTCAGAAACAGAAAAAAAATCTTACAATTTATATAGAATTATTACACACCCTGAATAGACAAGGCAATCCTGACAAAGAACAAACTGGGAGTCCTCACAGTTCTTGATTTCAAGCTATAATTTATGAAACTACAGTCATAAAAATGGTATGGTACAGGCATAAAAAGAGACACATAGACCGATGGGACAGAATTGAGAGCCCAGAAATAAATCCATGCAAACACAGCTAATATTTGACAAGGGAGCCAAGAATACTCAATAGAGAAAAGATAGTATCTTCATTAAACAGTGCCAGGAAAATTGGATATTCACATGTAAAAGAATAAAAGTAGACCCCTCACAAAAATACAGCACTCTCAAAAATAAACTTGAAATGGAGTTAAGACTTAAATTTAAAACCAGAAGCAATAAAACTAGAAGAAAACATAGGAAAAAATCTCCTTTAAATGGGTCTTGGCAATGATATTTTGGATATGGCACTTAAAGCACTAGCAACAAAAGCAAAAATAAACAAGCGGGACTACATCAAACTAAAAAGCTGCTGTAAAGCAAAAGAAACAAGCACCACCACCCGCACCCCCCCCCCCAAAAGGACAACCTATATACTATGAGAAAAAACATTTGCAAACTATATAACTGTTAAGGGACAAATATCCAAAATAAATAAAGAACTCATACAACTAACAGCAAAAAAAAAAAAAACTCAATTTAAAAATGGGCAGAGTACTTAAATACACATTTTTCCAGACTATATATGTATGGCCAATAGGTACATGAAAAGGTAATTAACATCATTAATCATTAGAGAAATGCAAATCAAAACCACAATGAGATATCACCTCATATTTGTTAGAATGGCTATCATCAAAAAGACAAGGGATAATAAATGCTGATAAGGAAGTGAAGAAAGGTATCACTTGTGCACTGTTGTTGGGATTGTGAACTGGTACAGCCACTACAGAAAACAGTATGGAGCTTCCTCAAAAATTAAAAATATAACTACCATACAATCCAGTAATTCTACTTCTGTGACTGTATCTGAAGGAAATGAAACCACTATGTCAATTCGATAACTGCACCCCCATGTTCATGTTAGCATTATTTACAATAGCCAAGACATGAAAACAACTAAGTGTCCATTGACAGATGAATGGATAAAGAAGATGTGTTATATGTGTACAATGGAATATTAGCCATAAAAAGGAGGACATCCTGCATTTATGACAAAATGGCTGGGCCTTAAGGGCATTATGCTAGAAAGGCAAATATTGAATGATCTCACTTACAGGTAGGAAAAAAAAATTCACTGAAAAAGAGAGATTTTCATTATCAGAAGAAGTGGGTAGAGGGACAGGAGAAACTGAATAAAGGTGGTCAAAAGGTACAAACTTCCAGTTATAAGAAAAATAAGTACTAGGGATGTAATGTACAACATGATGACCGTAGTTAACATTACTGTATATGAGATTATATATTAACATTACAGTTATACATTATGGAATATATGCGATTAATAGAGTAAAACATAAGAGTTCTCACAAGGAAAAAAAATTATTTTTTGTATCTATATGAGAGGATGTAAACCAAACTTATTGTGGCAATAATTTCATGATGTATGTCAAATCATTATGTTGTACACTTTAAACTTATACACTGCTGTATGTCAATTATATCTCAATAAAACTGTAAAAATTTGTTCCTAATTTTTGAAAATTGTAATCAGTTTCGTGCCATGCTTAAAACTCACGAATGACTTCCAACATCATTTAGAGAAAAAATGAAGGTGGTTTGCTTACTTCTCTGTGTTTCCCCACTAGACTGTTACTACAATTCTTCTCTGTCTTGGTAAAAATGGGAATACAATCCACTCAATTGCTCAAATCATAAACCTGAGAAGCAACACTATTTCTCCTTTTACTCCTATATACAAAGCCATAACCAAGTCTTATCACTCCTACCTCCAAAATGGGTTTCTAAACTACCTGTGGTCGGTCCATTTTTGGACTTTCACTTATGCTGTTTCCTCTACTTGAAATGCTTTGTTTCCTCCCTAGCGTGGTTAATCAGGTACCAGCTTTGGTCGTAGTTTCCAAGAACCCTCCCCGCCCTTCCAACCCAGCGTAAATGCCACTCTTAGGTATGTTTCCCACTCAAATCCCAAGTCACACTGCAATGCCGCTTGCGCCCTGGGCCATGAGTTCCCTCAGGGATAAAAACATGTCAGTCTTAGTATGCCTTGTACCCTAAACCTGAAACGGTGCTTTGCAAGGAGCGGAGCTCAAGCACGGTTGGTTGAGTGAACTAATGAACAACGCAAGTGATGACAGACTCCACAGGTGCTGAAAGGAGCCAGTTGGGTCTAAGGGCGCGCTGTGGGAAGAGCCACAGGCTTGAGAGGTACGTGGTCCGCCTGGTTCTCGCCTATCAGAACAGGCTCCAGGTCTCCCAGGAGGCCGCCCCGGAGGAATGCCCGGGCAGGTAGGTCACTCACCGGCCTCGGAGCCGAGCCGACGGCATGGCAGCCCCACCCCGCAGGGCCTGGGCAACGGCTGGAGCAGGGCGCCGGGCTGGGGCTGAGTTCGGGCCTGGAAACATGCCCGCTCCGTGCCCCGACAGCCTGGCAGGAGGCTCCACAGCGACACAGATACTCTGAGGGTCGCCATGATTACCCAGGGGGTGGGGCTTGTGGGGGGGTCACGCGCCGGAAGCGATTCTGGGTCTACCGCGGTTCACGCAGCATTCTGGGAAATGTAGTCTGAGGCAGGGAGCCGGAAGCGCCGCAACCTCCGAGTCATTGATTATTTCCTTGCAAACTGTTCACCAGTGCTTAAAACTAACGGTGAAACTTACGCTATGGTCCCTATATGCTCGTTTTCCTGGAACTTTCCTTCATTTCCATGTTTCTAAATAACAAATTTCTATTTCCTGCCAGAACCCCTTCACCCAGCTCAGGGTTTAAATCCAACTTCCCGTCAACTTCCCCATTGAAAGCTTTCAGACTCACCTCCTTCATCCTCCCACCCCCGCCCCAAGTGTACCTCCTGGTTCCAGGCCTGATCGCCACCACCACTGTCATCCCCCATCAACTTACACGCCTTTTCTTCATGGCCCTTCTCTCAATTTGTGATTATTTTGTTCATTATCTACTTAAAACTTTTTCTCACCCCATAAAGACAATGACTTTATATATAACAATATTTAGCCTGGCACATCTTCCTGCACAGCAAATATTTATTAAATAAATGATTGAGTGATCCTGTTATTTTTTTCCCCAGCTGTCCAGGATGTGCAGGTTTCATTCTTCCCTAGACTATAAGTTGGTGCTTGTGCTACTAACTTATCCCAAGGCCTGACTAAAGAAGGGTGTGAAGTAAATACTTGTTTTAATTAGCTGGACTCATCTAACCTCCTTCTTTTCCCCCACTGCCCATTAGGAGCTCTGTTTACAGACTCATTCTCTATTTGGGTGGGGAAGGAGAGAGCCCCACCAAGGCTTGGTGCTGCACTCAGGCATTACTGCTGCCCTGTGCTTCCTAGTACTTCCTCTCACACCTACATGATAACAGGTGACAGGGAGTGGGTGTGGTTTGCATGCAAGTGTCTCCCAGCCTGTGCCCTTTCTCTGAGAATCCATGGCCTACTTCTTTCCCATAGCCACTGTTGAGGGACTAGGCCTCAATGGCTGTGTTTTTCTTATTAACACCCCTCCTGGACAAAAGTGATGGAACAGTAAGTGGATGTGCCTAATGCAGAAAGAAAGAATCCATTGTCTGCTGTTATTAGTTCCCAAATTACAGCAAATTTGGTGGCTTAAAACAATGGCAATTTATTCTCTCACAGTTCTCGATGCTAGTAATTTGAAATCAGTGTCACTGGGCTGAAATCAAAGTTATCAGCAGAGCTGTACTCCCCTGTCAGAAGCTCTAGAGAATAATCTGCTCCTTGTTTCTTCCAGCTCCTGGTGACTGCAAGCATTCCCTGGCTTATGGTTGCATCCTTCCAATTTCTGCCTCCCATCTTCACATAACCTTGTCTTCTATCTGTGCCCAATCTGCCTTTGCCTCACTATAATAAGGATATATATGATTGCATTTAGCACCTGCCCTGATAATTCAGGGTAATCTCCCCATCTTAAACTCCTTAACTTAATCACTTCTGCAAAGATCCTGTTTCCATATAAGGATCCACTCACAGGTTCCAGGGATTAGGGGGTAGATATCTTTGGAGGAGCATGGACATTTTTCAGCCAACCCCAGCTGAAAAGCTTGGTCCAGCCACCAGATTTTCTCAATATTCCAAATTCAGACATGTGGAAAATATAATTGATAGTTGAAGTTTGAAATAAATAACTATTTATAAGTTTGAAGCAGACTTTTCCAACAATATGCTCATTGATGAGTGAGCAGAGAAAGCCAGTCCACAGAGAAAGACAGGAAAATGGAGCAGACTATGTGGTTTCAGAAAGAGAGAAATGGAGACAGGTGCTATCTTGCCTAGAGACCTTCCCACTTTCCTTTCATTAAACTCCTTTACTTGGGCTACTCTAAGTATTACTACATCATAACCAACTAACCAAGATTCCTAGTTTCAACTGTAACCTTAGGCAAATACCCACATATTTCAGAGCCTCAGTTCTTCACCTGAAAAATGGGTATAGCAATAATACTCATCTTCAAGATTTTGAGGTTAAAGTTTGTCTTGCCAATTGGTTTCATCTTCAAGACTTTGAGGTTAAAGCATGTCTTGCCAATGGATTTCAGCCCCAGGAAAGTTGACTATGGATTCAATGAGACTGAAAAATGACAGTGGAACGTTCTTGGGGTGGAAGTGTTCATATCCAACTTTATTCCCATGGTGGCAGGTCAAGCACTAGAACCCCCTCCATTCAGAGCAAGTCTGCATGTAGCAAACTGATCTCTGCCTCGGGGCCTCTCTGCCCCCACAGCATCTCAGTCTCTGTCCTCAGGGCTGCCATCACTCCAGTCTCTGCTCTCCTGCAGCCTTTCAAACCTGTAGCTGTGCAGAAGCCCAGAACACTGGGCAGAGCTCTTTATATAGGGTCAAGAACAACATATTGCCCACACGTGTGTAAGTGAGCAAGCCAACCAGGGCCAGGTGAGAAACCTGGCCATAGGAACCTTCATTTTCTCCACACTCCACCCCTCTAGGATTCCTGCCTCTCAGTCTATGTGCCCTCATCTTCTGCAATGGTCCCTGTACAAGGAACGTGAAACATTGTAACCAAATTCCATAATAACAACAGAAGCTATGGCAATATATAAATAACAAAAATTACAATAAATTATATCAACTCCCAAGCCTGAGAAGGTCATGGAGTGGTCATCTGGCTGTATTCAAACCAGTTCTTCTTAAATGAGTTAGCCAAAAGGACCATGGGTGGGCCTTACAATACCCACCTTCTCCAGCCTCTCCAGCAGAAAGTCCTGCAGACACACAGGCCGATCTTGCTGCTTTGTCTCTGGCTTCTGCTTTGTCCTCAGCGGCTGGACCCGCTGCTCCAGTTTCAATTGTTGCCACAGCTCCAGTAAGAGTCTATTTGACTTTCCATCCAATTTCTGTCTGTCTGCTCCTGCCTTTAGCAAATCAACCCACACCTGGGTCCTTGTGACCTTCACAGGGCCCTTTAAATTCTTCCTTTGAGAAGCAGACTATATTTCCTTTTGTGCTTTCATTGCCTGAGCCTGAGGATAGGAGCAGAGCATAGAGTGCTCCAGAACCTGGGGAGGGGGCTGCACCCCTACTAGAGGAACCTGTGGTTGCTGGGTCTTTATTTCCTTTTGGGCTTTCCACCAACATTCAGCCAGGTGGGGTTTCAACCAAGGAGGAGAAGCTGCCTCCCGCACTGGCAGAGCCTTCACCCCCACCTGTTTGTCAAACCTCCGCTCCTCCATTTCTGGGGCTGAAGGCTCCACTGCACCCTTCACCTGCCCCAGGGCACCTGGCAGTCTGCACTCTTGGGCTGCTGCTTCTTCGGCTACTTCTTCTCCAGCGGCCATTTCTGAGGTTACCATGACATCCTTTACCATTTCCACCGCACCTCATAGTGATGCCATTTCAGTCAACAACAAATTTTTTACCTCCTCAACGGCACCTCACAGCTTGTGTTCTCATGCTGCCTCTTCTTGTGCTTCCTGCAGGAGGATGTCTTTCTCCTTTATGGCCTTTCTCAGTATTGTGAGAATAAAATTCCCCACCATTCCCGTGGCCTCATGGGCACTCTGTTTCTCTAAGGAATTCCCTATTTTGCTGAGGGCCGACTTTACTGCCTCAGGTGTTGCCTCCATCCCTTCCCAGTCCTGGGGTGGGGCGCAGTCCTCTAGGAGGCAAGCCGTGGTAGATCATACGTCCACTGGGGGACACTCGAATGTCTCACCATCCACAGGTGCAGCCTGCTGAAGTACCCCTCCCATGAGGGCAACTGTTCTGGTCCTTGGTCAACAATGTATCCTGCCAACATTGCCAACTGTCTTGCCAATGGGTTTCAGCCCCGGGCAAGTTCACTATGGATTCAGTGAGACCAAAAAATGACAATGCAACATTCGTGGAGTGAAACTGTTTATACCCAACTTTATTCCCACAGTGGCAGGTCAATCACTGATATCCCATCCACTCAGAACAAGCCTGCATGTAGCAAGCTAATTTCTGCCTCATGCCTCTCTGCCCCCGCAGCCATCTCAGTCTCTGTCCTCAGCACTGGTGCCACTCATCTCTGCTCTCCTGCAGCCTTTATGTAGAGTCAATAACAACATATTGCCCACACATGTGTAATGAGCAAGCCGACCAGGGCCAGGTGAGAATCCTAGCCATAGGAACCTTCACTTTCCCCACAAAGTTCTTTTAGGAATTGACACCTGGTGTTTTGTAAAGGGGGTGCAAGAAGGTCATGTGGTAGCAAGTCAGTGGCTTTCTTAAGATCTTCAGAAGGACTTAGAAACATATGTTTATCAGTTAAGATTCTCTTGATTGCATGCTGCAGAAATATTTCCTGACTAAAAACAGATGGAAGTAATGGCAAGGATGTTGAGTATCTCAGAGTTAAAGGGAAAGCTGAATAGACAAGCCTCAGAAAGGGCTTGAAAGACTGAAACTCTGGAATCCCCAATGGCAGGGACTCAAGAAAAATCTCTCCAGGGAGATGCTATCAGAATGGCTTGGTTCAACTATATGATTTCCATCAAATTCAAGTTCCTGGTGAGAGAAGCTGATAAGCCTGGATGGGGTCCTATTCAGCCCTGGGTAATGGGGAGAACTGGCCTTCTGTCTGACAGTCCCAAGACACCCTTTCTACCTGTAGTGGTAGGATTCATAGGGTCAAATCTGGGAGAGAAATCACCAGCTCTAAGGAGAAAGAATGAGTCTTATTATTTGTACAACAAAAGTATAGTGACATTTCAGTATAGCTGAAATGTCAGTGATTTTACAGGGTCTTAACTTTTCATTGTTTTCCTAAAGGGACTGGGATTTTGCCCTGGGCTTTTAGAATTCTTCAAGATGAGGATGTGGGAGTAGAAGTCAAGGAGAGGGATGGAGAGGGAAGGAAGGAGCTAAGGAAGAAGAGTGACAATCTGAGCAATCCAAAACTCCTTGCAAACTCTAGCAACACCCTTGCAAATTCTATGTAGTCTTCAAAACTCTATCTTTGAAGCCTTCCCCAGAGACCACATCTACCTCTGTTAGGCAGGAAAATAGATATGAGCAGGGTGGAAAGAGAAAAAGGCCAGAAAGTCCACTAAAAAGACCCACAATTAATCAATTAAAGCTCAAAAAGCCAGGAGCAACTTGGCCTGGAATGTTTGAATATGCCCCAGATAAAGGAGGGTACCTCAGCACAGCCCATGTCCTTATTGTGTTAATCATGCAGGGCCAGCTTATTTTTTTACCTTTACCTATATGCTGTTTTTTTACTCCTCCCGCCCCTAATCAAGTAGTTTGTAACCTACGCAACTAATCTAGCATGCAGGCCCAGGCATAAAAAACATAGTGAAAGGTAAGAAGGATTCCATCTTAAAGATTGTACTTTAATACCCAGGAAGTTAAAAACGTAAGATTCCATATATCAAGCTGAAAAGCTTCTGTACAGCAAAGGACACCATCAATAGAACAAAAAGGTACCCTACAGTATGGGAGAATATTTTCATAAATGACAGATCCGATAAAGGCTTGACATCCAAAATATATAAAGAGCTCACGCTCCTCAACAAACAAAAAGCAAATAATCCAATTAAAAAATGGGCAGAGGAGCTGAACAGAAAGTTCTCCAAAGAAGAAATTCAGATGGCCAACAGACACATGAAAAGATGCTCCACATCGCTAATTATCAGAGAAATGCAAATTAAAACCACAATGAGATATCACCTCACACCAGTAAGGATGGCCACCATCCAAAAGACAAACAACAACAAATGTTGGCGAGGTTGCGGAGAAAGGGGAACCCTCCTACACTGTTGGTGGGAATGTAAATTAGTTCAACCATTGTGGAAAGCAGTATGGAGGTTCCTCAAAATGCACAAAATAGACTTACCATTTGACCCAGGGATTCCACTTCTAGGAATTTACCCTAAGGATGCAGCACTCCAGTTTGAAAAAGACAGATGCACGCCTATGTTTATCACAGAACTATTTACAATAGCCAAGAAATGGAAGCAACCTAAGTGTCCATCAGTAGATGAGTGGATAAAGAAGATGTGGTACATATACACAGTGGAATATTATTCAGCCATAAGAAGAAAACAAATCCTACCATTTGCAACAACATGGATGGAGCTAGAGGGTATTATGCTTAGTGAAATAAGCCAAGCGGAGAAAAACAAATACCGAATGATTTCACTCATCTGTGGAGTATAAGAACAAAAGAAAAATTGAAGGAACAAAACAGCAGCAGAATCACAGAACCCAAGAATGGACTAACAGTTACCAAAGGGAAAGAGACTGGGGAGAATGGGAGGGTAGGGAGGGATAGGGGCAGGGAAGAAGAAAGAAGGTATTATTATTGGCATGTATAATGTGGGGGGTGGGGGAAAGGGAAGGGCTTTGCAACACAGAAGACAAGTACTGATTCTACAACATCTTACTATGCTGATGGACAGTGACTGTAATGGGGTTTGTGGGGGGGACGTGGGGTAGGGGAGAGCCTAGTAAACATAATGTTCTTCAAAAAATAATAATAAAGTAATTAATTATTTTTAGAAAATGTAAGATTCTTAACTTACTCTCTAGCAAACAGACAGTAACTCAGCCCACCTTGGGGGCTGGGCAGGCAGCCTGTTTGATATGCTCCCAGACCAGGACGCCGGCATCCCTGGGAGAAATCAGAGCAGGAAGTTCCTTGTGTTAAGTTAATTCTAAGTATTCAAAGACCATTTAACAAGTCTGCACCCCTAGCCCTTAGTCACATTCCTAAAGAATCCTTAAAAGGGGGAACCTCCAGCTTTTCGGGGCACTCCTCTCTCTGAGGTCGCCTGCACTTTCTAAATATGTAACCTTTTAACTTTGAACTCTTTTCAACCTTTCAGGGGGCGCCCCTTTCTTTGAGGTCACCCGCACTTTCTAAGGATGTAACCTTTTAACTTTAAACTCTTACTTTTCACCCTTTCAGGGGGCGCTCCTCTCTCTGAGGTTGCCCACATTTTCTAAGTGTGTAACCTTTTAATCTTAAACTTTCTCTCTCCAACCTTTCAGGGCGCCTCTCCTTGCTGAGGTTGCCTGCTGCACTTCTCTCTTTAAGTAACTTTAAATAAAACTTTTACTCTGCTTCACTACTGTGTCTGCCCTTCAATTCTTTGTTGCGGCGGGGACAAGGACCGAGGAAATACACAACGCTCCCCCAACACCTCCACTTTTGTCCTCACTCAGAGTGCCCAGTTCAGAATCCAAATGCCCAATGTGGTCCTACGGACAAATTCCATGGCCAAAGCCCCTTTGTGTGCTGGAAGGGACTGGTAGCAAGGAAAAGAGTAAAATGAGAAGGGGTAAGTGATGATAGAATGTTCCTAAGAAGGTTTCAGGGGATGGCGCCCTAAGTGAGAACACTGGCTATTAATGGGAAGAGGTCATTGTAGAGTGTGGACAGGTTTTGAGGAAGGAAAAAGAGGGCCTTCCTGCCTCTCTGCCTCTTTTCCCTAAGTAATGGAAAGCATAGTCATTGGCTGAGAAAAGGCATGGCTGTTTTGGGAGCTGCCAGAGCAAGAAGTCTGAAGTAGCTGCTGCGGGCTGTGCACTTGGCTGTGATGCTAGAACTTGAAGCAACACCAGCCCACTGAGCAGTGGGACAGCCTGCAGAAATGCAGAGGAGGAAGCAGGAGCTGCAAGCTGGGAAACTATTTCTGATAGTTTTGGAGGAAGACAGAAAACATTTGAAGATGTGCCTGGAAGCCTGTGCAGGCTCTATCTTGAGCAATGGTGAAGATGTTGAAAGACGTGACAAAGCAGAGCCACCTTCCCTTTCACGTGGAGCGTACTGTCTTCTCATCAGTTCTGTTGGTCTTCATGGCAAATCAGTGAGGTAGACGGGCAGGCACCAACATTCTCATCTTCTGTTACATGTGAGCTGACCCTCTGAAGTTACGGATCTTGCCCAAGGCCATCCAGTTTCTTCAATGCAAAGTCAAAGCATAATTCTGGGGTCCCTAACCCCCAATATGGTGGAAAAGCTGTTTCACATGCACTTCGTGGGGTAAGGGAAAACATTGAGACTCCCAGAAATGTCTTCTGAGCCCAGAATGTGGCCCCAAAGAGAGCAAGCAGGGAGAGTGTCCTTCACCACAAGACAGTGGGGGTGAATGAGTCAGTTCCTCCAACACTGGAGTTATCAGTTTACCTCCAATTTTCGACATGTCACCCTTTTGTCTTCTGACAGCATCCACTGAACTTTAATTCTAACCCAACTGAACACTCGAAACAGAAAATGCCTGCTGGAGGCCAAGGCTACATATGCCTGTGATGACAGGCAGACTCCTTCTCCTATAGCACAGGGACACAAATGTCAAAGGCACTTAGGCTGGCTCCTTCCTGACAGTCCAGATGCCCCTATAATGATGGAGGCTCAGAGCAATCACCCCATGTCACAGCCACTGCAGATATGATCTATAATAGCTGACACTTGGCTCCCCTGCTCCCGAGAGCTGGCTGCTGTCAGGTTTGGTATGTGGAACATTTTGTCTGAGGGACGTGCTGGCTTGGGTTGAAAGTTAATTCCCATCAGCTCAGAACTGGGTGGTCTGTCCCAAGATTACTTTTCAATTTAATCTGGACTCAGGAAGTCCTTTGGACGGAGAGCTGGTATTTTCAAAGTTTAATAAGCCTGTCAGAAATTTCTTTCATGAGAAAATATGATGCATCTGATTGCCCTGAGTTGCATGCAATCCCAGATCGGGGCCTAAGCATTTCACTTTAGATTCAGGACTGCAGTGTTTGAAGATTCCTGGGACCTGGACTGGGAGAGGCTGGCAGGGTGATGCACTGGTTGCCGCTGATAGGAAGCCAGAACTGAAAAGGCAGAATGTATGTTCTTAGGGTGCCCTAAGTTTGTGTGCCTGTGTTATGCACATGAAAATGTGTGTGTGCATATGTGTGTGTCTTTGCAGGTGGGTATGTGTGTGTGAATAGCCACTTTTATGCATGTGAATGTGCATGTATGTTCACATGTGTATTGGTGTGTGTCCACGTGTGCATGCATGCATGTTTGTGTGGTGAGCAGAGGTGTGCATGCATGTGTGTTTTATGTAGTCTTGTTTGTGTACTGGTAGACATGCACGTGTTCACATGTGGATAACTGGCCAGAAATGGAGGCAGTTTAATGGTAAAAGTTTTGGGATCAGACTGATGTGGTTTCAAATTCTAGCTCCACAATTTATTAGCTCTGTGAAGAACCCCTGCTGCTCACCATCTTTACTTCCTCCTTTCTAAGACAGGATGATAACAGCTTCCACACAGGACCGTGAGGGTTAACAGACATGAGCAGAAAGCATTCTGGTGCACAGTCAGTACCCATAAGTGGTAGACAGTAGTATTACCACTACTATCATCATCATCGTCATCATCATCATCCTCGTCTCATCTCATGTTGTTCCCTGGCTGTGCAGCAATCCTTCTGCCTCCTTTAAAACCCATCCAGGGCTGCAAACATTTCAGATGGAAGTGAATTGAGTTGAACTGGTAGTCCAGAAAAATGAGTGACCAGAAAGATTCCTCTCACCACCTGTGATTTTAGCTACATCAGTAAATAAAAATTTCCCCATCAGCAAAATGGCACCAGGAAACACCCTTGCTCAGGAGTTTTCTTTTTGTGTTGGTATGTCTTGTACAGATGAAAGTAATCAAATGATTGTTGGCCACCTTCTGCATCCCCAGAACTGGGATAGGCTGTATGGAAAATGAGAAGAGAATAATATCCATGACCTCAACGATTTCCCAATGGGAAATCGTTTTTCTTTTAGATAAATAAGTAAACAAATAGGCTAATTCAGGTCTAATTGGCACACAATAAATGGCACATATTTAAAGCATATAGCTTAAAAAGTTCTAACCTATGTACACACCATATAACCATCACCACAATCAAGGTAACAAACATGTCCATCACCCCAAAAGTATCTGTGTGCCCCTTGGTAATCCCTTTCTCCCACTCTTCCCACACAACATCCTTCCCCCAGGCAACCACTGCTTCCTTTCCCTACAAATTAGTTTGTATTTTCTAGAGTTTATAAAAATGGCATTTTAAGTATACATTCTTTTTTTTGTCTGGTTTCTTTTGCCAGCACAAGTATTTTAATATTGACCCATGTTGTCATGTGTAGTGATAGTTTCTTTTTGTTGCTGATTCCATTATATGGAATTCGTTATCCATTCACCTGTTGAGGGACTTAGGGCTGTTTCCAGTCTTTGGTAATCACAAATAAAACTCCTATGAACATCTGTGTACAAGTTTTTGGACATACTTTTTCACGTCTCTTGATAAAGTATCTAGGAATGGGACGGTTGAATCATAAGATAGTTGTATATTCAATTTTTTTTTAGAAACTTCCAAACTGTTTTCTAAAGTAATTGTATTTTACATCTCCACCAGCTGTGTATGAGAATTTTGTTTCCTCAACATCCTCACGAACATTATATATGGTCAGTCTTTTTAATTTTAACCATTCTAATATTTGTGTTGTGTCTCATTGTGGTTTTTAAATTGCAACGACTGATGATGTTGAACATCTTTTCATGCAGTTATTTGGCATTCATGTATGTTCTTCAGTGAGTTGTCTGCTCAAATCTTTTGCCTATTCTTCAAGTTGGGTTGTTTAATTTATAACTGAATTTAAGGAATTCTTATATATTCTGGATACAAGTCCTATATTGAAAATATGTTTGCAAATATTTGTTCCCAGTCTGTAGCTTGTCTTTGCATTCTCTTAATATCTCTTAGAGAGTTTTAAATTTTGATGAGGTTCAATTTATAAATGTGTCTTTTTCCTGTTTTCTTTTGGAAGGTTCATAGTTAACACATTTCACATTTAGGTCTATGGTCCATTTTTTTTTTTTTTTTTTTTGAGAGGGCATCTCTCATATTTATTGATCAAATGGTTGTTAACAACAATAAAATTCAGTATAGGGGGGTCAATGCTCAATGTACAATCATTAATCCATCTCAAGCCTAATTCTCGTCAGTCTCCAATCTTCTGAAGCATAACGAACAAGTTCTTACATGGTGAACGAATTCTTACAGAGTGAATAAATTCTTACATGGTGAACAGTACAAGGGCAGTCATCACAGAAACTTTCGGTTTTGATCATGCAATATGACCTATAAACCATCAGGTCAAATATGAATATTCATTTGATTTTTGTACTTGATTTATATGTTGATCCCACATTTCTCCTATTATTATTATTATTTTTATTTTTAATAAAATGCTGAAGTGGTAGGTAGATGCAAGATAAAGGTAGAAAACATAGTTTAGTGCTGTAAGAAGGCAAATGTAGATGATCAGATGATCAGGTGTGTGCCTATGGACTAAGTATTAATCCAGGCTAGACAAGGGCAGCAAGACATCCACGGATGCAGAAGATTTCTCTCAAAGCAGGGGGGGTGAGGTTCTGAGCCTCACCTCTGTTGATCCCCAAATTCTCACCTGATGGCCCCCCTGCGACTGTGCCTGTCTTAGGTTGTTCCTCCCTTGAGGAATCTTACCCGTCTCTGGCTAACCAGTCATCTTCCGGGGCCATACAGGGAAATGTAAAGTTGGTAAGTGAGAGAGAAGCCATATTGTTTGCAAAGGTTAGCTTTTTACTTCTTTGCAGATTTATGCCCTGTGGCTTCTATGCCCAGCACTTGTCTCGAGGTATCTTTACCACCTGGAGGAATTATGATACTCGGTAAATTCGATATGAGGCACGAATTCTATTTAAAGTTTGTAATTAGGAAGGAAGAAGAAAAGCTATAGATGTAGCATATGAAGGAAACTTGGGAGGATTGATTATTTCTTTGACATATCTTCTTGTATAGTACCTTAAGTATGTATAGGTTTTAAACTACTAACTAATTTGCACACACATATTGACATAATAGGAATACGGTGACATAAACAAAGCAAATCTATAATCACCAGCCATCTCCAGTGAAGCCAAGAAAACCATTTAGGCACCCTAGGCATTTGTGAAAATTTATCTATGATATGATGGATATTTTCGAACTGTACTTGAACCATCAGACAAATTAAAGCAGCCCATTTCTGGGATCTGTTCACATCCCATATGTTCTTTTAACCATAGATAGTCTATAGTCATGAGATTTTGGGGTGCTACAACTTGCACCCCTCCCAACTCCTGGTTGAGTTCCAACAGTACAGATCCAGTCAAATTCGTTGTCTCACTGTATGCACATGCCAGCCTAGACATCTCCCTCCTCCTTCTCATGGCAAGTCCAGGAGATGGTGGGCTGGATGCAGCCACAACCGCAGCATCGTCCGGATCCCTGTGGAGGCTTTTTGATGATCATCCCCCGGCACGAGTCCTCCAGAGAGTGCTGATGCCGGAAGCTCCTCCTCATATCGTATCTTAGTTCATTTTCTGGGTATCCAAGCTAGGCCTTGATCTTCTGCGTAGAAACAAACAGACCCTTTGCCCACACTTTGACATGCCCTCTATACCACTGTGCAGAACTCATTGGAGGTCAGCACACAGTAACTGCTTTTTTTTTTTTTTTTTTTTAATTAAGAGAAAGGAATATTATCAGAAAAGAGTACCTCCATAGCTGATCATCTGACACCCTTTAAGTGATCAACATTAAGGATATTTAAAGCATGCGTTGATCTTTGATTTACCAATAGTTTTATCCTGTTAAGGAGTAATCCCCCTTTTCTTTCTTTCTTTCTTTTTTTTTTTTTTTAAATTTTTAATCTACACTTACCTGAAGAATACTATGTTTACTATGCTCTCCCCTATATCAGGTCCCCCCTAACAACCACATTACGGTTACTGTCCATCAGCTTAGCAAAATGTTGTAGAGTCACTACTTGTCCTCTCTGTGTTGTGCAGCCCACCCTCCCCTTTCTCCCTCCCCCCCATGCATGCTAATCTTAATACCCCCCTTCTTCTTCCCCCCCCTTATCCCTCCCTGCCCACCCATCCTCCCCAGTTCCTTTCCCTTTGGTACCTGTTAGTCCATTTTTGGGTTCTGTAATTCTGCTGCTGTTTTGTTCCTTCAGTTTTTCCTTTGTTCCTATACTCCTCAGATGAGTGAAATCATTTGGTATTTCTCTTTCTCCGCTTGGCTTATTTCACTGAGCATAATACTCTCCAGCTCCATCCATGTTGCTGCAAATGGTTGGATTTTTCCACTTCTTATGGCTGAGTAGTATTCCATTGTGTATATGTACCACATCTTCTTTATCCATTCATCTACAGATGGACATTTAGGTTGCTTCCAATTCTTGGCTATTGTAAATAGTGCTGCGATAAACATAGGAGTGCATCTGTCTTTCTCAAACTTGATTGCTGCGTTCTTAGGGTAAATTCCTAGGAGTGGAATTCCTGGGTCAAATGGTAGGTCTGTTTTGAGCATTTTGATGCACCTCCATACTGCTTTCCACAATGGTTGAACTAATTTACATTCCCACCAGCAGTGTAGGAGGGTTCCCCTTTCTCCACAGCCTCGCCAACATTTGTTGTTGTTTGTCTTTTGGATGGCAGCTATCCTTACTGGTGTGAGGTGATACCTCATTGTAGTTTTAATTTGCATTTCTCTGATAATTAGCGATGTGGAGCATCTTTTCATGTGTCTCTTGGCCATCTGTATTTATTTTTTGGAGAACTGTCTGTTCAGTTCCTCTGCCCATTTTTTAATTGGGTTATTTGTTTTTTGTTTGTTGAGGCGTGTGAGCTCTTTATATATTCTGGACGTCAAGCCTTTATCAGATCTGTCATTTTCAAATATATTCTCCCATACTGTAGGGTTCCTTTTTGTTCTATTGATGGTGTCTTTCGCTGTACAGAAGCTTTTCAGCTTAATGTAGTCCCACTTGCTCATTTTTGCTGTTGTTTTCCTTGCCCGGGGAGATATGTTCAAGAAGAGATCACTCATGTTTATATCTAAGAGGTTTTTGCCTATGTTTTTTTCCAAGAGTTTAATGGTTTCGTGACTTACATTCAGGTCTTTGATCCATTTTGAGTTTACCTTTGTATATGGGGTTAGACAATGGTCCAGTTTCATTCTCCTACATGTAGCTGTCCAGTTTTGCCAGCACCATCTGTTGAAGAGACTGTCATTTTGCCATTGTATGTCCATGGCTCCTTTATCAAATATTAATTGACCATATATGTTTGGGTTAATTTCTGGGGTCTCTAATCTGTTCCACTGGTCTGTGGCTCTGTTCTTGTGCCAGTACCAAATTGTCTTGATTACTATGGCTTTGTAGTAGAGCTTGAAGTTGGGGAGTGAGATCCCCCCTACTTTATTCTTCTTTTTCAGGATTGCTTTGGCTATTCGGGGTCTTTGGTGTTTCCATATGAATTTTTGAATTATTTGTTCCAATTCATTGAAGAATGTTGCTGGTAATTTGAGAGGGATTGCATCAAATTTGTATATTGCTTTCGGCAGGATGGCCATTTTGACGATATTAATTCTTCCTAGCCATGAGCATGGGATGAGTTTCCATTTATTAGTGTCCCCTTTAATTTCTCTTAAGAGTGACTTGTAGTTTTCAGAGTATAAGTCTTTCACTTCCTTGGTTAGGTTTATTCCTAGGTATTTTATTCTTTTTGATGCAATGGTGAATGGAATTGTTTTCCTGATTTCTCTTTCTATTGATTCGTTGTTAGTGTATAGGAAAGCTACAGATTTCTGTGTGTTGATTTTGTATCCTGCAACTTTGCTGTATTCCGATATCAGTTCTAGTAGTTTTGGAGTGGAGTCTTTAGGGTTTTTTATGTACAGTATCATATCATCTGCAAATAGTGACAGTTTAACTTCTTCTTTACCAATCTGGATTCCTTGTATTTCTTTGTTTTGTCTGATTGCCGTGGCTAGGACCTCCAGTACTATGTTAAATAACAGTGGGGAGAGTGGGCATCCCTGTCTGGTTCCCGATCTCAGTGGAAATGCTTTCAGCTTCTCGCTGTTCAGTATAATGCTGGCTGTGGGTTTATCATATATGGCCTTTATTATGTTGAGGTACTTGCCCTCTATTCCCATTTTGCTGAGAGTTTTTATCATGAATGGATGTTGAATTTTGTCAAATGCTTTTTCAGCATCTATGGAGATGATCATGTGGTTTTTGTCTTTCTTTTTGTTGATGTGGTGGATGATGTTGATGGATTTTCGAATGTTGTACCATCCTTGCATCCCTGGGATGAACCCCACTTGGTTATGGTGTATGATCCTTTTGATATACTGTTGAATTCTGTTTGCTAATATTTTATTGAGTATTTTTGCATCTACGTTCATCAGGGATATTGGTCTGTAATTTTCTTTTTTGGTGGGGTCTTTTCCTGGTTTTGGTATTAGGGTGATGTTGGCTTCATAGAATGAGTTTGGGAGTATTCCCTCTTCTTCTATTTTGTGGAACACTTTAAGGAGAATGGGTATTATGTCTTCTCTGTGTGTCTGATAAAATTCCGAGGTAAATCCGTCCGGCCCCGGGGTTTTGTTCTTGGGTAGTTTTTTGATTACTGTTTCAATTTCTTTGCTTGTAATTGGTTTGTTTAACTTTTGTGTTTCTTCCTTGGTCAGTCTTGGGAGGTTGTATTTTTCTAGGAAGTTGTCCATTTCTTCTAGGTTTTCCAGCTTGTTGGCATATAGGTTTTCATAGTAGTCTTTAATAATTCTTTGTATTTCTGTGGAGTCTGTCGTGATTTTTCCATTCTCATTTCTGATTATGTTGATTTGTGTTGACTCTCTTTTTCTCTTAATAAGTTGGGCTAGAGGCTTATCTATTTTGTTTATTTTCTCAAAGAACCAGCTCTTGGTTTCGTTGATTTTTGCTATTGTTTTATTCTTCTCAATTTTGTTTATTTCTTCTCTGATCTTTATTATGTCCCTCCTTCTGCTGACTTTAGGCCTCATTTGTTCTTCTTTTTCCAGTTTTAATAATTGTGATGTTAGACTATTCATTTGGGATTGTTCTTCCTTCTTCAAGTGTGCCTGGATTGCTATATACTTTCCTCTTAAGACTGCTTTCGCTGCATCCCACAGAAGTTGGGGCTTAGTGTTGTTGTTGTCATTTGTTTCTATATATTCCTTGATCTCTATTTTGATTTGTTCATTGATCCATTGATTATTTAGTAGCATGTTGTTAAGCCTCCATGTGTTTGTGAGCCTTTTTGTTTTCTTTGTAGAATTTATTTCTACTTTCATACCTTTGTGGTCTGAAAAATTGGTTGGTAGAATTTCAATATTGTGGAATTTACTGAGGCTCTTTTTGTGAGCTAGTATGTGGTCTATTCTGGAGAATGTTCCATGTGCACTTGAGAAGAATGTATATCCTGTTGCTTTTGGATGTAAAGTTCTATAGATGTCTATTAGGTCCATCTGTTCTAGTGTGTTGTTCAGTGCCTGTGTGTCTTTACTTATTTTCTGCCCGGTGGATCTATCCTTTGGGGTGAGTGGTGTGTTGAAGTCTCCTACAATGAATGCATTGCAGTCTATTTCCCTCTTTAGTTCTGTTAGTATTTGCTTCACATATGCTGGTGCTCCTGTATTGGGTGCATATATATTTAGAATGGTTATATCCTCTTGTTGGACTAAGCCCTTTATCATTATGTAGTGGCCTTCTTTATCTCTTGTTACTTTCTTTGTTTTGAAGTCTATTTTGTCTGATATTAGTACTGCAACCCCTGCTTTCTTCTCACTGTTGTTTGCCTGAGATATGTTTTTCCATCCCTTGACTTTTAGTCTATGCTTATCTTTGGGTTTAAGGTGAGTTTCTTGTAAGCAGCATATAGATGGGTCTTGCTTTTTTATCCATTCTATTACTCTATGTCTTTTGATTGGTGCATTAAGTCCATTTACATTTAGGGTGACTATTGAAAGATATGTACTTATTGCCATTGCAGGCTTTAGATTCGTGGTTACCAAAGGTTCAAGGTTAGCTTCTTTAGTATCTTACTGCCTAACTTAGCTCGCTTATTGAGCTGTTATATACACTGTCTGGAGAGTCTTTTCTTCTCTCCCTTCTTATTCCTCCTCCTCCATTCTTCATATGTTGTGTGTTTTGTTCTGTGCTCTTTTTAGGGGTGCTCCCATCTAGAGCAGTCCCTGTAGGATGCCCTGTAGAGGTGGTTTGTGGGAAGCAAATTCCCTCAGCTTTTGCTTGTCTGGGAATTGTTTGATCCCACCATCATATTTAAATGATAGTCGTGCTGGATACAGTATCCTTGGTTCAAGGCCCTTCTGTTTCATTGCATTAAGTATATCATGCCATTCTCTTCTGGCCTGTAGGGTTTCTGTTGAGAAGTCTGATGTTAGCCTGATTGGTTTTCCTTTATAGGTGACCTTTTTCTCTCTAGCTGCCTTTAAAACTCTTTCCTTGTCCTTGATCCTTGCCATTTTAATTATTATGTGTCTTGGTGTTGTCCTCCTTGGATCCTTTCTGTTGGGGGTTCTATATAATTCCATGGTCTGTTCGATTATTTCCTCCCCCAGTTTGGGGAAGTTTTCAGCAATTATTTCTTCAAAGACACTTTCTATCCCTTTTCCTCTTTCTTCCTCTTCTGGTATCCCTATAATACGAATGTTTTTCCTTTTGTATTGGTCACATATTTCTCTCAGTGTTGTTTCATTCCTGGAGATCCTTTTATCTCTCTCTATGTCAGCTTCTATACGTTCCTGTTCTCTGGCTTCTATTCCTTCAATGGCCTCTTGCATCTTATCCATTCTGCTTATAAATCCTTCCAGGGATTGTTTCAATTCTGTGATCTCTTTCCTGACATCTGTGATCTCCTTCCGGACTTCATCCCACTGCTCTTGCATTTTTCTCTGCATCTCATCCCATTGCTCTTGCATTTTTTTCTGCATCTCTGTCAGCATGTTCATGATTTTTATTTTGAATTCTTTTTCAGGAAGACTAGTTAGGTCTGTCTCCTTCTCAGGTGTTGTCTCTGTGATCTTTGTCTGCCTGTAGTTTTGCCTTTTCATGGTGATAGAGATAGTTTGCAGAGCTGGTACAAGTGACCGCTGGAAGAGCTTCCCTTCTTGTTGGTTTGTAGCCTTTTCCTGGGAGAATAGCGACCTCTAGTGGCTTGTGCTGGGCAGCTGTGCGCAGACAGGGCTTCTGCTTCCTGCCCAGTTGCTTTGGGGTTTATCTCCGCTGTTGCTGTGGGCTTGGCCTGGCTGGGGCTGTTCCTCCAAAATGGTGGAGCCCCCCTTCACAAGGCGCTGGGTTCTTGCAGGTGTGGATGTGGTCTGGATGTTGTCCTGTGTCCTGTGGTCTCTATTTTAGGAAGATTTTTCTTTGTTATATTTTCATAGCTCTATGTGTTTTTGGGAGGAGATTTCCACTGCTCTACTCACGCCGCCATCTTCGCTCCGCCTCTATGGTCCATTTTGAGTGAATTTTTTATTATATAGTGTGAAGTATGGATAGAAATTTATTCACTTGTAATTCTTCACTTTGCTTCTTTATTGGTAAGGTGATTTCCCTCTGACTTCTTTCAATATTTTTTATCTTTTGTCTTCTGCAGTTTGAATATGACATGCCTACGTGTGGGTTTCTGAACATTGATCCTGCCTAGTGTTCTATGAGCTTCCTGGATCTGTGATTTGGTGTCTGGCATTAATTTGGGGAAATTCTCAGTAATTACTGAATCAAATATTTCCTGTGTTCCTCTTTCCTTCCCCTTCTAGTATTCCCATTACATGCATGTTACACAATCTTGTGTAGGCATCCACAGTTCTTGGATGTTCTGTTTTGTTTTCAGTCTTTCTTTTCTCTTCGACTTTCAGTTCTGGAAGTTTCTATTGATATAGCCTCATGCTCAGATATTCTTTCCTCAGCCATCTCCAGTATGATAATGATCCCATCAAAAGAATTCTTATTTCTGCTGATGTCAAAATTTTTCATCCTGTCTCAAAAATGATTTCACATTCATTTTTTAAAACCTGTTTTTGCTAGATATAAAATCCAAGATTGTCAGTTTTTTCTTTCAGTATTTTGAATATGTGGGCCCAATGAATTCTTCTTTTTATTGGAATAAAGTTGATATACAGTATATTGGTTTCAGAAATACAATGTAATGACTCAATAATTATATACATTCCTAGATGCTTGCCACAGTAAGTGTATTTACCCCATTATTACACCAAGATATTACAATATTATTGGTTATATACTCTATGTTGTACATCTATTTTTATGTCTAATTTGTTTTATAATTTTCAGTTTGTACCTCTTTATCCCTTTCACCTGTTTCACTCATCCCCAAACTGTCTTCCCTATGGTAACCAACAGTCTGTTGTCTATATTTGGGGACTATTCATTTTTTGTTTTATTTTTGGACTCCACATGTAAGTGAGAGCTTATGGTATTTGTCTTTCTCTGCCTGGCTTATTCACTTAGCATGATACCCTCGAGGTCCATCCATGTTGTCACAAATGGTGGGATTTCCTTCTTTCTTATGGCTGGGTAGTATTTCAGTGTGCATATGTACCATATCTTCTTCATTCGTCTATCAATGGGCACTTGGGTGGCTTCCATATATTGGCTATTATAAATATTGCTGCAGTGAACATAATGTGCACATATATATTTTCATATTAGTGATTTTGTTTTCTTCCAGTAAATCCCCAGAAATGGAATTGCTGAGTTGTATAGTATTTCTATTTTTAGTTTTTTGAGGAACATCCATATTGTTTTCCACAGTGGCTGGACCAATTTACATTACCACCAACAGTATAGGAAGGTCCCCTTTGCTCTACATCCTCACTAAACTTGTTATTTCTTGTCTTTTGGATAGTGGACATTCTGACTGGTGTGAGGTGATGCCTCATTGTGGTTTTGATTTGCGTTTCCCTAATGATTAGTGATGTTGAATATCTTTTCATGTATCTGTTGGCCATCTGGATGTCTTCTTTGGAAAAATATCTGTTTAGGTCCTCTGCCCATTTTTTAACTGGATTGTTTGGTTTTTTGGTGTTAGGTTGTATGAGTTCTTTATATATTTTGAATGTTAGCCTCTCATTGGATCTCTCATTTGTAAAATATATTCTCTCATATGGTAGGTTGCCTTTTGTTTTGTTGAAGGCCTACTTTGCTGTGCAGAAGGTTTTAGTTTGATATAGTCCCACTTGCTCACTTTCATTTTTGTTTCCCTCGCCTGGGGAGACATATCCAAAAAGAAACTTCTCATGAGATTCTTGCCTATGTTTTCTTATAAGAATTTTATGTCTTATGTCTTACATTTAGGTCTTTAATCCATTTATAGTTTACTTTTGTGTATGGTGCAAGACAGTAATCTAGTTTCATTCTCTTACATGTAGCTGTCCAGTTTTCCCAACAGCATTTATTGAAGAGACTGTCTTTTCCCCATTGTATATTCCTGGTTCCTTTGTCACATATTAACTGACCATATATGCAGGGGTTTATTCTAGTCTCTATACTGTTCCATTGATCTATGGGTCTGTACTTGTGCCAGGACTACATTGTTTTAATCACTGTAGCTTGTTGTATAGCTTGCAATCAGACAGCATGATACCCCCGGGTTTGTTTTTCTTTCCCAAGATTGCTTTAGCTATTCAGAGTCTTTCATAGTTTATAAATTTTAGGATTTTTTGCTCTACTTCATTGAAAAATGCCATTGGTATTTTGATTGGGATTTCACTGAATATGTAAATTTCTTTGAGCAAGATGGCCATTTTGACAATATCAATTCTTCCTACATGAACATGGAATAGATTTCCACTGGTTTATGTCTTCTTCAATTCTTTCATCAGTGTCTTACAGTTTTTAGAGTATGGATTTTAGAGTCTTCTACCTCTTTGGGTAGGTTTATTCCTAGGCATTTTATTCTTTTTGATGCAATTGTAAATGGAATTGTCTGGATTTCTCTTTCTTCTAGTTTATTGTTAGTATATAGGAATGCAACAGATTTTGTATATTAATTTTTGTACCCTGCAATGTTGTTGAATCCATTTATTAGCTCTAATAGTTTTTGGGTGGAGTTTTTGGGTTTTCTATATATAGCATTACATCATCTGCAAATCATAACAGTTTTACTTCTTCCTTACCAATTTAGATGCCTTTTATTGCTTTTCCTAGTCTGAATGCCATGGCTAGGACTTCCAGGATGATATTGAATAAAAGTGTTGAGAGGTGGCATCCTTGTCTTGTTCCTGATCATAGAGGAAAAGCTTTAAGCTCTTCACCATTGAGTATGATGATGACTGTGGGTTTGTGACATACAGCCTTTATTATGTGGAGGTATGTTCTCTCTATACTCACTTTGGTGAGAGTTCTTATCATGAATGGATTTTGTATTCTGTCAAATGCTTTTTCAGCATCTATTAAGATGATTATATGGTTCCTTTTTTTTAATGTGGTATATCACATTGATTGATTTACAAATATTGTACCATCTTTGCATCCCTGGAATAAATCCCACTTGGTCATGATAAGTGATTCTCTCAATATATATTTGAATTCAGTTTGTTAATATTTTTTGAGGAATTTTGCATCTATATTCATCAGGGCTATTGGTCTGTAATTTTCACTGTTGGTAGTGTCTTTGTCTGGTTTTGGTATTAGAGTACTACTGGACTATTAGAATGAGTTTGGAAGTATTTCCTCCTCTTCTATTTTTTGGGATATTTTAAGAATAGGTATTAGCTCATCTTTAAATGTTTGGTAGAATTCATCCATGAAGCCATCTGGTCCCGGATTTTTGTTTGTTGGAGCTTTTAGGCTACCAGATCAATTTCATTATTAGTAACTGTCTGTCGAGACTTTCTCTTTCTTCCTTGGGTCAATCCCGGAAAACTGCATGTTTCTAGGAATTTACACATTTCTTCTTCAATTTATTGGCATATAATTTTTTATACAGTTCATTTTTAATTCTTTGAATTTCTTTGGTGTCAGTTATAACTTTTCCTGTTTCATTTCATGTTTTTGTTTGTGTCCTTTTTTTTCTTGGTAGGTCTGGTTAAGAGTTTGTCTATTTTGCTTATTTTTTCAAAGAACCAGCTCTTGGTTTCATTGATTTTTTCTATTGTTTTCCTAGTCCCTATTTTATTTATCTCCACTCTGATCTTTATTATGTTCCTCCTTCTACTAAGTTTGATCTTGGTTCTTTTTCTAGTTCCTTTAGGTGTAGGTGTAGACTGTTTGAAATTGTTCTTGTTTCTTGAGGTAAACCTATATTGCTATACATTTCCCTTAGAACTGCTTTTGCTGCATCACACATTTTGAATCATTGTTTGTTTACGTTTGTCGCCATGTATTGATTTCCTCTTTGATCTGTTCCTTGATCCATTATTTAGAAGCATTTTGTTTAGCCTCCAAGTGTTTGTTTTTTCCACTTTTTTTCCTGTAATTGATTTCTAGTTTTATACCATTGTGGTCTGAGAAGATGCTTGATACAATTCAATCTTAAATTTGTTGAGACTTGCTCTGTGTCCTAATATATGATCTATTTTGGAGAATGTTCCATGTGTACTTGAGAAAAATGTTTATTATGTTGCTTTTGGGTAGAATGTTCAGTAAATATCTGTTTAGTCCACCTGGTCTAATGTGTCATTCGATGTCTGTCTCTTTATTTTCTGTCTGGATGATCTATCCATTGATGTAAGTGGGGTATTAAAGTCCCCTACTATTATTCTGTTGCTGTCAAGTCTCCCTTTAGGTCTGTTTGTATTTGGTTTATATATTAGGTATTCCTATATGGGTGTATAGATGTTTATGATTGTTATATTCTCTTTTTGAACTGATCCCTTTATCATCATGTAATGTCCTTCTTTGTCTCTTGTTACTTTGTTTTGAAGTCTATTTTGTCTGATCTAAGTATGACAACTCTAGCTTTTTTCACCTCTATTTGCATTGTATCTTTTCCATCACTTCAGTTTCAGTCTTTATATGTCTTTATGTCTGAAGTGAGTCCCCATTAGGCAGCCAATAGATGAGCTTGTGTTTTTATCCATTCAGTCACCCTGTCTTTTGATGGGAGCATTTAGGTCATTTACATATAAAGTAATTTTCAATATATAGTACTTATTGCCATTTTGTTAAATGTTTCCTGTTTTTGTTATTCTTCTCTGATCCTTTCTTCCTCTTCTGCTCTCTTCTCTCGTTGTTTATGACTTTCTTTAACGTTATGGTTGGGTTCCCCTCTCTTTCTTTTTTCTGTATCTATAATACATTTTTGGTTTGTGGTTACCATAGGGTCTTATATGGCATCCTATGAATATAACAATCTATAATAAGCTGATGGTCACTTAAGTTCAAACACATTCTAATAGCATTACATTTCTTACTCCCCCTCCTTCCCCTTTAACATTTCTTATAAGGCTGGTTTAGTAGTGGTGAACTGTGAAGTTTGTCTGTGAAGCTCTTTCTCTCTCCTTCAATTCTGAATTATAATCTTGCCAAGTAGAATATTCCTGGTTGGAGGTTTTTTTCCATACAGCACTTTGAATATATCATGCCATTCCCTTCTGGCTTATAGAGTTTCTGCAGAAAATTCAGCAGATAACTCACAGGGTTTCCCTTATACATAATTCATTGCTTTTCTCTTGATGCTTTCAAGATTCTCTCTTTGTCTTTGATTTTTGACATTTTGATTATGCTGTGTATTGGTGTGGACCTCCTTGGGCTCATCTTGTTTGGAGCTGCTGTGTGCTTCCTGGACCTGGTAGACTGTTTCCTTCCCCAGGTTAGATAAGTTTTCAGCTATTCTCTCTTCAAGTAAATTTTCTATTCCTTTCTCTCTCTCTCTTTTCTTCTGGGACTCCTATAATGTGGATGTTAGGATGTTTGACATGATCCCAGAGCTCTCTTACCCTGTTCTCATTTGTTTTAATCCTTTCTTCCTTCTGCTATTCAGCTAGAGTGCTTTCCATTACTCTCCTTTCCAAGTCAATGATACAATTTCTGCATCCTCTAGTCTGCTGTTCATTCCCTCTATAGTATTTTTTATTTCATCTCTTGAATTCTTTGTTTCTGATTGGTTCTTTTTTACACTTTCTCTTTGTTGAGGTCTGCCTTGAGTTGTGCTATTGTTTTCTCAAATCCAATGTGTATCTTTATAACCATTGCTTTAAACTCTTTATCAGATACATTGGCTAACTCTTGTTTCATTTACTTTTCTTTCTGGTTTTTTTTTTCTTGTTCTGTCATTTGGAGTGTATTCTTCTGTCTCCTCATTTTGTATGACTTTCTGTGCTCGGTTCTATGAATTAGTTGAAAGGGCTCACTCTCCAAGTCTTGAAGGATTGGCCTTGTGTAGGAGAGTCCCCTATGTGGATTGCATGCACCTCATGTTTTTGGCAAGCTGGCCATCTAAGTGTGAGATGCAGTTTTCCTGGTGCTGGGGTTCTCAGTGTGTGGTCCTGGGTTGCAGCCTTGGGGACTCTTTGGAGGGGCTCCTGGTTGGACCCCCATGGCTTCTCTGCTGGCAGGTGGAGAGTGGTGGGCCAACAGTAGTTCAGGGGCACACTCCAGGTAACTCCCAGATCGGCACCATCTGAGCCCACTTTGCCTCCTCACCTGTATGCCTGTGCATACTCTGGCTGCTGAGGACTGCTCGGGGGGATCCACTCATGACCTGGGGTCAGGCCTGGCTCAGGCATTCCCCGCTGTGCTCTGGGGAGTTGCCTTGGTGGTACCAGCCCGCAGAATTGTGCACCCTCCTTTTGAGCCAGAGAACATTCCAGTCCTGCTGATGGGGGTTGGGTCATGGATAACAGCAGGCAACAAGGCAGGACTGCTAGATGGAGCCTGGATACTGCTCTCAGTTGCACTAAGATGTGTGGAAGAAGTTCAAACAATGGTACTGGCTGGCTCCTCCAATCCTGAATTGCCTCCAATGGTTTCCTTGCCATGTGGCAGGCGTTTACTTCTGAAACTTAAGTTCTTTCACATATGGTCTAGTTGCACTGTAAATCACAAGTCTTTCTCCTGCACCTCAGGGAAGAGAGCCCACACCTGGCTCTCTCAGAGATACCCTGCTCTCTTCCATCTGGAGGTCACTGTGCTGGGGATGGCATTCCTGCTTTACTGTGTCTCTGTCTCTCCCATCATTTGGGGACTTTTTTGTAGGATCATTCTGTCTCTCATTGTATAAAGGTGTTTGCTTCAGTCTCCATTCTTCAAGATGAAATATTTTGTGTGTAGGTTTAGGTTCATCATGTGAGAGAAGGTAGATTCAAATGTGCTCTACTCTGAATCCTCCAGTGTATTTTTGCTTACATTTTTCTGATGGGAAACCTGCTGTACTTATTTTTGTTCCTCTTCGTGTTTCTTTTTTCTCTGGCAGCTAACTGTCTCTCAATATCTTAGGTTTTGAGTAATTTCATTATGATATGCCTTGGCGTCATTTTCTTCATGTTTCTTTTGCTTTGGATTTGTTGAGCTTCTTGGATCAGTAGTTGTATAGTTTTCAAGGAATGTGGAAAATCTTTTTCTATTACTTTTACAAATATTTTTCTGTCCACTCCTCCTTCCCTGCTCTCTTACACGGACTCCAATTATATATATATAAGGCTACTTGAAGTGGTCCCTCAGTTTACTGATCCTTTTTTCTTAAAAACTTCTATTCCCTATGTATGCTTCATTCTGAATGGTTCTATTGCTGTGGCTTCACATTCACTAATCTTTTTTTCTGCTGTGTCTAATCTGATGTTAATCCCAGTGTTTTTTCAGTCTTAGACACTGCAGTCTCCATCTCATCTCTATGTTTGACTTAAGCTTTTCCTATCTTTTGTCTCTATTTAACTTTAGAGTAGATGGAATATGAGTATCATCACTATTAATGTCCTTTTATGCTAATTCTAACATTTGTATCAGTTCTCAGTGACTTTAGATTGATTATTTGTATCAGTTATGTTTTCCTGCTTCTTTGTGTATCTGTTAATTTTTGTTTGGTTGCAACACTTTATGCATTTTCTTTGTTGGGTGCTAGATATTTTGGCATTCCTATACATAGTCTTGTGCCTTGGTCTGAGATGCAGGTGGATTGGAAACATCTTTTGGGGTATTCTTTTATGATTTGTTGGCTGAGTCTGGAGCACATGCTCTATCTAGAGCTAATATATCATGTTACTCAACAAGACCTTTCCAAATACTCTCCCCATTGCCCAATAATTATGAGTTTTTTTGTTCTTAATGTGGGAACAGTCACTATTTCCAGGCCTTTGTGTGTGCTGTCCACTGTTCTCTGATCCTTTCAGATGTTCCTCCCACCCTCGGCTCAGGTACATTCTTCATACACATACTCTGATCAGTGTTCTGCTGATTACTTGAAGGGGACCCTCTGTGGATCTTCAGAGTTCTATCTGCAGCTCTCTGCTTCTTCAGAATAATTTGGTGAACTCTAGCCACCTTGGTTTCTGTGAACTCTCAGCTCCATCTCCTGAACCCGGGGAATTTTCTGGGATCTGCCTGGGTTCCCATCTGCACTGTAGCTTGAAAAAACTCTTGAAGCAGTGAGCTGTGAAAATTGTAGGACTCACCTCATTTGTTTCCTATCTCTCGGGGATCACTGTCCTTCATTGCCTGGTGTCCACTGTTTTAAAGAACATCGTTTCATATATTTTGTCTATTTTTTGTTTATTTCTTTCAGGTAAATCTAGTCCCTGTTCCTATCTTGGGTGGAACTAGAAGTCCTCCTCAATGGAGTTTGAAGGACATAACACCTATGTGATACCATTAGGGCATAAATCAAGATTGTAGAAAATGAACTTTCTAAATCCAGACTGTTAAAGGATATTTTTCTTTTTATTTAAAATTATAATTCGTGAAGATTCACAAAGTAATGCAAACTATGAGGCAACTGTAAGAAAGGAATGAAATTCCAGTAATTGGGATTGTCACTGAGTATCTAGGCTGGTAGGCCCTGTGGCTGAAGGATCTCCGAGAATGTGCGCCAAAGGCTGTGATGTAGGCTGTGGAGGGGGGAGCTCCCACCCCGAGGCAGGTTACATGCTGTCCTAGTACCCCAGCCCTGTCTTCACAGCATTTATGAAGACTGTAGTTAAAAAACTGTTAGTTTACTTGTCTATTACCTATTTTGCTTTCCAGACTGTAGGCTTTATGAGGGTAGAGCCCTTCGGTGCTGTCTTCAATACTAACACAGTGGCACATACATAATAAGGCCTCAATAAATATCCATTAAATATATGAATGAACAAACACATGAATAAGGATAAGCAGAATTAGAAGAGAAGGATACAGGCCTCCAGGCAAGGATGAGAAGAGCCCGTCCTTCTAGGAAGCCAAAGTGGCAGTGACGGCGACCTTCAGGGCAGACAGGCGGTACAAGTGACCCTCACCTCCTATGGTGACAGGAGGGGCTTCATTACATGTCTGTGGGATACATGATGTTGATGATGATGGTGACAATAATGACGTCCATTTTTACTTAAGCCATGAAGAGAGAAGGGATCTGAATGTGGTCAGAAAGCTTAACGCCACTGTTTTCTTATATTTCCCCTTGTTATAAAAAAAAAAGTGTTAGCTTAGCTTCTGGCATATATGGTCTGCCTTAACAAATATTTGTTGAAGGATTGGATTTTTAATGAGTTTTTTGTCAAAAATATCTCTATTAGTAAGAACTGCTTATACGAGTTAACAAAGTACCTACCTAAGTAGGTTCATAACAGAGATAACACATGGTTGGTTATCATAGTGGAGGGGGTAAAGGGTTAGATGAAATAGATTAAGGGGATAAGGAGGTACAAACTTCAAATTATAAAATAAATTAGTCACAGGGATGGAAGAACAACATAGGGAATATAGCCAATAATATTGTAATATCCTTGTATGTTAACATATGGTAACTATATTTATTGTGAACATTTAGTAATATATATAATTGTTGAATCACTATGTTGCACATCTGAAATCAATATAATATTGTATATCAACTGTATTTCAGTTAAAAAACAAAGTACCTACTTAAGATCTGTCAGAGATCTGCCTGAGTCTTTCATGTCCTCAGGAAGGTAGTGGAGGGGAGTTAGTGGCAAGACAAAGGGTTGGGATATTACACAAATGTGGGGTCAAATCTCAGCCATGTATCTACTGGCAAATTTAATTCAGCTTCCTAGGAAATGGAGGTGATATTGCCTGCTGTGTGGGGGTATGAGGACTGAGATGATGATTCATAACAGACATCCAATAAATGGTAGGTGTTATTTTCATTACTTGATGGGAAATGACCACTTTGAGAGAGACTGATCTGGGGGTCTGCAAATGGGTGAGCTGGGAGCTGTCAATCTAAGGATCCTGCAGGAGCAGATGACTTGCAACCAGGTACCTGGACCAGCAAATGCTGCTCACTTAGCAAAGCAGTATTCTCTGTTGAGAATGGATAAAATGATGGTATCACTCACACATACCCCACCCCCCCGACACACACACACCTGAAGAGATGAAGGGAAGTCAGTGAACACAGTCCTGAAATGTCAGGTCCAAGTCCAGAATGTCAGTGATACATGAGATCAATACAACTCTCCAGTGGCATTTAAAAAATTTCCGTCCCTTCATGTCTGTCTGTCTTTGGTTGCATGGCCTCACTGGTAAAACAGTCTGATGTCTCTATAGCCCTTTTACCCTTTGGAGTACTCAATATTGGGTGTTCAACATTTTTCATGCAAGTTGATAGAATGCTCTTGTTATCTACTGCAACGTCACCAACTCCCAAATCTCAGTTACACCGTTTATTTTGCTCACGCATCTGCAATTTGGGCAGGGTTTTGGCGGGAACAGCTCCTCTCTGCTGTACCTTGCACCAGCTGGGGTGGCTCAAAGGCTGTAGGCTGGGATCAACTGAAGGCTCATTCTTCACATGTCTGCCTGTTGATGCCACCTGCTGACTGGGACTGCAGCAGATGTCAACCGAAACACCTCCACATAAGCTCTCCAGGTGGCCTCACTTTCAAGGGTGAGCATCCTGGGAGAGAGTCAGGTCAAAGCTGTATTACCTTTTACAACCTAGACTTGGCAATCACACAGGCATCACTTGCATCTATTTTATAATTAGAAGCAAATTGCTAAGCCCAGCCCATACTCAAGAAGTCAATTAGCCTACCTTTTGAAGGGAGAGTGTCAAAGAATGTGTGGACACGTTTACCATCCACCACGCACAGTCCTTGTGTGGTGCTGTGTGCTGGCAGAGCCTCTAGCCTGGCTGAGTGGAGATGCCGACACAGCAGTGGGGTAGGGTGGGGACAGCATGGTTTGAGGCCCCACGCCTGGCTGGAGGGCATCAGGGGAGGCCCTTGCTAGAGGGACTTGAGCTGAGGCAGGAGGGGATGGCACACTGGGGAGGGCTGTGAGGGATGGACGTGGTGTCCAGACCCAAACAGCTGCTGGAAAGCAGGGCTGGCGTTGAGCTCATGCCCACCTGATGGGAGGGCCTGCATTCTCACACCACAGCAGAGGCTGCTCCGAGACAGTGGTGATGACAGCAAGAATTCCTCCCAGGGAGCCAGGGATGCAAGGGCTCTGGGGTCAGGGTGCATCTCAACCCTGTCTTAGGCCAGCAAGGTGAATCTGTATGTTACTCTCCCAGACTCGCTCTCTTTTCTGAGAAACAGAGCTGATAACACCTGCCTTTCAGTGGCACTGTGGGGCTTAGTGATAATACTCAGGAAATCATGAGCAGCCTCAGGCCAAGAGCAGATGCTCCGGGAGTGGCAATTTACATTATGGCCTTTTCACTTGTCTTCCGAAATGACTGATGGAGAGGAATGGGAGAGGAAAGGCAGAGATGATCATCCAGGGTGCTAGTGAGGAGCAGGGGCAGGGCACGCAGGCGGGTGCGGGCCAAGGGCACTGGGGGATCAGCAGTCGGACTTGGCCCAGCAAGGAACCAAGCCCTTGCACAGCGGCTTACTCTCTGAGCCCTGACCCTCTGTGCCGCTAGGCACAGTTGGTGGGAGGATTAACAAGGTGATTCAGCCACTTAATGTGCAAAAGCCCTGGCCCAGGTCCTGGCCTTTAGGAGGTACTCGGGGTTCCTGCCCAGAGCCCTGCTCTGCACGTTCTCCTGAGGCGGCGCTAGGTGACGCTGTGGGACCACTGTTGAGACCCAGACGCACACACTTGGTCCTCCCAGAAGGCTCGGGCCTAGGTAAGCCCTTCCCACCTCCCTCCTCTGTTTGGCAACTCTCCAAAAAACAGTGTGTCCTCCCCCTTCAGTCAGCCTTTTGCTTCCTTCCCTACTGGCCTTGTGGACAGAGAGAAGTTCCCCACCCTCACCTCCCCGCCACAGAGGCATGGGCTCTCGCAGCCTGCAGGGGGCGGTGTGGAGCAGACAGCAGTACCCATTCTTGGAGTGAGAGCGACCTTGCTGCAAAGACCTCATCCACCTCCTAAAAGCCAAAAGCCCAATCCAGGCAGGCAAACCCCTCTTTTCAGCTCTCCCTCTGCTATCTGGCACATAGGAACCCCACTTGTGCCTGCAGGTCTTTGCTGTGGATTATTTAATGTGGGGTAGAGTCCAAAAACTTCAGACAGGAAAGAAAGGCAAGCTCAGCCTCCTCAAACTTAGTGATTTAGTCTCTGAGTGGGCACAGCAACGTCTCCGAGGCTCACCTGCAAAGTGGAGAGAGTCATCCCTGCTTTGGAGGGTTGCAGTAAGGCATAAACGAGCATGTTGTGTGGAGGTGCTTCGTCTGTTGGAAAACTCTAGGCACCTGTGAGATGTAACTATCACAGAAGATAACAAACTTGGACAGTCTTGGGACATGTACAAAATGACTGGTGCAGGCAGCGAGGGCCAGGGAGGCCAGAGTTCGGTGGGAGATGGACCTTGAGCCAGGCCATTGGGTTTAAGGGTGGAGGGGGCACAGATTCACAGGAGCACAGGGATTGTGGAGGGAGCAGTCCACAGGCTGGAAGGAAAGGACAGAGCCAGACGGGGGACCTGAGTGCCTGGCTGCTGAATCTGAGCCAGTACCCCAGCCTTCAGGGAAGGTCCACCAAAGAGGGGCTGCCCTTAGAAAGATCCCTCTGGCAGCAGCAAGAAGGGAAAGGTAGGAAGCCAGTCTAGAGGCTATCGTATTCAGTGTGCATTTCACCCTGCCTTTCTTTTTAGAAGTTAAAACAGCAACTACTTTATTATTTCTCACAATTTTGTGGGTTAGGGATTCAAGTAGGGCCCAGATGGGTGACCCTTCTATTCTACATGGCATCCACCGAGCTCCCTTGTGGTATTTAGCTGGTGCCGCACTGGGTGTGGTGGACCCAACATGACAGCTCTCACATACTGGCCGCTGGAGGGCTGGCTGGGCAGCTGGGCTGGACAGTTCATTGCTTCACCTACACACAGCCTTGCCATTGTGGTCGTCCACCCTGTTCTTAATCGTGATTTTGAAAGAGCTGCTCCTCCTCTAACTTTTCCTGACCATAGAAATGGGCTTGCGAGTGGAGGCTGACTCGTCCTTTCCATCTCAGGACGGGACTGGCCAGGCTGCAGCAGCCAGCCCTTAATTGATGATGCAGTGCGGTTTATACATGTCCCCATCTGCAGTGACACCACAAAGAGTGTCACCTCCCACTACCCAGCTGAGGCCTGTCCCAGCTCTCAGGGAGAGAATCTGGTTATGTACCATGGCACCACCCGACCCACGCCCAGACACACCTGGGGAATGAAATGCATGGAAGGCGGGGCCATCTCTGCTCTGAAGAAAGCCATGCAAACTGCAAGGGGCACATGGAGCTCTGACACAATGGGCTTTATCTCCTCAGCCACACACCAGGAGAGAAGGTGCCGCAGCCCGGCCCAGCCCTCCTGCAGTGTGGCGGGACCTGCTTCCTTAGCGTCTTGCTCCACAACCATGCCACCAAACCTCGGATCTGTCAGCCGGGAGACCTTGGCTGGCCAGTGGGCTGGGCAGTGGGTTCTTCTGCAGGGAAGCGAAGAAAGTACCAGAAGTCATTTCCCTTTGCTGCCTGTGGTTGATCATCTTTCTGAAATACCAGAGTTCACAGTTCCCATCACTGTTGGTGGCTTTGGACAAAAGTTCCTGGAATGTTAACCCTGACCCTCAGCAACAGGCCACAGAAGGAGAAGGGCGAGGCATTGGGGGTGTTGGGCTGGTCTAAACGTGTGTGGGGACTACTACCTCTTTGGAGGAAAGTTAAACTCTCAGTTCACCTCTATGCCCCCAGAGCCTGCCCCAGTGCCAGGGGAGGCAGAGGAGGATGGCAGGCTCTGGGATGATGGGACCTTGGGTTGATGGGTTTAAGCTTAATGAGATGTATGTTCGGAGGGCAGGAGCAGCTCACCGTGCCATGGACGGTCCCCTCCCCATGGCAGCCTGGAAGACTTTTAAGCCAGAAAACAGGCTGAGAAGCCAATCCCCTTCTGTGTGCCCTGGTCAGCCTTTAAAGTGTGTGGTGTCCAACTTGTCCATCTATAATATGGGGACAACAGTACAGGAAGGCACCTCACAGGGCTGCCATGAGGATAAATGGATGGACGTAAAGGAATTTGGAAAAGGGCCTGCACTATTTAGTGAAGGTGGGATTTTCCCCCCAGCGATACCATCTCACTACATACATGGAAAACCTCAGTCCTCAGAGCCAAGCAAGTCCAAGAAATTAAGCCAAATGCAAACCTGGAAGGCTGTGGCTGGAATTCTCAGCGATGAGGCCTTTGAAGTGAGGGCTCTCCCTCCCTCCAAGGGCTCCAGCAGCTCCCCCAGGCCGAGTCTGATGAAAGGAAAGACAGGCTCTGTTGTGGTTTGACACATGCCCCAGATGTCAGGTTGCAACTCCATTCGGCAATTAACTCTCAGAGGTGGCAGTTGTGCCAAGGGGAAAGGGCTTGGGCTTGGAATCAGGATGAGTGGTGCCAGTGCCAGCCACGCCATACAACTTATCTGTGCCTCCATTCCTTTGTGGCTAAGTGGGGGTGAGGCCAGGACAGACCTTCCCAGGGTTGCCAAATTTAGCAAACTGAAAATATGAGATACCCAGATCAATTTTCATTTCAGATAATCAACAAATAATCTTTTCCTAAAGTGTATCCTAGGCAATACTCAGAACATACTTAAACACTAAAAATTATTTTATCTGAAATTCAAATTTAACTAGGAGTCTTATATTCTATCTGGCAACCCTACTCCCCCAGGAGGCTTTATGAGGGGTCATCTGGGTGAAAGGGCTTCAAAGCTGTAAATGCTTTGAAAGTGGGACAGTTTCTGGAGGGATGGTGGACAGTCATCATAGCAGCCAAAACGGTCTTTCATTTTGAATCTCCAAATCCCCCCTCCACTCCAGTGGAATCTTTTCATCTCTAAAGGGCTTCCCTGCTCTTCCAACCCCAGCTCCCCTCTGGTTCTCACACCGCACCCCCCCTTCCCCAGGGCCCTGGAGAGGCACAGTTAGGCTTCTGGAGGCTGCTTAAGTGACTCAGCTCTGGGCCTTGCCCACCATGCTGGATTGCGGCTTTTGCCTTCACAGAGCATGTGATGCTGTGGGAGGCTCCCAGGTCCATTCAACAGCCCTGGCTAGACTGTGTGCTCTGCCACGGAAGCAGAGGCTTAAGACAAGCTCCTTCTCATCTCTGAGCCTCAGAGTCCTCAGCTGGACAATGGGAACGATGCTAACCCCAGCTCATCTTTAAGACAGCCAAGTAAGATGATGCCCGTAAAACACCTAATATGGTGCCAGGCACAGTGGGCACTGAGTCAGTGTGCCTGTTAGCTCCCACGGCCATCTGGTCACCCCTGTCCACTGTGCCTGGCTGGCCTGCTGGCAGTCACCAATGTGCTCTGAGGGGAAAGTTTTCCTTCACCATTGACTCACCCCATATATTTCTGTGCTTTCAGGATTCCAGGCTACTGGCCTTGCCTGCTTCTGCTTCCCCAATGCCCATCTCCGTCTGCCGCTCCCCAAACCAAGATATTCTCTATGATGGGAAATGATGATCACTATCATTGCTCCCCAAACGCAGCACAGAAACACACTCAGCTTGCACCACCTCAGTCCCACCACCAGCCCTCCCCAGCCAAGGCCTTCCAGAAATCTAGCCACCTCAGGGAAGGAGGGCTGGTGCTGAGGTGGGGCTCTCTGCTGCCTCTCTCCTGGCACCCCAAGTGGCTTTCAGGGTAAAGTATACCTGGGAATGGGGGAGGATAGAGAACAATGAGAAGGAGGAGAACTTGGGGGTGTCTTTTGCTTTTATTCTTTAAGCCCGAGGAGCAGCTGGGGCTGAGTATCCCACCAGGAAGGACGGGGCTGAATCAGGAGCCTCTGCCTGCCTCCCCACAAAGCCCTGGGCTCGTGCTGTCCCCACTGGGCTGCAATTTCTCCTCTTGACAGAAGGAGAGCCTGACACATGCCAGGGACTATCCCCCAGAATTATTCATTCATTCATCCAACACAGTCTTCTGGTGGGATTACAGAACACAGGCACACCTGTGCTATTGTGGGGACCCAAGGCCCAAAGAGAGGGACAGAAATGAGGCAGAAACAATGCAGGTAGATAGAGCAAAGGCAACAGGGTCACTTAGGACAGCATGGCGGGCAGGCTTCCAAGGGTGTACAGACAAACGGGGTGTGAGAATAGAATAAAATACACATATGCATCGGTTGACAAAAGTTTAGGTATCACCCACCTCAAATGTGGGCAAAGATGTGGAACAACAGGAATGTTCACACCATGCTAGTGGGAGGCTCATTTAGTACAACTCAAAAAGCAATACCTGTTCCCTGTGGCCCTTTAGAGAAGCTCCACTCCCAGGTCCATGCCCTGGACAGAACCCATGCACGGCGCACAGGAGAGCCGCCTGAGAACTCTGCCAGCAGCAGGCTCATGGACTGCAACAGCCCCAGGCTGTCAGGGTGGCTGAGAGCCAGTGAAGAGAGGCAGGCAGGGCTCCACCGACAGAACGCCAGACAGCCAAGTAAACGCCCAGGAGGCCACTGCGTGCAGAAGGTGGGATGGGCCTCACACAGACACAAAGGAGGACACACTGTGTGATTCCATTTTTACCAAGTTTTAGAACAGGGAAAACAAAACTATGTTGCTTTAAGGGCACACACATGGGTGTTACAACTCTAAAAATCAAAGCCAGGACCGTCACCAAGTCAGAATGTGTTTCCTCCCCAGTACAGTTTCTCCCCTGGAGTGACTTTCTTCCCCACTCCCCAGGGGATATTTGATCCTCACAACCGTGGGGGTACGAGTGTACTACTGGCCAGGTGTGCTCAACAACCTACAGTGTACAGGACAGCCCTGACACAGGCCCAAGGGATTATCCTGCCCCCAGTGCCACGTTGTTGCTCTCTGGACGGCCCGTCCAGGGCACAAGGGCCAGCCCACATGGGGCCTCTCAGATCCTGGCCATGTGTAAGGGTGGTCATTTTATAGACATCCTGTAAACTCTGCATAAATACTTTATACACCTCAAGTATAACTAGAGGGTGCAGCTGGGCGTTTGGGGGATCAGCTGCGAGGTCAGCCTTGGCCTCCCACTGCAAGGGGAGCAATAGCTGGGACACCTCACAAGGCGTTTGAGACCTGGGCAGGCTGGCATCTGCCCTCAACACCCCTCCATGACTCTGGAATGTGGAGGGGTTCCCCACGCCAAGGACAAGTGCCCTACCCAGGGAGGTGGGTTCTCTGGGCTCTATTCTGCTGTAGGCATGGTGGGGTCCCAAGGGGCCAGGCGGAGAGCGAGCCTGGCAGCTGCCTTCCCTCCTCTCTGCCCAGGAGGGCCTGGGAGTCCAGGAGTTCATGGCAGCATTTTGGAGTGTGCCAGGAAATAGGTCCTTTTGGCCCTTGGGCTCCAATGGGGGTGCCCCCCAGACAGGCTCTGAGCTTTACGTCCCCCAAGGAGTAAGGAAGGGCAGCAGCGAGGTGCACTGGGACCCAGCTGCAGGCCTGGGCTCAAACTTGAACTTTGCAGTTAGAAGAAAGTTACCTGACCTTGCTGAGCCTCAGCTTCACTGTATGTAAGGAATGGAAATAGTGGTGTCTCACGGTGCCAGAGACCATGTTGGTAAGAGGGCCGGCAGCACAGACAGCGGCTATTCAGTGGCAGCCTCATTCAAGCAGTGCAGAAATGAGGGCTCCCATGGGCACACCAACCTGCCCTGTGTCATCGGTGGTGGGTCAGACCTCAAGTCCTATTTCCCTGCTAATGTCCCTTGGCACTGACTCATTTAAAAACCTATTAGCCCGTTTAGGGAACCAAGGAAAGGCATTTGGGTGCAGGCCTGGGCCGAGGCATTGGAACAGGACTCACGGCACTGGCCCAGCTCCATGGAGTGAAAGCTCAAGACCCACAGGAAATGGAGGGACCTTCAGCCCCTCCACCACCTCACCTGCACCCCGATTCTCTTGCCAGGGCCGGAGCCTCTGTTTCACGAAAGTGATTGTGTGTTTCATCAGTCGGGACGCCAGCGGACAAGAGAGGGCACACCGAGGAGGCTTAGCCAGTGGACTAGTCGGTGTGGATGGGTGTGAGGCCCCCCAGGGGCAGCGCAGACTGGAAGGGTGAATGACAGAAGGGTTACCAGAACCTGGGAGAGTGCTCCACATGGGGCTGCCCTGAGGGGGCTGTGACCTTCAGTTCAGGGTCATGGCGGCCTACAGCAGCTATGCAGAGCCTGCAAGGAAGGCATCCTCCCGTGGATCTCCTGGGCCTGGCCTTGGCTGCATCCAGCAAGACAGTGGGCAAGGGGCTGTCCATGCAGTCCCTCTGGTCATCCTCCTGGACACAGGGCAGCTTTGAGAAGGGAGGGGTGCAGGGATGCCCAGCACAGGGGTACGTGATGGGGGCTAACCTGAAGGGGCTCCATCTGGGCGCTCTCTCTGGGGATGGCTCTCTGTCTCACCTGTCAGTCTTTATGTCTGAGTGTTACCTTTAAAATCAACTTTACTGAGGTGTAACTGTCACTCGGTAGAATGCTTCCATGTTAAGTGTACATTTTAGTATACACACCTGTGTAACCATCGCTACAATCAACACACAGAACATGCTCATCTGGAAAGGACTTGCTGCCACCTCCCAGCCAGGATCCCTTCCGGCTTTGGCTCTCGGCCACCACTGTCTGCTCTCTATCATTATAAATTCCATTTGTCTTTTCTAGAGCTTCATGTAGGTGGAATAATATAGTATATACTCTTTTGTGTCTGATTTCTTTCCCTCTGCGTGATTTTGAGATTTATCCCTGCTACTGTGTATGCCGGTTGTTCAGTGAGTTCGTTGCTAAGCTAGTGTTCCACTGCACGAATATGTCACAATTTATTTATTCCTTTACTTGTTGATGTACATTTGGGTCACTTTTAGGTTTTGCTATTATGAACAAAGCTTCTATGAACATATGTATATAAGACTTCGTACAGACATGTTTCCATTTCACTCAAGTAAATACCTGTGGGTAAGATAGGCTTGATGGGTCATTTTGTAAGTGTTACTTACAAGAAACTGCCAAACTGTTTTCTAAAGTGGCTGTATCTTTGTGCAACCCACCAGCAAAGTAGGAGAATTCCAGTTGCTCCACATCTTCATCAACACTTGGTACCATCAGTCTTTTTAACTTGATACCCTCAGCCATTCTGTGGGGTGTAGTGACACCTCGGTGTGGTTTAATTTGAATTTCTGTATGCCTAACAACATGCAGCATCTCTTCATGTGCTACTGGCCAATCAGATACCTTCTTTTGTGAGGTATCTATTCAAATCTTTTGCCCATTTTTTTTTAGTTGCATGTATGCTTATTGAATTAGTGTCTGCCAGTCTATAGTTTGCCTTCTTGTTTCTTAACTGTGCATTTTGAAAGGTTCGAGGTTTTTGACTTCTCGTGAAGGTCCTTCCTAAACTCAACCAGGAGGCTGTGTAAAGGCAAATAACGCCCACCACTTCCCACTCCAAGGCAGAGAGATGTGCAGGCCCAGAGCCTGCTGTCGTCCCATGCATTCTCACAGGACAGCCTGGCTGGAAAAACTGCCCAGGTCAGATGAGAGGAGCCCAGGAGGGCACTTTGCTTCTTCCCTTAGCTTAAAACAGACACAAGGGGTGGCACAGGGGCTCACAGCCAGGGCCCTGTTGAAGCTGCTGAATCTTCAGCCACCCTGTCCGAGTCCTCCCTGGACACCAGGCCTCGGGCCACAGTGCCCCTCACAGCATCTCCTCACTGAGTCCTATGACCACCTGCACAACATCACTGTCCCCATGGGACGGATGAGAGTCAGGTGGGAACGTGTGTCCACCAGGAGATGGAAGGCGTCTGTTTGGCAGAGCTCACTTCAGGCAGGAACGTGTGTCCACCAGGAGATGGAAGGCGTCTGTTTGGCAGAGCTCACTTCAGGCAAGCACTGTTGACCGGGAACTGCAGAACTGAGAAGGCAGAAGGAAGCACGTTGAGGCACCACGAAGGCGGTAATGGCAGGAGTGCAGAAAGAACAACTCGATAAGAAGGCCAACCAATTTTGTAAAAGGGCACGTGACTTCAACAGCTACTCCGAAGGCAACACAGGAACAGCAGACAGCACATGAAAACTGCATCAGTAACAACCCTTGGGGCTCAGAGAACAAAGCTGAGGCACTGGGAGGCGGCCTGCAGGGCTGGGACCCAGACCTCCAAGGGGGCATCCCTGAGGGGACAAAGACAACTGGAACCAGCCCACGCGCAGGGCCAGCACTGGAGCATCACGGGTGGGGACAGGGCACGCGGAGCTGCAAAGAAGTGGGTCCCTTCTCCCTCCTGCCAGGCAGGCTCCCTCTGGAGTCCCCTCTTGGCCAGCCTGCCACGGAACCCATGGCAAGGCATACACCTGATAGGTAGAGTCTCAGAGCACCACAGAACAGTACAGGAGAGCCGGTTGGGAGCCGAGAGGCAACAGCTTAATGAGCAGAAAACCAGAGTCAAGTCACTCACCCAGTGATACAGCTGGTAAGTGATGGAGTTCCAATGCAGGGGCATCTGGCTCTGAGGCCAGTGCCCAGCTGGGGGGTTGAGAGGAAACACCTGGTGAGTCCCGGCCCCGGGAGCCTGAAAAGTGTGATGTGCTGGGCACTGGGGCAGGGGCAGAACTCTGGGCAGGCAGCACCACAGAGCTCCCAGGAGGTACCAGGCACCTGCCAAGGGTTCTGAGACCCAGAGCCAGGGCTACTGGTGAAGCCAAGCTGGAGCTCAGCTGTGGGGCTGGGGCATCTGGGAGACATGGTACATGATCCCGAGCTGGGCCCCCATTCCAGTCCAAGTAAGATGCAATGGCAGCCAGAGAGACCTAATGTCCTGGCTCTGGGCTCTGTACCTGTGAGCCCTAAACAGCTGTGCCTGAGATGTCCCAGCTGACTCTCCCCACGTTCCCTCCAGCATCCATGAGCAGTGAGATGGCTGCCTCCACTTTGATCAGGACAGGGGGGTGCTCAGCGGGCCATTTGGGACCATTTCTATGAGGCATTTTGACAGCCTTGCTTTAAATCATTGTGAAAAACGGTCTTTTTAAGTGGAGTGGAAGCCCACAGCAGCCTTCAAAGGCCTCTCTGGACAAATATGGGTGCGTTAAGAAGACCCCTGGCTCTGTATCACCTGCTTCGCTGTGTACCAAGTTCAATGCAGCTCGAGAGAGAAGACTCCTGGCCTGTCCTCCAGTCCAGGTGGTGACAGCAGAGCTCAGTCTCCCCTCCACAAGGTCCGACCTCCTGAACCCTGTTTCCAGGTCGCCCGTGCCCCGCCTCCCAATAGGCCCTCTGACCTGGTCCTTCTGGGCTCCCCACATAAACTGCCTTAAGCAGAACCCACATTCCTTCTAATGGCTTCAACAAGAGTTAAATAATCTATCACTGACGCACCTGGAAAAACTTAATGAGATTTCAACTCAGTACTTCTGAAAAATCAGTGATATCCAGCCACAAAGGCTTAGCAGTCGACGGAACACTCCAAACAGATTTTACCCTTTTATTCCTTCTTAGTTATTAGACCCCCATTGCAGTCGATCTGAACATCTTGTCCAGATGCAATTGCCACCCTGGGGTCACAGCTCTCTGGCTGATGGCAGGGTCAGCCCTTCTCCCTGAAGGTGCTCCGAGCCAGACTGGGCCTCCAGGAAGGCAGAGGAGGAGCCTTCCCTCAAGTTGGCCTGTCCTTCTGTGTTTAATTTTCCCATAAGTCAGCTCTGATTAAGGGGGACGGCCTCATGTTTTGTGTATTCAGAGCTGAGTTCTAAGAGCAACTTCAGGGGTTGGGGGAAGCTCCCTGGCTGGCGGGTGGGGTCAGAGGGGTAGCTGCTCACCAGGTCACCCCCAGCACACATGTCTGCTGCCTATCAGATCTCATTGGGGGAATGATCCGCCGGATGCTGAGATCATCTGACAGCCTCCTCCTAATGAGACCCAGGACCGCGCCCAAGCTTGTGTGAGAGGCTGGACGGAAAGGAACCCCCACCACCCTAGAGAAACATCTCCAAGGAAAGAAAGATGTGCTCTTCCAAGCCTGCTTTGCTGTGTGAAATGTGGACCCCAGCTCTTCAGAGAAGCAGATGCCTTCACGCTCCACTTGCCACCTGGGACAGCTGCTTCTCAGGTGCCTCCAGGTAAAGACAGGAACTTTCAACATCTATGCAGGACATTTGGCTTCTGTGTCACTGGTTCACTGCTGATGGCTGCAGAGAGGTGCAAGAGGAGGTGTGCTCAGGTCTCCCCTCCAAGAATTTACAGCCCTCCTGGGGGGGTCATGATGGATACCCACGAACAAGGAGTGTCAGTGTGCCCGGTGCAAAAGGGGGAGCTCTGTGCACGCAAGTCCATGTGTAAAAGCGTGAATCAGATTATGCATCCCCCTGCTAAAGATAATCTCCCCTGTCCCATATCCTTTGAAAAAAAGTCCACTCTTCTCATCAAGACACTCTAGTCTCTGCCCAGCCAGGCTCCAACCAGGGTGGCTTTCTTGTTTTCTTCAAATGCTTCCAAAGCTCCCCAAGCCTGAGTCCTTGCTGCTCTTTTGCCTGGAATTCCCCTCCCCGACACCGCATGGTCACACGGGCTGCACTGTCTCAACCACTGAAGTTTTAGCCCAAATGCCACCTGCTCAGACAGGCCTTATTTGGCACAATGTCCTGCTTAGCCCTGACCATGGTCTCATTCCTGCTGACTGACTGACAATCTGCCTTGCTTCCCACGAGAATGTAGCTCCGTGAGAGCAGGGACCTGGTCAGCCATGCTCTCTGCTGCAACCTAGAATATGAGGATGCTTGATGCCTCTAACAGAGGAGACTCATTATGGGTTTTTGAATACATGGTGGAATTGGGAAGAAGGAATCTACACAGCAGCTGCTTTGAAATGCTCCCAGAAGCCCACACCAGCAGCCAGGGTGGAACGACAATGACCTCAGTTCCACCACCTGCTGGCACATGAGAATAAGCTTTAGTTCCTTTGTAAGTAAAATAATAGGATTTCTGTGCAGAATAAGTGGAGACTGCATGGGGAGGGCCAAGTACAACACAGGGTAAACGCTCCATTACTTGCAGCTTCATCCCTCCCATTACCACTACCATTATCATCATTATCTACACTGCAGTTGGGCAATGAACCACTTTTAAATCCTCTTTTTTGTCTCCTTTTAGCTTCCTTCCCTGGGTCCCTCTCCTTGCCTGGCCTCACTTGAAGCAAACGCTGTTGGCTTCCTGGCCCAAAGTCATCCCAACCTCTCTTCCTGCTAATAGAATCCTGCTTGTTTGAGAATAGATGTCTTTATCTTAGGGAAGATGGGTGCAGAACTTGGTCTGGGGAGTAGGCACATGAGCCCTCTCTGGTCAAGCTTCTGGGCGTTTTCCTACCAGAAAAAAGAGGCACACAAGCCAAACTTGAATACAGTTGTACGAGAATGTGATGTCTGGAGTTGTGGCAACCATACTGTGACTGTGAGGCAACATGCATGGAAACAAAAATGCTAACATGCTAAGGATAGGAACATAACTGGAAAAAAGCCTTGGTACATTTTTACATCCTTAAGCCACTGAACTACCTTTGGCACCACCTTTCTTCAGTCTTCCTATATTTTCTAAGTCACCCTTATTAAGTTGTTACTTGCAGCCAAAAGCTAAGATAGCAAATGTGGTTTCAGGCTGTCCACAAACTGTGATCTAGCACTCCTTGCAGCAGTCTGTTTTCCAGGTGTCCTCCCTATAGGACACCTGGGGCCGCTGGAGAGCCCATCCCCCTCCCTCCCGCAGAAGGAAGCACACTAGAGAAAACACAGGAATTAGAATGCAAGAGTAATGGAGCACAATGAGAATTTCCCTTGAACTTGAAAGGAGGCAGGAGTGGAATATAATTGTTTTCAAAAGCCTCTGTTTCTAGGTACTTAAAATAATGAATGGTAAAATTATTTAAAATGATAAATGGCAAATTATCTGAGAGATCTTACATGCGAGATACTGTACCCTCAGCATAAATTAATGGCCAGACCTGAGATTAATCTTGTTACATGGTCAGTAATTCAGTACGTTACACACTGGACTAGGCCCCAAGGTGAGGCTTTAGTTTCTGTACTGTATCTCCTCTATCAGCATAGTAGAGGGAAGCAGGGGGCCATTGAGTTTAACAAGGAAAGGAATCCCAGTGTCTTTCAGGTCAATACTTGATCTTATTCCCTCTTTCCTCTTGTACTTCCCAAAACAGCTTTGAAGAGTAGGAAGAAGCACCATGTCCTTCTGTGCTGGAGGGAGAGGCTTCAGGAAATTGAGATATAAAGCCCTAGAGCTGTTCTCTTGCCCCACTCCTGGGCACCGCTGCTGGAGCTCGGGACTGACAACACATGGTCTTGCCTTCAGCATGTCAGTGCCTGCTGGGCCCCACCTCAGCCCTGGTCCCGTGCTGCAGTGACCCTGCAGTGACGCTGGGACGCAGCCATGTGCACCACCACAGCCCCCTGGCTCTTGCGCTCCCTGCTTCCCACATCTCTTATTGGGAGCCTAGACAACTCAAGAGTCCACTAGAGGAGCCACAGTAGACCATCCACCATCTGTGTCACTCCCATCCTGCCCCTGATGACCGTCTTCCGGGCAGTGGCACCATGCTGGATGCAGCTCTTCACAAAGAGAGGTCAAAATTTCCCCAGTCTACCTCCATAGAAACTATAAATAAGCCCTGAAATCAGAAATACCCTCAAACTTATTTGTGTCTTCTTACACATTCCTCTTGGGTTTCAAGGGGAAGGGCTTGTGGGGAAGCTGGATGACACCTTCCCTGCCTTCCTCCTCCCTGTAGTGGAAAAGGTCTTCCTCACCAGTCACCCCCTATCTGCCCCCGAAACACACACACACACTGCCCGATGCCTCCTCCCCTGCCCTAGGGATCGCCATCTTCTAGGCTACCCTTGCCCTCCTCCCTGGAGCACAAACCCCACGCTGCATGCCCTGGGGCACAGCCTCGTGCACCACCAGCCCCCTCCTGGTCTCCTCTGCCTGGTCTCTACTCCAAGGTCACTATGCCTCAGTGGGTAGGCAGGATTTCAGAGAAAAAAGTCAACTTACCCATTTTAGAATATATGTTAAGAGTCGTTTTAAAAATAGTATCCTGTTCATACTCACTCACATCTGCACACTTTTCAAGGACCTGCTTAGTTGCAGCTCTTTGACTAGAATGTATTTCCAAATAAAAAGCCGTCCATAGCTCCCTCCTGCTTGAGTTTGTTCAGCAGATGACAATAGCTCTTTCCCTCCCTTCCATCCCTTCTCTCTCTGTTTCAGCCAGTCCCCAGGCTGTGGTGTTTCCACCACATGGAGCACCTAGGTTTGGGTCACAGTCATGCTTCACACTGTCTGGGGCTGGCCACGCTCAGGGTATGGTCAACAAGGCTGGACTAAACAAGAAAGGCTTCCTGGAGGAGGTGGGCCTAGAACTCAGCCTGCATGGGTGGATAAGAATTAGACTGAGGAGATTACGGGGATGGCTGGTCAATGACTTGGGCAGGATGAGCTTGGTGAGAACATGTCTTATCCTGAAGTCTCCCTGGTGAAGCCCTACTTGACCTTCAGGACTCAGATCCAAAGTTCTTCAAAGTTTCATAAAGACTGCTGACGAGCACTCTGCTCCAACAGCGGGAAAACATGGACTCTCCTTGCTCAGAGGCACCAGGTCTAAGCTCTATCAGCTTAGACCTGGCAGCCCCCAGGTCCACTCGACAGTTGCCGTAATGCCCTAGAGTGTCCCTTAGTCCTAAGGGAGGAAGACCTCTCTGTGGCCCTCTCACCCTGTCTCTTGGGCCTCAGACTGGTTGGCCTTGCACCCCCCAGAAGGGCTCTCAGTGCCAGTCACCAAAGGCAGACCCATCCTTGTCCTGATTCATGTTTTCACATTCATTAGTCTGCTATGTGGCCTTGAAAAGCCTCCTAACCTCTCTGAGCCAGTCTCTTCATTCATAATGTGTCCTCACAAGGGCCTGAAGAGTATATATGTCCATGCATGTAACATAATTAGCATGCAGTAAGACAACTGGACCCACTTCTGAGTCTCCCCTGGGAGCATTAATCCCAACAACATACATAAAATGCTGAGCACAGAGCAAGCATGTGGCAAGCACAGAATAAACAAAACAGCTTATTATTATTATTATTATTATTATTATTATTATTATTATCAGGCACTTAGAGGCTAGGAAATAAATAAGTGCCTCATGGAATGGGGTGGACACTGAACAGGCCTTGTCAAGGGGTCAGGAATTTGGAGGAAACAATGTGGGCATAAGAAATGGAGTTTATATATGCAGAGTCCTGGTTGGCAAAGAGTTTGCAGGGCATTCAGAGGACACTCCAAGCTGGAGTGAATCCTATTTAAAATCCTGTTACCCAAACTTCTTTGAAACTAGTCTAAGGCCCTCGTTATCAGTGAGCAACCTTGGATATGTTACGAGCAGCAATCTGCATGGTGAGGCAGCTCAGGCCCAGGTCCAAGGTCACAGCCCTATTAAAAGACCCAATACTGCCCAAAACAGTGGAATCCAGAAGAACAGGCTCTCTGGAACCAACAAACCCAGCTTTGACCCCAGCGCCACATGACTGGTCACATGACCTCAGATAAGGCAATCCACCTCCTTTACATGATGGCAAACAGCAGGTGCTCAGCAATAGTTGTCAGCAACCACAACTCTGGTACCAGTCCGCCTTCCAGCTCTTCTTCCTGCCCGAGCCTTTAATCCCTCTCAGAGGATCCGGGTCCACGTGGTCACTGTCCCTGAGGTTCCTCCCCAACTTGTGAATATGAATGCTCCTCCTCTCCGGAAGGATTCAAAGAGCCCTGGAAACTTGTTTATTAGGAAAATCTGTGGGAGTCTGTCCTGCTTGGGGGATGTGCTGACCTCTCCCATCCTTCTCTGCATATTTCCCCCCAGCGACATCTTTTCATGTTCCCTGGCTCACTTGGGTGAGTCAAAGATCTGTAAATCCCAACCACAGAAAGCTTGGCAAAGTATGTTAGGTGTTTATTGGAAGAGGAAGGAGGCAAATGATCAAAACATTGGCTGTGGCTCTAGTCTCTGAAATTTGCAAGAGCAAGTTTTAAAATCTATGTTTGAAGCATCCAAAGAGATTCACGGAACACATTTTTTTTCTTTTTAAACCACAAGGAGAATAAGATTGTATATACTCCTCAGTTATAGTCAGTTCTTTGGGCAGTCTTTGTATGGTGCCAGATATTTACATGAAAACTGAGAAATGCAATTCAGTTTTCAGTTTACCTATTGATACAGAGACTTGTTTAGACACATCCCCACTGAAACAAACACAGACTGTAGTCCTCTGTAACCCCCGTACTGATTCATGCCTGCCTCTATGCCTTCGCACATGCCGCTCCCACTGCAACTCCATTCCACTCACTTCAGAGAGCGTTTTTTGTGACTCTGTACCAGCCCCTGGGCTGGACACTGGGACACAGAGATGAATTAGACAGTTTCTCACCTCAAGAATTAGTGAGGAAAAGGAGCAAATAGAGGAGGAAGCCCAAGCTGGGTCTTGAAGAATTGGTAGAGGTTCTCCAAACTGCCAAAGAAAGGAAGGCCCTTCTTATGTGAGCATGTCCACTCTTCCTTGAAGAAGCTTAGGTTTCCTGTTCTGGGAAGAATCCCCTGTTGTTGAGTTGGTGACTCCTCTCTGTGTCCACACTGCACTTAGTACATTCCCTCCCTTGCCCACACTGATGGCAAAAGTTATTTCCCAGGTTATTTATCCACCCAGTGGTCTAGGCTGGGTGTCCTGGAGAGTAGACATCATTTCCTCTCTGCCTCTCTGCCAACAAACCCAGCTTTGACCCCAGCGCCACATGACTGGTCACATGACCTCAGACAAGGCAATCCACCTCCTTTACATGATGGCAAACAGCAGGTGCTCAACAATAGTTGTCAGCAACCACAACTCTGGTACCAGTCCGCCTTCCAGCTCTCTGGTGCCAGCTCTGGACCTGCTGCATATCAGGTTCTGAAGGCGTTTGCTGTTGTGTTTAAGCTGAGCTTCACCATTATCAGCACTTGGGAACTGAAGCGCCACAGGGCACAGCGTCTGCACCTGAACCCCACCTGTTGAGGCCCTGCTGCTTCAAGCATCTAAGCCCTGGAGGGGTCTGGGTGGGATTAACTCCGGGATCCTAGCCCCATTCTGGCATCCGTGGTTTGGTGGTGATCGTTGGGGGGGGCCCTATTCAATCAAGGAAGAAATATGCTTTGAAATGAAAACGCTTCTCTGTCTGATCTGCCTGGCTCTCAGCTCTTCTGCCTTCTTAGTATGCATGAATTCAGCCCCCATTTCAAGACCTACCCTCAGCATCTTCTCCACGCTGATGGGGCTGCAGTGCACTCCCTCCCCTGGCCCCCCTCCAGTCCTCTCCAAAGACAAATTGCTTACATCTGCCAAGGCTTTTCTGATTAATAAAGGAATATGCCGTGGGATGTCCCCGGGGCTTCGGGGGCTTTTGAGCAAAGGGGGAGGGGAGCCAGGCCGCACATCCCTATTGGTTCATTTATCAGGCCAGTGGGCCACCTCTACTCCTGAGTGCCCCTGGCAAGGGCATACCCACCCACCCACCCTCAGCCCCTGTCCCCCAAGGAGGAGCCAGTGCAGAGCCAGAGGCAGACGGAGAGGAAAGGGGTCAGGTTAGGGAGTCCGCCCTAGGCACTGGTCCTTTGGGCAACTGGCCCTGAGGCTTTTCATTTCTGGGCAGCCACTGGGATGAGCAGCCACCTGGCAATTCCCCAAAGCATGGGATAGAAGGAAGGGAGGGAGGGAGGGACTAGGAAGGGGCCATGAGTGGAGTAAGTCAGACAGCAGGAGAGCGTCAAGGGCCTGAGAACAGAATGAACAAAGGAGGAGAGGCATGGTTGGATTAAAAAGTCACCAAGCGTCTGAATGGTGAAGGAATGAATGATTCATGGCTGTCTTGACAAAACTCTATAGTACACACTCACCTCTTATTTTTTCTTCCATTCACCCATTACTTGGTATCAAAACACTAAGGTAACTTTGGAGGAATTGAGGCCTCACCACCACCCAGCTTCTCCCAGTCAATGTTTCTAAAAGACCCTGTGAGCTGGGTGAGGGCAGATGAGGCCTGGGGCGGCTAGGCGATTTAGGCAGAGACAGAGGCCCTAGGAGAACTGGGCCTGCCTCTCAGCTCAGGCTTCGTCCTGCACAGCCAAGTCCCTGGGGAGCGGCCGGTGTCTGTCACAGGCCGCTGTGTCCCCCAAAGCTCACCTCTGCTGGGAACTTTTCAGTGGAAGCTCCAGGGAGCCGTGTACGGTAAGGCTTCAGTTGGCCTTGGAGGCTGCTAAATTAGGCTCTGAGGATTTAGATTAGCTTAATTTAATGATACGGATGGCTGGCTGGATTGAAGTTCCTTGCTACAATTTTTTTCTTTCAACTCACTCAACAATTATTTCCCTCAAGTTGGTTGCAGATGCAGCCTGCCCAGGAATTATAATCCATTCCTTACTGAGCAGAGAGATGCTGGCCATGTCTACTCGCACACCACCCAGGGAGGGAGGGGGCCGGGCGGGGGGGGGCGGGGCTGCGCCTGTGCCACAAATCAGAACTTGGAAGCGAGGACAGAGTGTCATGCTGGGCTGGGCTGGCTGTCCTGGGAGGCTGGCAGGCAAGAAACTCCATGAAGACATAGCGGGCTGGCTCCTGGATGGGTGATGACTGCCTCTCCCCTCCCCCGCTCTCGCTGGGCCCAGAAGGAGCCTGCCCACACAGACATGCAACACATGCAGGCACGCAGTCACAGACTTCACAGACACACACAAGCACACATCCTACCAAGATACGACACATACACACAAACCACATAGTATATGCAGATGTACACCGGCACAGACACACAAAGCCACCTATCCTAATACCCCCCATCCTAAGCCTAGTCAGAGAGGCACACAGATAAACAGGCCAGAGCATTACCACACCTCCGGGAGGTCTGCCTGGAGGAGGGATGCCAGAGGGGAAGGATTAGGTGAAAATGGCAGAAAGGACATTCCTGGCGTAAGGAAGAACCCAGGCCCAGACCAGGACCTGGGAGTGGCTATGCCTGGAGAAGGGCGGTCCAGGCAGTGTGGCTGGAAGTCGGGGCCTGGCCACAGCAAGTCCGCCTCAGTTCACACATAAGCTGCTGGGATTCGCACTATGTACAGACCCTTTCCCTTCTCAGTGGGCACCACTTGAGGAACCCCCTAACGCCGGCCAGTGGCCCTGGCCAGGGCTGTTGAACCCCCCCACCCCCGCTGCTCCCAGTCGCTTCAGAGGCCGCCCCAAATAGCAAGGGTGCGTTCTGGGAGGGGTGCTCACAGCCTGGCTGGGCACTGGGCCATGGAGCTGCAGTCTTGATTTCGTTTGCCCTGGGCAGATGCAAGCAGCTGAGCCAGCTGTGAGCCCTGGACAATGGTCAGTCCTCAGAGAGACCTCTCACATGACAGGCAGGGAAAGCCAGATGACTCTCTGACAGCCATTTCGCGGGAATTTGGCCCCTAGTCCTGACCTTCCCTGGAGTGCCCTTGCCCTAAGCTCATCCCCACTTTCCATCCCCCCTAACTCTTACTTGCCCTTCCAGACCAAAGGGAAGTGTCTCCTCTTCCAGAGAACCCTTTCTGACTCCTCACCCCGCACCACCCCAGAGGAGTTAGACATACTTCCTCAGTGCTTCCCTGTATACTGGCCTAATCAACGGAAGAATGGTTGCCTGTTTACTTAGTGATCTCCCCAGAGACCCTGAGAGCTCTTCCCCTCTGTGGGCTCAGCTTCCCCATAGGGCCTATGTATCAGCTAGCTATTGCTACATAACAAACTATCCCAAATCTTAGTGACTTAAAACAGTAATTTATTACCTCCATTTCCAGAGGACAGGAATTTAGCAAAGCAGGGAAATCTTGCCTACAGCTTCTGGGGCCTCAGCTCAGAAGCAGAACCTCTGAAAGATGATTCACAGTGGCCGGTGGTTGATTCTGCCTATTGCCTGGGAACTAGCTGGGACTCTCCATATGGCCCGGGCTCTCTCTCAGCATGGTGGCTGGGTGCCAAGGGCAAGCATTCCAGGAGAGAGAGACAGAGACAGATGAAAGCAATCTGTATCATTTTTATGACCTAAAACCAGAAGTCATACAACATCACTTCTGTCATACTCCACTGATCAATGTAGCCACACACACCTGTCTAAATTGAAGGGGAATAAATGTAGGTCCCCACTTCTCAGTGGAAGGACTGACAGTCATACTGTAAGAAAAACATGTTGGAGGGGGGACAGATAAAGTGTAGTTTTGGAAAATACAATCTTCCATAATCAGTTACCAGCAGGCACTTAATGAAGGGCTGGTGAGTGAGTGAGTAAGTGAATGAATTGAATGAATGCTCTTGCTCTGTACTGTCCATGTCTCCTCTGTCCTCACACAATTCTTCTCAGTTAAGCCCCATCCAAGTCCAACAACCCAAGTGGCAGGTCGCAACCCCTCCTCTATTCTGGAGATGAAGGGGCCATGAGCCCCCTTCCAGCTTCAGAGCTCTCAGAACTGACCCTGGGTTTCCGTGGTGCTCCCTATGGTTTTGGGGAGCAAGGGAGCGGTGAAGGGAATGAGAGACTGCCAGAGCAGACCAGGGGAGGCAACTGCCTCTGCTAATTCACAGACACTGTTTCAGGAGCAGCTCTGTGGAACTAAAACATTAAAAGAAAGCCTAAATTTTCTAGAGAAGGTTTTCTAGTAAGAGAAGGTTTTCAAGATTTAAATAACTGTTTTCATTTACTTAATATCTTTAGGAGAGAAAGTGCCATTTGTACTAGCTGATCACATTTTTGAGCTCCATTTTTGAATAATTACTATGTGCTTTCACAGTGTTTCTTATTAATAACAGTGTGCCTTGAGATCTTAAAGGGCCAGGCTCTGTGCTGAGTGCTTTATAAGCACTATTTCTTTAACAGGGAAAAAATGATTAATAGATGAGAATTCAGAGACCTCCTCCACTTGCCACATTATGATGCAATTAAGCTACTGAATGGGGAGGGAACAGAAAAACCCCTTGGTGAGTGAGGATGTCCGGAGCAGGGGCAGATTACAGGGGAACTGAGGGGGAAGGGAGAGTGCCCTTGAGATCACTCTGGTAAGTTACAGATCTCCTGCAATCTTCAAGAGATGCAGTGGAGACTGAAATACTTTTTAAGCTACTATTGGCTCTTGGACTTAGCTTCCTTAAATGTGACTGCACAGAACCTCAGCCACAGGGACACAGGAACTTATAAGGGTCTCACTTGATCCTCACAACAATTAGACGAAATAGATATTCTCATCCTTTAAATAGCTGATAAAAATAAGATGCAGAGAGTCTAAGCAGCATCCTAAGGTCACAGTGCTGAGAAATGGCTGAGACAAGACTAGAACCCAAGTCTCTCTGATCTGGAGGCAGATCTCTTAGCTACTATGTCATACTACCTCTTAATCTTTGTAGCTAATTGGAAGAAAACAGGCATCTCAGCAGAAAGGGATGGCAGGTATGATTTCCCAGGTGGGAGTGAGTGGGCAAGAAATCCGAGACAGGCAGTTTCCAGTCTCCAGATGGGGCCTGGGACTCTGCCTTTCCTAATCAGCAGGAGCCTCTTAGATTAGTTAAAACTTTCAAAGAATATGCACCCCAAATAACCTAATTTAAAAATGAGCAAAGGACTTGAATAGACATTTTTCCAAAGACTATACAGGAATGGCCAGTGGGCACATGAAAAGGTACATCACTAGTAGTTAGGGAAACATCACTAACCATTAGGGAAATGCAAATCAAAACCACAGTGAGCTATCACCTCACACCTGTTAGAATGGCCATCCTCAAAAAGACAAGAGATAAATGCTGGCCTGGAGGTAGAGAAAAGGGAATGTGCACTGTTGGTGGAATGTAAACTGATGCCAGTCACTATGGAAATCAGTATGCAAGTTCTTTAAAAAATTATAAATAGAACCACCATACAATCCAGCAATTCCACTTCTGGGAATTTATCCAAATGTAATGAGATCACTATGTCAAAGAGATATTTGCATCTCCATGTTCATGGCAGACTTATTTACAATAGCCAAGACATGGAAACAACCCATGTGTCCATCAGCAGATGAATGGATAATGAAACTGTGGTGTACATGTGTATACACACATACATATACTTACATACATCCAATGGAATACTATTTCACTATAAAAAAGAAGGAAATTCTGCTATTTGTGACAACATGGATGGACCTTGAGAACATTATGCTGAGTGAAATAAGTCAGAGGAAGACAAATACTGTGTGATCTCACTTTTATGTCGAATCTAAAAAAGAAGAAGAAGAAAAAACAAACTCATAAAAAAAGAAATGAGATTTGTAGTTACCAGAGGCAGATGGTGAGGGGAGGAGGAACTGGATGAAGGTGGTCAAAAGGTACAGATGTCCAGTTGTAAGAAAGAAGTACTAGGGAAATAAGGTACCGGATGACTGTAGTTAACACTGCTGTATGGTATACATGAAGGTTAAAAGTAGATCTTAAAAGGGTTCTCATTACAAGGAAAAAAACATCTTCCTTTTACTTTTTTTTGCATCAGTATGAGAGCATGAATGTTAACTACATTTATCATGATAATCATTTCACAATATATGTAATTCAAGTCATTATGCTGGGGGCCTTAAACTTATACCATGCTGTATGTCAATTATATCTAATAGAATTAGAACCAAGGAAAAGAACAGCGGGCTCCTCCACTCCACTCATCCAGGCCCTGGCCAGTAACGACCAAGCTCATCACTGTCTTCTCCATTGGTCACGCCATGCCTCTGCCCAGATGTCCCTTCCTCTGTCTCATCACCATCCCAGTTCCTACCTACTTTTAAGGCCCAACCCAGGTGCAACCACCCTGAAGCCATCTGTGAGCTCTCCATCCCAAAGCCCATGGAAACATGTGGTTGGCCTTGTCGCCTCTTCCTGGGCTGTGACCCTGCATGCAGACACCTTAGCTGGTCGCTCGCTCTCTCTTTCTCTCCTACTTCCTCTAGCAGCTGGTCCAGGCCCAAGCACGTGGTAAGTGTCCACAGAGAACTTTGGACTGAAATATGGAGATGGGAGGGGTATAATCTGAGTCTTACTGGGAGTTTTTAGAAAGTCCAATCTAATTAAACAAATGTCATGATTCCAAATTCTGTCTCAGTTGCTCCTATGTTCTCAGCTCTTCTTTTCATTCCATTGAGAATCAAAGTCTGGGGAATCTGTGAAATGAACTGGGATCATCTCTGGCAGATCCTGAGCTCATCACTCAGTGGTCCTGCCTTCTTCCAGCCCCAGATCCCCTGTCAACAAACCATCTCACATACACACACATACCACTTGTTCTAAGTCATGTTCCTCAGGGTCCCATTCTCAATAGTAATCCCCAGACTCACTTGCCTGACACACACAGCCTCCCTAGGTCTGGATCCACAGCCACCAGCCCTCTCTCTCCTCGCCTCATTCCCTGCTTTGAGTCCTTAGGCAAGTCACTTAACCTTTCTGAGTCTAGGTCACCACAACTAAGAACAGGGGTGATAAGAATGCCTCATGAACAAGTAACCACTTGTTCAAGAGTTGTAGAATGAATGAATGATTAAAAATATCTACTTCATAGGGCTGTTTTGAAATACAGTGAGGAAGGGGCGGAGTACACAGTGAGCACTCAGTGAATAGCAGCTACTATTATAAAATAGGTGCAAGGACCAAAACATTGCACCGAGAGTGTCTTGCCACTCATAGCCAAATTCCTTAGTTTTTTTGCTTAATGACATCTCTGTCTGATGTAAGCATTATTAAGAAACAGTAACAAAACACAAAACCAAAATAACCAGCACCAAGTACCTCCATAACCATCCCCTGTGACCACACACATGCCGAACATAATTTAGCAGGCCAGTCCAGCCACCACGGAGGGAGAGAAGTCCTGATGAGATGCAGCAAAGGAAACCTGAAACCGCTCCTGGGGGTAAGTTAGACTCCAGCGTGGAGACCAAGGCAGCAGGGTGAGCGCGCGGCCAGAGCGGGGCCCAGTGTACATCTGTCCAGCTCTGGTGCTGAGGACACCATGCTGGCCCATGAGTCTGTGGTGGGGTGGCGAGGCAGCTCAGGTGTGAGCACAACAGGGGATCACAGCACCAGAGGGGGGCCGCAGGGCACTCAGGTTTCCCCCCGTGGAACCTCACTGTCAATCAGCCCTACCACGTGGAGGCAGTCACTCTGCTGGCTCCCGGGGGCCTTCCTCTCATCCCGGGGCTTTCCCTGGGGCCAGCTCCTCCTCCCCGCTGCCCCACTCTTCATGCTGACAATCCCAGGCAGCAGGGCAAGGGCTGGGCTGGGCAGGGTCCCAGGCTGCTCCAGCTGTTCATGCTATTGGTCTCTGTGTACACATCTGGCAGCAGACGCTCAGTAGGTAGAAGATACTGTTATTGTTTATGCAGCCAAGCCTCCTGGGGCCACAGTCTCCCTTGTGTAGGCTCTGTCCACTCATTCCCCAAGCCAGTGGTCTGCCTGGGGTACAAGCCATCAGGAGCCTCAATTCTATACAAGATGGACATGCAGAGGGAGTTGTGGTCTGGATCTGGTGGGCCCACCAAAGTCCAGCACGCTGGACCTTCCAGGCATCCTGGACCATACAAGAGGTTTCTTCCAACCCTCCAGCCATCCCTCTAGACCTCAAACCAGAGCTGAATTCACACCATTTCCAGCCTGGAGGATCTGTTTCTTCCTACCACTCACAGGAGAGCACCTTCCACAGCAACACAGATTGGCTTGGCTTTGCAGAGGGGATGAAAGGAAGCCTGACTACGCATTGACTCTTGGCCAGCTGGGTCACCCTCTCAGTGAGCCTGCTCTTTCCTCCGGTCTCAGCTATGAGGCTTGGAGGGGCTGGGCCCTCCCCAGGCAATGGGCGGAGTCAGCCTAGCAGGCTATGTGAGGAAGTAGCGTGTGTGTTCCCAGCCCATGCACCCGGCCTCCCTCCAGTGAGGTGAGCTGGAGCACTGCCTCACACCAGGACAGTGGGTTTTCCAGGTCAGTTCAGCACTGGGATGCCCCTGACAGTCCCTGAGCCCTCCCTTCCCCTGGGCCCTGAGGGAGCAGAGGAGGCCGGGCCTGCCCCTGCTTCTCGAATGTCCACTTCTATTTACTGTTATGGCTACCCCGTTGTTTGTATTTTCTCAACTACGAAAGTAGAGGTGAATCTATAGAAAATTGGACAGAGAGAAAATTGCAGAGAGGGGCAATCAACATTACAGAATTTTCCCTTCCAGTCTTTTCCCCCCCATTCATCATTTTTTAAAAATAACTGACACACAGAAGTACTTATCCGTCTTCTATGTCCAATTCCTCCACCACCTTTGGCTTAACCTTTTATCAGCAGGATCTCCCTTATTTCATCAAATTCTTTTGGTGCACACCATTTTTAAGGCTGCCGAGTCTTCCTTCACTGGGCTGAGCCAAAGCTTATAAGAGCATTCCACTCGTGAAAGCCTTGCTTGCTTTGTGGTATTGCAAAAGCAATGACATGAAAAGCTTTGCCTGCATTTCAAAATATTTCTTTGGGAGAGATTCCTGGAAGTGGCACTGTTAGGTAAAGTGTAGAAACACTTTTTGGGTTCTTGGTCTCTGTTACCCAATGGTCCCTGGGAGGCCTGAACCAGTTTATACGTGGTAAACAGAGAATTCCATTCATTGTGCTCAGTGATAGTGACAGAGGATCCCTCAGCCACAGACCTTGCTGTTCTGAATCCAGTTATCTTGTTACCACTATCAGTTCTGAAGTTTCCAGGCATGAAAGAGTCCCCTTTCTCATCTACCCCCAAAGGCCAGCTTGCCCACAAAATTGAAAAGTTTTAACACTTTGAGAAAGAGTTCTGAGCCCAGGAAATTAGAAGAACAGGTTCCAGAATCTGTCACCAGAGAGCTAGATGGACTCAGGCCTGAGGGTCTTCACTGACTAAGCAGTGCTTGAACTGGGTGGTCCCCAAGGACCCCCAGCCTGTGGCACAGGCTGGCATTGTAGAGGATAGAGGTCTGGACTTAGCTCAGACCCAGCTTTGCCACTCCAGCAGCATGATCTTGAGCAATTAACTTAACTGGCCTAATTAGTGGGAATTTAGGAAATTAAATTAACTATCATGTTATCATGAGGATGGAATATAATTATATATTGAAAAATTTTTTAATGGTGCCTGGCACAAAGTAAATGCTACATAAGAGGGCTGATGCAATCATGTGTGCTTGCTGTGGACTGCAAACATCAGTACAACGGAAGGGGGTCCTCCAAGGTTGATACAGTCAGGAGACAGAAAACACTCGGGCCCGCAGTGGCACGAGTTACCTGGCAGCTGCCTTCCCCCATCACCGTCTGGCCCAGGCGGCGGCCAGCACTTCTCGTGTGACCAGAGGTCTGGCCGTGCAGTGGCGTGCTGGCAGGGCACTCTGAAACGGGATGCTTCCCGGGAGCGGAGTTGAAGGCCACTACACCAGGTGGTTATCAAAGCCCCAGGCTGCCACGGAGGCTTGGGAACATAATCTCCAGAAAGAGATTGTGTGAACTCACTTGCTGGGGAACAAGGACACCGCGCCGTGATAAGCTTGTGCAGCAGCCAACAGAAACGGTACCTGAGGGCTCTGGGAGGGCCTCGCTGACTCAGCCTCCAGACACCTCCTTGGACTTCTGTGAGCCAGACGCCAGATCCAAGCTCTAGGCGGAGGAGGTGACAGGGAGGCCAGGGTAGAACCCTCTCTCTGGGCCGAGGATGAGAGAAAAGCCATGACCAGAAACGCGCCTTGCGGTCGGGGACCAGTCCCGAACCCAGCACCCAGCCACCAGGTGAAGCCAGGCCCTCCCAGGAGGAGCGGGGACCTGGCTCAGGAGCTGCGAGGCTCTCGTGAGGAAGGGGTCACAGCTCCACTCAATGCATGTCCTTAGCATCCCAGTGAGTGTGCCCAGCAGTGGCAGGAACCTCTGATTCCAGAACAGAATGACCCCATGGGGAAGTCTGGGTGGGAGTCTACTGGCACTTTACAGATCACAACCAGGAGCCAGAGTTGAGAGCAGTGAGAAAATGTGCCTAAGATGGCAAAGTGAGTGAGCAGCCCAGCAGCATGGGAACAGAAGCCTCCTATGTCTCATTTTTCTGGAAGGGCTCAGAGGATTCACCAGCCCATTATAAGCACTGGTTATAACCCCTAACCAGTGACTGAGGTGTTGAAGAGAGTCAACTACAGAAACCTAGTGAATGATCCTTTGTGATAGGAATTCAGTGTCTGCAGCAGACTCTGTGCTTCCTAGTGGGGAGCATCAGAAAGTAGCTGCTAGAAGGTATTTCTCCTTTCTTGAAGGCTTGAAACCCAACATTCAGGCCAACAGTCATGAAGGTGCACTTCAGTGGATCCTGTCGCCTCGCCGACATCCACTCCACCCTTCCCTTTCCAAACAGAACCTAATTTTGTGCAGTTGTTTCTCTCCCTTGTGCCCAGTTCCACAGAGGCACAATGATTATCCTAAGGCCACGGTTCCCACACCACACACCACGGCACCCTAAGAAGCTGCAGTGAATTCACGGCAGCACCAAGTGACGTTTTAATTTTCTGAGAGAAACACAGTGATGTATGTCAGAATCATGAGAACTACAAACTCAAAGTCCTTCACAGTGTTAACACTAACAGCCTCATATGTTTGTAAAGCCAGGTTTTTGGTGGCTGCTATCATAAAACTCAAGTGCTGCACCAAAACCAAATGTTAGCAGAAAAAAAGATGGTGGCATCCAGTCTAACTCCAAGGTTTGAGAAGCTGTTCTGTCCCCAGCAGACCCACACATCCCATTAGTAAATAACCGCAGTTAAGCATGACATAAAAAGGGTACTTTTTCAATTTATGTGTGTCATTTTTCTCAAATGGCTACTAAGTTATTAGGCCATAAATACTTATTAAATTGTTTGTATCTAACTAATTAATAAGGAGAACTGTTAGTTATTTATTTTGGTCTAGGATACCTTGAAAAATTACTGAGGCACCAAGCTTGCCATGGCCAAGAAAGTCTGGAAACCCCTGCCCTAAGCTAATAGGAATGAGGCATCTCCCTGGCACCCACCCCTGGGTCAGAGTGGGCCACTGTCCCTATCAGATTGAGGATAGGGACACACGTGCCATGGTTGGGTGAGAGTGGTACATAGACCCAGGTGCCACTGGTGGCTGTCTTGAGACCTCAAGGGACCGCCTTTACATGGCACACATGCTGGGGACAGCAGAGCGGAGGGGCAGGGAGGCCCAGGTCCCCAGCACCATCGCTGAGCTGCTAGATCTGTCCAGCCTGCCTCCAGCCTTCCTTGCAGTGTGAAACAAGACATTTCCTTATTGACTAATGTAGTTTGATACAAGGATTCTGCTAGTGGCAGCCCAAAGCCTTCTAGGTTATAAACGAACTTGCTGTGATTCTGGGTTAGGAATTTTTGGGGAGCTGGAGAGGAGCCAACAGGGGAGGAATCATGGGGCAGGGGAGCACGTGGACACTCTGTGGCCGAGCTCTGTACAAAGCTCTCTCGGACCACAGACAGGAAAACTGGCTCTCCCGCAGGTGAGTATGAGGTGGTTGGGGCAGGAGTCTTCGGAGGGGGCACTCTCCCCACCACAAGCCACCCAGGCCATCATCATGCACTTGGCACAACGCACAGAGATACTGTTCCCATGTGTCTCCTCCACTCTTGGGCGCATCTCCAGGGCAAGAACCAAGCTCCTGAGAACCCACCGGGTCCAGCTCGATATACTGAGGCAACCCAGCCACAGGACAGTAAGGACAGGGGAGAATGGGGTGAGGGGCCAGAGGGTCTCCCAGAGGAGGGCTACTGCCAATAGAAGTGGGGATGCAGACCAACCAGTGCTGTGGGCCTGGCCACTGCTGCCCCTGGACGTTGGCCCATTCGCTGGGGAGCTCAGGCTTAAAGAAGGCTATGCGCACACTTCCAAATCACAGGGAAAAGAAGAGGATGGTCTGAGGCAGGACAACAGGGAGCCTGCTTTAAAACTGATGATCAGGAAAGGCCTCCCTTAGGAGGTGACATCTAAGTCAAGACATGAAGGAGAAGGAGGAGGAGGAGGAGGAAGAGGAGGAGGCGGCCAGGAAGAGTGGGGAGACCACTGCAGGAAGAGGGAAAGGCACAGCTAAGGCCCCAAGGGCACAGGCACTCCGCAGCTGGAGGAACAAGAGAGGCCAAGTTAGAGCTCCAGATTTAGTGGCCCGGGCACGCGTGCACGTGCGCGTGCGCGCGCGCACACACACACACACACACACACACACACACACACACAATCTGAATTTCAGAGAACAGATACTCTAGTATAAGTATGTCCTCAACATCGCATGGGATATACTTATACCAAGAAAGTACTCGTGGCTTCTCTGAAGTCCAGATTTAACTGGGCAGTCCGTGTTTTATCCAGCACCCTAGTCCCAACTGACTAGAGCAGAGTACGCAAGAGGGAAGAGGCCTGAGAGAGCGCAGAGGTGGGCCCCCGGGCAGACCCTGCAGGGCCTGGCAAGCTCTGGATGTTACCCTAAGCAAATGAGGAGCCAGAGATCTGCTGTAAGCAGAGCTCTGGCATCAACAGAGCCAGTAGGTCAGCGTGCCCAACTGCATGGACACGGGACCCAGAGGAGCTGGTTCTGGACCTGCCTCTGCCACTGGTAGCTATGTAGTCTCCAGTAAGCTATTAAATATTCTGTGCCTCCTCTATAAAATGAGTTTCCTCATCTATAAAATGGGCATGAAAATAAGGCCACCTCCTCTGGGTTGTTGTGTGCAAAATGCCTAGAAGGGCATCCAAATCAGTCTCCACTATCACTAGTATTGTCCTTCAAAGAGATGCCCTGGCTGCTGCATAGAATGAGGGAGGTGAGGAGGGAGCCAAGGGAGGAGGCTGCTGAGGTCCTCCCGGAGGAGACCTAGGTGAGGAGGCAGAGGCGTGGCTGGAGTATGGCTGGAGGCAGCTACCAGGGAGGAGTGAAACGGGTCGTTCACACTCCCCAGACTGCTTGTGCTTTCTCTAGGTAGGCAGAATGAAGCTGCCCTTCCCTTCTGAAGGGGCCAGGTGGAGTGGAGCCCTGGCCAGCTGAAGGATGGCCTCAGCTCTCCACTGGCCTCCACACTTCGGCCTTTTCTGCAGAGGCAGGACTCGGCTCTGATTGCTGCCATCTCTGTGGATCAAAATTGGCTCTACATGCAAATCAAGAAGGAAATCACAACAATGTGAAACAGACTTGCCTTCTATTTCTGGCACCTCAGTCACTTTAGAAAGTCCTGGAAGATTTAAATGGTTTGTCATTTTGGGAAATTTCCACCCCCTGGCCCCCTACCCCAGCTTCCCGAGTGAGGCCAACCCTCCCAAGCTCCTGCCCAAACAGTCAGACATTTCAGATGTGCATTGTTGCCAAAGAGGGAGCAGATCGGAAACCACAACTCACTGCTTACTGCTGAACCTCAGACGTGGGGTTCCTTGGGCCGGCCTGCCAGCCCAGGCCTCTCCCTGCAGGGCTCGAGGCTGGACCGCATCTGCAGTTGTCAGACTCTGCTCTGGAATCCAATAGGGGGCACCAGAGACTGCTCAGGATGGCAAACACAGAGCAGCCAGGAAATGAATGAGAAGGTTCCAGTTCCAGAATCTGGTCACAGGAGCAGCGAACATGAAGGTCACTGTACATTCACAGTGAGTCTTTTACCCCATCTTCCTTGAAATAAAAAATAGTGATGCATGCTTTCAAAAAACTGAACAAACCCACCTAGGGTGTACTTTCATCCCCTGAACAGAATATTGTAACAGCTTCCAAATTGTCTCCTGGCTTCCAGGCTGAGATTGATTAGCAATGTCTGCTATGGGCACAGGAAAGGGAGGAAATGCCAGTTTTTCCCATTCATGGATTCAATAGATCTTTTGGAATACAAATGTTATTAGTGTGCATTAGTTCAAAGAGCTAAGGTGGTGCCTGCTACCTGCAGAAAAAGTAAAGCTTGGGATTGAAGGCCCTTCACAATCTTTTACCCCCTCCCTAGTAACCTTAATTCCCACCATTACCCACTGGGCCCTATGCTTCAGGCAGACTGGCCACCTCATTCTGGGCCTCTGAAGTACCTCCAACATTCCCAAAGTACCTTTACTCACTCGGTTCTGCCTGATGGAAATACCCTCTCTTCCCCTCTCCAAAGGCTACTAGCCCCAACACAAGGCCTGTGCCTCCATGGACCCATCCCTGATCACCAGGTCCAAGTGGCCTGCCTTCTGCTTAGCTTCTTTAACATCTAAGTGTTTGTAGTTTTCATTAGCCACTACTTGTGTAAGGCCTGGAAGAATCACTTGTCTGTTGTGCCCATGAAGACAGGGACACTGCATTGTTCTTCCTTGGGACGGGTAGTGGAACACCTACTCTGTTCCAGGAACCATACTGGAATTTTCATCCATTCTTTCACTCAAACCTGATAACCACCTTGTGATGTGAGTATGACCGCTTCCATGTTATAAATGGGGAAATGAAGGCTCAGAGAGGTTAAGTGACTTGTCCAAGGTCAAACAACTGATAAATGCCAAGGTTACGATTCAGACTCGGATCTGAATTCAAATCCAATCCTCTTTGGCCCTGCTCCAAAATCCCCCCAAAGGAACAACCACACGTCCACAGAGAACCCTGAGGAGGGACATGCTGAACCCCAGTGTAAGTGCCTGCTGCTTAGCAGACACTCACAAAATGTTTATGGCCTGACTGGTAAAGCCCTGTCCTGCAAGTGAAGGCAGATGGTGGAGGAGTGTATCAGGCAACCAGATTTGCCTGGCTCCCCACCAGTCTCACCTCCCAGGTGGCTGCGGACTCCACCTGTGGAAGGCTCACACGGCCAGTAAGCCACACAGCCCACCAAATTTCTGCCTTATTTTATGCCTGCCCCCTCCCTCATCCCCCAAGCTCAGTCTCTGACCATCCTGGGTTATTTAGCCTTGCATGGCTGAGGCTGCCACACCGACTGCTTTTTTAACCACATGGAGAAGCCAAAAACGTCCATCACTTGTACCCTAGGTTTATCTTTAGAAGAATGACTGAAAGGACCTCCACTGCCCAGGATGATTGTTTTGACAGATTTTTATTGTGCATAAAATTGCGTCATTGTTTTGTTTAACATTGAAAGGAGTTAAACTGCTATGAACTTAATGCGCCACCCCCAGTAAACCATTAGGTCCCTTCTGTGTTCCTGACTTTATAAGTCTGTTTCCCTCAGAGGAACATCTGTTGTATACTTAAATGACCTTAGTTCAAAGGCATGATCAACAAAAAATTCTTAACTCCACTAGGAAGCATTCGAGGGTATCCGTTACTCTGCGCTGGTTGCTGTGTGAGGGGCTTCTCCATTAACAGCTGTGCACATCTGCCCATGTGGGCAGAGGCCCCACTCTTTCTGCACATCATTAAAGATGTTCAGGCCTGCTTTTCGGCCTCTTTCCCACTCTGCCCCATGGAAGTGAGTCTCACCAAAGTCTCCATTTTATGGGCATCAATAGCTAGGGTTCTATTCAAGTATAATTTTTACCCTGCATGCGGAGGGAGTGTGATGAAAGACGAGCAAGGGGTGTTCTGCTAATCCTTGGAAAGAACATGAATGAGCATTAGGAATTTCAAGCAACTTGACAAATGTAGGAAAAACAGATTGTTCTTAGCCAAACACAGAGGAATTTAAGGAGAAAAATGAGCCTGTTACAGAGAGAGATTACAAGGAGACACCATCTTGGAGGCCATAAAAATCATATTGGAAACAGAGATGGGCAAGGCCACAGGCTTTCTGGCTTTTGCATCGATTAGCTCATCCCTGACATTGTCCCCATTTTCCAGATGAGTCGACAGGTGCTGGGAGCTCCTGACTTGACTAAAGGAGAGCTCAGGCATCTGCCTCTGACCATCCTGCTTGTAGGTGGCTCCTGCTCAGGTTAAAGTGAATCAGGGCAGTTTGTGGAGTCGGAGACACAATGACAGCATGGACAGTCAATGGTGAGGCACTTTAAACGTCTCTTTCTCCAGCTCCGGAGCTCTGGGCTCGACTCTCAGTGGGTCTCCATGAAGTTAGCTAGCGGTCTGTCTTCTTGGTGTTCAGTCAGATTTCCCAGGGAATGTGACTTTTCAAGACTGCCCTGACGTCAGGTCCACCAAACGTTAGGGAAATGCAAAAGTGAATTTCTCCAGGAGGTTGAGGAGAGGTAAACTGACCCAGTGCAGTGAAGCTAGGCTTGCTCAGGAGGCCTCACTGTCCCCAGCCTGGCTGGGGAATTGACCTGGGGACAGGGCAACTGGGCCCAGCTCAGGTTTCAAGGTCCGTCTAGGGCCATTTCCCTCAAAGGGGTCATGCATGCACGAATTGGGTTTTCACACATACACAAATCTATATAAGTTGTTGAGACTTTTCTGGAAGTTGGTGGATTTCTGCAAGGCTGGTTCATGGAATTGTGCCTTCTGAAAGCTGGGAAATCAATGCTAAAAATACAGGAAAGTAGGGTTTTGCCTTATTTGGAGAGAACTGGCCTGCACGTCTCCCTCTTCCTGTGTTATCTTTTAGAGAAAGTTAAAGAGCTTTATTTATGAAAATAAAGAGTATTTCTTAAAAGTATAGGTCAAATTCCATTCCTAAGAGTTTCAGAAACTGCTAGAATCTTTTTGTTCGGCCAGAATGTTGCAGCGTTTATGCTCTGGTGCTGTAGCGTGTGGACCCAGCTGGGTCCAGGGACTCTCAAGGATTTTGTTTGGTTTGGGCTATTAAAGTTTTAATTGACACGTGATGTGACCCACAGGCCTGTCCCTCTTCCATTTGCCCATTCACTTGTCAGTCAAAGGTGACCAAAGCCCAGCCCGCACCAGGCCCCCGACAGGCTTTAAGGGTGTGGAGGAGAACGCGTCACCTTCTGCTCTGAAGGAGCACAGACCGTGCCACAGGCAGGACTAAGCAGAGCTCCCACCCTGGCCAGGGGAGAAGGGTGGGGCTACCAGAGCTAAGTTCAGAGGCACTTCAGAGGGGAAGGACCACAACAGCCTGATGCACAGGGGGGATTCTGAGCCTTAGCGGGGCCCCGCTGGATGGAGAATGTGCTGGGTGCACCCAGAGGCAGGGCCAGCTCTAGGGTGAGTGAGGCTTGAATAAATAAGCATCTGACCCTGCCTCACATGGCTCACCCCACTTCCCTCACTCTAAACCTGTTCCTGTCAGTCCATGTCTTCATTCAAAATTTTCATATTTTGTTGATCATGGAATTTTTGCGTTTGAGTCTAAAACAGATTGCATTAAGACATTATCTTGATTACTGAGTTTGGGGGCACCCCTTTAATTGCACTGACTCTCCCCACCCTAGTCCCTGCTCGTTCAAGAAAGGAGGCTTAGGAAGTGGGCAGACAGAGCCCAGGAGTGGCCCTCCTAGCTCAGAAGGCTGCTTCTCCCGCAAAGGCAGTGTGGAGCCTCTGAAGACGGTAAAGCAGGGAAGTAATGCCATCGGATGTGTTCTTGAAGATCTCCCAGCAGCAGCAGGGTAGAGGCGGGGCCAGGAGGCAGATGGACTGGAAGCAGGAAGAGCCACAAGGAATGAATCCAAGAATCCCAGGTGAGAGCGGATAAGCACTTGAATCAAGGCTGGGGAAGTGCAGCTCGACACAAGGACCTGGACAGGAACAACGTGCACTGCAGAATTTCTCCAGCAGTCCCAGCACCCAGTCTCCCCTTTGGCAAAGAGTGGGAAAGAGTTCCTGGACCCTCTGGTGGGTAGAGGAAGACATGGGGGTTGGAGTGGGCAGAGCTGAGAGCTGCCATGCCCACCCCACAAACTGGAGCTGCCCTGCTCCCTGCAGAGTAGGGGCCACCTGCAGGTCTCTAACCCCTCCCCTCACCCAGCCTGGCCCAGCAGGGGCAATGCTCAGCTCAGCACACAGCATGTGGACACTCAGGCGGGCAGGTGGGAGGGCAGAGGAGGTCTGGTCCCCATTAGGGGCCATTTGCTTGTGGTATCAGGCCAGTGGAGCCGAGGGCTGGTTAACAGGCATGGCCGCAGGCTGCTGGGGAGGAGCTGCTGCCTTGAAATTGCCTTGATTGGCTCTAATTTCCCCTGCTCCACATAGGGCGCCCGAGGGCAACCTAATGCAGGGTGGCAGCAGTGGCAGCCCGACACAAGACATCTCTCCTAAGGAAACGCAGGGGGGTTCTTCTCTCCAACTGGTTCTTAGAGGTAATGCAATTTACTGTCACAGAAGTCTCGGCTGATCAAATTCCACCTCCTCCAAGAAACTTTCATGCCCTTTTCTGACCCCTGGGCTCTTGCATCAGGCACATCTGGGTTCCTTCCTTCCCCATCTCTGCCCTCTCTCCAAGCCTTTAGCCTCTCCACAACTCAGTTTCTTTAGCTGCAGAATTGACAGACAGGATGTCCATAGCAGACATGTGCTGACAATGATGAGGTGACATAATGATGGGACACCTTGCTCAGTATAGCATGTCCCTTCCAAGAGCGAGCATGGCCTGCACCAGATGGCCACCAGGCTCCATGCAACACCCACCCTCACCCCAGCAGGTCTGATACACTTCTCTGAAGCTGCCCAGGGGGGACCCACACCTGCAGATCTCCAGAGCAGACCAGCCTCATCGTTCCCACAATGCATTCTCAAGCTACCCACTGCCCAGGGAAAGCAGAGATACAGCCCACTGGCCAGGATGACCAGGCTAGTGCTCCCACTTCATTGGGGGCAAGGAGTGCTGGCTTTCCAAGCATTTGTAGCTGGGAACTTGGGAGCAGGTGTCCCCCCTGCACCTCTTCCTTGCTCTCTGCCAGCTGCTTCCTGTCTCCTCTCCCTTCTCTCCCTCTTTCCCTCCCCACTGCTGACCTCCTGGGTAGCCATCAGAGCTGGCTGGGCTCCTCACTTCTCCCTCTGGCATTTCTCTGGGTGCTGCTGCTTCATCATCTGCTTTTTGTGCACCAGCCCTCACCCCCAAGCTTCTAGCTCTTTTCCTCTTCATTCAACACACTTTTAAATTGTCAAAAAAAGCATTTTTTGAAGTGTCTGCTATGAGTCAAGGGCTTTGCTAGGCCCAGGGTATGGGAGGGTAGACTGAAAAGGGGGGTCTCAGGGGACACCCTCCTGCTCTCTGCCCTTTTCTGTCTTCCCCACAGGGCTTTCTTGGGCTAAGAGGGAGATTAGGGCTTCCCTGGAACCACACAGGGGGGCCCGTGGAAGACCGTACTTTCATCTCTCCCACGCCAGTCCTGGGATGCAGAGGCCCTCCCTATCCCCTCCATCCCCCAGGGACTGTTCCTGCCTCCATAAGGTTGGGGAGTGAATGAGGAGGAGGGAACCTCCTTTCTCAGGCAACTGCATCACTGGGATAGGATGCTGAACGGCCAGAGAGGAACATGAGGGGTGAAAGGCCAGGTCACCACAGAATCAGGCCCAGAAAGCACTGCTTCCCCCACTGGCCTGGCCGGCAGCCCCCAACCATTTCAAAGGGCCTGATAAACAGCTTGATGGCCTTGTCTCCTCCACATGCGGTCGGTGCACAGACTGGGAGAGGGCGCCTTCCAGCCAGCAGCAGCACCAGGGCTGAGATGCTCCTCCGCTAGGTCAAGGTGCTCCGGGCTCCCTTCTGGCCCAGAACTGGCTGCCTTCTGGCAGCCAAACAGCCGTGATCCCTGCCTGTCCCTGCAAGGCACGTGTGCCCAGATGGGAGCACGGCAAGGCAGTGTGTGCTCGGCCCACACGTGCACACCAGGCACGTGCATGACAGCACACACATCCACGGGTTTCTGTGCGCACATGCCTATACACGCTCACATCCTTGGGAACATGCTCAGTCCAGGAATTACACAGCCAAGTAGACTGGAGAAGGAGGTGGGAGGAGCACTTGCAACTGAAAAATAAAATATAGACTAAGGAGGTTCAGAAACAGCTTCAACAAAAAAAAAAAAATGAAGGAGCTAAGCCAACATTTTGGCTTTCCTGATGCTATCAGACAGAACTGAGCTAACCCAGGGGGCTCAGCCCTATTCCTTAGAGAGTTGTTCCCTCCAGGGACACACCCAGCCCTCTACTCTGGCAGGAGCCCGCATGCAGGATGTAGGGGGCATTCTGTCACAGTCAGGGCCTGGCCTCGGTCCCCACTTCCTTCTAGGGCATGTGGCCCCTGAGCACGGGTGGAGTGGACCTGGCCACAGAAGGAAACTCATGGGAATCCTGAACCCACCCCGGGCCCAAGGTGGCTACACTCTGTGCCCTTTTAGGTATCAGTTCACAAATGCAGAGGCTGGCCCAGAGACAGGCAGGCTCAGTCAGGGTAGCCCAGCAGCAGTTAAAATGGTGCCCCGGGCCTCCTCACTCCTTGTTCTCTCCTCCCACTCACCCGTTGTCTATCCCATAATTCAGGCCAGTTCAGCTGGGCCAGGCATTCAGGGCAGAGGCAGCCCCACCCAGGGCATGGCCAGGCTCTCCCTGACCCTTCCACAAGCAGGGGTTTCTCTAGGCTCTCAACTGATCCCGTGCTCGATAGCTGTTTACAAGCCTGTCCTGAAAGGCCAGGGAGTATCATCACCTAGTACACGGCCTCTGGGGCCAGAATGCCTGCATTCAAATCCTATTTCTGCTACTGGCCAGCAGGTAGCTTGGATGACTTAACTCTGTTTGTCCTTCTCTAAAATGGGAGTGATCATCCCAGCCGGCAAAGTCCTTATAAGGATTCAATAACATAATGTACATAGGTGACTGCAACCCCATAAAAGCCCAAAAAATGTTACTACTCCCATAGTTAACCCATGGATAAAATGAATTTTGAGGCCCCCTTCACTGCTTTCAGTGTATGCAGCCTGGATCTTCCTGTTCCCCAGAGAGTAGGGGCAAAGGACTTCAAGCAGTGGTTTCAGAGGGTGGTCCCCAGACTAGCAGCATCACCAGGGAACTGGTAGAAATGCACATTCTTAGTGCCACCCAGACCCACTGAATCAGATACTCTGGGGTGGGGCCAAGTGTAGTGTTTTAACAAGCCTTCCTGGTGATTCTGATGCAAGCTCAAGTTTGAGAACCCCCTAATGAAGGTCAGCACCTGCCACTTAGGCGGTAGCTCCAACACCTGCCTTGTTAGTCTTTAATGACTGCTGCCCAGAAAGAGCCACCACCAGGTTCTAGGGTTGGGCCCTGAGTATCAGCCTCTGTCCCCACACCCTGCAGCTGTCCGATCACCCCACCTGACTCCATCCTGCCTGCACCACCCTGCTCCCCTCTCTCCCAGCCCTGCCCTTCCTCACCCACCTCCATAGCCCACAGGCTCCTACCTCCAGCCACGTGCAGCCCAACCTCTGCCCTGCACTCAGCCGGTGTCCAGCTGGGCCCAGCCCAGCCCTGGAGGGGGAGACTCAGGCACTTGACTTCAAAGCTTTGTCAGAGCAGCCTGGTTTTCAGTGGAGGTCACAGATAAACCAAGGAACAATTTGGCCAGAAAATGTGCGTGGGTGGAGGCTGCCCAGAGCACCAGGGGAGGAAAGGGGCCTGGGGCTTGTTTCTGCAGAGGTTTGTGGAGAAGCCCTTCGTACACCCGAGGCAGGAGTCTGGCCCCAGCTGATTCCCTCCACCCCACCCCTGAATGAATCTGAACTGCATTTGTCCTGCCCGATCCCTTGCAGTTCCTCTCAGTAGTAACATGTGAGCAGAGCTAGGCCCAACATGTGCCCCATGAGCACCTTGGTGGAGGTAACACAATCCAGGCGGGACCCAGGTGCTCAGTACAGGTGCTGCTGTCTATACTGCACGGAGCCGCTTGTGTCGCTGCCTGCCCACTGGGCTTCAGGGGCGTCTGTGTGTGCCCTTCCCCAAGCACTCCACAGTTCCTGTGTTGTCATGACCACACCTATAACCCAGATGCCCCCTCCCACTTATGCTAGAGGGGTGCCCCTCAAGAGCACATTAGCGGGGTGGAGGCCTGTGAGCTCCATTCTACACCAGAACGGAGAGGGAGAGGGGAACAACATGCTAGGGGTAACCCCCAAACCATCACATGTGATTATGGCTGGGGGGCATCCTGGGGGCTGCCTTCACTTTGGGCCTGCTGGAGCCACCATGAGAAATAGGGCTTCCCCCAGATGTCAGTGGGGAGGGAGTTGGGGTACAGCCATGTACTGCCACCGCGGTGTACTAAGCCCACCTACGTGGATTACCTTGTTTGACCCTCAGAGTCCTCTGTCAAGGCTGGGGTGCTTTCCCCCTTGCACAGAGGAAAATGAGGCTGTGTGGGGCCCAGCGTGTCATGCTTAGAAAGTGACAGTGTTAGGAATGGATGCCAGGTCTGACCCTAAGGCCTCTGTGTCCCCATGTGATGGATCGGCAACAGAGCAGCCTCTGCAGGCAGCGTCTGTTCTGGTTCCTGGGGGCCGCCTACTCTGCCTATCCCCTCAGCCTGGGAGGACCCTCGTGCCTGCACTGTCATTGGCGACCACCTGGGAGCACTTCCATTTTGGTCATGCACAAAGCCCATATGTGACCACCACAGCCAGGATGAGTGGTAAGGGGTCACTGCTATCATCCTCATTCCCATTCCCAGATGGAAAGTAGGTGCCAGGAGCTGCCCAGCCCAGTGTGCCCCGCTGGCAAGTGGGGAAGCTGGAACGGGAGGCTGGCTTAGACAGATGGACACCCTGGGCTCAGACGTGCTGAGATATGAGAAGGGGATGGGGTCCTGAGGTGGGAGTGAGGAGCACACTTTTGTCCTAAGGGTGTTAACCAACATTGTTTTAAATAAATTGTAAACTTCACAGTGCAGCATTCAACATAAGACACACAGAGCCCAGCCAGCCCCATTCCCATCCCAAGGTGCCACTGACCTAAGAAGACTGTGGCTCCTTCCAGAGCTTTCTATGCACTTATGTTTACAAGCACTGCTACCCTAGGTTTTTTAAATAGAAACGTTCCATACTACAGATGTTGTTCTTTTATGACTTGCTTTTTCCACTTAACATTTCTTGGAAAGGATTCCATGTCAGTACATAAAGCTCCCACCTCATCTTTCTCGGGGTTGCAGATACTATCCAGGAATAGAAGTCCTGTGGTTGGTGTACTCAGAGGCCAGTCCCGGGCCATAGCCAGGTCCCATCCATCCACAGACCAATGGAGTGACAGGTGGTCTGGATGTCTGTCAGGGTGTCCCATAGCTCAGACAAGACCAGAGGCCCAGGCTTCCCTTGGGGCCAAATAACGCTGCTGTCCTCCCACCAGGCCCACCCAACGCCGTCTCCAGTCTCCTCGGACCCTGGATCTGCCCTGGGTCTCTCCAGTCCAGCTCCACTGACCCATGCTGAGGTATCGGGGGCCTCATGTGCTATCCTTTTTGGCATCCTGAGGGGAGGCAGCGCCTTAACCCAAATGACCAGTGCCTGAGTTGAGACTCAAGGTAATCATGACAGGTGGGCAGTAGAGATAGATCTATGGGCACACAGAAGCCTTCCAGACTTAAGTGGCATTGCAGAGGGAACCCAAACCTGCTGCCTTTGTGCTTGGCCAGCCTGGACTTCTGCTCTGTGTGAAGCTTCCACTGTTCACTGGGTAAGGCTTAACCATGTTGGGTGGGGACCCCAAAAGCCCCTCCTCTGGCCCAGGCTCCCAGCAGGTGTGTCGGCCTCTCTGGCCACAGAGGAGGGCTTACATGCAAGGGACCCTCCAGTCCTGACAGCTATAGACACCAGGCTCACATCTTCACCTCCTCCCGCTCTTTGCTCGGGGCTCCCACACAACTTTCCTGACCCTGAAGTGCTTGGAGTCTCCTGCCCCACTGCCTTGGTCCGTGTTATTCCCTCCACTTGGAATGCCCTTCATCCAGCCTGCTGAACCTCTCCTAGTGCCCCCTCCGCTGGGCACAGGCCCAACAGCTGCCCCCAGCTCTTCCGACTCAGGCTGCCATGATGTTTAGAGTCATCTGTGGTGGTCACCACCCACTACCCAGTGGACATGGCACAAAGCAGGTTTCCTGTGGTTCCTTGACTGCAGGGACTCCCCCACTCCCTTACCAGCAAGCAGACCCCTTGAATCATGGGGGGTCCTTGTATTACAGTTCAAGACTATCCTGATCACAGTAAGAAAGAGGAAGTGTAGGTACTCACTGTTGATTCCCTCTTTGACTCCAAGATATTCATACAACAAACACTGAGTATATCTACTGTCACAGACATCATGCTTATCAAATGATCACTCACTTTAAGGGGCTCACAGGAAGGTAGAGAGTATGATCTGATATAGGGAGGCTGGTGTGCATGCACACATGTGTTGAAAGGAGCTCTGAAGACACAGCAGAAAGATAGGTAAGGAAGGCTTCTTGGAGGAGGTGAAACTGGAGCTGAGTACAGTAGGCTGAGTAGTTCACTGGGACAGAAAGCAATGGAGGTAAGGGACCAACTTGTGCAACATCACGGAGATGACACGGAAATGTGTAGGGGCCTCCTTGCCACAGCACTGACCTCTCTGCTATGACTCTACTGCCAGAGCACAGCCCCTGGGGACAGGACCACCTGTGACCTGCAACAGGCCTGGTCTGAGCATGTCCATCAGGCGCACTCACTGAGCTAAGCTGGGCCGCGGGGTCCTGGCTGCCTCACAGCTGCCAGCTCTTCTCAGCAGGGCAGCAGGCCACATCTCCAGGCCAGGGTGCCCACAGCTGGGCTCCTTCTGGAGGCTTAGGCCTTCAGGGCAGAGGGAGGGACAGCAGTCGGAGGGAGGGGCGAGAGCAGCCCAGGGCTGACGTTTCCAGCCCTTTGGTCTATGTTCAGCTCCTCCACTAGTTTTCTGGGTGGCAGCATGTATGTCACCTGCCCTCCCTGAACTCTAGCTCCCCGAAATTGCAGGGAAGTCCTTTCTGATCAAAGACTCACAGATATAATTGGTACAGCCACCTGGTACCTTGAAAGACTCTTTCTGGTTCTGACATTCTATTCAGCAGCCCATACCACCTGCTTCCCTGGAAGACATTCTACCCCCTCCAGGCAAGGCGGAGCTGTGTGCAGGCTCGACATGGGAGCACCAGCCCACAGGACAGAGCTCCGTGTCCACCCTTCTCTCCCACGCTGCTCAGAGTCACTGACCCCCACCTTACCCCTTCTGGACATGTCCGCCCAAGCCTACACTTGCCCTCCTAGCCCTTCATTATGCACCAGGTGACCTCTGAGGACTTTGCCATCTTTCCTTCCTCAGAAATGACCAGTGGATGGAGAAGGGAGACCAGCTAATTGGCAAGAGGCTGAGGTGGGGAGAGGGCCCGTTGACAATCCCAGGCCAGCTGGGTCCAAGTAACCAGCCGAGTGCCCATCCCAGACCTGCCTGCCTTGGATACTGCCCTTAAGATGCCCACAAGAGTGGGGAGAGGGGGGCCCACACGCATACCTCCTGTCTTGGGTGCCAGAGGTGCTGTCAGGAAAGCCATCCAGAGTGGATGCCCCGCACTCAGCAGCAGCATCTGCCAGTGGCGTGACCTGACCCGCATTTCCTCTGAAGTGAAGAAAAGAGAAAGCAGCCCCCATCCTGACCAGCTCTAATCGCCTTCCTGCAGCTCAGGAGAGGGAAATTGCCTTGTTCTGCCAGAATCTTGCTTCCCGGAGGCTCCCAGGATCTTCCTTCATGGGGAATGACTTCCTCTGGCAGGGCCCATGGGCTGAGGGTGTGAGGTGCATGTCGGAGGCAGAGCGGGTGCCGGCGGCAGAGCGGGTGAGTGGAGACAGCTGTCGCCCCTCTGTTGTGGAGCCAGCATTGAAGAGCCAGTGCACAGATAATTGGGGTGACGTCCTGGTACACTGATGAGACCCACTTCCAGATGGCACTAAGGGACCACTTAGAACAATTAGCCAGGGGAGATGATTCCACCTGCTATTTTTAGAGGATACCACATCTGGAGGTGGTATCTTTCAGCTGGAGATGTCTGCACCAAAGGCCAGGGGATTTGCATCATCTTCCGTGATCGACTCATCAAAATGTCTCCACCATGTTTTCAGGCCCTCACATGACAAATTATTCTAGAGTTTTTGGGCATGGGGCCTGGCCCTCGGGCAGCCTCCAGAAATACCTTCCAATCAGTGCTCAGCACTGTACTGGAAGGGGTGGAAAGGGCCCAGGCAGTTTTGCTTCCTGTAGCCATGCTTTCCAGTTCTGTCCCCAGGGCATGGTGCTGAGCAGCTGGGGAACCAGGCCTTAGGCATGGCCAGGGGTGCTTCTCTGGGTTTGTGAGTCTGTTTGCTGAGGGATGCTACTGAATCACTGTCCCAGAATCCCCAGGGAGTTGGCCACAGACAATGAGTCCAAGGGAGCAGACTTTGGAGTCTCACAGATGTGAGCTCAGCACACCCACTTTCGCAATGGGTAAGCAACTCCCTGTCCTGCACCTCAGCTCCCCTCCTATAGTAGGAGAGGAGACCTACCCATGGAGGAATAAAGCTAAACACACTACAGAGAAAAGTATAATTTACACACCCAGACCCCAGTGGACAATGTTGTGCCTCTCTTTATTTTCCAACTTAGCTTAGCTCTTGAGCCCTGTGTCCATGGCTGGCAGGCAACCATCCCAGGAGACCCAGTCTCTAGCAGGCTTTCCCAGTCAATTCCCAATCAGTCTGCATGCCTCTCCTCTCGTCCCCTTCTTTGTCGGAGAGATGGAAGCTGCAGGCATTAGAGGGAAGGACCCCTGCCTCTCCCACCAGGGGCCTCTGTCCAGTGTTGGCATTAGTCCTCAATGTCCACTGTCCTCAATGTCTGCTGTCCTCTGGCCACACTGTGACTGCTGTTGTCAAGTCTATGTGCTCCTCATCCTCTGCTCATCAGTGCACATGGTCACTCAGTGTCCTTGCTGCTCTGATGCCAGGTCTACCTGCCCTGCTCTCAGCCACTCCCTTACCACTGTGGGGTCCAGCAAATTCACAGACATTACCCTGCATGACCCCAAGAGGTTTTTGGTGTCCCCTACCCAACATATCTGCCCTTTTCCCACATCACCTTAACAATCCTCACCCTGGAAGCCTTCCCTGACTACCAGTTTACTCCAACCAAGCCCCTTCTCTGCTGCAGCCCAGACAGCCGGCTTCCTCCAACCAGCAGAGGACTCTGGGCCACCTGTGGTGTGGTCTCATGTCTCACAATGGTGGGTCCCTTTCCCTCCTGGGAAGTCTCCAAAAGCGACCACAATCCTCTCCTACAACCTGCCAAAACTAGGCCCCCAGCCGGACCTCCCTATACCAGGCTGTGCTCCCCTGTGGTGGAGCAGGGGTTGTCTCTATAACCTGTATATGCTCTGGTATTCTCTGACATTTATACAAACAACACAGATAACTAGTTTCTCAATTTTTAAAAAAGCCATTCTGATTTTCCTTAAAGAAAAATAAATCAGTCTTTGATGAATAGCTATACCCCCACTGCCAGGCTGGAAAGGTAGGATTGAGGAGTGGTTAAAAGTGGTTTTTTTTTTTTTACCAGAGTTAGAAGGAAGTAACAGAGATCAGGCAAAAATGAATGAATTATATTAAAAAGACAAGGGAAAAGATCAATGAAACTAAGAGATGGTTTTTTGAAGAAGATAAATATATATATCTTCAGCTAAACTCACAAAGAAAAAAGAGAGAAGACATAGATAAAATCAGAAATGAAAGAGGAGCCATTATACCTGATACCACAGAGATGCAGAGGCTCATGAGACTACTGTGAACAGTTACATGTCAACAAAGTGTACAGCCTGGAAGAAATGGATACATTCTTAGAAGCATACAACCCACTTAGAGTAAATTAATAAGAAATAGAAAATCTGAACAGACTGATTACTAGTAAGGAAATTGAATCAGTAATAAAAAAATCTTCCAACAAACCAAAGTCCAGGACCAGATGGCTTCACTGGTGATTTTTACCAAACATGTAAAGAACTATTACCGTCTTTCTCAAACTATTTCAAAAAAACAGAAAAGGAGGGACTATTTCCCAAACTCATCTTACAAGGCCAACATTACACTGATACCAAAACTGGACAAGGACCCAATATCCCTGAAGAACATCAATGCAAAAATCCTTAAGAAAATATTAGGAAACCAAATTCAACAATACCTTAAAAGGACCATATACCATGATCAAATGTATATAAGAATAGTCCTCATTTATATGTGGAATCTATAAAAAACCCAAACTCATAGAAAAAGAGAACAGAGGCAGTTAGTTGGCAGAGACACAGGGCAGGGATGGGGGAAATGGGTGAAAGTGGTTGAAAGGTATAAACTTCCACCTGTAAGATAAATAAGTTATGGGAATAATGTACAGCATGGTGACTATAATTAACAATACTGTATTGTATACTTGAAAGTGAGTAACTCTTAAAAGTTCTCATCACAAGAAAAAAATTGTAATTATGTGAGATGATGGATTTAATTAAGCTTATGATCATTTTGCTGTATACATACACATGTATAGAATCATTCTGTTGTACACCTTAATTTCATATACTGTTACATGTCAATTATATCTCAATAAAACTGGGGAAAAAAACAAGTTATACAATAATACCACTTTTATGAAAGGAAAATATATATTAATTGCACTGAATTTAAGATGTCATTGATGATTAAATGCACAATTGCTATTTGCCATGAAAAAAACAAAAAAAGTTATCCCAATAAAACAATAATGTGATGTAAATTGTAGGGTACACCATAATTTCAGAGATGTTAAAATGAAATATGTATCAGGGATTAATACCCAAAATATATAAAGAACTCATTTAACTCATTAACTCAAAAAGAAATCCAATTAAAAATTGGACAGAGGTCCTGAATAGATATTTTTTTCAAATAAGACATCTAAGATGGCCAACAGACACAAGAAAAGATGCTCAAGATCACTAATCATCAGGGAAATGCAAATCAAAACCACAATGACATATTACCTCATACCAGACAGAATGGCAATTATCAAAAAGACAAGAATAACCAGTGTTGGCAAGAATGTGGAGAAAAGGGAACCCTCGTACACTATTGCTGGGAATGTAAATTGGTGCAGCCACTGTGGAAAACAGTATAGAGATTCCTCAAAAAACTAAAAATAGAAATACCATACAATCCAGCAATACTACTTTTGTGAATTTACCCAAAGAAAATCATTAATTCAAAAGATATATACACTCTTGTGTTTACTGCACATTATAGCCAAAATATGGAAGCAACCTAAGTGTCCACTGGTGAATGAATGGATAAAGAAAATGCGGTACATATAAACAATGGAATATTACTCAGCCATAAAAATGAATGAAATCTTGCCATTTGCAACAACATAGATGGACCTAGAGGGTATTATGCTAAGTGAAATAAGCCAGACAAAGACAAATACCATACAATTTTATTTATATGTGTAATCTAAAAAATAATTGAACAAACAAAAACATAGAAACAGACTCATAAACAGAAAACTAGTGGTTGTTATAGGGGACAGGGGTAGGGAGATGGGAGAAATAGGTGAAGGGGATTAAAAGGTACAAACTTTCAATTATAAAATAAATAAGTCATGGGGATGAAAAGCACAGCATAGGGAATATAGTCAATAATATTGTAATATCTCTCTATGGTGACAGATGTTATCTACATTTACTGTGGTGAGCATTTCATAATGTAAATAACTGTTGAATCACTATGTTGTACACCTAAAACTAATATATTGTTTATCAACTATACCTTCAAAAATATCAAGAGTAAAAAGAAATATGTATTTCTAGAACTGATAAAACAGTTTTCTCTTTGTCATACTCCTGTCATTTTAAAATAAACTCCCGCCACCACCACCCCTAAAAAAGTTTGGGCTTTTAGTTCAGATCCCAACTCAGCCCCTTACCTGAACTGGGTGGGTTCTTACCCCCTTTAGCTTCAGTGTCCTCAACTCTACAAGGGAATAATAACCACGCCTTCCCCACAGGAGGGTCGGGAGGGTTAACTGCCCTCAGTCTAGCACTCTGCAAAAAGTGCTCAGTAGAGGACATACATCGCTGTCACTATTATTGTTGTTGTCTTGGTCCCACTCAAAGAGCTGATTTGGATGGACTTATTCCCAGGAATACGTGGCCTCTTCCACTCCCCCAGGCTGAGCCCTTGGGCCCTCTCCATCAGCAGGGCCACCCAATGGGAGTGGCACCACTTTGGTGAGAGGTTGACCCCAAACTTTAGTAAATCAAAGATTCCAGGGGCTCCTGGGAGAAGTAAGATCTGCCCACATCACCAGGCTCACTACTGTGAAGCTACCATAGAGGGGAACTTGCTCTGGCAGCTCTGCCACCCCACCCTCATCTCTCAAATTCCCTTCCAGCCCCAAGTCTCCTTCCACACCTCCTTCTACCTCCCAAATTCCCTTCCACACCCATACCTTCTACCTACCCAAGTGCCACCTACCCCCAACTCCCTCTCACCTCCAAACCTCCTTCTACCTCTTGCATAGACAAACCCACTGGCCTAAAGTAGTCCATTTCACAACCCCCAGAAATACACCTTTTTAGTATAGACAATAAAATAGCTGCAAACAAGAGAAAAGGCCATAAAAGAATCCACCGCTTACCAAGGGGTGTTTTGAGTAAGGCTCACTACAAGTGGGAACAACCAGGGCTTTTGATACTAGTGCCAGCCCGTCTGCGGGGTATGAGTCCAGGAGCACCTGCTTCCCAAGCTGCCAAGGCAGGAGCCATTCTGGGGGCTTATTTCCAGGTTGGTCAGAAGCAGCTTCCTGAGGCCTTGGAACCAGAGGCCGTGGGCCTTCAGGGTGTCAAGAGGGGGTGCCAAGCAGGTGGCACTGGGATGTGTGCCCCACCAGGCTGCTATCCATGGGAGTGCACAGCTGAGCCATTTCTGGGAGCCCAGTGTCACTCAAGCCAAGACCTGGCCCAGAACATGTGGAAAGGAGGAGCTGGATTCTCATCCAAACCCAGTGGAACTGTCAAACTTGGAAAAAAGAAACCCAGAAGTGGGAAGCACAGAGCAGAAGTTCAGACGTTTAGACAGCAACACTAATGTCCATACCAGCCAATCACACTTGACCTTATATCCACTCTGGCGTGTGAGTAGGGGCTTGTGAGCCCTTTTATCAGATGAAAAATCTGGAACTCAGAGAGCCTCAGTGATTTACCCATCACATCACAAGTAGCAGGAGAGAACACTGGAGCCCACTGGCCTTCGGGTCTGGAATTTTCCTGCTGAAAAGCCAGTCAGTAAATGTGTCAAGCTGAATCACATGAGATTGACATTTTTGCCAGTCAAAAACTGTAAATATCCAGCAATTTCTTATGTTTCAGCCACTATTTAAGGTGATATACACTGGGGAAATCCCCTGACTCCCCTCAAATCTCCTTGCCCCAATACCTGATGTTCTACTTTAGCAGTTCACTCTTTGGCATGTCATCTTTTATAAAGTACATGCCCCTATGAGTAGTAAACAGAACTAATTTACCCTAGTGTAAATTAGTTCATCAGGCAGTTCAGGAGGGACAGCTCTGAGAACACAACACTGAGGGAATGGAAATTGCTAGGGGAAGAGTCAAAATAGTGATATGGAAGGGAAGAAGAAGGCAGGAGTGACCTTAAAGAGAGGGCCCCAGAAGGCTGTTGATTTTAGCTATTCCACTGTGATTCTCACATTGTGATAAAAACTTGCTGAGTGCCTTTGAAAGCCATCTAGCCTCTCTGAGTTCCTCCTCCATTGGTGGGGACCAACTATCCTGCTGACTTAGATTATACAGGACAGTGCACAGGTTGTCCTGAATCCCAAGAGTGCCCCCTGCTTGGACCCTGTCCTTGTGAAAGTTGGGATCTTCTGCCTCAAGGGGAGACAGGATATAGTCCAGGCCTCTGAAGTTTACATAAGTGTCTCTCTGCTCACCTCCAGAGGCCTTCCAAACCATTAGTCATAGCTCCACTAGCTGTGCACTTACTATGTGCCAGGTCTAGCACAAAGATCCTTCCCCCGGTTTACAGATGAGGCTCTAGGGCTCAGAGAGGGGAAGCAGCCTGCCTGTGGTCACACAGCCTGAGAAGAGTCAGAGTCAATTTGAAGCCTCATGTAGTGGATTCCAAAGCTCCCACCTCTACCCTTTGGATCCTGACAAGCCAGTGGCTGTGGCTAGTGACTCTGGAGTTGAGAAGGGGGCTGGGGACACCTTCAGGCCTCTGGGTATGCCAGGCTCTGCCCCACTAGGTGAGACTCCCTGAGCACCCATAGGAGGGAGAATAGGCTTTGAATTCTCAGAGTGCTGGAGACATGAACAGTTGGGCCATGTGACAGAGGGGGAAGGGCCCTGACACACACCTTCAGGTTTACAGTTCTGGGAAGGGGCTTACTTACAAGTAATGTGTTTTGATGTTCCACAGTTTGACCAAAATTTATGTGGTTGTGAATTGCTATTTATTGTGCTTGAAACCTGTGTGCTTCTTAAATCAGAGTTTTGGTGTATTTTTTTCCCCATTATTTCTACAATCATTTCCTTCTGGAACTCTAAGTGAATATTTGTTAGACGTTCACACCCTATCCTTCATGTCTCTTAACCATACTTTCTTGTTGTCCATATCTTTGCCTGGACTGCATTATGGACAGTTTCTTAAGAATTATTTGATCAGTTCATTAATTTTCTCTTTAGCTATGTCTAGTGTGTTGTAAATTCATCCACTGAATTTTCCATTTCAATCATTATGTATTTTTTCCTTGAAGTTCTTTCTGGTTCTTTTACAAATCTACATTTAAGAAACTAGTGTCCTGTGCTGTGCTCATATTTTCAAACCTTTCTTTTATTTCTTACAACACATTAGGCAGTTATTTTCCATGTCTGATAATTCTAATAGCTGAAGTCTTCGTAGGTCAGATGCTGCAGTCTATTGTTTCTGCTGATTCTCATTCATGGTGCATTGTTTCCTGGTATCATTTTATGATTTTAGGCTTGAAGGGAAATGTTCCCTGGAACTTTATATCTATGAGAAATCCTTGAGCCTGGGCTAAACTTGGGCTCCTGCAAAGAATAATTTGTCTGTTTCTGCCAGTCACCTGTGGGAAGTACCATCTTGGGGCTATATTTTAGATTCCCTGCTTAAGGATTTGAGACTACACATGAATTTGAAACACATATCCAAGTAAGAATCAGCTTTTGGTTAAGTGTTCTCAGAAGAAGTATTTTTTTTTTTCCTATGCACACAGGGCCAAGTTGTCCTTGCTCTCTTTTCTATAGAGCAGAGTTCATTTCTTGATTACTCTTACATTAAAGCTGTAGCTCTTCGGAACCTAGCTTTATTCAGGGTTCTTTTATTAAACTGTCCTCTGTGTAGGCCTTAGGATTTACCTATTTTCTCCCATTCCCAGTCTAGCATGGTCACCAGAATTTGACAGATCCTGGAACAAAGGTCAGCATTGTGCTCCATCCCCATTTTCACACTCTCTGTTCAATTTAGTCTCTAGGATTCCCTACGTCCTTGTCAACTAGGTAGTATATTATCATTTTTAAAATGCTTTATCTGACACTGTGTTCACTTGGAAAGTTGTTCAGGGTATTTAAGGCATCACTGCTCCTGAAATGGAAGTCCTCTCACAGACATTTTAGACAAAATTATAAAGCACTTCTTGCTTTAAAGCTAGACTTATGCAAATTTGAGCTGCTAGTAAATGTTTTCTAAAATACCACTCTTCCTTCTTCTTTTCATTAGTTCTCCCCCATCCTTAAATTACCTAATTTTCATTGTTGCTCTCTCCCTCCCCTTGATAGAAATAAAGGAATAAACTAATTTATGCTAAAGTATCTATGACTAAAAACAGCTTACCCCATCTCCCAGTATACATTACATATTACACTTGGTATGTTACATACCATACTTAATACGTTACATATCAGGAAGCTTCTTAAATTTTTTCTCCCTTAAAGGTTTACATTTTGAAAGGGTCTGGGAGAGGACAGAGTTTGACCTCAGGAGTCACTCTACAGTTTTAAATTCCAGGATATCTGTCAGTTAGGGACTCCCCTCCCATTGACCACAGGCCAGACTGCAGAGGGACCATTCTCTTGTGAGAGCCCTCTCTGTATTCTAGAGATCATGATGTGTATATAGAAGTGATGTATAAGGTGGAACAAGGGATTAATATATTCAGTTGTGAGCTGACCAACCACACCCACATAGGTCCTGGGAGCATCCAGACCCCTGACCTAGCAGACCCACCCTAGAGCTGTACACACCAGACATGGCCAAACCTGCCAGCACTGTGGATGCTGAGCTCACATCAGATGGCCCTTTACATGTCCACACAGCTTACTCTCCTTCTCCAACTCTCACCAGCATTTCTCATCCTTTTCCCCCTGGAAGAGAGAGGGCCTTTGGGGATGTTGGGACACTGATGGATGCAGGAAGAAAAATGGATTCTAGTGTTCTTAGTACAGAGAGATTTTAACTCTAATTTCTGAGTAATGCTTAAAGTGCATGTGTATATGTGAGATCCTGGGAAAGTGCAAAGGCCCTCCCATAGCCTCTGGCCCACACAGTGATGACAGCCTCACACACTCTCTGCCCGTCCTGTGGAGTGCTGCTTTCTCTTCCATTCTTACTACCTATACCAAACGAACTCAGGGTCCTGAGCAACTACTCTATTTGCTCCTTCCCCTGCGAGCACCAGCACTTGCAGATGCCATTTTTGTTCCCTCTAACTTGCTAGCACTGGTGAGCATGCCTTGCTCCAGTGAATCCCTCGCTGTATACCCTCCAAAGGGGGCTGACACATGTAGCCACACAGGGGATGTCCCTTGAGCACTCTGGTGGACAAGTGGGCCTGTGTTGCTGGGTCCTATAGGCTTGAAACAATTGGAGAGATTGTTTTTGGCAGGACACCACACCCAGGGCACTGTACAGACAGCAGAATGAAAAACAAACCCTATCTTTCTATGAAAAGGCCTATTTACTGGACCTGAAGCTTCAGCCTGAGGGGCAGGCTTCAGATTTACCACCCATCTAGAAGCCATGGAAGTGTTCTCAGGGAATGTAGGCTGGAGGACACCATTTTTGAGCCCTCACTTGGCCTTGATACAGCTCACCAATACCTCCCAGAAAGGAGCTCATACACTTGTCTGAAGTCCCAAATTTTTGTGACTGTCACTATGGGGACACTTCTAGATCACTTGGTCTGGAGGCTGTCAGGGTCTATGCTGTGGTCCCACAGGACTATATATATTTGCATGCCTTGAACGCTGCTGCCTGAGGGTCTAGCTTCCAATCAGCCTGAAACTAGATGCTCACTGAGATGCCTCCCTCTGGAAAATTCATAGGTCTTGGCATACTCTCAACAACTGAGACCTACCAAGAAAAAATCAGGCTTCTTAGACAATAACAAAGGTTTGAGAGACAACAAAGTTAAACAATAGCAAATTGAAATGATAAGGTTCATAGCCTACACAAGGCCACTCCTGCAACACGGGGAGAGAGGGCCCTTTTGCCTAATAAGTAGAAACAAACACAGGCAAGAAAAGTGAGGAGACAGAGGCATATGTTCCAAACAAAAGAACAAGATAAAACCCTAGCAAAAATGTTAGTAAGACAGAGATAAGAAATTTACCTGGTAAAGAGTTCAAAGTAATAGTCATAAATATGCTCACTGAACTCAGGAGAAGAATGAATGAACACGGTAAAAATTTCAACAAAGAGGTGAAAAATTTAAGGAAGTATCAAACAAGTCCACAGAGCTGAATACAATAACCAAACTGAAAAATGCACTTAGAAGTGTTCAACATCAGACTAACTGAAGCAGGAGATAAAATCAGTGAGCTGAAAGACAGGGCAGGGCAGCAAAAAGGAAGAAGAATTTTAAAAAGTAAAGTCAACTTAATGAACCTCTAGGACAACATCAAGTGTACAGACATTCACATTATAGGCATCCCAGAGGGAGAAGACACAGAGAAAGGGACAGAAAACTTACTTGAAGAAATACTGCCTGAAAACTTCCCTAACCTAGTAAAGGAAACAAACGTCCAGGTCCAGGAAGCCTAAAAAGATGAAAATAAGATGAATCCAAAGAGATCCACACCAAGACACATTCTAATTAAAATATCAAAAGTTAAGGAGGAGAGAGTCTTAAAACAACTTGTTATGCATGAAGGAATCCCCATAAGGCTATCAGATTTCTCAGCAGAAATTTTGCCCCCAAAAGGGAGTGGCGTGATATATCAGAGTGCTGAAAAGGAAAAACTTCCCACCAAGAATATGCAAGATTATCATTCAGAACTGCAGGAGAGATAAAGAGCTTTCCAAACAGAGAAAAGCAAAAGGAGATCATCAACACTAAACCCTGCTTATAAGAAACGTTAAAGGGACTTCTTTAAGCTGAAGAGGGCACTAATAAGTAACAAGAAAAAATGAATTAAAAATGACTGTTAAGAGACACAAGTAGTAAAACTATAACTACAATAATTAATGAAGGGATAGACAAAATAAAAAGATGTAAAATGTGACACTGAAAGATAAAATGGAGAGGTAAAAATGCAGAGTTTTAGAATGAGTTCAAACTTAACTTGCTATGAACTTAAAATAGATTATTATACATAGGCTGTTATAAGTGAGCCCCATGGTAACCACAAAGCAAAACCTGACAGTACATACACAAAAGATAATGCAAATGGAATCTAAGCATAACACTGCAGAAAGTCATTGAACCACAAGGGAAGAAACCAAGAGCAGAAGAAATGCAAAATGCAGTAAGTATATAGCTATCAGTAATTACTTATAAATATAAATAGATGATACTCTCAATTGGAACACTAAGAAAGAAGATATGGCCATCTTTAATTTGCTACACAAATCTGGACAAATAAGGATGCTTCCAGATTTTAGAGAGAGAGAGAGAGAGAGAGAGAGAGAGAGAGAGAGAGAGAGAGAGAGAGTGTGTGTGTGTGTGTGTGTGTGTGTGTGTGCATGCACTGGGGATAGGCAGTCATTTATCCATTCATTCAGCAAGCACTTTTGAGCACCTCCACAGGGTCATTCATGACAAGCCCCCATTCTCAAGAAGCTCCAAATAATGTAGGGGAAGGAAACATTAATAGATGACTGTGCATATTTATTTATTCATTCATCACACATTGTTTGAGCATCTATAAGTGCCAGGCCTGATGCTGGGGCAAAGGGTGGCCAGGCTGGACTGGACCTGTCCTTATGAAGGTCACAGTTTGTCAGAGAAGACAGACATTAAACTAGTCTGAGCTGGGCTGAGGGCTCAGAGCAGATTACGTGGGGCTGGAAGAACCTCTGGCAGGCATATGTGACTTTGTAAACAGTAACCTGCATTAGGAGTTTGTGCAGCTGGAGGGGAGGGAAGAGGTGCACTACTGAAAACGTAAGGAGCTCTTGAGGGTATCAAAGATGTTCAGTGTGGTGTGTACTTGCATGTGTGCATGAGTGTATGTGCGTGGGTGTGTACACCCATGAGTGTTCACACCGAAGGAATGTGCGAGTCCCTGTCCCCATGAATATATGAGCACATGTGTGCATGCACCTATGCAGGTCTGTGTGCACCTCACCTATGCTGATCAAGTGTCCCTACTCTGCAATCCTCCAGAGGTCTGGGGAACAGTAACCCACCCCCACTGCCACACATGTAACCTACCCTTTTTGTACTCTGGCCTGGAGCATACACATGCTACTGGTGTCCCACATAGCTACATTGACATGGCCGATGACTGGCATTGCAGCACTGAAAAGAGGAGATAAGCTCTGGGTCCAGCCTCAAGGTAGTCAGTCCACCTCCTCCTCAGGCCTGCTGGAGTATCCTTGACAGCCTTCACCTCCCCTGTTGAAGCTGTATATGACATGAGCTCAGGGTGGCATAGGGGGAAAGGTGCTGCAAGAGGCCCTGCCACTGACTGGACTGCCGACTGCAGTCTGGACCAGCCCTTGCCCATCTCTGGGCTTCGGACTTCTCAGCTGTAAGAAGGGGGCTTATCCTCTGAGGAACTGTCTCCCTCCTCATGTAAGGCAGGCAACCCCACACCAAAGATATGTGCATAAAAGTTCTCCAAGATCCTCTCTAGTTTCAGGTCCACTCCCTCCTTTCAATGGTGCCAGGACCTGCAAGAAGCAGGCAGAGGAGGCAGGGAAGTGAGCAACAAGGCTGGGCCTTCCCTGGGCTCAGTCTGTCCGAGGGTCCCAAGGAAAACCTGTCCCGGTCTTGAGTCTCCACCTCACCTGCTATCTGTTCCTCAGCAGCACACCAGAGAGAGAAACAAGAGGGGACAAATAATAAGCAGAGTAGCAATAACAGTCTCAGGACTATACTAATCATTCCCTTTTGGCCCTCCTGTTGCCCTGGGCATTTTCCTTCTGTCAGGACTTGGTTCAACTGTACAAAGTCAACAGCAAAACTTAACAGTCTTTAACAAGAAAAACATTTGTCTCTTGCATGAAAGTCCAGAGGCAGGCAGTTTAGGCCTGGTTTGGTGACTCCACGGTCTATACGGACCCAGGCTCCCTCCAGTTCACTGCTCGGCAATTGTTGGGGCCTAGTCTGCATCTCCATGTCCTAAGACGGCCCCAGAGGGCATCCAGTAGCTCTAAGGGGGGGCTACTAGAGCCAGCCATCACATCTGTGGACACGGCAATTCTTTGTCATTTTTTAAAAAGTTTATTGAAGTATAATTTACCTAAAATAAAATGCACAGATTTTAAGTATAGAATTTGATGAGTTTTGACAAATTTAAACACCCGTGTAACCAGGATTAAGATATAGAACATTTTCATCTCCTTAGAACATTCTCTCATGCTCGTTTATAGTCAATGCCTCCCTTTGACATTATTATAGATGTTTTCCTATTCTAGATTTCCTCATAAATAAATGTATTTACCCTTTTTTGGCTGGATTCTTTCACTCAGAATAATGTCTTTGAGACATATCCATGTTTTTGTGCATATCAGCAACTTGCTTCTCTTTATTGCTGAATAATATTCCATAGTATGGATAGGCTAATGTTTATTCACATAATTACAGACGTTCATTTATCGTCTCTCCTCTTTTAGGAGACTTTCTAGAAGTTTCATTAACATTTCCTCTTGGATTTCATTGGCCTATAAAAATAGTCATGGCCACACCTAGCTGTAAAGAAGTTGAGAAGCGTGGCTCCTTAGTTGGGTGGCAGTTAGGATTTTTTTCTAGGAGGATGGAGAGAGTGAACACAGGGAACAACTAGCAGTCTCACCTGGCAAACCAAGACCCAAAGAAGCATTGATTTCCCTAAAGTCACCCAGGCCCTCATAACAGAGGTAGGTCAAGGTTCCAGATTTAGAACTTTTTCAATCTTCCCTCATTTCACTGCAGACCATTTCACATCCAATGGGAATCCCCATTGGCCAATATCCACAGAGTCTGGGGTACTAGGAGAGAGCACCGGGAAGGAGCTGGCTGGTATCAGGAAGGAAGGACAACACTGACACCAGGAGCATTTGACTGAGCATTCACTGAGTACCAGGCCCTTTATCCCACAAGCCAGCTAATCTGTAAAGCCATCCAGTGGGCCTTCCTGCTAGCTTCATTTCTCAGACGAGTATATCAACATTTAGAGGGGTTAAGAACCTTATCTGAACTCACCCAGCTAGCAAATGGTGACTATGGGGTTCCAGACCTTCAGTTCTGCTGAAGGCAAACCACAGAAACAGGCTTCAGAGTTTCTCAACATCCTTTCCAACAGGTAGGGGAGGTTCTATCGTGAGACTCATAAATAAACAGTCCTTTAAGAGCCGAGCCCCGCCTGTCGGCCTGGGGGCCGCCACAGACTCCTTCTCTCTTAATTCACTCAGGGCTTCTTCTCGTAACTCTACTTTCCTCCATTTCATGCCTATAACATATTAACATAAACAACGGTGCTGACAGCAGCTCAGCTCTAACTGGCTCATGCTGGAATCTGACTGATGATTTTCATCAGGGAAAAAGACTAAACAGGTTAAGATGATTAAATTTTCTTAAACCTACAGCTAAGCCTAATCAAAGCCATTTGTGCAGAGGTGTGTGTGTGTGTGTGTTTTCCTTTGCTGGAAAGTTGATTGGCAGTTTCAAATTGATGAGTATACCTTCTTGGGGAACAGAGTTAAAATAAAGCATTTTCCACAACTTCCAGACATTAGCATAGTCCATTTCCACATCCCTGTCTAGGCTGGAACTGTCATTTTCCCTGAGAAACATCTGATGAGAAAAATGAAATTCAGAGCATCTACATTTCATCTTTTCCATTTTTTCCCACAAAGTTGAGCCCTTTTATAATTAGAGTTGTCTGTACTGAATGAAAAGAGAAGTGTCATAGCTTCCTAATTTCCAGGAGTTGGCGGGCTCGGGAGCCTCATGCGGCCTGCCCATATTACCTTGAGCAAAGCCTTTCCCCCGTCTGGGCCCTAGCTGTCCAGTCTGTACAATGGAAACTGGCCTCAAGGATTACTTGTATCACTCCCAGTCAGTGGAACAGAGGCAAGTAAATGGGGTGCAGTGGGCATCAACTTCCATGTGTGTGATGTTCTTTGTCACACAGACCTCATAAGAGGACTTGCTGATTATGTCATATAACCTACCTGGATAAGGAGGGGCTGAATGTGATGGAGGGCTCACACAGAGAAAGGAAGAGGAAACTCCTGTCCAGTAAGACATTACTGGCTGACTGCTTTGCCCTTTATAACAGCACATATCAAAATGCTGACCACCCAATCCTCCCATTAGGTGGTGGCATTTGTAGGTGCTTACAGACACCTGCTCACTGCACAGTCCAGCTAATGGCTACATGCACCCCACTTGCTGATCTCTTTGCCACCTTCTCAACATAACCTCTAAGTGGTCATCCTCATAGCCTCTTACTGCTGAGGTTCCCTCTTCCCAACAGGCAGATCTTACCAAGACAGCTTAAGCCTCAGTACCTCCTATGGTGCCCACAGGACCTACAGGAAACACCGGTGTGAGGCTGCTCTCCTGCCACAGCCTCGCCCCTCCCCTCTGCCACCATGGCCACTCCAGCCAACCCTTCAAGCCTTTGGAAAGAAGTAGGTGGCAGCCTTCATGTTCACAATCATCCCCAAACTCCAAGTAATACACTCCATAATCACTCTCACTGCCCTTCTCTCTACTTCATGCAGCAGGACAGCACCTGGGTTTCTGAAGCTCAACAAATACCCTGTGAGGGGCTAGTGCCAGACTTCCCTTCTGACAGCCCAATTCTGCAAGTACTTTTGAAGTCCTATTAATCTGTTTGGCAGGAGCACCCTCTCTCTTTCCTATGGAGCAGCCAATATGGGAAGACACAACAAATCCCTATTTTACACAGGCTGGAGATAGATGATGGGGGTGAGTAGTCACTGGACCATTTCTGCTGCCTTTTAGTAATCTGCAGAGATGTGGCTGGCATCTTGTTTTATAGTGCATTTTTTTCAGCTTTGGGGTTTCAGGCAATCTCCTAAATCATCAATATTGTGACATAATTTTTAGGGTCTTTCCCAGTACTATCTCCTAGAAAAAGAAGAGCAAACTAAGCCCAAAGCAAGCAGAAGGAAGGAAAAAAGATGAGAATGCAAATACATGAAACAGAATAGAAAAAACAAAGAAAAATTTTTTAAAGTCATTCTTTGAGATGATCACTTCACTAATTATCAGGGAAATGCAAATTAAAACCACAATGAGATATCACCTCACACCAGATAGTATGGCCAACATCAAAAAGACTAGGAACAACAAATGCTGGTGAGGATGTGGAGAAAGGGGAACCCTCCTACACTGCTGGTGGGAATGTAAGCTAGTTCAACCATTGTGGAAAGCAGTATGGAGGTTCCTCAAAAAACTAAAAACAGAAATCCATTTGATTCAGGAATTCTACTCCTAGGAATTTACCCAAAGAAAACAAGATACCAGATTCAAAAAGATATATGCACTCAGCACTATTTACAATAGTCAAGATATGGAAACAACCTAAATGTCCATCAGTAGATGAATGGATACATATACACAATGGAATATTATTCAGCCATAAGAAGAAAACAAATCCTACCATTTGCAACAACATGGATTGGAGCTAGAGGGTATTATGTTCAGTGAAATAAGTCAGGCAGAAAAAGACAAGTACCAAATGATTTCACTTATTTGTGGAGTATAACTACAAAACAAAACTGAAGGAACAAAACAGCAGCAGTCCACAGACTCCAAGAAGGGACTGGCAATTATCAGAGGGGAGGGGTTGGAGAGGGTGGGTGGGGAGGGAGGGAGAAGGGGATTAAGGGGCATTATGATTGGCACACATGGTGTGTGTGGGAGGGTCATGGGGAAGATATGTAAGACAGAGAAGATAAGTAGTGACTCTGCGGCTTCTTGCTACGCTGATGGACAGTGACTGTGATGGGGTGGCGGGGACTCAATAATATGGGTGAACATAGTGAACACAATGTTGCTTATGTGAAATCTTCATAAGATTGTATATCAATAATACCTTAATAAAAAAATTAATAAAATTTTTAAAAAGTCACTCTTTGAAAAGATCAACAAAACTGACAAACTTTTAGTTATACTGGCCAAGAAAAAAGAGAAGCTCAATAACTAAAATCAGAAATGAGAGAAGAGACATTACAAATCTTACAGAAACAAAAGGGATTGTAAGAGAATACTTCAAGCAACCATGTCAACAAATTAGGTAACTTAGTTGAAATGGACAAATTCTGAGAAAGACACAAACTATCCAAACTCTCAGAACTGACTCAAGAAGGAATAGAAAATCTGAACAGACCTATAGCAAGACAAGTAGTCATTTTAAAACTTCCCTCAAAGAAAATCCCAGTCTCAGATGACCTCACTGGTGAATTCTACCAAACACTTAAGAATAATTAACAGCAGTCTTTCACAAGTTCTTCCAAAAAAAAAAGAAAAGTAGGGAATACTACTTCCCAACCCGTTATGTGAGACCAGAATTACCTTCATACTAAAACCAGAAAAGCTTCACAAGAAAACTGCAGATCACTGTGTCTTACGAATATAGATACAAAACTCCTCAAAAAAATAGTAGCAAACTGAATCCAGCAACTAAGAAAAGGATTATACACTATGATCAAGTGGGATTTATCCCAGGAATTCAAGGTTGGGTTAACATCTGAATAACGATTAATGTAATAAACCATATTAATATAATTTTTTTTAAATAATCATGTCAACAGACATGGAAGTACCTGGCCAAATCCAAAGTGGAGGCAGTGGGACACAATAAAAAGGGTGCTGTGGGCAGAGGAAACAACCTAAACAAAGTCAGACAGGGAAAAGTTTTATTTGGGGGATGTACGGGGAAGAAAGAAGGTATTTTCAGAAAGGAGTTGTGGGGTAGGGGTCAGTCTATGGACAGCTTTGGATGCCATTTTAAAGGATCCAGAGGGAACCATGAGGGTTTTGAGCAAAGCTGTGACATAATGAAAGAGGCATTCTAGAAAACTAATCTGGACCAAATTATCCAGTGAAGAATTTACATACACCAATGTAACTCCAAGGTACAGAGTTAATAATCACCAAAATTTTCTGGAGGACAAGTTCCAATCTAATTTATTCTCAGGGTAGATCTATGCTTTGCATCTGGAAGTATAATAGGTTTTGAGTACCTCTTTAAGAAAATAAAATTACAAATCAAAGTTAGGTACAAAAATGAATATATATTTAGAATGAGAAAAGAAACCATAACAAATTACAACATGCCCATGGTTACCCCAAGGCATTCAATATAAATCACTGTGGAAAGAGACAAGAATCTTATTATTATATTAAAGCAGTTATTGCATCTGACTTGCAAACTGTATAGAAACATATGACTGTGTGAACACATTGCTTGAGCCCTGGAAGGATCCCTACAAATGAGGCCGGAAGCTTGAGCCTCTTCTCTCTCATGGTGAATCGGCCCCCAAGTGTGCTGGAGCCGGTTTGTGTGGACTCATGAGAGCCTACCACTAACAGCTCTTGCCAGTTTAACCTTCAGAGATGTTATGTTGGTAGCTTGGGATCAGCCATGGTGGGAGTATTTATACTACAGAATTGCCAAATATTACAAATAGAGCTTGCTCCCACCCCAAGAAAGCTGTTTGTTAAGCATTTTCCAGCACACCACTGAATGGCCAAGTGTAAATCCCGTTCCAGTCCTTGGCAAAATTCCTGTCAGTAGCCATCACAGCTGGACTCTTCAGAGGTCAGTCATTAGACTCAGTATCAAATCAGAAGAGCTCTCCATAGGGCCGTAGTCTCAGAGCCTTCCATCTGGGCACCAACCACTCTCTCCACTTTACCCCCTTCATGATTTCATTTCACCATTTCACCCACCAAAAGACCCCAAAGCAGCCGTGTCACCATGTAGGTGAGATGAGAACATTTCAGATCAGAACTGAATGTGAGCTTTTTTTCTAGGCCTGATAGGGGCAAGGAGACAGGATCACAGAGGAGGGAGACTCTCTAGGCTACTGGCCTTGGAGTCCTCCAGAATAATAACCCTAAACATAAAGCTATGCCCTGAACCAGCCCAATGGCTAGCCGGCCCTATGCCTGAGATGAATTGTGTCTCCTAGATTAGGTGCCATTTCCAGCCTTCAGGACTCTCAGAGCAGTAAGGCCCTAAGTCTCCTCCCTGGAGCCCATTTCTCCTCTCATTTTCCCTAAATATGCTCACCTCTGCAGTTCTAAGGAGCCCCTGATACCAATATGACAGCTAGGGGAGGAATCTGTACTCCTCTCCCTGTGTTCTCCAGAGTTCACAGGCTTTGGTCCTCTCCTTACTCTCCCTTCCTTTTCCAGAGGGAGGCTGCCTCAGGTTTTAGAGGGCTTCCACAGAGCCAGCCTTCTCCACCCTCTCTCTGGACCTGTAGGCCCATTTCACAGAAAAGCAAACTGAGACTCAGAAATCAGGTGTCACACTGAGGCCTAACTCCAATATCCATGCCTTTCTCATTCCACTGTTGCCTCTTCGATAGGTGTGGATTCTGGCTCCCACCAGCAGGTCCCCATACAGAATGTATCTCAATCCTCCAGAATGCACAGAATTCCTGGCTTTAGGTCTGTGGATGAAGAGGTGGGAAGTAGGCAGGATAAAGACAAGGAAGGGATTGGGTGCTACAGGACAGTGTCCTGGAATTATGTCCTGAGGACATAAGTGAAGAGTACTCAGTGGGCCATAGCTGGTTCCTGCCTATCTCTGGGGATGCTCACATCTAGGTGTGTAGAGCATCCATCAGCTAGTGTCCTGACTAGAAGGACACCTGTGCAGGTTCTACATGAGGACCCTTTGAGATTAAGTACTGGATACCAGCAGTGTTTTAGGGACTGTGTTTTGAGCCAAAACATGTAGGTCTGGATCCTGGCTCTTCTCCTAACTAGCCATATGATCAAGGGAAGTCACCTAGCCTGGGGCTCAGTTTCCCTCCTGTAAAATGTAGTCAGTAAAAGTACCCACATTATGGACTTTTAGGAGCATTAAGGGAGATCATGCATGTTAAGTGTTTAGCCCTGGCATGTAGGAAACATACACAGATTATTACTATTATTGCTAAGATTGCACAGTAAATGACAAATGTTTGATGACTGAATAAATGGCAGTTCTTGCCCAAAGCTTTCCAGCAAGTCAGGGACGAAAGGCCAGCTCACTCAAGGATGACAGTGTGGTCTCATGGACAGGCACATGTACTTTAGGTCATAGCACACAGGCTCAAAATCCCAAGCTCAGCCTGGGAAAATTATTTAACCTCTCTGCTTCAGTTTCCTTATCTGTGAAATGGGAAAATAATATTACCTGACTAATTAGACAGACAGACAGGTACTGAAGGTATAAAGGACTTTTTAGGATTAAATTACTTAATATTTGTAAAGAACTGGATACAGTGCCTGGCACATTTCAAATGCTATTCCGTGTGAGCTTTTGCCACTATCCAGGTGTCAGCCTGTGGCTGTCAGCCAAGTGGAGGATGCTGGGCCCCAGGACTGAATTCCTCCCTCCAGGAGCCTTTGTCCCAGCCATGCTGCCCCATACAGAAGGTCTTCCACAGCTGCTGGACCTCTGTCATCTGTACCACCAGCCCCACTACCCACCCTGCTCAGATTTCCAATTATTTGCCCTGTTTTGAATTCAAGTGGGATATTAGCAGTGAGTCTGGCTTTATTAATGGTTGTGTCTTTAGTTATCAACTTTCTCACTCACTCCTCGCTCTCACTCCAAGAAGCTGTTTCCTTTCATTTAGCCCTGTGCTAAGTGCCAAGCAGGTGATGTGAGTCTGGAAAGGCCTTTGTTCTGGGTCTTGGGCACTTTCTCGTGGGCTGGAGATTGGTGAGACAGTGCGCTGCTGCCTTTGAAGTCTGACATCCATCCTCACAATCAGAGACGTGGGACAGTGTGGACAGCCAGGCCCAAGAGGCAGGAGGCCGGCTCTCTCCCCAGTCTGCCTCCCCTACACATCTATGAAGTGGGGGTGAGGTATATGGGAGTCTCTCCGCCACCACTCCCAGCGCTGTGACACTTGGCATCTACTGAGGATTGGGAGGTGTCAGCCCAGCAGTCAGAAGCTTTCATTCTGCAGACTCGATGGGGTGACAAAAGCCACAGATACCCAAAAGGAAGCAAGATACAGAGAAAGCAGCCCAAACTTTATGTGCTGTTACCCAGCCTGGTTTTTAATTCTGGTCCTGCTGTGCCTTGGCAACTTACTGCAGTATACTGAGCCTCAACTGACTCATCTGTAAAATGGAGTGATGGAGTCTACCTCTGGAAGATGACATGGGGCCATCTTCAACAGCAGACCTGCAGTCAGGCTATTACTGTGTGTCTTGCCAATGAGTTTCAGCCCTGGGCAAGTTCACTATGGATTCAATGTGACCAAAGAAAATGACAGTAATACATTCTTGGGGTGAAAGGGTTTATTACCCAGCTTGTTCTCCAGTGGTAGGTCGAGCACTAGCATCTCTACCTCTGCCCAGAGCACTGGGCCGAGCTCTCTCTATAGCACAATAATAGCTTATTGCCTACAGGTGTGGAAGCGGCAGCCCAGCAACAGGCCAGTTACATCATCAGGTGGTTTAAGTTCAGTGAAGATCCTGCCTATAGGAACCCCAACTTCCCCACACTGTGCAACAAGCTTGCTACTTGAAGGACAATTCTTATTCCCATGACTTTATCATGGATGGATGTGTGTACACATCACATTTCAGGAAATGAAATGATGGTGGATGTGTCTGTATTTCCAGAAATGGCCTACTTCTTATTCTGTCTTTGGCAGCTGAGTGGAAAGGGAGGCAGGCAGGCTCAGTGAACAGTAGGCACTTGGTCACAGAACCAATTGAGTTCAGCTCACTTTACAGTAAATCATCACCATAATAGCCATGCAGACCCTCTCACCTGGCTAAGGCAGACCTGCACTTGGTTCAGGGCGTTAAGCTTCTTTAAGCACCATCAGAAAAGTAAGAGCCAAGGCAGGTGATTCACTGTTAAACAGGGCTACAAAAGGTGGAGTGTATAGCCCCAGCCCAGTGCCTGCCACACGGAAATACCCAGAAAATGTTCTAAACTCATTGTTGATATGACAAAGGCCTTGGATAATGAGCTCCGTGGTGAACGTGATTGGCTCATGCAGATAAGTATTGGCACCTGGGTCCCTGCCTCACTGTGGGACTGCAAAGCCCCATCACCTTCAGCTGGTCCCAAATCCCACAGTATTCCCAACCACTGCACTGCACCGTTCTGCTCCATCTCCCAGCTGAGGAAGCCCCTGTGGGGGGAAGGGAGGAAGAAAGGCAGGGGACCTCTGTCACGTGCTGCTTGGGGGCCCCTCTTCCAGAGGCCTGGGCCAGGGGCCTCAGTGCTCCTCACTCCACAGCCCTGGCACTGCCACCAATTTCCCCCATTCACCTTCTCACCCTTCCCTGGGGCTCTTTCTCATCTCCCCCGTGAAGGTTCGCCCGCCCTCCTGATCTCCTGCCTGTTCCTCCATCAGAGGCTCCTGGAGCCCTGTGGTTGGAGTGGTTCTCCCTAGCACATGGCACCACTTCCTCCTGTAGCTCCTCAGGGCCGTGGCAGTTAGCCACTGCTTCTCTTACCTTAGCTTCTCGGGGCGGTATCTGCTCTGATTCTTCTCCGTGTCCCCAGCACCCAGATGAAGAGCCAATGTAGAGCAGGCAGTCAGGAAAAATCTGCCAAACTGGCTTCAGTCACAGAATTATGTCCAGGACTTTTTTTTTAATCTCTAAATTTCATTCAGTTTATAAGTACCTACTCATCAAACCTAGACACCAGTCCTGTGCCAGCTATGTAAGCCAGAACTACTGGTCTGTGTGAAAGGCCGAACTCCCAACTCAAATGGGCTGAAACAAATGAAAGCGGGTAAAGTACTGGATTAAAGTGTGCGTCAATCTCCCACAGCTTGGTTCCAGTGCTTGATCACGGACCTAGGGCTCTCTCTACATTCCTCAGATATGTTTCCCAATACCATGTGTTGGCTTCACCATCAGCGGAAATGCCACCAGAACCTCTAGCCTTTGACTCTCCCAGTGTAGCAAAGGCAGAACACACAGCCAGCCTCTCCCCAGGTAGCTCCAGCGGCCGTCCCAAGGAGGCCACTCATTGGCCTGGAGTGGGTCACGTGCCCATCCCTGAACAAATCACAGTGGCCAAGAGGAGTGGGGTTCTGATTGGCCAGGTCTGGGTCACATGCCCACTATAGGTCTGGGAGAAGTCCGGTCCTCCTGGTCCAGACCTTGAAGACTGAAGCTCGTGGGTGGGTAGTTTCCCCCGCCTAGGGAAACCGGGGTGCTCTTTCCAAAGAAGGGGAATGGACATTGGGCAGGCAAAAGCAATTAGTACTCACCAGGGCATCTTCATTAGATAAAGCAAGAAGAGTAGTAAGTCCAGATTGTAAAGGAACGTCTAAGAGCCTTCAGAACTACAGCACACCAAGCAAAATCTATCCAACTAATGAATGTCTAAACAAGAGCCAACTCTTATCTCATCAAAGCCCAACTCTGTGTCACAGATTCTCAGCGTTGTTGGAGATGAAAGGAGAGCAAACGGAGCATCGGGGAACGCCTCCTGGAAGCACGTTGTCGGGGAGCATAAAGGGCTGACAGGCCCAAGAGAAAGGTGGAGTAGGTTTCCTGGCTGCTCTGTCCAGGCATCAGGGGTACGATGCTGGCCTCAGACATCATACCGGGGCGCAGAGCTCTCACAGGACGGTGCTAGGGAACTAAGGGGTGGGAGAAGAGGTGGAGGGAAGAGCCTCGCCCCTCCGGAGGACTAGGCTCCACCCACAGGACCCGAGCCAGCAAAATCAAAATCTAATTTACTCATTAGACATGTTTCTTCTGTACAAATCAAATCATGGGCTATTTTTCCACATCGTAAATATTGTTTTAAACTCTTGCTCATAGGCAATTAGATTACAAGCATCGCCTGGTGAGCTATTTGCCAGCGTGTTTGGCGGGCCTCTGGCTGCTTTGCAAGTGGTTTCTTTTTGAAATGTTTCCCAATGATTTTTAAGGGTCTTTGAAATCCTTTCCCTAGTGATGCGTGAGGGCCCTTGTCTGCAGCCATTAATCTCCATAACAGCCCCAGAGAGACTCAGTCTCATCTGTGTTCATTTCCAAATGGCCTAGCCAAGCTCCACACCTCCTCCTTAATTTCTCCAAGTGTCCAGTCACTCTGCACCAGTCAGCCCCCACCCACCCACTCATTGCCTCTGTCTTTGTGTTACTTGAAGACCCAGGAAAGTACATCCCCTGAGCAGGAAGAGACCTGTGTTCCAGTGCCAAGATCTTCATTTTGAACAAGTTACTCCATCTGCTTTCCCTGGACCCCAGTTTGGACATCTGCACAATGGGGTTAATTCTTGACCCAGCAGAGGGATCCCCTATTCTCCTCTGCTGGACTTTCTGAGCCCTCCTGAGCTTCCACAGCTGACTAGAAAGATTTTTTGTCCTTGCTTCTCTCCCAGAATGTTGCCTTCCCCTCCACGTCAGCCACTAGCCTCTTTACAGTAGCCTCACAGTAGGCTCAGCCCTGAGGTTATAGCTCTCTCCTTGAGACCCGCATAACCCCAACCTGATCTGGCTGAGCACCAGGGCCACCTCCTCCAGGAAGTGTTTCATGACTGCCTAGTCATATTCAAGGAGAAGGGTCCAGAGAGCATGACAAAATGTAAAATCTTTTCCAACAGTCATTTCTTCTTTCCTTCTACAACTATTTATGGAGCAACTCTCTGTACAAGGGGGTACCTGGCTCTGTGTCTCTCCATGCTTTGGAAGTGTGGGGGCCCAGCCTACGGCCGAGGCTGAACCCCACTCTAGCTGGACAACACCCTAAAGATGGCACCTGCTTCCTAGCCCTACAGCTGCTTCCCACCCTTCCTGGCCCTACAGCTCAGCGCATAAGGAAGTCTCCATGATTGGCTTGTCCCCATTTCCGTGCTCGTGCTCATAGCATGCTTTTCACATGCTTCCAATAAGACTGAACCTGGTGCATGATCAGTCAGCTGATTGGTTGGGATATGCTATATAAGCTGCTGCCCTGGAGGAAGTGGTGGTTGTTGTTTTTTGCTTTTGCCTTTCGCTGGATGGATGCTCGGACACCCATAATAAAGATTCCTAACGAACCAGGCCTTCGGTGATCGTTCTCCTGCCATCGCCCTAGGTGGCGGGACGCGATAGGAAGGACAAAATTACTCCCAGTGTCCTAGCCAGAGGCTTTCTGGGGAAGCATTCCCAGGGCTCCTGGTTCTGGGGAAGTGTGCCCAAGAAACTGCAGTGCACCCCATCCTGGAGGCTGCACACAGTGGGCAGGGCTGGGAACAGTCCTGATCTGGGGCTCTGCAGCCCCTGCACTGAGTGGAGGGACACAGACCAGGGCTTGTACAGTAATATCTGTCCCCAGGGAATGATGTAAGCCCTGACCAGAGAGGGTGGACTGGCCTATGGGGGGCCTCAGGGAGTTGTGAAAACAATAAGAGGCCTTCCCACTTACCGATACCAGCAGTACTCAGGTCTCCAGTGACCTGGAAGGTGGGGACCAGGGAGCAGGGAGGGGGTTGAGACCTCTCTATGTGCCCAGGGTTATAACGTGGCCTCTGTGTAGCACAGGCAGCCTCTTCCCAGGCATCTGACTCCAGCACTCTCCTTATTCCTCCACACATTGCTTTTACTGAACAGGTTGTGACCTCCACCAAAGGGCATATTGAGCAGTCTCCTCATGAAACATTTTTTGTCGCTGTTGAGGGACGTTATGCTGAGGGCACCATCTGCCACCACATCTCATCCTCCTGACACTGAGCGGTCCCAACAACAGAAACACTCAAGTTTTTAATGTTGTGGATATTATGAATTCTATAGCTCATCAAATTTCCCTCTTTGCCTTGGTTGCTAGGAAACTCAGTTAATATTCATCTCACTCTCAGCAATTGTGTAGGACCTTGTGTTATAGGACCTTATTTTCTGTGCTTTCCTTGACTTTCCCCTTAGCCCCAATTTCCTAATGCATTTTTATTAAGTTCTTTTGTATTGAATCAATTTCTATATGAACCTCAGATCTAACACTTTCCTGCTGTGTGATCTGCAGAAAGTTAAGTAACCTTTCTGAGCCTTGCATCCTGGATTACTAAAGTGAGGAGAAGAATACATACCCCCATAGCCATGGTGTAAGGGTTGAATAAAAAAATGTGGACCAAACACTTGACATAATACCTAGAGCACAGTTACCACTTCTAACCATTAGCTGTTACTACTTTTATTAGGGAATGAATAAGCAAAATTAAAGATATAGTCATTGGTTTGGAAAGAATTCTCCTTTTATGTTCTCTTCATTTGCAAGCAAAGATCAGGAGCTAAGAGTGGTTAGAATTGAAGGTGGGGTTTAACCCACACTAAATCACTCCACTACACAGCAGGCCTCTCCTCACCCACCTGCCATCACTGTGTGGCCCCCATATTGTCTTTCTGAAGGAGCCTAGAGTGGCTGGAGTCAGGCTGGATACAGCCTGGGAGGAGCTATGTGCCTTCCCTACAATATTATCCACAATTTGAACCTCAGGACTTAGTTTCTGGGCAATCTGTTCAGGGAGATGATCTTGAGAAGAAATCATCTGGGAAAGGGAGACAGGTCTGCGGAGGAGAGGCAGGCATCCTAGAGCTCCTGGCTCCATTTCTTTCCATTTAGAATAAAAAGACACCAGAGCTTTAAGATATGGCTTTGAGAGCATGTAATCCAGCCACATTATTTTGCCCTTTGGAAAACTGAGTCCCACAGAGGAAAAGACATTGGACAATGTTCACACAGCAATGTAAGGGGCCTCTTTGCCTGCTCCATGACCCCAGCCAAGACCAATCTCCTGACCTCCAGACCAATCTCCAACTTCCCACCTGACACCTCCAGCTGTAGGTCTGATGGTGGCCTCAAATATAGCATATCCAAAATCAAACTTCTGATCTTTCCCCAAAGCCATGCCTGCCACCGTCTTTCTACCTACCTCTGGGTAATGTCAACTCTACTTTTCCAATTACCAAAACTGAAAATGTGGGCATCATCTTTATTTCTCTCTCCCCACATCACTACCACCACCACACCTGGTCTATCATCAAGCCTATCATCCATATCTTCACCACTTGTCATCCCCTGGCCAGGCCATCATCTTCTCCTGCCTGCATGGTCTCCTCACTGGTCCTCCCGCTTCTGTCCCAGGCCCCTAAGTCTCTGGGAGACAAAGCGGAAACATACGTAGCTCTCCAATGGCTTCAAATTTTGCACAGAGTTAAAGCAAAGTCTTCTCTGTGACCCATGACTTGCTCCTCCTATCCCCTACCTCTCTGACTTCATCTTGTACCCTTCTCCCCCTCACTAACTCCACTTTAGCTATGTCCTTTGCACTGGCTGTTCCCTCTAACAGATGCTCTTCCCCCAACACCCACATGGCTATTTCCTCACTTCCTCTAGGTCTTTACTCAAAATTTACCTTCTTCCTCATATATATGGTCATATGATTTTCAACAAGGGTCCCAAGACCATTCAATGAGAAAAGGACAGTCTTCTCAACAAATGCTACTGGGAAAGCTGGACATCCACATGCAAAAGAATGAAGTTGGACCCTTACATAATATCATATAAAAAATTTAACTCAAAATAGATCAAGACCTAAGTATAAGAGACAAAAATTATAAATCTCTTAGAAGAAAACATAAGGAAAAAGCATCACATTGGATTTGGCAGTGATCTCTTGGATATGATACCAGAAGCACAGGCAACAAAAGAAAAAATAGGTAAACTGGACTTCATCAAAATTAAAAACATTGTGTGCCAGAGGACGCTATCAACAGAGTGAAAAGGCAACCCACATAATGGGGGAAAATATTTGTATCTGATAAGAGATTAATAGGCCAGAATATCCCCCAAAACTCAGCAACAAAAAAGCAAACACTACAACTCAAGAATTGGCAAAGGATTTGAATAGGCATTCCTGCAAAAAGATGAACAGTCAATAAGCATATGAAAAGTTGCTCAATATTACAAATCATTAGGGAAATGCAAATCAAAACCACAGAATGTACTTCACACCCATTAGGATGGCTATTTTATACTCACATACACACATGTAATATATATTGTATAATATATATGTATATATTACATAAAGGGTATATGTATAATATATATTACATATTATATGCTATATATATTATGTAATATATGCACTACATATATATATGTTATATATATATAAACAGTAAACAAATGGTGACAAAGATATGGAGAACCTTTGTGCATTGTTGGTGGGAATGTAAAATGTTGTAGCTGCTGTGGAAAACAATATGGCAGTTCCTCAAAAAACATTAATTACCATATGATCCAGCAATTCCCCTTCTCGGTATATACTCAAGAATTAAAAGCAGGGACTCAAACAGATATTTATATACCCATGTTCACAGCATTATTCTCATTAACCAAAGGTGGAAACAATCCAAATGTCCATCGTCAGAGGAATGGACAAAGAAAATGTGGCATATGCAAACAATGGAATATGGGGAGTTAGTATTTAAAGGGTACAGAATTTCATTATGAGATTATAAATTTGTGGAGATGTATAGTGGTGATGGTTGCACAACAATGTAAGTGTACTGAATGCCACTGAATTATACATTTGAAAATTATTAAAAGAGTAAATTTATGTTAGGTGTATTTTACCTCAATAAAAACAAATTTTTTAAAAAATCACCTTCTCACTGTGGCCCTCCCTGGCCACTCTCTCTAAAATTCCTACTCTCCCCCAAGATATTTCATCTCTCCTTTCTTTGCTTTACTTTTTCTTCTTAGTGCTTATGACTACCTAATACATTATTACACTTTACTTTTTGTGTTGTTTACTGCTGCTTCCTCCACATCAAAAAAAATACTAGAACATAAGCTCAGTATGGGCACAAATATTTGCCCATTTACCAAGGCATCCCCTTAGCTAGTGATGTTTGACATGTATATAAACTTTAGTTGAATGACTGTAAGGCACCAAGGTTATTGGAGGTCAAATAGAAGATGCCTCGGGACATCTGTAGCAAATTCACAGTTCCTGGGAGGCACTTCCAGGATCCATTCCACTCAGCTACTCCCTGCCACCCATGGAGGAGGCTCTAGCAGGCTATTGGTGAACCTGCCAGAGGGCAGGGAGTTCACTGGGAAAAGAACTCACCAGATCCACAAGAAAAACCAGGAAGGGTCCACCCCTCTGGCTGCAAACACTTCCCAGTCCCCCGGGGCAGATGGCTGCAGGGGGTGTGTCCCAGCAGAGGTACTGACAAGCCAAGCTCTGGACCAACAAGACAGCTACAAGCATTTATTGGACAGCCACTGTGTGTCCAGCTCCTTGATGAGGTTAAGGGACCAACAAGAGAACTGTCCAGCTTCCAAGCGTTGTACTAGATCTCCTTTGTACATAGCCAGAGAATTCCTGCTCCTGGCCCTGTCCCACCTGTCTATACCTGTTCCCAGGTAAGTGTATTAAGGTATAAGGCCATTTACACCTTAATGTGAAGTTAACCTAATGTTCTTTCTTTCCAAGAGATTTCACATCTAATATTTATTTTTAACTTTCTGGTGAAAAAATCTTATGTCTGAAGAAATGAATTTGCGTTCTCAGGTGTGATGTGGAGAAGAAATGTATGTGGAGAGTTCTCCCAGGCCTTGAAATGGGATCCTGGGGATCTCTGAGTGCTAGTGTAGTCCTGGAGGGCCTCAGGGAAGAGGTGATCACTGTGCAGTTGAGGGGGCAGATGTACCCAAGGAGGGGGTTTCTGTCTCAAAACAAGCTGGAAGAGACAGCAGTGTTTGGGAGTTGGGGTAGGACATGCAGATTGTGAACACAACTGGCTAAAGCCAAGATGTAAAAGGAAGAGACCATGTTTTCCTTCCAGTGACCCAGGATTCATGTCTGATTGATAGACATTCATGGAACCTCCCTGTGCCAGGCCCTAGGCTAAGTGCTGGGGCCAACACCAATCCACCAGACATCAGTGCCACCCTGGAAGAGCCCGCAGCCCAGGCATAAAGGCCATTACAAAAGAGGGAGGCCAGAGGGCTAAGGGAGCCCACAGAAGAAGCCCCTTGCTCAGCCTTTAGGATCAGGAATGACTTCTAGGAAGGGACAACATCCAGGCTGAGTCCTGAAGGCTCAATTACCATTCAGCAGGTACAGAAGTCAAGGAAAAGAATCCCAGCCAGGGGAATGGCATGTCCAGAGGCCTCATGACCATTTCAGGATTGGACAGTGCTCAGTGGCTGAGCACCAGCGGGTTGTGGGTAGGAAGGATGCTGAGCTTAGGGAGGTCAGCCAGGGCTAAATCCTGGGGCATCTTGGGCCTCACATTTAGGATTTGGGCTCTCTCCTTCAATCCAGAGTTTTAGGCAGGGGTGTGCCATGGTCAGACTTTCACCTTAGAAGGTATTTCCTACTACTGTGGAGATTGGGTGGAATGGAGCAGAGAAGAGACTGGAGCTTCTAAAATCAGTTGGGGACTTACTAAGTAAATCTAGAGGATAAATGAAGGTGGCACCAGACCTTGGAGATTAGCCAAGGAGAAATTAGATGTGGGAGAGTGAGACTGAGGGACTGTCAAGGAGGAGGCTGAGTGAGGCGGGGGCAGCCAGGCAGGTGATGGTCCCAGTCCCTGTGACTGAGAAGAAATGATGCAGATGCTTTTGAAGTGTTCAGGCAAGATGTCTGTTGGACATTCAGGTGGAAACCTGTCAAGTTCTGTTGCTACAAGAGGAGGTCTGAGCTAGAAATATGGGTTTGGGAGTCACCCGCACACACAGAGTAACTGCAACCAGGATCAGGAATGCAATCCCCTGGAGAAGATGCAGCAGTGAGAAGAGAGAGTTGAGAAAGCACCCCAAGGAATCCTAGCACCCAAGGCTGGGCAGATGACAGGCTCCAAAGCTGGTGAAGTAGCAGCCAGGAAGGCCAGTTTTCATAGTGAAGAGGTTGAGCAGCCATCTGCAAGGCTGATCATTTAGTCATTCAACAAACGTGGGTGTGAGCTTGTGACTGGAAACAATGCAGAGAAGGACTTAGAATGGTATCCCCACTTAGGGAGCTTCGTCATCTGCTGCAGCCTCTCTTGGTCAGAAACCACTGCAAACCTGCAGGAAGGGGGAACCCACTTCCTTCTGCCCGCTGTCCTTCCTCTCCAGACCATTTATCCCATGTGTGCAGGGAGACAGCATGGGTTCCAGAGTTAGATCACACAGGCCTGAATTTCACCTCAGCCACTTACAAGCTCTGTGACCTTTGGCAATTTCCTTAACTTCTCTAAGCCCTAATGGTCTATGAAACGGGGACAACAGCTACCTCTAAGGCTTGTTTACAAGATCAAGGATTACGTGTATAAAAAGCACCCAGTAGAGTGCCTGGCCTCATATCCATTATTCATCCTTCAAACAAACACCCACCGAGTGTCTTCTATGTTTCCGGACACTGAGCCAAGCCTGGGAATACAAAGGTGAATATTGCAGCACCCCTTCTCTCAAGGAATTAACAGTCCAGCGAAGGAAACAGCAAACAGAAAGTGGCTCTCCAGTGGGATAGCGCCCACAGCTGGAGCCTGAAGTGGAGGCAGGAGGCCCTGAGCTCTACTCTGGCTCCTCCCTCACTTGCTGTGTGACCATGAGCAATAACAGCCTCTCTGAGCTCCAGGTTCATCTATAAAATGGAGATAATCACACCTCCTAGGTATTGCCCACTGTGAGGAGATTCACAGGAAGGAGAAGCGGTAAAGTGCTCAAAATTCAGGACATTTATTTTCACACTTTCTGGCAACTCCAAAGAGAAGCTGAAATGGAGGTGGGAGATAACAGGAGCAATTGGAAAGGGAGAGACTAAGCCAGCAAGAGAACAAGCCAGGGATCATTGCTCCCTGGCTCCCACGGCCTGCGTCCCCATCTCTATTGACATGAAGGGGAGCTGCTGAAGACTTCCCAAACCAAAAGGGAAAACAAGTACATTCCTGAGATTAGCTGAGGCAAACAAGGCCCAGGAGAGCCCCGAGTTCCCATGGGCCCTGCCTGGGCTGGCCCCGGGAGAAGCACTGGGGCAGCAGCGGGTGGAAGGAGGCCGCACCTGTGAGAGGGCGCCCTCCAGCACCCGTTCCAGCCCCAGAGGCCATGCTCTGGGCTTCTGCTCTGTTTCCCACGGCCCAGGACTCCGTGCTCAGCTGGGCTCAGCAAACAATTGCAGAGAGCTGGACTCCCTCAGCCCCCCAACACCTGTTAAGGCCTATAGGGGACCAGAGCCCGCATCAGACTTGTAGGACAGAGCAATGGTAACCAGAGAGCATGGCCTCTGAGTCCCCTGAGGAGGCCCCGTGTACCTGGAATGCAGGGTGGAAAGGACCAAGAATGGCCTGTGCTGAGATGGGCCAAGGACTCGGGGTCAGGAGGAGCCCTGAGGCCTGCTTCCCAGCAGGGGCGGCCACAGAGCAAAGTCCTAGGGCCCAGATAGTCAGCTGACCGCTTGTGGAGATGGACAGCCAAGGCCCACCGCTGACACGCAGGTCCAGCCACCGCAGGGCTCTGAAAACCTGGCCTGCGCAGTCCTAGCGATTGTCATCTCTGCCATCGCTGGGTGGAGCACCCGACCCGGGTGGCGGGAAAAGGGCCCAAGTGGGAGGTTTTGCCCTGGCTCCTCTCACCTGTGCAGACCCCATCAGGGCTCCGAATCAGTGGAAGTGTCAAAACCATGATATTTCTTCCCCATAAACAAGGTTAAAGACTCCCTCTGCTCTCATCTTAGGATGCTACGTCTGAGAAGAGGGCAGGCCCTTCTCCAAGAGCTCCCAGAAGGAAAGACCAGAAGGGCCCAAGGTCCAGGGGAGTCCCCGAGCTGGCCCTGTACCCTCAGCTGGCCCTGCTATCCTTCTCTTCCCTTTCCCCCACCCCAGGTTCCCACCTGCTTGTTCTCTGGAGCAGGATGGACCCCTCAAAATGCCAGGACAGAGACGAAGGGGGCCTATCCTTGAGTGACTAGACAGGACGGGCAACAACACTCCAAGGGGCAGGCTGGGACCCCGCCGGCTGCCCTACTGCGTCCTCTGGGAACAGCCCTGTGACCACAGGGAAGCGATTTCTACCTACTTGATATTTAATAAAAATATATTTAAACACTAACTTTTGAAATAGTACAGTAAATGGTCTATAGAGATTGTATCAAGATGTCACACTGAGCACATGACTCAATGTGTCTGCCTGTCCTTCCACAAATCCTTAAAAATGATCAACAGATACACACAGACACACACACACAGACACACACACACACAAGCAGTGGGGAACAAGAAGTGGTTCTAGTGATGACCAGAAATTAAGAAGAATTCTTGAAAGGTAGAACATAGATGGTACTGGACCAATGTCAGTAACACCAAAGACACTCAACTGGGACCAAATAAGGCTGCTCCAAACTCAAAGGTACCTGGGACAGATAGCAGAAAGAAAGGACCATCAGAATGGTTGTTTGGGGTGTGACACTGGAGCAGCCAGGCAAGTGGATCCCCTTCCCCAGCCTGTGGGCCAAGCACCAGGCAAGAGAAGCATCAGCCTCCAAGCTGAAGCCAGGAGCTTAGACAAGACAAGAAGATGAGTCTTGATATTCCTGTCCACAGTGCATACCTTTTTTACACATCTCTCTTCCCCCTTACTCACCCTTATCCCTCCCTCCAAAAAGAAATTCTTAGAAGCAGGCAATGGGCATATGGTAAGCACAAACACCATCTCTAGATCAGTAGATAGGAAATCTCAAAAACAAAGAAAAGTACACACCAAAGAATCACCAATATGAAAGAAAGGTACCAGACTGAAACAAATAGTAAAACATCTAAGGAAAGAGAGGTAATGGGCAATCTAAAAGTAGCTTTAAAAGTATATTAATATCATTAGAGGGTAAGAGAGGACTCTACATCCATGAAACAGATAAAGTACCATTAAAAAAAACTAACATTAAAAAAAAGTCAAAGGTTTTAGAAATGAAAAATAGGCTTACCAATATTTAAAAATTCAATTAAATACACTAAATCCAGAAAAGGCAAAGCTGAGGAGTAAATAAGCAGGCTAAAAGACTCTTCTAATTTTATAATTTAAGGCAGAAGTATAAATGACCAGCCACAAAAAGAATAATTAATAGTTAATTATTAGAGTTAATAAACCACATTGCATATTTGAAACTTGCTAAGACAATAGATCTTAAAAATTCTCATCACTAGAAAAAAAATTTGTGATTATATAAAATGACAGCTGTTAACTAGACATATTGTGGTGATCATTGCACAATGTATACAAATACCAAATCGTTATGTTATATACTTGAAATTAATATAATGTTATATATTAATTGTACCACAACTAAAAAAACAATTTAAGAGGCATGTATAAATCCCAGTATTTAATAGGAGTTCTATGAAAAGTGAATAGAGGGAAAAGAGGGTGGGGAAGAAAAATAAGAGGAAGTACAAAACAGAGCATCCTTCTAAGGAGCAAACCAACACAGATGCAGGCTCATTCTCTGGGACCTACCCCTGGAGACACTCCCAGAAGTCAAATGGAGGATGGTAAGACTTCCAAACCAATATATAAACTCCAGGGCAACACAAGGCAGGTCTGTCATGATATGTGTTGATAGGAGAACAGGAGATGGCAGCTCAGAGCATAAAAGGACCAAGCACCATGGATTGAAGGAAGACAAGGTAAGGGAAGATTTTTGTACTGCCCTTTTCTGTCCACCACACCACTCTGGGAACAACACGGCTTTCCCCTGACTTCTGTGAGGCAGAAAGACATCAGCTGGGCAATATCAAGATGGCTTTCAAGTCCCACTGGAATGTAAGATCGAGTGAAGAAATACTGGCTGACTTCTGCATTCTCTCCTTCCCCTGCTACTCTCCCCAGCCCAGTGGCCAGCTGCAGTAGAGGGAGTCAGGTCTTGATCAAGCACTATCACCAGGGTACAGATGGATACTGTAACTCCAGATGCTCCTCACTCTGAGACACATCTACCCTATTTCCCCCTTATTCAAATACATTAGGAGGGGGGATAGAAGCCTTTCTCATCAGTTACTATCTCCCCACCTCACCAGTGAAGGTAACTAATACCCCCAGGGATCCACAAGGATAAGTATAGAGGCATCTTAAGAGTATGACAGCTATAAGGAAAAGACATACTGAGCAAGCTTTACCAGGTGAAACAAAACTAGTGGACAAATAAAACAACTTAAAACAGGCAAATTAAATTTCCTCAAAGACATGTGGTGGATATTGGAAGAAAAAACCAGGAACCAGATATCACAAAGGAGAGCCACCTGAAAATCCTGGGTATGAGACACTTACTAATTGGAATAAAGAATTCAGTACACAGATGGAATAGCAGAATGGCTACAGCTGGTGAAAGAATCTGCACATTCAATCATCAAGTTGAGGAGCTCTGCTAGTGGCATCATGAAGCGACTGGCAATATGAAAAAAAAGTTCAGAGATAAACAGGGTCAGAAGAACAAATGTCAACTCACAGAAAAAAGACCCCCAGAAACAGAAATAACAATAAACAGAGGAAGAAATATTGAAAAAATAATAGTTCTTAAATTTTGCCAAATTAGAGAAAGAAAAGACCTAAGAAGGAAAGAACCTGTAGATGAAAACAATATAAATTTAAAAATTCTCTTCACATACAATGATAATGAAGAACATCAAAGACAAAAAGGGAAATTTTAAAGCAGCCAGAGAGAAAAAAGACAAATCACCTACAAAGAAACAAGAACCAAATTGTTATCAGTCTTCTCAACAACACTGCAAACAAGAATATGATAAGACTGTTATTTTCAAAGGGCTGAAATAAAAGAACTTGAACCCAGAATACTATATCCAGTGAAACTATCATTTAAATGCAAGGCTGAAACAAAGACATTTTCAGTCATACGAGAGAGACCTTGTTTGCCTTACCATACACAAACCCTCACAGAAAAAACTCCTGAACGACACACTCAGAAATAGAGAAACAGATACTGGAGGGTCCTATGCAATATGGGTAGGGTTGACAGATATGGGGAAAAAAACCTCAACAACAATACATCTTGTTAAGTGTGAATTGCAGATAAACAAAGGATACTTTTAAGTATAAGTATGTCCCATTCAATGTTCAAATTTATCTGGACATCCTATATTTTATCTGACAACCCAGGTATGGGATATAAGGGTAAGTAAATAAATTAATAAGGTTAATTAAGTCTAAGAAAAATCCTAACAAAAGAAACAAGGATATCCATGAAACGACAAAATTGAAATTCTAAATGAAATATATGATGGGAGGTAGAGGAAGAAAACCAGAAAGAAGTAAGAGAGGGCTAAGGAGAAAGATGTAGAAGGTATTAATAAGCATAGGTTGATAAGTTAAAGGCAACCACATAAGAATAAATATAGGATGCACAACTTTTGCACAAACAGAAGAAAATAAGACCTATCCAATGTAATTTAGGAAAGCAGAAAATAAAAGCAATACAAAAGGATAGTAAGTAAAAAAACAGGAAATTAAAAAGCTTAAGTAAGTCCCAACATAATAGTAATTACAGTAAGCTTGATATTCAGGTTAAATTCACTAATCAAAAGACAGACTGTCAGAATGAAACTGAAAAATCAAATAATATATTTCCCAGAGGAAAACATTTCAAACAAAGATATAGAATGTTTGAAAATAAAGCAATTAAAGAAGAAGCTATTACAGTCAAATATGAGCCAAGAAAAAATCAGAGTATCCTTTATAATATCAGCAATATGATCATGTCATTGCTTTAACCAGGTCCAACTGAGAACTAGCAGCCCCAGCATGCAGACTAAAACAAGTAAAAGAAATAAGACATAAAAGATAGGAAGGGAAGAAATAAAACTCTCATTTGTTTCACATAATTTGATTATCTATATAGAAAATGTAACAAAATTGGAAAGACGGTGAAAATAGGTTTTATTAGGTTGGCAAATGATCAATTTCAAAAAATTAATATATTCTCTAGAGCAGCACAACAACCAAGTAACTATAATAGAGGACAAGATCCTGTTCAGAGTAGCAGCAGAGAGAGCAAAGAATACAGGAATTATCGTGACAAGAAATACACAACACAAAATAGCCTGAACAAAGTAAATAGGCCAGTGGCAGCTTGGAAGGAGGTATCTACAAGAATTATTGGAATTTTAAAGCAACTCTTGCAAGTCAAGGAGGGCAGTTCAAACAAAAATGACTAACAATTTTATGAAAAGATGCTTGACTTCATTAGTAAATAGAAAAAGATCAATCAAATAAAATACAAGAGAGCCATTAGAGTGGCAAAAATTATAAAACTGAATACTAACTGATGGTGATCGTGTATACAAAGGAAGAAACCCTGCTTCAACACCAGTGGGTATGTAAAGTGGTACAGAATGCTGGAGAACAATCTGGAAGCAATTACTGAAATTCAGTATGCATATTCTCTATGACCTATTAGTTCCATTACTGATACTGCTCCGGAAAAACAGGTGCCTAGATCCATAAAAAAACATATATAGGGATACTTACCATGGCATTGTTTCTCATAACAGAGAGTAGAGGCACCTAGGATTTACCACTAAAAAAATTGGTAAATAAATGTGGTAGTATACTATGCAAATAGCAAAAGGAATAACGTTGAGACACATATAGTAACATGGATATTATTTGGAAACATTGTGTTGAGTGACAAAAAAGGAAAGGACCACAAAGAAGTCTGCACCATATTTATGTAAATTTGAAACACACACAACAACTTCAAATATTTCAAAGACCTATCCTTCCAAAAGCCCCAGGCAAGAAGAACCAACAGAATCAATAGACAAATATTGAAACTAAGAGAGTTGACTAAGTTGTGAGTTATAATATCAAGTTACAAAACTCAGTAGCATTCTCTAAATCAGAAAGAACTAGAAAATACAACCAAAAAAAAAAAAGATGTCACACAGGATTGCAACAAAACTACCATCTAAGAATTATCTTAACAAAGAATGTCTAATACTGCTACTGAAGTATGTGAAAGTGGATAAGAAGAAACAGACATCCCACCCTCTCAGATGGGAATGTCTAATTTATAAAGATGTTGAAGCTACTTCAAATAATCTGAAGTGCTATGTATCACAATTAAAATTCCAAGCAGTTTTTTTAAAAAAAGGCTTAACAAATCTATTTAGAAATATATAGGGAATAATAAAAGACCATAAATAGTCAAACTATTTTGAGGTTGCCCAACTAGCTAAGACATAATACAAAGCCATAACAATACAACAATCTCTTGCTCAAATGGGCAATGGTGCAGGTCAAAGAGCTCAGAGACCTGCCCTTGTGTATGAGAATTTGATACAGATAAAGATGGCATCCCAAATGAATATGAGAAAGATGGCCCCTTTAGAAGACAAAATTGGGGAAAATGGCTCACTTTGGAGAAAATTTTAAACTGGATCCTATTAGGTATACTATGCATGGTGATAGAATTCAGATGGATTAAAAGCTTAAGAATAAAATGTAAAACTGTAAAGTTCATAGTAGATAATGAACCTCTACTCTAGAGATGAGAAATATTTATTCTTAAATAAAACTCCAAAATTACAAATCATGAACAATAAAAAGAGAGAGGGAATGAAAAGTGTAGATTAGTGTTAAGAGAAAAAAAACTGGTAAGGTTAAAATAAACAGAGAAGTAATGCACAAACTACTGTGTGAATGGGCTGTGAACTGAGGAGAATGATAAACTCAATTCTGTACCAGAAATTCAAAGAAAAGTAAAAAATCAAAAGATAGTAGAAGACAATTTCCTGAAGTTGAAGACCCCAAAATTAACAAGATAAACCATGTACTAAGTTCATTCAAAAATGAATATCAATGAAGTCAATAATAAATAAGTGGTAAATAGTTGATACCACATAGTCTTAAGAATTCTTTTTATTTCTAGATACTTCCAGAGAGGAGAAAAATAAGTAAATATATAGAAGAATAAAAATTATGTTAACAAGAGACTCCTTATGAGCAACATTAAATGAAAGAAAATAGTGAAGAAATAACTAATATGTTGCAGGTTAAAAATAATCAAAGATTGGAACCTAAAGTTCTATACCCAGCCAACCAATCATTGTGGGTTTGAAAGCAGTCTAAAGGCACTTTCAGACCATCAAGGATTCAGAAGGCATTCCATCTATAGCTCTCTCTCTAAATAACGGCCTGAGGATGGACTCTAGATCAGAAGAAAGATGTTACTAAATCCAGACATGAATGGAAAAATAGCTTTGCATATTGACAATAAAAATTGACCAGCAACTGTAAAACAAAAGTAGAACTAAGTTAGCTTTATCAACACAGTAAAGAATGGGAAAGAGAAACACAAAAAAAAAGATAATAGGAAAATACTGTAAGTGAAAACAAAGTAAGATGCCAGGAATATGATAAAATATTTCAGAAATTAAAACCTGCTCTTCAAAGCAAGAAGTCACAAATTGGGTTGAAAAATAGAAAATATCTAAAAAATGGAAAAATGATACTTTCCCAATATACCTTACCCAAAGGAGGTGAGTTTCAAGGCCAAAAAACATGCTAACTCCATGGACATGCAAATCAAAGCAACAAGCAATATTTTGTTTTTCACCTGACTGTGAAACATTTATTTATTTGTTTGTTCGTTTTATTTTGGTATCATTAATATACAATCACATGAGCAACATTGTGGTTACTAGATTCCCCTCATTATCAAGTCCCCACCACATACCCCATTAGAGTCACTGTCCATCAGCGTAATATGATGCTATAGAGTCACCACTTGTCTTCTCTGTGCTATACTGCCTTCCCCGTGCACCCCCCACATTATGTGTGCTAATTGTAATGCTCCTTATTCCCCTTATACCTCCCTGCCCACCCACACTCCCCAGTTCCTTTCCCCTTGGCAACTATTAGTTCCTTCTTGGGTTCTGTGAGTCTGCTGCTGTTTTATTCCTTCAGTTTTTGCTTTGTTCTTATACTCCACAGATGAGTGAAATCATTTGGTACTTGTCCTTCTTCACCTGGCTTATTTTACTGAGCATAATACCCTCCAGCTCCACCCATGTTGTTGCAAATGGTAGGATTTGTTTTCTTCTTATGGCTGAATAATATTCCATTGTGTATATGTACGACATCTTCTTTATCCATTCATCTATTGATGGACACTTAGTTTGCTTCCATTTCTTGGCTATTGTAAATAGTGCTGTGATAAACATAGGGATGCATATGTCTTTTTGAAACTGGGATCCTGAATTCTTAGGGTAAATTCCTAGGAGTGGAATTCCTGGGTCAAATGGTATTTCTACTTTCAGTTTTTTGAGGAACCTTCATACTGCTTTCCACAATGGTTGAACTAGTTTACATTCCCACCAACAGTGTAGGAGGGTTCCCCTTTCTCTGCACCCTCATCAGCATTTGTTGTTCCTAGTCTTTTCTATGTTGGCCATCCTAATTGGTGAGAGGTGATATCTCATTGTGGTTTTAATTTGCATTTCCCTGATAATTAGCAATGTGGAGCATCTTTTCATGTGCCTGTTGGCCATATGAATTTCTTCTTTGGAGAAGTGTCTGCTCATATCCTCCATCCATTTTTTAATACAGTTATTTGCTTTTTGGGTGTTGAGACATGTGAGTTCTTTATATATTTTGGATGTGACCTCCTTGTTGGATATGTCATTTACAAATATATTCTCCCATACTGTAAGATGCCTTTTTGTTCTGCTGATAGTGTCCTTTGCTGTACAGAAACTTTTTAGGGTGATGTAGTCCCATTTGTTCATTGTTGTTTTTGTTTCCCTTGCCCGAGGAGATGCGTTCAGGAAAAATTTGCTCATGTTTATATTTAAGAGATTTTTGCCTATGTTTTCTTCTAAGAGTTTTATGGTTTCATGGCTTACATTCAGGTCTTTGATCCATTTTGAGTTTAGTTTTATGTATGGGGTTAGACAATAATCCAGTTTCATTCTCTTGCATGTAGCTGTCCAGTTTTGCCAACACCATTTGTTGAAGAGGTTGTCATTTCCCCCATTGTAGATCCATGGCTCCTTTATTGTATATTAATTGACCATATATGCTTGGGTTTTTATCTGGGCTCTGTAGTCTGTTCCATTGGTCTATGGGTCTGTTCTTGACAGGCAAATATTTTTAAGTATTGACAATAACAAGTACTGATGAGGAAATGCAAAGAGGTGTTCTCTCATGTATTGCTGGAAGGCAGTTATCAATGGTACAGCCAAATGAAAGAGCCACTGGCAGAACCTAGTAAGAGTACAAACACACATATTCCACAGTTCAGAGATTCCATTTACTGGTATACACCTGAGTGTCATTAGGGAAGCAGAATGGTGCAGTCAGTCTAAAGAAAGTGCTAGCAATATTCAGTCATGTGCAGCACTTGCACCGGGATGTACTTGGCAGCACTGTTTCTAATAGAGGAAAATGGGAAACTACGTAATACGTAAGTCCATCAATCCACAAGTATATAAATAAGATGTGGTGAATTATTATATGATAGAATTCTATATAGCAGCTAAGAAAAGAATAAAGATCTATGTACACTAACAAATGGGATTTTTAAGAAACACAGTATGAGCTTTAGGTAGAATGTGCAGGAAGCTACATGAAGTATAACACCTTGACACCTTTTATGTAGATTTAAAGCCACAAAAAACTGATTGTATACTGTTTAGGAATGACAAGCATGTATGTAAAAGCACAAATAATACATGGGAACAACACCTACCAACCAAATTCATGAGGATGGGTGCTTCGGTGAAGTCTGAGGGAGACAAAGAGGTTGGTTAAGAGACCTTCAGCTCTAAATGCAATGTTTGATTTCTTAACAGAAGAGGAAGAGGAAGAGAGTGTTGATGGTTATGTGAATATGTGTGCTCTTTATATCTGGGTACTCTTCTATTTTTAAAAAATTCAAAAGAAAAATGCATGTAAGGCAAATTATTTTTAAAAAGTAACATTATTATCAGAAAACATAGAATACCTGACCAAAAGGAAAAATACATATATTTAAAGGGACAAAGAAGGATGTTTTGTATTGATAAACACCTAGAAGAAAGAAATCATGACATTTTATACTCTTAACTCAAAGTTTAAAAACACATAAAGCAAAAACAGAGGCCAAGAGGGGAAACTGACAAATCTACAATGAAAATGGAGACTTAACACATCTTGCTCAGAAACCAACAAATCAAGGAGAAAAATATAAAAACATAAGTAGGGGTATAAATGAATAACAAGCTTGCTCTAAAAGCTATAAATAGAACTTAACATTCAACAAACTAACAATACCCATTTTTCCAAAACATGCGTGAATGATTAGGAAAAATTAATCATGCTACAGAAAAAATTTTCAAAATTCCAAAAAGTATAAACCACATCTCTCTCGGCCTTAGGGCCATCTTCTTAGAAACCTCCGCACCATGAGAGCCAAGTGGAGGAAGAAGCAAATGCACAGGCTGAATCGAACAAAAAGAAAAATGAGGGAAAGGTCCAAGCAAACCGATAGCTTGTGCACCGTGGGAGCCCCAGGAGCTACATACAGAAATACAGAAAGGCAGAGGCCTGTGCTGATGTGCAAACTGTAGGACAGACTGCCTACTGTCTAGAACTTGTCTCAGTGGATCTAGAACACTCATCACCACCTGACTACAGTGTCTGCCTTTGAGAGCCCCTCATTGCTCACACCAAAACAGTCCCTTCTGGTCCTTTTACCTGGACCTGTGACATTCTGGACTAGTTCTGTTCTCCATTGTGGCCGAATGCAACATGTAGTACAAGAAATATCTCTTCTGCCATCTTAGCTGAAGGAAAAAAACCACATGAATCTCATCCAATGGTTTACTAGTTACTAGAAAAGCAAAGGGAAGAAAAACAGAAGATAGAAGAGGAGAGAAAAGAAGTAGGAAACAAAGTTGTACCATAATCTAATCTGGGTGCCTAGAGTCCCAAAGTGGAGGGCTGATGCTGTGCAAATTCATCCTTCCCCCCGATGAGCCCTCTCTGAGCACCTGCTTGGTGCTGGGTTCTGGGAGCACAGGTATTATCACCATGACACAGTCCCTGCCCTCAATAAGTCCAGAGCCTAGAGCAGGAGAAGGAAATGCCCCACATGGTGTCCTAAATGCAGCCCCCCGTCATTCCCTGGAACTGAGATGCTCTATTTTTGTCCCCACACAAGGGCTCCAAAACAAATACCCCTGCCTCCTCAGGGCTTATCTAAAATCCAAATGCTTCTAAGAGGAAGGCAAAAAAGTTCCTAAACTCTTGATGAAAGTTAGATTTTCTAAGGGAAGGGTTTCAGAGGTAGAAGGAATCTGGAAGAAGAGAAGGAAATGAAGACAGAGGGAAGAGCCAGAAAGGATTGGGGAGGATGCTGACGACCAAAATCCAAGATGCCACAGTTAACCTGGGCTGATCCTGTTTGGGGCTTAAAGTCATTCTGGAAAAAAAAGCTTCTGTGTATCTCTCCAGAGGTGATTGTTCTATTCCTGGCACACAAAAAGAAAAGAAAGGAAGAGGGGAAGGGAGGAATGAAAAGAGCAGAAACAGATCTATTGATACCCCTAATGCAAAGAAATGAAGATCTGGATTGGGCTCCATCTCACCCACCTCCCACTACATCTCTTCCTGTTAGGGAGAATTTTCTCAGAAAATGTACCTGTACTTGGCTAACAGTTTCGGTTCTGCTCTCAATTCTGTTCTAAACATCCAAATGTCTAAAATATTGTCTCATTACTTCTGGACTTCTTGGTTCAAGAATCTTAAATATCTCACTGTGTTCTAAGATTCTGAGGGAAGAGCACATGTGATGGGAAGAGCATCGCTTCATAGAAAGAACATGGGGCAATTTCTGGACATAAAAAAGTCCCTCAATTCTGTGACATCTATTCCATATTTGAGTGTGCTAACAAAGTATGAGGGCCATGGCTTTGTGCCCAGTTCCTGGCATGAATCAGACCCAGGGTAGGTACTCGTGTTTGACAGAACAAATGGAGGAAGGACGGAAGCACAGATTCCAGAAGCCACAGCCTCTGACATGGCCTAATGACCTGGCTGCACTCTAGACTGACTTTGGTTCCCAGGAAGTCTGTGACACTAAGACCTGTGCCCCCTCTGGCTTGAACCTGAATCAGAGACACTCACATCACTGGTAGGACCCAGGGGCCAGGCTGATCTTAAGGTAGGAGTTGTCATGGTGATAATACCTGTGCTCTCAGAACCCAGCACCAAGCAGGTGCTCAGAGAGGGCTCATCCGGAGAAAGGATGAATTTGCACAGCATCAGCCCTCCACTTTGGGACTCTAGGCACCCAGATTAGATTATGGTACAACTTAATTTCCTACTTCTTTTCTCTCCTCCTCTATCTTCTGTTTTTCTTCACTTTGCTTTTCTAGCAACTAGTGCACCCAGGGGCCAGGCTGATCATTAGGCTAGCAGGGGCAGAGTGACTCTGAGAAGATTTCCCTTGGGGACAGACCCAGGCTCTAGGTCTTTTTTGAAGAATTATATTGGACATTGAGATCCCAGTAAAAAGCAATGAGGAAAACTAGAGAAGATTCTAATGGAGTTGTGGGTCTTTAAGTGTTTTTCCATGGTCACGTTTTTTTGATATGGAATCACATGCTTTGATAAGGAACAGCCCCAAGAGGCACTGGGGCAATGAACTCATCCTGTTCCCCAGGAAACCTTTATTTCCTTCTACTAAGGCAATGTTACATACGTAAAGCTAAAATATTTCTCTGCTGATGGAGCTAAATGTCCTATCATAGACAAGGGCCACCCGTATGATTTCAGAGGAGGTCAGTACATAGAGAACAGTTTAAATGTCAATAAAGTTATGGGAGAAACTGATTAAAGTCACACACACATATGCAGTTACAGACCAAAGTTTAAAAAGAAAAAAACTCCCCTTGGAATGAAACCAAATGATTGCCTGGATCCTCAAGTGAAGTGATATTGTTCCAATTTTTCCTTTATCAGACAAAAGAAATGGGCTTTCGATGTAGCCTTTTGACATAGAGCTAATTTAAAGAAGATTTGGGAGTATGATGCAGGATCAGATGCCTTTGCAGAATTCCTTGCTGTTTTCATTTGAAATCTCTCATTTATGCTCAAATTTCCAGTTGGAAATTTAAAGACCTTTTCTTTAAGGGAAGTTGGCGCACTGAATTAGTTTAAATACAAATCTCCCAAAGGTAAAAGATCAGACATCATTATAAAAATAGAAAAGAGTTCCATTTTCTTTTCGAGATGTTTCTCCTAAAAGACATGAGGATGTTTCTGAACAGCAGATGCGTTTTGGTAAAACAAAGTTGAAAAATATGTGAAACTCTTGCCATTGGAATTACTTCCTGAACTGTGTCAAGCTATATGGCTGCCAGGAGTAACTGACACCATACTATTTGTGGCAATAAACTCGGTGGAGAATACCCTAGCAACAGGAACACTCGTAAGCGCTGCCTGATGATTCGCACTGCAACTCCGGGCAAGTCCTTTACCCTCTAGGACTCAGTGTCCCCGTCTATCAAATCAGGAGGCTGGTCCATAACATTTAGGGGCTCTTCAAGTATGGACATTCTCTGAATTTATGGCGTATTAACATAGCAAGTAAGTTTTACGTTCAACTGTTATGGAACTTTCTTTAGCAAAAAAATCAAATTTCTGAGTAATTTCTCAAATCAGACATGGCTCATCCAGGGCAATGGAGCAACAACCAGTTTTTCACAAGCCGTCCAAACTACCCTGACAGTAACTGTTTTTCTGCTTCTGTCCCACCCAGCCTGAGAGAAGCCCACTTCACAGTCCTATTTATGTTGAAGAATAAAGAGATGTTCGTCTGTGAAGAAAAGAGTCTAAGAATTGTTTTCTCATGATAGCTCAGCACACGGCATGCCTACGTTACAAAAAAATACAAAGGCAGGGAACACCTTAACCACTTTTTCAACCCAAAGGCAGGCCTGAGCACTTAACCTCCCTTGAAAGCCTGTGGGGTCCAGGACGCACCTTATTCAGGTCTGTGCACCCAGCTCCTAAATTGGGCCTGCCGAAATGCAGAGTAACTGTAATGAATAAGTGAGATAAGCAGAAATGGCCAATCTAGACACTTGTTAGCACAGGCTGTTTCAACACTTACACAGAAGAGGATCAGGGGCAGAAATTTGTTAAGAACACAGGGAGATGACTAGATTTGTCTTAGAGAGAAAGTTGCTTAACAAGGAGATTGAATTGGCTTCAACTGTAATGCATTTCTTTGTTATTTAATTCTTTACCTACTTAGATGGTTCTTCCAGTGGTTGGGAAGGAGGTGCTGATGTGAATCGGCAAGTCCTATTCCCAAACCCTCCTTTGATGTTCCTAGGACGAAGATGCAGTGGTTTCTCAGGACTTCCTCCCAGGCTGCCCCACCCACGGGTCCCCAGGACAGGTGGGAAGTGTACTTTCTCTTCTATCTGCACAGCTGCAGACCGTGCAGTCTGTGAAGCCATACAGGGCACCACTTGAGTGTGACCGTGCATGCATGTATGTTCCTGGCAGGATGCCACTGCCCCTGCCTCCTTAGCGGGCAGGGTGGGGGTAATGCACAGAACAAGGGCTTTGCAGGCCGGTAGGGCTGAGTTTTATCTGGGGCAGGGGAGGGGTTGGGAAGGGCAAGAGTTGCTAAAGGACGACATTGACAGGCCACTTAATCCCTCATCTATAAAGCAGGGAAACCCCTCCCGCCCTCACAGGCTGTACCCAGACCTCCACAAATGGCTGAAACTTGTACCATTCATTCATCTCTTTGTTATGCGGGCCTGTTTTACACTGGTCTCTCCAGGCCCTCGCAGCAGGCTCTGTTCTCCCCCACAAACACAAGGAACACATTTTCTTTGTCCTCCCAATACAGTCAGGCAAGTCCATGCAGGTGACCCCTGACCTTCCCCCAGAGTGGAGTCAGGGGCAATCACACTCACCCTGTACCCCCGTCAAGAGAAACCAGGGCGCCGTGTTCAGAAGCAGCAGAGAGTCAATGCCGGGTGGAGGAGGTTGGGGCAAATGTTAGGGTGGAACAGACAGGACCTCAAATCGGTTTTGCCACTCAGACACCAAGGAACCTTGAGTCCTGACAAATCTGGCCTTTCAGCCCCTGCCGATGATGACTGAAGTTGGGAGAGTCAGGTTAAATTTCCTGACCTGCTTGTCTCTGCCTGACTGGGGCCTTTTCTCATTGAAACCACAAGTCCCAGCAAGGCATCACTGGTGTGTCCACATGGGAATGTGTGTGTGCAAGCACACGTGTGCATCCAGATGCACACATCTACCAATGGGTACCATGCACATGACAAATTTGCAGGCCAAAGCTAGTTGCAACCTGTTAACAAAAGGGGTGAAAATGCAGCAAAGATAATCTGAAACACATTTGCACTTAGTGATTATTTGAAATGGAATAAAAAAATCTGCTTCAAATATGAGAAATACTTTTGTGCAGTAAGAGCTAAAAACACCTAAATTTTCAAAAAAATAATTTCCTGATAAACTGACCAAGCAAAAATATTAAAAGCCATAAAACACAGCAATATACTGAAACGTTAGATGATATGTTTAGAATAGATCCCTATCATAGACTGATATCAATCACATCATGTTTTTAATTACCTCTATTAAATACAATAGCTAACATTAAAATCAATAATCATATAATCCCTTTCTCATGATGCACTTTCACTTTGTGAGGCACCTTCTCATCAGGCATCTGGCAAACCTCTTTCACAGGCTCCAAAATGTTAGCGGATAGAATTAATATGCATGCAAAATGGATGCAATAGCTTCATAAACATTCATATGTAAGGTCTGAACTTGGAGGCCAGAATAATGTTACTCAACTCTGAAAAACCACTAGGTTTGGATATTCACAGCCTCTTCCAGTCTCCTCGCTTCTTGAGGCATCAATGTGTCTTCCCAGAAAAGCCAACTAATTTTAGAGAAGATTCATCTTTTTTTTTACCTCGCTCGTGAGAGATATTAGTACACCCAGATTTTAACATCTGTGGTGAGGAAGATTAAAATCCTAATTTCTGGTGCTCTCTTGATGTTGGAAAAGTATCAGCCAGCAAGCATTATTAGCTATCTTTGACTTGACAAGAATGCAGGATTAAGTTTCTTTAAGGCAATTACACTTTTGATGACCCCTCTGCATATAAAACATGTTAGCTAATGGGGGTGCAGAGGGACAGGCTTAAGTGTTTGATCAGGAAATCCTGCGTGAGCATATTGGATGGAAATCTGATTAGTAGCCTCAGTGCCGGGCGATCAGATCCTCCGGGTCCGCACAATCAGATCTGGCAGCACTTGCCTTCTTACCTCTTTGAAGGAGGCAAACATTTGTACAGAATCAAGACAGTGCTGGGTCCTTGATTTTTTTTTTCTGGGTGCTTTTCTTTAAGTTATTGCAGACTAAAGCCCAAAAAGTACCCTTCATTTTCTTTCAACAGTATGTTTGCAGTTTCCTTAATGTTGAAAATTAAAATAGAAATTGGCCTTTCCCTGAAAATGTGAGGGCAGAGGAAGCAGAAATCCAAAATGGACAAACCCAGAAGGGACTTGAGAGAACATCGTTGTAGGAATAAAGGCAAAACTCACACTGCACAACACTCATCACACGGGAAACATTGGTGCAAGGGCTTTTACACACGGATCCTCACAGATCCATTTCACAGCAGAGGAGAGTCACACAGCACAGTGAAATGACCCAAGGTTGCTTGGCCAGGATTTGAAACTGGGCGACTGGGGCTTCTAAACCAGGCTCTTGGCCACTCCACACCTTCCACATTTCTGCCTCCCCACTGTTATACGTGGGAAAACCCAGGCCCAGAGAGAAGACAGGACTTTCCCAAAGTGAATCAGCTGCCACTAGAATTATGCTCTCTTTTCCAGCTTATACAGAACTCTTCTCTTACAGCACAAAGTCTCTGCTTCTAAACTTCAACTTCCTTCAAAACCAGGACAAAACAGAATTTGAGCGAGGTGCTTTACATCTATCATGTCGTGAGACTTTTAAATGACCCTCAGAATGGAGGTGCTTCCCATTTTAGAGATGACAGAAGCCACAGTCTTGAAGAGGTTAGGGTACCTGCTCCTGGTCACACACAGCACAAAACACAGAGGGGATTCGATTTCATGTCTGTCTCATCCCAGAATCTATTCTCCTTTCCACTTTCTCTCCAAGAAAAAATAAAGCTGGGAAGGAAAGAAGGAAAGCAGTATTTTAGGGTCAAACAGGAGTTGAAGCAGTGAGTTTACATTGTACAAATTTAATGCATTTGATTAGCATGGGGAATAGGGTCCAGTTTTCATATTAGGTGTGTTTAGCTAAACCAACAAGTATTTTCCATGTGCCTGATTCCCATTCAGAGAGGTAAGACCAGGCAGGCATTAGCAAGCAGATGTGGGCAGATCCAGACTTTAAAAGGTGCATTATTTAAACAAACAAACAAAAAATACAGTTACACACACATAGGCACACATGCCTGCATGGCACACATACATATCATACAGTCTATGTTTCGCTCTTATTTTTTGCATGGATTCTAAGTTCCCCAGATCCCCCTTCCAGTGTGAACCATAAAACTATGGATACACTTACAAAGGAAATGAAACAAAACAATTCTGAAATCTCTCACAAGAAAAAGTGATCAAGGTAGGCTCTGGCATCATACTGACCCTGAGTCACAGAAAAGTCAATTAATTTTGATGGCCATAATGGATCGATTATTCTGGGAAGTCTGACATGACTTCAGCCCGGCAGGCTGGCTGACAGGAAGATGCACGTCAAATGCACCAGCCCTTTGAGGGAGCAACAACAGAGGGTGCAGGCACCCACCAGCACCCCAACTCACCTAGGATGGCGTGGTGGCCCTGACACGCGGGCAGACGGGCATGCATCCCTTCTTCAGCTGGAAAGCTGGATTCTGCCATTTAAAAATATCTTGCTTCTTGTAAGTTCATAATTATGCCAGTGAAATATATTTTTTAAATATAATATACTAAAACAGCAACTTGTACTTTTTACAGAGGGAGAGGTAATACTATTTTAATCTATGTCCAAATGAATCAAATTTGTTTTCTTCAGGTTTCAGGGTTTCACTTTCCTCTAAAATTCTGTATCTACTATAAAAATAACTCACAGTAGAGTAGACAACAAAAGGCTCTCCTAGTCCTGCCACCGAGAACCACCAAATGCATTAATAGTGATAGTGCATTTTATTCCAGACATTTTCAATCACATACATAATTATAATTATTGGATAATCAAAATTGCTATACTACTTTTTGAAAAAGCATAGTTGACTTTTTTTCTTAGTATAAAACCAATACAAGTCCTTAGAAAAAGTTCAGGATAAGTAAACAGAATTGTATAGAGAAGAAAATGAAAATTCCCTAGATAGAGCCTACCCCCTCAGCAAGAAGCCCTCCCAGTGAGAATCCCTGGGCTCTGAACTGCTCCCCTCTCCAGCCCCTGGGTTTTCAGCTCCAGGACCACGCTTTCCTGTCTCTGTGTCCTGGGACAGGGGACAAGGGGGCTGGCCTTACGCTCACCCTCCAAGTACCTCCACCCGCCCGAGTCCAGGCTGGAAGCCCCTCAGCCCTGAGCTGCACACCCACCCACAGTCATTCATCTTCTTGGCTACTTTATGTCAAAATATTCATACTTGGTTTTGACTTAGTAGCTAATGTCCTTTGCTGGCCACCATGCCCCCCTGCCCACAGCACCCCATTTAAAAAATTATGGTCCTAATTACAGCGGATAACTGTTGAATGAACAAACAGAATGGACAGCCCGTGATCACACTCTGGAGGCCCAGCCTCTCTCTTACAAAATGGTACTCTTTTTTTTTTTTTAACACCATCCAATGATGTCACCCGTTTGCGGTTTCTCTGGGACTTTATTAAAATGTTTGTGACGGAGCCAATGTAAACCATCCTAAATCCAACACAGAGCTGAAAGGACTGATTTTAGGGAATGCAAAGATATGGATCATTGGGCCTGTCGAAGCCCCATCTTGAGCCAATTATTGGTGTCATCTTGAGCCAATTTAATCAATCCAAGAGGGATTGGGGGGTAGAAGGGGCTCGGGCAGGGGTTGTGAGTGTTGGTCAAACGTGCTCGCTCAAATGTGTATGTCATGAAAGCAACGGAGCCCCAGCTTTGTGGAGTTCAGTCACTCACTGCTGTAACCTGCACTTTCGTCTGAGGGTGCCCTCGCTTGCCCTGCTCCAGCCCCATCATTGGGTTTGCTTGAAGTCACTGAGTAGTGCTGGCCCATGTTTGAGAGGACAAGCCCCAGAAAGTCTTCAAGGCCACTTCTCGCTGGGGAGATGATATCAGGGATGCAGAACCCACAGACACTATTGACACCCAGCCAACTAGGACACCAGAGGGAACTTCCAGCTCTCACCCCTGACAGGCTAAGCCACGAAAGGGCCAGGCGCAGAGTGGGACTCCAAGAAACAGAACCCAGCCCCCAGGAAGCCTTGAGTACTTATCTATTGTTGAGTTGTTCTGTTATTTTTTTTCCTTAATTGGGCATCAGCATTACAAATCATAAACTGGATGTCTTCTTCAGTTAAAAACCATTGACTAGAAGGAAAAGACCCAGAGTCACCAGCACCAGAAATAGAGGTCATGTCAAGAACTGATGTGACATCGCTCTGTGCCCTAAACAGGTGACACAAATACAAGACACACACAGAAAACTGTATTTTTTCTTTACAAGCCCACAGAAAATGGTCAATGTGGGTAGTACATGATTTATACTATTACCATGATTATAATTATCTATCTAGGTATTTATTTATATTTCCACATGCTCCAAAAAGGACATATGGGGATGGTGCCAGACTACATATAACTATTTAATAAGATGCCCCATCCTCTCGCCTAGGTTCTCCTCCCCACCAAGGTTTCAAAGGGCTCTTTCTCCTCCCTCCCTCAGGGTGTAGCCCTTCATATCTTTATGACATAAAACGAGTCTAAGCTGTCTAATGTGTATACTTCAAGTGTTTTGATGGATAGCATCCATAAGTGTGCTCAATGACTTCTCCAGAACCGGCCATTCATCTTGGATATTGTGCTGTACAAGCCCAGCACGGCTTGGAATGGTTACCGTGGCAGTGAGCCTTGTCACAGTGCATCTTGGTGCGAGCTGGAGCCCGAGAGAGCGGAATGTGGGCCGATAACACAATTGTTTTCAAGCCCACGGAATTGAGAAAGGCCCTCGTGAGTTTCAGAATGCAGGCTTGCCGTCAGTTCACAAAGGAGGCATCCAAAATCTTTGGCCAGGAACAAAAGAATACAAGTCAGACAACTGCCGTGATGTTCCCAAATTTAATCACGTGAAAGAACCCTGCCTCCCCATCACTGAATTACTTTCAGAAAACAATGGGTGTTGAGTTCATCTCTTCCCATAATATGCAATCTGAAAGCTGTTTCGATTAAAACTAAATTTCCTTCTATTTTTACTTGTTTCCAAAGACTGCTAAACTTGTAATTTCTGTAAACCTAACAGGCTCCTAGAACAGGAGCCTCATTACTCGGAATATGTTCAAAACAAATCCAGAGTGAACTTTAATCATTGCGAAGGAATGACTGAAAGAGTTAAGAGAAGGAAATACAACTCTCAGATGGGCTGGCTCAGTCTCCAAGTCAGGATCTCCACTGGAGAATGTGTTAGTCTGTTTAGAAACCAGGCTAATCCTACCTTTCAGTTATGGAAGGAAATGGATTTTGGATTCAAGACTCAAGGTGGGTTCTGTGAGTGCGAGGATCAAACGCTCTGGGGCTTTCAACAAGCAAATGCTACTGCCTGTTTCAAGGCGGAGGCCAGCGGGACTGCAGGGTTTATAAACAACACTCTTGCTATTTATTGGAGCTGCCCACCCGAATCCAAATCTTCCTCTCTTTAATAGCGTCCTATTTACCACAGTTTAAATAGGGTTCTGCAGCCCTGCCTGGGTCTGCAATTTATTACTTGCTTCGAGAGCTCAGCCCCAGAGTTTAAATGTCCCTAGTTGAAAGTTTATACCAGTCAGGACAGAAAATTATTCTCTCTGCCTAGGTTGAAGCACATTACTCCTTTATTGAATTAATTATGATAAGGATCATAACTTTAAACGAGGGGTGAGGTGCTGGCTTTCCGCTGGGATTGCTTGGAGCAATTTTCATCCAAGCATTTTTGTGGAGTTATTGAGTCTGGCAGGTTTGAACTTTGGAGAGGAGTAACTTTCTCCAGAACTTGAAAGGAGTTGGACATTGATCCAGGCAAAGCTGTACCAGATTCCGTGTTTTGAGACGGGGAAATTTGCACTGCATGCTGAACAAATAACGGCGGGACAGGATGAAAGACAGCTCGGGAACGCCGCATGTGGCCTCGAGCTTGGCCTTTCCCTGGCAGAGTCGTCCTGGGAAGGCCAGGGACAGGCAGGGACAGAAAGTTCCCCAGCAAGTCCACCTTCCCCTGCCTCCTAAGCTTCCAAGCCTAGCCTGGGCTGCGGGGTTGTGCAAGCAGCATACTAGATCCTCACACACAGAGGATGGCTTAGCATAGGGTGACTATATACACACACTTTTTAACAGTGGAAAAGAGCGTGGATAATAATTACTGTGGGACAACACCCATAACCAGGACAGACCAACAAAGGATGCTGGCCTGGAGGTCAAATGGACCTGGCCTGAACCCCACTTCTGCCACCTACTGGTGGTGTAAGATGAAGAGCGTCCCTCCATTGTCTCCCCCTGCATCACTGGACTATTTAAAGGCATATATGTATAGTATATATGTAGTTACATACATATATCTTGTGTACATACATGCATTAGTACACCATATAGACTATATATAATATATAAACATTTTATAAACAGGCACACACACTCATGTTCACACACACACATAAACACCTAGAACTTAGTTGAAGCTTATTTAAAGGAAGTCATAATTACTACTGTCATTGTTATCGGGAAAATGGAAATGTTAAACCAGACCAGTATCTCATATCTCTTCCAGTCCTACCCAGGTGACAATCTGCCCAAGTCCTACTCAGGTGACAATGTAGTGCGGGACTCTGGCTGCCGGCTGGACTGAACTCAAGGCCGGCCTCTGTGCCCCACCTCCACTCTCCAGGTTCAGGCGGCGTGCTGCCCGTGCTTCCAGTGCTGTGACCGGGCGTTGGTCTCCCAGACCAGCCCCACCAAGCCTAGGTCTCAGTAGTATCTCAAGAGCAGGCCTTGCCAGGGAAGAAGGAGCCTTCCATAAAATACCTTCACACTCAGCGGGTACCCAGCTCCTGTGGATAAGGTCCGGCCTGTGGCTTAGCATAGGGTGACTATATACACACACTTTTTAACAGTGGAAAAGGGCGCGGATAATAATTACTGTGGGATAACACCCATAACCAGGACTGTATTGGCCCCCAGAGGGTATAGGACCTCTCTCAGTCTGAGACCCCACAAAATGTACAAGAGCATTACTTTACTATAAATGACACTAAGTTCACTCTTCAAAGCAGCCTTCCCTGTTGACCAGTGACCTTGTAAGGCCAGGTGGTCTGGCAGGCCCCTGAACAGACACACCCAGCTTACAGTCAGGCATCAGTTACTCTGTGTTTTCGGTTTCCCTTCATTGTTCCTGTAGGGTGAGTGACTCTGTAGAAGTGGCTGCTGGAGCCCAGTGTCCAAGTTGTCTCTTGGGATATAAACAATGGGGGACTCTCGGGGGGCCCAGGAGCCCAGGCTCATCACGCACTTCAGTCCACAGCCTTAGGCGCCCAGCTCGCATCTGCCCGGTGCTCTTGCGCTACCACTGCTCAGGGTCTCACATTTGTTACTCGTTGGAGCCTCACTGGGGTCCTATAGGTTAAGTGCTATAATTAACACCGGGGATGAGGAACTGAGGCACAGATAAGTTATTGCCCAAATCCACTCAGAATAAGCTTGGCCCAGACAGACTGCAGAAGCAAAGACTCACAATATATGGGGTGAGAAAGGGCTTAAGGATAGATTCAAAACCTGCCTTTACCAGTTCCTAACTATGATCCTGGGCAAGTTCCCTTTTATGATTTAATTTGGCTGAGGCTGGCTCTAGAGTCAACAGGGACAATGTATGCACAGTAGCCTATAAGGTAAGGGGCCCAAACCAGTGTCTTAGAGCTCTGTTACAACAGTCCCACCTGACCATGAATTCTCTACTACATGCCCAGCAAACGGCTGCCCTGCAAGATGCTGTCCACCGTCCTTAACCTCAGGGCCTGGCATCAGTGGCTCAGAGCCTGGACTTAGCACCAGCCCCCTGGGAAGGCCGGCTCCTGCTTTGAAAGAGGAACTTGCCATCCCAGGAGCTCAAATCACTAGGAACTGACAGAGGCAGCCCCATTCTGGAGAGGTTGTATTTCTGCTACTTCTAAGAGACTATACATCGCCAGGACCCACCCTAGAGTTGTGCCTGAAGTGGGTCCATAGCTCAGTCTACCAGGCAGTTGGCCAGTTAGCCAATCAAGTGGCTGGTGGGCAAACAGGCCCAGGGCTCCCATCGCTCAGCTGGCAATCCCACTGAACATCCACCCTGAGGCCCACTGCAGGCAGAACACACACTACCAAGACAATGGCTCTTCCATGTCCTTCCTCCTCCCCGGAAGTGTGCTTTCCATCCCACACACATTCCCTCCATGGAGCCCACATGGATTGTGTATTGGAGCTCCTCTGAATGGGGCCATCTATTATTTTAATCTGTCAAAGGGAGGGGACCACAGCTAGGAGCCTGGCAGGGCCTGGGCACAGGGACAGCGAGCAGGAGCTGGGCCCAGGTAGTCTCACCAACAGTCTGCCCAGCCCTCCCCTCACTCCCTCAGAGCCAGGCCTGGGGCCCCTGGGGCCTGCCCAAGCCAGGCCTCAGTATGAAGAGGGTCCCTCCTCCCTCAGGGGTGGCCAGAGGTGAGCGTGGACAAATATCAGGTTTCTCAGCTTCCTGCAGTGCGGGGCATCCTTAAGCGGATGACAAGATTATTACACCTCAGAGAGGATACAGGCTGAAATATCAACAGGGTCCAGGAGGGTTTTGAGAGTTGCATGGAATGTGACAGAGTAGGGAGCCTGATTGTAAACAGGGTGGCCTGCCCTGTCTTTTAGCACCCATTCTCATTCAAGAAAGAAACACACAAACTTAGTCACACTAAAATATGAATGATTAAATGTCCTTCATGCTATATAAGTTGTTCACAGAAAACTAAATAGAAATTTTCAATACAGCTTCTCATTCACTACCCTATCCAGTATACATAAGCACACACACACACACTGACATACACAAATACACACACATAAACACACATATGCACACACACAGGCACACATGACTTCCCATCCAAGCCAAACTACTTAGTATTTCCTGCACACCCCTCTCCCCACCAGGCATTTATACTACCTATAACCCATTAAAGCATTCCCCTATTTTGCTTTCCTAATTGTCTTAAATGCATCTTTCAAAACCCAACTAGTGGTCCACCTCCTTCAGGAAGCTTTCTGTAGCCTGTCTCACCAGGCTGCACTGGGAGTTGCCCCGTGGTGTGTCCTCTGTGTGTCCCTCTGCAGAGCCCTCCCCATCCTGGGCTGTCATCATCTGTTTCCCAGTCTGACTTTCCCACTAAACTGTCAGCTCCTGGGAGCAGGACCTGAGTTTCATTCTCATTTCATCCCTAAAGCCCTAATGACCAATGACAATCTGCATTAAGGAAGCTTCTTTCCTCCTGAATAACCAAGGGCATGTAGGGCCAGGAGCATGCAGAGGGCCTCCTGAGTGTTGACCCAGATGTACAGCCAAACAGAGGCACCCACTAAGTCACACGGACTCCTCTCCTCTGACCAAAAGGCACTCACATATTTCCTAAGAATTAATCATTTTGACCATCACTGGGAAAAAAGAAACAAACAGAATCAAAAGCTCCCAGCATGTCATTTGGCTCCCCTGAGATACAGACTTGAAAAATGTAAAAATTAGCCAGTAAATAAATATGTCATGCCAAGCCGTGATGACCTCTCAGACCTGCAGCAGGCCCCGCCCCTCCGGGTGTGAGGGCTCCCAGCCCACCTGACAAGGTCCTCCCAGGGGCAGGTAGATGGCTTCTCAGACCAGGCCGGTGATCATTTAAGGTTTTTATGAGGGCACATATTTCTAGCCTACTTTTTCTGTCACATGAACTGACAGCAACAGCTCTTTCCTTTGCCACTTTCAGCAACAAGGCCTGCTGGCAGCCAGAGGACACCCTGGGTGACAGGAGCTGCCCAGGACACACCAGCCACAAGCCATGCATGGCCACACACCCCACACAGGCCTGGATGTCATAGGGTGAGGGGCCGAGAGCACCAGCCCTGGAGGTGCTCCGTTTGGGTTCAAAGCCTGACCGCACCCACATTTACTAGCTGGGTGACCTTGAACAAGCTATTTAACCACTCTGGGCCTCCATGTCCTCATCTTCAAAATAGGAAAAATAAAACTTCTTATCTCTTAGGAGTGGGCTGAAGAGAAAATCTAACAAGTTCTTAGCAGTGTTCTGCTATGGTAAGCACTCACGGGATGTTAGTGATCATTATCACAGACCCACACATACAGAGACCTGCCCTGTCACTTGTGGATTCCCCATAAGTGATCCTCAGTCATGGGCTAAGAAGTTCCCTTCCCAGACCCCAAGGGGCAGCCCGAGGTGGCTGAGATTCAGCGGCACTGCTAGCACTCACAAGTATGCATTCACTGCACAAACAGCCAATAAGCATCTACAGTGTGCCAGCTCCTGGGAGCCACCGATGAGACAAGGCGCAGGCAGCCCTGCCTTGAGTTGCACATAGCCAGGGGGGGACACACAGCAGAGGACTGATGGTGACAGCAGTCTGTGGTAAGGGCCATAATGAAGCATGGGAAGTGGGGAGAGTGGGGGATCATCCAGCCTCATTAATCAAGGGAGGCTTTGTAGGAAGGAAGAGCTAAGTACCGGCCGCTGAATATGAGTTACCCACATGAAGGGTGAGAAGGATGGGAGGTGGACCCAGGCTGCACTGGCTCGAATTAACAAATTAATGATGACAAACACTGCAACCAATCACTAATTTACTGAGCATTTTCTCTGTGCCAGGGCTGGTGTCAAGCATTTTAGCCACATTACCTCATTGAAGCCTCACTCTCAGCTCTGGGAAGTGGGACAATTTCTGCTTTGTGTTTTGTTCATGGCTGTATCCTCATTGCCTAGAATGGGGCCTGGAACTTAGGTGGTGCGTGTAAATATTTGTAGAAAAATAAAGATCTGTGGGTTGGTTCTAACATGATACCTGTTTTACAGATAAGGAAACTGAGGTGTAGAGAAATGAAGTGCCTTGCTGAAGGACGCCCCACAGCCAGTTGGGAAATGGAACTAGAGTTGGACGGAGTGCTGTCTGGTGCTGGGCCAGGACTCTACCCACTCAGCTCAGTGATGGCAAGATCGGCCCATAGGGACCCTGGCAGTCAAAACATCCACTCCCTCACATGCCTATGAAAGACCAGGTCATGGAAAATCAACCCAAGCTCCCCTCAAAGTGGACTCTAAGAGAAGGACTAGCCAGCAAGGTGCCCACTGCCCACCCCTCATCCCACCCCACCCCCATGTCTGCTGGCTCAGAAGCCTGTGTTTACATTTCTTCCTCAGTCTGGAGGCTGAAGATTGAAATTATCTCCTCTCAGCTGTGTCAGCCCGTCCTGAGCCTTGCTCCCAGCCCCAGTACCTCCCAGCAAGCCCAGGGCAGCCACAGCTGGGGTTTGATAAAAACAGCTCTGTCCCATGGATTTCTGATGGGGTGGGAGGGAAAGGACCCCCTTGCCCCACGCTGCAACAGAGCCACTTCAGCCAGGAGCACTCCCCACCTGGGACTGAGGCGAAGTGGAGGGGAGGGATCCCCGACCAGCCGCCAGTCCCAGCAGCCTCTGGGAGCAGCAGAGATGCCTACCACGGGACCCTGGGCAGCAGAGTCTGTGGCTGGCCCCAGGCCTCCACACTGCAGCCTAGATCACCTCGTGGGCAGGGGACTTACAGGAAGATGGAGAGATGCAGGGCCCTCCTCACTTCACACTCTCTTTCTTCAAGGCCATCCTATCTCTGTGACAAAGTACGTACTATGCAACCCTGAGCTTCCCTTTTCTGGGCCTCAGTTACTTCACCTGTAGAGTGAGGGACTAGGGTAGATGTTCTTGAGTGACATGAAGGGATTTGCCTTGTGGCAGGCTCTTCTACACTCCCTGAGGCACCCAGCATAAGCCCGCACTCAGCAGGGGCTCAAGGACTGTTTGTTGACTGAATGAATGATGAATGTCTATTTGTCGCCCTCCCCTGCCAATCCTCCCAGGGGCCCTGCCACGTCCTCAGGGCCCATGAAGCCCATCACACCATGGCACCCATGACTGCAGAACATATCTTCATCTATGGAGTGATCTTCCCCATCCCTGCTCTCAGTGTGGGGTCTCCATAAAAATCATTTAGTGCTCTGTAGGAACACAATGAATGCTGGCTATTACCATTATTAAAGTGTCAGATGAGCTCATTCACACTAAAACTTTAATAGTCAACAGGAAGTAAGCAGTTCTCTTCTCTAGAAGGGTTCAGGAAAGGAGAGAGAACCTAGAGGCAAACTCCAAGCTGACATCCCGAGCACTTCAGCAGGCTCCAGCCTGGCTCCCGGGAGCGGGAAGGAAGCAGTCAGGCATTCCAGCAGGGACTAAGGATCCTGAGGCTATAGCCCACTTCTCCGGAAGACAGAGGAGGCAGAGCAAGGGCAGGACTCACCAGCCAGCCAAGCTACGAGGACATGTCCCTGTGCTGGGGGGCCCATGCCTACCATCACCTGCAGCAGTGACGATAATAGTGCCAATAGTGGAAATGCAGGCAGAGACTGGAACAGAGTCAGCACAGGATACACCACACAAACACTCTGTAGCAGGAAGCCATGCTTGGCCTAGAAAGAGGCACCAAATTTGAGGAATTTGCAAAGAGCTATAAGAGGCTGAGTAATGTGTCTGTAATGTGAAACCATGACAGATACGGTAGTGAGTGCTAGGCCCTGGCATAGTCAGTGTGGAACTCCTACTCATACCTTAAAATCTTGATAAGGACTTCTGCTCCTGGTAGTGGAGCAGAATATTGTGGAGTCGATATTCTAAGAAACAAACAAATAAATTTCTGGTTTAGAAAAATAAGTACTGGATTAACTATATCAATATTTTTTAAATGTAAAGTTGAACTTGGAGTAAAATAAGAACTCCCCAAATGTCAGAGGTGAACAGGAGATAAGCCCCCAGCCTATAGAGCCAGTACTATACCAGGGCAGCTACTGGGCATCTGCTGATACCACGTCACTGGAATCTCAGGATTTATTGGCAAGGAGACAAAGCCTAGGACATGTGTGTGACTTGATCCCCACCCCACTCCTCTCCCATACACAGAATTTAGGGCCTTTGAACTGTACCTTCAATGAGTGGATAACTAGGAAAAGAAATCTGCCCATCATCAAAAGGAGAGAAGATAACCCAATCATCTTAGATCCAATATTTGATCTTAGGCTGAGATCCAAGTGGGGAAAAGGAAAATAAAAGAATAAAGAAACCACTGACAGTTCATAACCATAGCCCACATTCTGCAGGTCTGGGTTCAAATCTGCACTCCCTGCTTGGTCCAGGAAACCCCAAGTCAGAAATTAAAGCAGTCTCAGGCCACCAGTGTTTTGCAACAGCCTGGCAGAGATGAATGAGAATTCTCTCTGGAGGAACATACTATGAATCCAGGCCCCTTAGTTTCCCCACAGGGTCAGAGTAGTCAAATAGAGCTTATAATCCAAAAGGTATAAGACACATGAGGGACAGTAAGTAGGAATTATCAGAAACAATACAATAGTAAAATTAAAACCAGGAGGACTTGAGACACTGGAATGATTAGGTACAACATATTAAATAAGTAAGTTTAAAATGTTTAACAAAGGAAAACAGGGAACTGAAAACTCAAGCAAGGAACAGAGGCCAATAAAAATGACCAACCAACAAACAAACAAACAAACCTCTTGGAATGGAAATTCAAGTGATTGAAATTTAAAGCCCAATGGAATTGGTTAAACAGTTGAATAGAGAATTTGTGAGCTGGAAGACAGATCTAAAGGAATGACTAACAATGCAGCACAGAGATAAAGAGATAATAAAAAAGACACTAAGAGATGTGGAGGAAAGAAAGAAAAGGTCTGAATTGTGTCCAAGTGGAGTTCTTGAAGACAATTTAGGGACAGGCAATCTTTGAAGAAATAATGGCTAAGAGTTTTCAAAACTGATAAGGAAAAAAGAAAGCATGAATCATCAGTTTAGGAACCACAAGAAATCCAAGCAGGATAAGTAAATGAATGCACATATAGACATATTATAGTGAAATTATAGCAAAAGACATGAAAAAGATCTTTTTTAAATGCCACAGGGAAAAGAGAGACTACTTACACAACAACAAAAGCAGACTAACAACCACAACGATGGAAGCCAGAAGGCAGTGGAACGACATCTTCCACATGCTGAGGGAAACTCACTATCTACCTAGAATTCTAGACACAGCCCAACTCTCCCTCAAGAACAAGAGCATAATACTGTTTATGGAAAAATGGATAAAGAAGTCATGGTGTATGTGTCTTCAGCCTTAAAGAAAAAGGAAATCCTGCCATTTGCAACAATGTGGACAAACCCACAGGACATTATGCTAAGTGAAATAACCATGTGCAGAGAGACCAATACTGCACGGGCTCACCTTCATGTGGAATCTAAAATAATCAAACTCATAGAAACAAAGAGTAGAACTGTGTTTACCAAGAGCTGGGAGGGAGGAGAAAATGGGGAGATGTTAGTCAAAGAGTACAAGATTTCAGTTATGCAAGGTAAGTTCTGGAGATTTAGTGTATAAGAATGTGACTACAGTTAACAATATTGTATTGTATCCTTGAAATTTGCTAAGAGGGTAGATCTTAGGTGTTGTCATAAGTACACATACACAAACAGTAACTATGTGAGGTGACAGGTGTATTAATTACTTTCACTATGCTGAATATTTCATAATGTATACATAATCAAATCATCAAGTTGTACATCTTAAAAATATACCATTTTTAATTGTCAATTATACCTCAATAAAGTTGTGGAGGAATAAGAATAAAAGAGCAATGGCCTTTCAGACAAAGAACTGAGCTTACTAACACATGCCTTCATTAAGACTAAAAGAAGAAGGAAAATGGCTCCAGAAAGAAAATCTTGTATCTGAAGGACTTGAGAACAAAGAAAATAGTAAACATGCAGGCAAAGTTAAACAAGCATCAGATCGATTAAATGATAAAATGGTTGATATTGTGATAAAAATATCACTTGAAACTAAATTAGTGAACAGTAATAATGAGTAAGGCATGGAAGATGGGAGGACGGCAGCTACCTTTAATCATTAAAAGTACCTGTTAAAAATTTTTTTTTACCTTTTTTTTTATTAAGGTATCTTTGATATACACTCTTATGAAGGTTTCACATGAAAAAACAATGTGGTTACTACATTCACCTATCTATCAAGTGTCCCCCCATTGCAGTCACTGTCCATCAGTGTAGAAAGATGCCACAGAGTCACTACTTGTCTTCTCTGTGCTACCCTGTCTTCCCCGTGACCCCCACACACACCATGTGTACCAATCATAATGCCCCTCAATCCCCTTCTCCCTCCCTCCCATCTGCCCTCCCCCATCCCTCCCCTTAGATAACCACTAGTCCCTTCTTATCTGTTAAAATTTTAAGAGTAACCACTAAAATGAGAGTTAAATTTCCTAAATCAATTGAGGAAGAAAATGGAATTTTTAAAAATATTCATCAAAGTTAAGTAAGACATGATTAGTCCCTAAACATGAGGAGCTCACAGTTTTCTCAAGGGGACTCTGAGTGCAAGGGAAAAAACAAATAAGGACATATGCTACTGACATTTTAAATGAATGATAAGGTCAAGCAAAGAGAACGTGGGGAAGTGGGTTGTGAGAGTCCAGCTCAGGTGAGCATGGTTGGTGCAGTTACTCCAGAGGGCGACTTGCCATTGACTTCCCTGGTATCGCCCTTCACTGCCAGGCCCTGAAGGCAGCCACATATGTGCGGGTTTGTGAACAGGGGGTGCACACAGGCATGCAAATGCAGCATCAAGTGAATATCAAGCCCCAGAACAACCTAAGTACTCATCAATCAAAGAATGGCCCAAACTGCATTTAAACATAACATAGATGCTATTTCTCCACGGAAGAAAGGAAGACAAGGTAGATCTATCATATTCTAATGTCACATACCCAATACCAACTACTCACCCTAGGCACACACACACACACATGCACACACATGCGTCCTAGGCAGAGCTCTTCCAGGCCTCGTACAGGGCCCTGGCCTCTCACAGGTGCATAATAAATATGAACTGAACTGAACTGAGTGAAGGTCTGCGGAACATGAGAAACAAAGAGATTGTGAACCAAGAGGAGCTTCTAGCAGAAAGAGAGTAAGCTAGGGGGAGAAAGTCCCTGGCTGTCACTGTGAGGATGCTTTGCCCACAATCGAAGGGACAGAAGCAGAGGGGAACCCATCTGGTACATATGTGCTTACATTCCTCCGAAGCCCACACCCAAGGGGATCTGGGTGTCGGGACCAGACCCAGGCTGGCATGAGGTGGGAAGAGAGGGCTGAGAGAGGCCCAGGCAGCAAGCCCCCACCCCTGCCTCCTTCCCACGCTATCAGCTCTTGTCTTCCTGTTTGGCCAGATTAATCAGGTGTGTTTTTGAAAAAGCCCCTATCTTTGGGAAGAGTTATAGGAGATGGGGGTACAGATTGCTCAGGTGGCCACCCAGCCCACAGCTCTGCCCTGAACTCCCAGAATGGGGAAGGGCTGCAGTGCTTGGGCCACAGGCTTTGCTTCCTTCCAGGCTTCTCTCCCACAGGTGTACCTAGGAGTTGACTGCTACCCAACCCCATTTACAATTTTCTACCACTGTGTGCTGGGCACTTTTTTGGACACTAGAGATGAACCAGCTCCTTTCTGTGTCCTAGTCAATGCAACCTCTCAGGCCTCCTCACTCTCCATTCTGTCCTTTCAGTGTAACATTAGTACATCTCTCCACACGACAGGCTATTTCTCACAGGAAGTCTTCCCTGTCACCCCTCCATTCCTGTTGGGCTGGTTGTCTCTCTTTGGGATTTCCATCATGTGCTGGGCTTATTGTTATTGCAAAACTTAGAGCAATACTAAAGCCAACATTTATGGAGCATCTATATTCTGGGAGTGGTACTAATCAGTAACATGTATTAACATTTTTAATTTTCATGGTATCTCTATAAAATGGGAGAGCTACTAGCTGCACTCTTGAATGCCATTTTCTCCTTTCTTACTAACTTAACTCTAATTCTACTGGGAACAGCAATGTGCTCCAGCTTAATAATTACATTTCATTCATAATCTTGCAATTAAAATCTGACCAGTGGGGTGTAGATGGAAGTTGTTAGGGGAGAATTATGGGAAAACCCTTTAAAGGGTGGCTGATGCAGCTGGAAAGCACATTGCCCTTCCTTTTTCAGTCTTCTTCCAGCCTGGAATGTTAATGTGATGGCTTGAGCTGCAATAGTCATCCTGCAACCATGGGGCAATTTTGAAAAAGAAGGCCATGCTCTAAAACTGGTGAAACAGAAAACTAGGAGTCCCACTTTTGATAGGGCCAAGAAAACTCCTATTGGACCAGACGTCCCAGTGCTAATAGCTAATAACGCTGGACAAAATTAAAAATACAACTATCTAAAGGCACTGGAGAGTTGAAAAAAAGCAGGCAGATTCTGGAGATGAGTTGACATTTCGAAGAAAGGATAAGACATAGGCTTTTTCCCATTTTTATGGCTTTTAGCTTGAAGATATTTCAAAGTCAGCTTCAGTGGACACTGAGCAGTGAGCACCACATAGGGTGACTAAAGCTCTTTTGGAAATCCCATAGTTTTTCTGGCTTTAAGAAAGGGATGAAGTTCAGGGAAACCTTAGGTCTTGGAAAGTGAAAGAGGAGTCTTAGGAAGGAGAAAACACAGATGAGGAGCCCTGAATTCTATGCAGAAACTCTGTCTAACCTCTGGTGGCTGCTGACCCACACATTCCCAGAGCAGGCTCAAAGCTGCCTAACTAGGCATAAAAGAACTCAGTGGGATTTGTGTTGCTACCCTCAAGACAGTTTGCAGTTTGAGTCCAGTCAAGCTAATTACCAGCAAAAATGAATATCCACACTCTCCATACACATACAACACAGTACAGTTCCTCCACGATATTACACTCATGATGTCCAGGATACAATAAAATATATATATATGTGTGTGAACAGGAAAATGTCACCAAACCACGAGAGAAAAGACAATTAATGGAGACCCAGATGTTGGAATTAGCAGACAAGGATTTTAAAGCAGTTATTATAGTTATTATCATGGATGTAAAGAAAATCTGCTCGTAGTGAGTGAAGATGAGAGCAGAGGTTTATGCTGCTGCCTCTGGGCTAGGTGTGCCTCAGATGGGATGCTTGTGAAGAGCTGGGATTGAGGGGAGACAGAGAGAGAGAAAGAGAGGGGAACAGAGGAAAACAGAGGGGGAAGGGGAAGGAAAAGAGGAAGGGCGAGGAGAAGAGTGGAGAGAAAAGCACAGGACAGTAAGCACATGGCTCCAATGCCTGGAGAACAACGACCCTGTGACCTGAGAGTGACCCCTCATTAGGACACCTCAGTCCTCATCCTGGCACCTGCAACACCCTCAAGAGTTGCTTACCCTGTGGCACTTGACCTCCAGCTCCCTCTAACACTGCTGCATCCAGGTAGAGACACTCTAATCCTCATCCAAGGGGCAGAGACAGCAAAAGGGAGGCAAATGCAGGCTCTCCTATGAATTAGGAGAATTACAGAATAGGACTCATTCTGTGTAACTGCAAAGCCCCTTCTCATCCCTGCTCCACTTTCTATCCATGAAGGGCACAGTCAAGCCAGAACCCCTGCAGACTTCACTCAGATGCCCCAGGAGGGCTCCATCTGCACAGCTGTGCCACCAGCCGGCATTGCCCAGCTACACTTTCACCTTGAAGTACAGTAGGGCTGTGTTAGTGTTGGTCTTGGGGTCCTGAGAGGACTCTTAGTGTACTCCGAGAAACAAGCAAATTCAAGGTACAGTCTGCAGGTGCAACACCAAAGTCATAGCTCTTTGCCAGCTGGCAGCAGCGCACACAATAAGCATAAACACTAGCACCTAAGCCACCTTTGTAACCCTTGCCCCGGGGCCCTCACAGCTGATTTCCGCCCCTCCTAATGGTTCAGTGGGATTCCAGGACAGATTGTCTTCTCTCCCACTTTACACTGGTGAAAACTGAGGGCTTTACAAATAAAGAGTGGTTTCAGTTTGCACAATGACGTACAGAATGTAGCAGATGTAGGTCTACAACTCAGGAGTCCCACGCTTCAGCCAGAGCTCTGTCCCATTCACAGAGAAGCAGATGCCTGCCCCTACTTCACCTCATCGGCACCCCTACTGCTGCTTGTGACATACACATGCTCATCTCCACTCAGTTATGAACTCTTGGAGGGTAAGGACTGTGTCCTATCACTGCTCTCGAGCGGCCAGCATGTGGCAGACAGATACTTGGGGGGAGGCAGGGGGAAAGGATATGACTTTAAAGCTTAAATCATCTTTGGAAAGCAAAGACAGAACTGCAGTGCAGCGTATATCCACTAGTAGTCACTCTTCTCTCCCAACTGGCATGTGACCGTAGCCACCCCAGCACTGGAGACCACCAGCATAAACAACACGTGACATCTTGAGGCAGAGGAAATTGAAACCAACTAACTCGGTTGCCCACCCTTTTTTTTTTTTAAACATCCCTCCAAAAACAGGCAGGCAAGGCAATTGGTTTAGAACCTGGGGAGCTGGAATGCATTTAGGGACTCTGAGATTGTCCACCCGGAACCTGCACACCCAGAGACCTCAACTCATTTCCCTGGCCCGACAAGCTGATTGAGCTAGGACAGGAAGAGTAACTGGCGGGTGATTGCGGACTATCAGCTCATTGTTCCGGGAGGAAGCTGTCAGGACCAGACCTCCCGGGAGTGCCTGGGGCCTCTGGTTCTTATTTTTCTCTTTGTAAGTGGGAGGATGGTGGGGGTGGTGGCAGGGAACTGCCACCCTTCGCCTACCCAACCGGACACTCCCAATCAGATGCTGTCAGCCCAAAGTTCCCACATTCCCATCTCCCAGAGGCCTCAGATGAGGGGAACAGGGGCCACCTGATGCTGCTTTCCCCCCCGGGAGTTCCCTTAAAAACCAAAGCTGTGTGTGTTTCTTACTGAGGTAAGAACACTTAACATGAGATCTACCCTCTTAACAAAACTTCAAGTATATAATACAGTACAGTTGACTACAGGTACAACGTTGTACAGCAGATCTCCAGAACTTACTCATCTTGCTGAACTGAAACTTTATGCCCTTTGATTAGTAACTCCTCATTTCCCCTCCCCCCAGCCCCTGGCAACCACCATTCCACTCTTTGATTCTATGAATTTTATTATTTTAGATACTTCATGTAAGTGGATTCATGAAGTATTTGTATTTCTGTGACTGACTTATTTCACTCAGCATAACGTCCTCAACATAAGGCTACATGTTGCAGAATTTCCTTCTTTTATAAGGCTGAATGATATTCCATTGTATGTATATACCCTGTTCTCTTTACTTATTTACCTGTCATTGAGCATTTAAATTATTTCCACATCTTGGCTATTGTGAAAAGTGCTGCAGTGAACATGAAAGTGCTAATATCTCATCAAAACATGGTTTCAATTCTTTTGGGTAAATATTCAGAAGTGGGATTACACGCTCTTCCATACTGTTTTCCATAGTGGCTGCACCATTGTGCATTTCCACCAACAGTGTGCAAGCATTCCAATTTCTCTATATCCTCACCAATACCTGTTGTCTCTTGGTCTTTTGATAATAGCCATCTTGACTAGCATGAGTTGATACTTCACTGTGGTTTTGGTTTGTATTTCCCTGAGGATTAGTGACATTGAGCATCTTTTCATACACCTGTTGGCCATTTATATGTCTTCTTTGGTGAAATGTCTGTTCAAGTCCTTAACCCATTTTTTAATCAGGTTGTTAGTATTGCTGCTTTTGAGTTGTAGGAGTTCCTTATGTATTTTAGAGATTAACCCCTTATCAAATATATATTATGTAAGTATCTTCTCCTATTCTGTAGGTTGCCTTTTCAATCTGCTGATTATTTCCTTTTCTGTGTAGAAGCTTTCTAGTTTGATGCAGCCCACTTTATTTTGTTTTTGTTACTTTGGCTTTTGGTGTCATATCCAAAAAATCACTCCCAAGATCAATTTCGTCAAGATTTTCCCCTATGTTTTTTTCTAGGAGTTTTAATTTCAGGTCTTACATTTAAGACTTAATCCATTTTGAGTTGATTTTTATGTATGCATAAGATAGGAGTCCAGTTTCATTCTTCTACATATGGAGATCCAGTATTCCCAACACCACTTGTTGAAGAGACTATCCCTTCCATATTGTGTATTCTTGGAACCCTTGTCAAAGATCAGTTGACCATAAATGTGTGGATTTATTTCTGAGTTCTATATTCCATTCCATTGGTCTACATGTCTGTCTATATGTCAGTACCATACTATCTTGATTACTATAGCTTTATAATATATTTTGAAAATATCTCAATATTATAAAGGCTATAAATGAAAATCCCACAGTTAACATCATACTCAACAGTGAAAAACTGAAAGTTTTCCCTCTAAGATCAGGATGAAGGCAAGAATGCCCACTCTTGTCACCTCTATTTAACATAGTACTAGCAGTCCTAGCCAGAATAATTATAAGTCAAGAAAAACAAATAAAATCTTCCAAATAGGAAAAGAGGAAGTAAAGTTGTTCCTGTTAGCAGATGACATGGTTTTATAGAGAGAAAACCCTAAAAATGCCACCAAAAAACTATTAGAACTAATACACAATTTAAGTAAAATTGCAGGAGACAAAATCAACACACTAAGTTTTCTACACACTGACAGAAACTATCTGAAAAGGAAATTTGGAAAACCATTTCATTTACAATAGCACCAAAAAGAATAAAAGACTTACAGATAACTCTAACTAGGAGGTAAAAGACTTACATACTGAAAACTTGCTTTGTTTCAACAAAACACTGATGAAAGACAGTAAGACACAAACAAATGGAAAGACACTATATATTCATAGTGTGTGAGTGAGAAAGCAAGTTGCTGAGAAATACTAGAGAATGTTCCCAAATGTGTAAACTATATATACTGTAACTATATATAGTATACTACATTCTCCAATTTTCCAATTGCTCTCTCGCTCACAAGAAGTCATGGACAAGAAGTCATGAAATATGCATTAACATTATTTTTTTATAGTTGGATAGTATTGCAATTTATGGGTGTATTAAAATTTATTTATTCATTCCCCTATGACAGATATTTAAGGTTTTTCCACCTTTTCACTTTTCCAACAAACACTCTACATACTTGTTCATATATTTTACCATCCCTGAGTGAGTGGTTTTAGAAATGGAAGTCCTGAGTTGAAGGACAAAGCAGTTTTCAATTTTACAGATCTTGTCAAATTGCTGAGGGTCTCTCTGAAAAGATAGCAAGTAAATCTTTAAACATATAAACAAAACTCTTTATTTGCTTAAGTCTGTATCAGTCCCAAATGTGGCCCCTTTTTCTTCATTTTTCCCCTTTTAGAAAATGCCTTTCTTTCCTGAGAGACCTTTTGCTCAGAGACCCAACCCTCACTTTCTCATGAAAGGCCGTGTAGGTTTCAGGTCTCTGAAACTGATGTGATGTATTTCCAGGCCATGGAGTCTGATTCCTGTCCTGCCTTCCTCGTCCCACTCAGGGGCTGCTCATGAGATGACACCATCAGGAATGTTGTGAAGAGCCCTGTGGGCAGTTCACCCAAAGGACAGGCATCATCAGTTCTAATCGGAGCCACTCACTCTCACACAGGAGGTGGAGGCACCAATTTGTACAACTTTAGGGGGGTGTGATTAGATATTATCTATTAACACTTTCGAAATACACTTCTGTGAGTCAGGAAAATTAACCTCTGTAATACTTAGGAACAATCTAACTTCTCAGTGGAGTATGGGATCATCTACTTGGAATAATGATCAGGCATGAGGACTACCCCACACATACACCCAAAAATACTGTCTTGGAGTTTTGTCATTAGAAATGCAAGTCTTGAGATTAGCCCATTATTCTTGAATTTTTACTTTTATCTACACACTGGAATCATCATCCAAATTAAACTAAACATTTCCAGCATCCCAGAAAGTTCTCTCGTGCCCCACCTGTTAGTATGCCCCATCCCACTGGAACTACCTTTTATTTCTATCACCATATAGCAGTTTTTCCCATTCTTTGACTTTCATATAATTCATACTGCATGTATTCTTGTATGTCTGGCTTCTTTGCATCAAGATAATCTCTGTGAGATACATTCATGTTGCTGTGTGTATCAATAGTTCATTCTGTTGCATGAATCCATTCTGATTATTTGTCCATCATCTTTGCAGATTGGTATTTAGGATTTTTTTAGTTTTGCACTATTATGAATAAAACTGTCATGAACATTGTTATGCTTGTCTTTATCTTGGGTATATAACTTGGAATAAAATTGTTGGCCATATACATGCATATGTTTAGGTATTACACATAATGGAAAATTGAGTTTCCAAAGTCAGTGTACCAATTCACATTCCTACCAAGCAGTATAGCATCTCCTACCAGTTGCTTCACAATCTTGCTCACACTTGGAATTATCAAGTTGTTATTTTTGCTTGTTTGTTTGTTTGGATTGGTTGGTTTGCTTATTTTTAGCCATGTTGGGGGTGTATAGAGCTTTTTCATTCTGGTTTTAATTTACGTTTCCCTCATGAGTAATGATGTTGAGAATTTTTCATATGTTTATGGCCATTCAGAGATCTTTTAATAATCATTGCTCTCAAGTCTTGCTCATTTTTTAATTGGATTTTTGTCTTTTTATTATTAATTTAAGAGTCCAGATACAACTCCTTTACTGTATATGTATTGTGAATATCTTCTCCCAATCTAAAGCTTGTTGATATGCTTTTCAAATTTCTTTTTACAAATATGTTTTTTGTGTGTGTTTATGTCCTCTTTAAGAAATCTTTTCCTATCCTATGTCATGAAAATCTTCTCCTCTGTTTTCTTCTAGAAGCTTTATTGATTAAACTTTCACATTTAGGTCTATGCGGTATCTTAAATTAAGTTTGTATGGTGTGAGGTGAGATCAAGCAAGGGTTTTTTAAATATGCATTTTTTAATTTTTTAATATTTTTATATATATAAAGTGTATATATATCAAATATACATACACGCACACAGATATCCATTATTTTTGGCAAACACAATCCTTTCCCCCATTAAATTGCAGTAGCACCTCTATTGTAAACCAAGGAACCATATATTTGGTCTTTCTGTCCTGTTCCATTAGTGCTACTACTACACTGTCGTAATTACTGAATCTTTATAAGTAAGTCTTAAAACCTTGAAACTACCCCAACTTTGTTCTCATTCTTGAAGATTGCCTGGCTATTCCAGGTCTTTTGCTTTGCCATATAAAGTTTAGAATCAACTTGTCAATATTCACCCAAAAAAATAGTTGAAAAATTGATTAGGGTTGAATCGAATCTACAAATCAATTTGGAAAGAACTGACATCTAAACAATATTGAATTTTCTAACCCATGAACATGAAATGTCTCTCTATTTATTTGGGTCTTCTTTCAGTCTTCCCAACACTGTTCTTTAGCTTTCAGTGTAGAGGTTTTATACATCTTTAGGTGCACTTATTGTAGATACTTAATTTTTGATGCAATTACAAATAGCATCACTTTTTAAATTTCATCTTCCAATTGCTGGTTACTAGTTAAGAGAAATACGAATGATTTTTATATACTTCCTTTATATCCAGTGATATTACTAAATTTACTTATTAATCATAGTAATGATTATTAATAGTTGTAGATTCTTTTGTTTCTTCCATTATATAATCATTTCATCTACAAATAAAGACCTGTCTACCCCTTGTTTTCTAATCCTTATATCTTCTTTCACTGGCTAGGCCCCTCAGTGAAATAATAAAAGAAGTGGTGATGGCAGACACCGTGTCTTGCTTCCCACCTCTGGAGAAAAGTGTCCAATATTTCACCATTAAGTGTGATGTCATAGTTTTTTAATGTTAGCGATAGTTTTTTTCTGTAGATATTATTTATCAGATTGAGGAAATTTCTTTCTATTTCTAGTTTGCTGAGGGTTTTTAATCATGAATGATGCTGAATTTCATCAAATCGTTTCTCTACATCTATTGCACACAAGTAGTACCACAATTCACATTACGATACTCTTTGGAAAGCCTTAAAATGAAAGATACTAGAGATTGTTATCATCGCCCTTTGGAACGTCTGTATGGAAATGGAAAAACCGAATGATGGAGCTGGTGGAGAGTCAGCAAAAGTCTCTTACTGAGAGGTCTTTGCCTACCAGAGATTGCAAGGACGTGTCCTTTTTAAAGTCCAAAGTTTTCAAATATTATTATTGGTGTCAGTTGTTTGAGTCATTTTATGCTAATGTTGGTGATACCCAGGTATTATATCCATACTTGTGTTCCTTAGTCTTCCTGCCCTTAGAGGAAAGGGACTTCTGGGCTCTTCGGGGACCTAGCTCTCCCCCTTCACAGGCCTCAGAGCCGGGTGGTTGAAATGTGCCTGGAGAAGAACCAGAAGATGCCTCCCCTTCCTCTTCCTTTCCCCCAAGCAGGTCCCTGGGACTGCCAAGTGCCACCTCAGCATTCAGAATAGATTCTTCAAGCCCTGCCCACCTACTCCCCTACCTCCCTCCCACCCAGAATAGGATATAGGATCTGGGCATCACCCACGTGGGGCAGGGCAGGAGTGCGGTGGAATGAGGGGTGCTGCTGAGTGATATGGAGGTCCAGGAAAACCCACCACACAGTGTGTTCCTCCCAGCCGAGAGCCAGGAAACTGGGCACTGTCTTCCCTGCAATTATGCCATGCTTGAGAGAACTTCTGCCCACCTCATCAGCAGGGCTTAAGAATTATCTGAAAAAAAACTAATAAACATCATAACACCTTCAGATGCTGCAATCTGGGCAAAAATCACCAAAGGACAAACCAGAGAGGGTCAGCAGAACTTGGAGACAAGGCTGCCTGCCCAGACAGATCCTTTCTAGGCCTTGCTAGTTCAAGACTACCATGAGTGAGGAAGGTCTGGGTGTTGGCATGTAGTCACCTTAAGCCGTTGAGAGTTGACCCCATAGCACACTGTGGTATGTTCAGTGACTCCCAACTATGCGATCTTCATCAAGCCGTGACCTGAAGAGCTTCTCCCTCCAGACAATGACCAGGTGGATCCTACCTGGATGTTAAAGTCTGGTGTCCAAAATGAACCAAACCAGACAAGCAGCTCCTCTTGGAGTGGACAGTCTTGTTGAATGTGTTCTATATTTCCACCCTTACAGCCTTTGGCTGAGAATCCTCCTCTCTTATTATCACCATCCCTTCTCCCAGATCCCAGCTTCATGCCCACATTGGCACAAGGGTCCCAACTGGTTGCTGCCTATCCTCAGTAACTGGTCCCTACCCCTCCACCGTATCACTGAAAAGTGATCCATCCTTCAAATGTCCCTCTCTCTGCAAATCTTCTCTAATAACCTCGGCGGGGGCAGGCAGCAACCCACTCCTTGAATCCAGGAACCATGCCATTCTCTTCCCATGCCACACATTGTCCTGTAACCCATCTCTCTGTTTGTTCTGTCCTTTATTTTCCCAAGTGGCATGAGTGCTCCTTGAGGCCAGAGACCATGTTTTACTAGTCTTGGTAGCAACTTCTGCTCCTTGAATATTTCTAGGAACATTATGGAAAGATTTTCGGACTAAGTGCTGCTTCCTGGACCATTCTTGGCTCTTCACCGTGCCTGAGATGCCCTGTGGGCCCGCACCCGGGATACCCACCAACATTGGGTAGCCAGGCCCTTTGACTATCAGCCCGTCAATCAAGCAGTGGGAAGCCATTGGTCCAACTCTGAATGAGGAACAATTTTGCCCTGAGAGCAAATTCCAAGTGTCTATTTGGATAAGCCTTTGCCTAGGTGTGGCAACTCCAAGAAGCTGGGCCAGCAGCTTCAGGAAAACCCACAGGGGTGTGTGGCGTGGACATTGCATTTGGCACACGGCATGCTGGAGGAATCCAGCCAGCAAGACAGCCTGCCTGCCTGCCTGCCTGATCGTTGGCCGTGCTCTCCTAAGTCCAGAACATTTGCAAAGCCAGGAGCTTTGGCACAAGTCTGCTCCCATTTTTGCCGGCATGGGTTTATGGATATTAAAAATGTGCTGATGTGAATGGCCATGCAAACACGCTTCACTGGAAGTGCTGCATGTAGGAACACTGCTCCTTTTATCGCCTCCTCCACCCCCGGTGGGAACACCCGCCCGCAGATGATGCGGGGATTAGTGGGGCGTCCGGCTGCTGCGTGCTTTCAGGCTGCCTGTCAGCTCCCATCAGCTAAGGCTAGGGCTGCAGGCGGGCTAGGACACACCTCAGTGACCCTGCCCGGGGCCCATGGGCAGAGTCTGGGGCAGGAGAGTAGCTTGGGAATAAGGGAAGACATTCCCTAGTCAGACATTTCCTCCAGTATCCAAGCCATGGCCATTGGTCTGCAGAACATGGTGGCCAGCACCTCTAGAGTACACTCTCCCACAATGACAAATGGCAGCAGTTAATGTCCAAACCTTGCCTGCTCTGAGACAGCCAGTCTCACCCTCCCCTTCCTGTGGGGTTGCCAGATAAAATACAGTCCCATGGGAAGGGTGGGAGATGGGCTAAATAGCCCCTGACCTCCAGGAGGTCTCCACACATGCAGAAGGGCATCAGATCTAGATGCAGACATTCTGAGCATGTCCGGGCAAACTGTCTGGGATGCTTGGGAGCCTGGAGGTCCCCTCTGCTGGAGATCAGGGAATGCAGCATGGGAGAGGAAGTGCTGAAACTGAGCTTTGAACCTTGGCTGGGCTTTAAACAAGCAAAGAGGGGAGTTGGTGTTCCACATGGCAAGAGAGGCCTGAGCAAACACAGGGAATTGGGAAAACACAACCAAGGACCAGGTGCCCTTCCCACTATGCTCACCCATTCTTGGTATCACCTGGTCCCCAGCTTACCTTAAAAAACGTCTGCCATCATCCCAGGCATCATATCCAAAGCCTACCAGATCTTCTCTTCCTGTGTGTACAGGAGGTACCTCAGAAGGGCCTAGAGCAACTTGCCAATGCTGAGAAAGGAAGCCAGTTCGGAGGAGGCACTGGCAGAGAGGGGACTGCTTGGCCTATCTCTGACCAGAGTACTCCTGGTCAGGGAATCTGGCCCACTGCCATCATGCCTGATCAAATGCCTTCAATGTTCACAGCATGGTCTGGGCTCTCCAGGTGCACTGCTGAGGGCAGAGGCTGTGTCCCATCGTATCTGCCCACAATCTAGCATGCTTTTTTGGCTCGTAACACTCAAGGACCTCATCTGGAAAACAAGGAATCATGATGTCCATCCTCATTGGGGTACTTTTAGCACCTACTGGGGCCACTGTACTGCACAGAGGGGAGGCTGCTGCCACCCGGCAGACAACGGAGCCCGGAGTGCTGTGATCCTGGGCCTCTCTTTGCAGCTCACAGTGCTAAAGCTAGGGGCCAACATTTATGGGACTCTCACTGTATCATATTCTAGCTGAATTATCTCAATCGATCCTTACAGTGAGGCAGGGTACTATTTTATCCCCAGATGGGGAAACTGAGGCATGGAGTCTTAAATAACCTACTCAATGTCACACTTGTAGCAAGTGGCAGTTGGCAGTAGGCCTCAGAGCCCATGTTCTAACCCACGTGCCCATTTGCCCCTGAGAAGACCCCACACTTTCCACCTTTAAGAAGTAGCTTAGAATATGAACCCTCAAAAGAGACCCTAGATGGCAGACATACAGCAAAGCAGAGCCAGGGACGGATCTGGAAGCCTCCCAGTCTGTCTTGCCTGTCCGCCCTGCCACTCTCTTTCTCAGAGAAGAGCCTGGGGCCTAGGCAGAGACGAAGGCCCCCGCGAGTCCTGCCCAAGCTCTCTGGAGCAGGTCCAGCGCCATTTCCCGTCTCCCCCTGCCTGCCCCTGTGAGGGACAGAGGGACGGTTGGTAACTACATCAGGGAGGTGCCTGCAGGGCTGATGCAACCCTGGGCGTGAACCCAGACAACTCTTTTGACCTTTTGCTGATGACTGAGCACAGCCTTAGCTCCCTCTGGGGGCCCCTTGTAGGGAGCATTAACCAGGCCGCAAAGCCCCTTCAGGAAAATCCATCACCCTCTCACCACCCAAAGGGAAGGAAGGCAGGGGCTGAGCCTCAGAGCCCAGGGGTTCATCAGACACACAGAACTTTCCCCAGGGCCTGCCTGAAACCCAGGGACCCCTATGGGCAGACAGGGGCATCAAGCTTCCTCCCCACCCAGAGGTAATCACACAATCCCTGGTCTGCAGAGAGGAGGGGATGGGATTCTTTCCATTGGGTTAAATCTGATGTGAATTAACTAAATCCTTTCTCTAGGGTTTGCAGGGGTTTGGGAAAAGGTGAAGGGCCAATGTATTTAAAGGGATGACAAGGGTTTCAAACATTTCAAGGTATAACTTGGGTTAAGTTTTAATAGAAAAATAACACTTTTAATTACCTACAAGTTAATTAACTTTAAACCACATGTGTCCAGGTATGTATGATACCTGAGGCGGGAGAGTCACGCATGCCTGTGTAGGACCCTCAGGTTGAGCAGCCAGAACTCAGAGCCAAGTTCAGTGCTGGAATCTCAGGAACAGAATCTCAGGGATCACTCAATCTGGAGTCATCACCTTGTCACCATAAGGAGTCCCTCTTATCAAGCCTCCCAATAACCTGGGAGTTCTGGTGATGACATCGGCACCAGTCAGCACTGACGACTCGGATGGGCTTGTCACTGGGACCTTGCAGAGTTGGCACAGTTCCAGCCAAACGCCAAACTGCTTTAGATAACCTGGTTTTCCTCATTTGGGCTAAACACTGGCTTTCTCATCATCTTTTCAAAATGCTAAGAACAGTTTCATGCCACATTAATTTCCATCCATCAACCCAAGAGCACCTTGGGCCTGGCCTAACCAACCTCAGGGACCAATCAGCAAGCCTGGAGCAAGTGAAGGCTGCAAGTGGCAGCCCCAAAACCCCCCACCATGTGCCCATGTGTCCCACAAGAGAAAGCTAGTCTTGTGGCCTCCAGCCCTAGGTGAGGACAGGCACTGGCGCTTAGAGCCAGGGGCAGGCCCCTGCTTCCCCAGAGCTGTCTGGCTCAACATCAGTTTAGTGCCTTTGATGCCTATGGCTGCTGAATTTCACTTGCCACCTGGCTTCCTGGCCAGGCCACTAAGACAGGCCAGGTGGTGGGACTGTCATCTGAGCAGATGCCCAATGGCCAGAGCTGAGCCCAAGAGAACAGGATGTGGAGAACAGAAGTCAGAGACTACTCAGGGAACCTGATTGTGGCAAGAAGCATACCTTTCATTCCAGGAGAGCCTAGGTCCAGGACAGCTCAGGAGCATGTGGTCTGTTCCCAGGGAAGGGCCACCTGCAGCTAAGGGGGCAGAGGGTAGAGACCTCATCAAATGGAGGATTCATGTGGCAAGTGCTTTCTCAGCCTTTCCTGAGGCCTGTTTCACACCGGGGAAGTGGTGTGAGGTCCCTGCCCCCAGCTGCTTTGCCAAGTTCCCCTTATACCTTCTTTAAGTTTTCTGAGGAGGTGTGCCATGCATATCCAAGGCCTTTGCTAGAAGCCAGAAAACCTGCAGTCAGGTCCTCGACTTGCCCTACTCTCACTGTGTGACCTTTGGAAATTTCTTTTTCACTCTCCAGGCCTACTTCCTCATGTATCAAACACAGGAGGGAATGAAGCAGGTTATTACACATATCAAAGCAGGGACATTTATTGGATGCATTCAGTGTACCTGTTGTTTTACGTACATTATTTCTTTTGATCTGTACAAAAACTTTCTATTAAATAGAGCTTGACATTCCAAGCCTGTGTGGAGCTCTTTACATTAATTCACTCAATCCTGACAACACTAGCACAATGCAGACCCTACTATTATGTCCATTTCATAGAGAGGAAACAGGCACTGAGCCTCTCAGCAACTTTCCGAGTCACATGGCTCATGGTTGGGGAACCTCAACGCAGGGGCACGACTCCAGAGCACACGGAGACACTTCTCTGCCACCTCACGCAGTTTATATAAGACAGGGGAATAAAAAGAGTACCCTCCTTGGGGAGTGGCTGCCAGCAGGAGGTAAGTGGTAGAGAACTTCATGCAACATACAGACACCCTCAGTGAGTGTGACTGCATCTATTATTATTTTCCCCTTTCTCCTAAGGCTCCCCGAGGTGAGGTGGCAGACCCAGGTCTCCACCCTGACAGCAGTGCCCACCCCACCCCTCCTGCCTGCTACTCCTTAAAACCACTCAGCTCCAGGTCGTCCCAGCCCAGGCCAGAAGAAAGACCCATTACCTGCCTACTTTCCTCACTCCCAGTCTTCAAGTTTCTCCACTTCTGCCGTGGAGATTCCTCCTGGGCTCACTCCCTCTCCCCAGGGGCAAAGGCCCTGACCTCCCAGAGAGAAGCAGAATTCCCCCACTCTCTGGCAGAGTGACTGATCACAGCTTAGTGTGAGATCTTTCCATGGGCATCAGCCCTGTGGACAGGATACAGGGGTGGTAGAGAGGTCCTCTGGCATCCCCCAGACCAGGCCCAGCTTCTGGCCACCACCTCAAAGCCATGAATTACTGGCCTAACCCATAACCTGCTTATGGAATAGCTCAAATGCAAAAAGGGAAGATTCCGGCTCAGTTCAGAATTGGGCAGGTTGCATTAATAGAGGCAGAAAGGGCTATAAACAGTGAGAATGCTGTCTGTCAGGCTGGCATCAAAGAAAGATGGAGCATTTGCTGACACTCACAGTAAGTGTGCCTGTGATGAAGGGACCCTGTAAAGCACATGCATGGAGCAACATGGCACGGAAGGAATCAAGAGCCATCTGCTCTGGGTAACTCACAGACGCTACACCATGTGGTGACTGATGTGGTTACTACTGGCTTGTTTAGCATTGCTTTGAATCTTTTAACACCTCCACTGTGTTGCCAAAAATGCCTGCATTAGAAAGTGTACCAGTTTGAAAACCACAATTCCAGCTTGAGCCCTGCAAACCCACGCTGCATGATGAGGGGCTATTTTGCTCAAGGAATGAACAAACACTCTTAGAGAGCAAGCCCCAAAGCAAGTGCTGAACTGGGCAGCAGGGCTACAGCACATGTGACAGGGGCCTTGCCCTCCCACAGCCGACAGTCAGGTGAGGAAGTTAGACTATTAAACTAGAGATTTTGAGAGCAACGCGGGTAATCTGGGCTTTGGTTTGATCATCATCTGTCAAGTGGCAAGAATGGTCCACAGCCATCCAACCTTACAGGACTGCTGGGTGATTCTGAGCAATTTGTGGACATGCCCTGAGACCTTAGTCAGGGATGCAATGCCCTGAAGAAAAGGCAAATGGAGATGGGGGCACCCTCAGGGGAGGTGTGCGCAGCTAAGAGGGAAGCAGACACTACTTAAAGACAACCTCCCTGTCTGTCTTTAGTGGCTCCAGGTGAGTTAAATTTCATAAGGTTATTCGTGTGTTGGTGGAGCCCTAAAATAGCAATGACTTAAAAAGGGAAGTGCTTGTTTTGATCTCATGGAAATTCCTGAACCAGAATGGCCTTTCCACTCCCCAAAGTCACTGGCACCCAAGTTCTTCTTCTCTTGTCGGTCTGCCATCCCTGGAGTATTGCCCTCATTTTCTTGGCGCAAGATGGCTGTCTACTATGTCTGCATTCCAGCCAGGAGGGAGGAAGAAGTTGGAGGGAGGGCGTGCCTGTATCCTTGAAGGGTATGAGCCAGAACTTGCTCCAGTGACCTGCCAGAGCTGGACCCCCTGGGTTCCAACAGATAGCTGTGCATATCTCTTCCCAACTTGTATTCATAGCTCAAAATCAGCCATGGTGGGAGTATTTACACCATGGAAACTGGCAAATGCTATAGTCAGGCCTTTATTTTCCCTAAGATGTGGATGTTAAACAATTATCAGCCCACCCCTCACACATCATTTCTGCTCACAATCCACTGGTGAGAACTTGGTGAAAAGATCACCTCTTAGCTGCAAGGGAAGCTAAGAAATACAGGCATGTACCAACCTACAAATCTTCTGGCCATGGAATAAGCATAGACTAGATACTGGGGCAACTAGAAGCCTCTGCCCTCAGGCTTGTTGAGGGGATTATGCCCAGATGAGGTCAGGATTCCACATGTGAGGGAGCTGGTTTCAGACCCCATCCAGGCAGGCCTCTTGGGCAGCAGTCCACATGGCTGCAGGCAGGTTCCATGCACATGGCCCAACCTGGTCCATGGGAAGTACTTACGAATCCTGACCTGACACTTCCCAGACACACTCATGCCACTCTCGCCACCACAGCCACATGACTCTCTGGGCTCTCCGAGTGAGCCCTGAAGCCCTTCCCACCAACCTGAGATGAAGGCAGGCAGCCCCCACCATCCTGCTCAGGGCTCGCCTACTCCAGCAGATTTCTTCAAAAGCCTCCTCCCCAAAATCTCCCTTTTCCAACTCCCTTCAGAATAAAGGGTTTTTTAAGTCATGAAACCAGTTCTCCAGATTCTTTTGAAAAACATATATGTATCCTGGACGGCCTCACCACTCACTTTAGTATTGATTTCTGTTTTGTCTTGGCACCTCAACTGAAGCTGCCAATCCACCATCCTGTTCCTCTGTTGTTATTAGCAGCTCACTGAGACCCAGATAATGTGGACAATTCTAAGTACACAATCCAAGCCCTGGGCCTAATGTAACATTAGATGGTAACAGTGATGACCATTTCAAGGTCAATTCCACAGAACTGACAGTTATCACAGCTCCTGGGTGTCCATCTCAAAGGGTCAGCTTTCTGAGGGGCTAGGCTCTGTCCCCTCAAATCCACCAACCCGAGCAGACTGCTGTTAGGCCCAGGTAAGCAGGGCTCCTGGCCTGGACCCCCTACTTTATGTGGCATAGCCCTGGTACTTCTCAGGCTACATCTCTGCTCCAAGAGTGGGGGTCCACAGGTCCCACAGGGCATGACCACCCAGGCTACATCTCTGCTCCAAGGGTGGGGGTCCACAGGTCCCACAGGGCATGACCACCCACACTGGACCCCCTACTAGAACATGTTCTAGGTCCCTCAGTCTTTGGAATTCCCTAAACCTCCTTCAGGGCCTGAATGAACTTCTTTCCCAGTTCTGTCCCCCAATGGCAAAACGCGCCCCTGGTGTGGGTACCTGTAGGAATGTGAGATGACCAAAGGTAGTTTTTGGTGCAGGTGTCTACAGAGCCTGGACAGTGACTCTAGTGTCCATACGCCTATATGCAAGACTCCTTATAGAGCAGGGCCAAGCCAGAGTGGAAAGAGAACAGGCATGGGCCATAGGTTGGAGTCAGGCTCCCCGTAAACTGCTGCATTCCCATGGAGAATTCTAAGTAGTCTGAAAATTCTAAACTTAAATCCACCTTATGGATCATTACAAAGGGGTATTTGTCAAGGTAGAAGAAAGTGACATATTTAAAACTTAACTTTGTTAGCTTGATTTTATAACTTATAGATATAAAAACATGTAGTATGAGGACCTCCATTTGAACTTCTGCCATAGGCCTCTAAATGTTAGGAATGGCCCACCTCTGAGAGCTCCTTCCTTTTGATACCATGTTATTCAGACCAGAAAATGGTACTCATGAAGTACCTTTATCTCCAAGTAATTTAACTGATGAAGGCAAGAGCCAGCACCTGGGTTGTATTGGCACTAAAAATGTTTTCCTTTTGCATCTGCAAAAATATTTGCAAAGTATGCAGCATGTGGTCTTTGGGGGTAAGGGAGGGCAGGCTTGCCACACCTTGAGAGAGATACTGAAGCCAGCAGGGTCATTTGGGAAAGAAGGGACAAGGCAGAATCAAGAAAGAGGGCAAAGCAGGGCCAAAGATTCACTATTTAAATGTGTCCCTCATTGAAGTAAAGTATTCACTTTGGCATGTAATCCACTAGAACATTCTAAATGGAAACCTTAGACATAATCTAGTCCGTTCATTACAGGATTTTTTTATCAGCAAAATAAAAAATATTTATCAAAATGAAAATATAAGTGAAATGCCCATATTAAAGCAGCCAAAAGTGATAAACAGATTCCTCCAATCCTTTAAATCCTTATCGACTTTAGGAAAATACTGTACTTTTCATGGCTATCCCTGAAGTTCTTCCTCAGAGGCCTGGGCTTCCCAGAGCAGGATGGAAAAACCATTAATCTAGCCATGGTGGGTGGCAGTGGTTGGGGCCTGCCCGACATCCATTCTCCCCTCTGCAGCTAACAGCACTCCCTCTCCTCAGGCTATGCGGTTTGGACTGAGTAGGCCTCCCTAAGCCCCACTCCCCAGCTAACAGGGGGCACATGAACCAGACCTGGCCAGTCAGCATGGTCCACCCCAGCCACAGTGACTGGTTCAGAGGTAGAAGGTGACCATAGCAGAGTCAATGAGAGCTACTCCCAAGACTTTTGCTGGAGTGACAGGGGGGGGAGCATGGCTCTTTGCTGTTAGGTCTTCTGGGAGGATAGGTAGTCAGAGGGAAGAAGAGACAGAGAGAGACTGAGACCGATCACATGTCGCAGCCCCTAGATCCATCCATGCATGAAGCTGGAGCTACCCTGGATTTGTCACTTATATGAGCCAGTACCTTCTCTGCCCAGCCAGTTTGGCTAGACTTTTGTCATTTGACAACAAGACAGTCCTGCCTAATCCGAGCCACACACTTTGCATTGGAGGATACTAAAGCCAGAGAGGGGACAAGCGCTGCCCAAGGCCACCCACATCCCAGCTGCGAGCCAACACTAGGCTCCTGCATAACTTGTTCATATTTTAACTCCTCTAGGTCGTTTTTTATTTGCTGAGACTGACCATGCTTTTGTCTATGAATGAGAATTGTAGCAGGGTAGAAATAATAGAAAGAAGTTTAACCCAGCCAAAGGCCAGCCCACACTTGGAAAGACACTAACTTTCCACGGAAGTGGAGTACTTTGGTAACCTGGGAAGGTCACATTGTCCAAATCAATCTCTCCTACTTTTTTCTGCTGCCTGAATTTCCACTGAAAAAGTATCTTTTCTCCTAGATTAAGCATTGCTGTCTTCTTCAGACTTTTCTTTTAAAATGCTACCCCTGCAGGAAGAAGCTGACCAACCCTTCTCCCAGACCATAGAAGGGAAACCTAAGATCGGAAGTGTTGGGGGAGAAGAGGTGCTGTAATGGGTGCTCGTAAAGCCCAGACAGAGAAGGCAAAGACACCATGTGAAGACAGAATTTCCTTCTCTCTTCTCAACCAACAGCTGGGCAGGGTATCAGATAGTCCTAAAGAAACAATGGAGACGAAATGAGACAGACCTAGGTTCAAATCCTATTCCAGCCAATGACTTCTGGGATAATGCCAGGCAAATTATTTGGCCTCTCTGAGCCTCAATTTCCTCACCTGTGAATTGAAAGATTAAATACCTGTTTGGTGGTGAGGATGAAAGGAGCGTGTAAAGCCCCAGTGGATGGCAAGTGTTTGATAAATGAGTTCCCTTTGCTCAGAAGAAGAAAGCAGCCATCTCCATGGTAGTGAGTCACCTCCAGAATTCTGGGCTGCTTATTATACAACAGATAAAGGGAAGGAAAGGAGCTGCATCCCAGCTAGCCTCAGCTCTGCACCTCCCATGAATGCAGCGCTCACGGCTGGGGCTGGTGATCACCACGACTCTCACATTAGCACATTTGCACACTCATCAGGCAGCCCACCTTTCCTGCAGCCCAGCAGGCAGAAGGGTTCCCTATCACAGGCAAGGGTGCCCTGTGCCCATGAGTGCAAACAGATGGTGTACAGGGGCCCCAAGGCACAGACGGGAGGGGGTCTTGGTAATGGTGATGTGGTAGCTTAAAGGACTGGGGCTCAGAGAGCTTAAGGATCAAGACAATTGTCACCCAGCAAATAATAGCCAGGCAGGGCTAAAAACCACTTTTATATCCTTACTCAGGACCCTTTTCCCTGGCTACCCTATCTGGGGTGCCATTTTCAATACTTCAAAATAAATCATATGGAAACAACTTTTTATAGATAGGCCTGTTGGAATCAAAAGTACAGATAGGGATGGACCAAGGAAAAATAAAAATAAAGATCATAGAGAGGGCCAGTACTAGTTTCTTGCTTTCCAGGGCTCTCTCACTCCCCTGCTGTGGGAGGAAGCTACAGATATGTCTCTCATGCTCAGGTATTAAAAATCTCATCTGTGACTCTCACGTTGTCCCAGGGAATTTGCAATTGCGGAGAAGAGCAGAGGGCAGCACTTAGGCCAAATGAGGGTGCTAGGGGGCTTCCAGGGACAATGCCCCTGGGCTAATGCCCCCCCAGCTCTGCCTTGGAACTAGTGTTGGGTTGCGCACTGCTCCAACACTCCTCTAGTTCCTAGACAGCTCGAGGCTGGGACTGGGGCCTGCGCTGGGAGTGCAGGAATTGCAGCATGTTTAAAGATATGTCACTGGAATAATGGAATGCCCCAGCTGCAGGCCAGGCTGACCTCCCGAAGTATGTGTTTGGGAGTTTACAGCTGGAGCCCAACTGCTAGAAGATAGCCAGGCCCACCGGATGCAGGCAGGCGGCAGCCCTTCCCACTCCCACCTCTGGGCTGGTGTGCGGAGCTCCCCCCAACAGGGTGGCTGGGTCGGGGACCTGACCTGGGCTGGGGACTCAGGTGAACACAGGACCACTCCATGTGAGACAACCCAGGCAGGCCAGAGCAGCCCCAGATCCTGAGTGAGGCTGGCTAAGAGTAGGATGTAGGATGTGTGGGGCCCAGCGCCGTGACAGCGGGGACTACAGATGGGACAAGAAAGAACAAGACAACCAAGGGCGCTTGGTGGAGTCAAAGGCAGGCCTGCCCAGGATCACAAGCCGAAGTCCCATGTCCCTGCTCCCAGTGCCTCCCCTTCCCTACTGTCTGTCATGAACCCTCATGACATTTTAGGCACTCTGCTTAATAAAAAGGGGTCATTGTCCTAGGAAATGTTTGGATGGCTGGGCAATTCAGGAAGGGATGTTCTGAGGAAGCAGGATTTGGGTGTGTGGGTTTCTGGCCCAGCTGACCTCCGCACGGGCAGAGATCTGCTAACAGAGATGACCTGAGGAGCCATGGACCTTTGTCCAGCTGTGGTGAACTGAGGTTGGCTGTGAAGGACATCACCCAATGTGCTGTTCCGTGGCTGCCCTCCCTGCCCAGCGGCCCTGGCACCAAGACCTCACAGGTCTCATGACACCAGCACCACACAGATCCCCTGTGTCACAAAGGCCATAAGGTTCTTACACCACACCAGAGGCCAGGAGGGGGCATGCTCAGAGCTACTGGGAGCCAGCAGGGAGGGAGCTTCAGTCACAGCCCAAAGTTGGTGACTGTGAGCTCCTGGGCTGGCTAATCTTCTGGCCCTGGGGTCCCTCAGGGTGTCCACCAGTCACCTAAAAGGCCAAGGCGGGGCTCCCCTGAAGGCCCTCCCTGTCTGAGTGGCCCTACCAAGGCTTCAGGTCCAGGGAGCACCTCAGCTACGTGCCTGGAAGGGCAGGGTCCCTCAGAGCCCTCCGGCTCCTCTCTGCCCGCACACAGCCCTACCTGTCCCTTCTACCACTCCACACAAGCACTTACACTGCCCACGGCCCCACAGCACACTACAAACACACTGTCACACAAGAACAGAGATGGACAGACACACTAACACAGCCATATGTACTCTCCCACACAATCAGAGCTCTAACACTCTCACTGTAAGACTTATTTTCACACACTCATATCAATGCACACTCATGCAAATGCACACAAATGTCTGTACATTCTCACAGCACATAAAATATTCCTACCCACAGTTATTCAAATGTTTGCATAGAATCTCACATATAAGCACATGCTCTCACACTTATACACACTCACATACATAAACATTCATATTCATTCATGTGCACACACACAAACACACGCACATCCTCACATGTTAGCATTTGACCACTCAATGTATCTGCTGCTGGCTTCATGAGGGTCAGAGAGAGGTCAGGAAGGGGAGGAGCCACCAGCTCCTAGGCCGCAGCTTGGTGATGTTCCCTCCTCCCATCCTTCCATGGCTGCCATCCCCAGGCCTCCCTTCCTCCCGCTGTGGCAGTCAGTCTGGGCTCTTCTTTGCTATCCCATCACTAAGCATGATCATTTCTGCCCTTTCTCACCTTCGGCAAGCTGCTTCCCTTGCCTGAACACCCTCCCCATAGGATCCAGTCTATCCAATCTTACCCAAGCTGGGAGAGCTGAGACATCCCTGTCCCTGTGCAGCACTGCCACCCACACTGACCTCCTGGGAGCCAGCTTGCTCCCTGGGAAAAGTGGTGACCTGTGCATGTGTGCCACGTGTCCCTACCTGTTTCCTGGGTATGAATCTTGGGATAGCAAAAGCCTCAAGGCCCAAGGAAGGAACTGGGCTCCACCTGTGACCCCAGAACACAGAGTGTAGAGCTGGGCCCTTAGCACGGCTCTGACCAGGAGTGCTGCTCCAGACTCAATCTGCTCTCATTTAGACCGTCCCAGTTGAAGGGCATCCACTCTGAAGTAGACATACCCAGGTTCAAATCCCAGCTCCACTTCTTAACAGTATAACTTGAACCACCTCTCCAACATCTCTTGGCCTCAGTTTCCTCATCTGAAGAAATCTGAAGAAATAAGAGTAGCAACTCCTCCTTTGTAGGTCTGGAAGGGGGTGTAGATATAAAGTACACTCCATGATGACTGGCACACAGTAGGTACTCAAGCCAATGTGGTGCCCCTTCTCCATTGCCCATCTCAGCTTAAGCCCCAGGATGGACGGGTCCAGAGGAGGATCGAGGAAGTAAGGGGCACCTGGCTCCAGCCCACACCCCCTCCCCAAGGCTGTATCTGGATCTGCTTCCCTCATGTGGAACTCCAGGACATCTTTGATTAATAAGAAGCAGAAAGATAAGCCTCATGATAATTAATAAATCATTAGCAACATTACTTTTCATCAGATAAGCCCATTAATTGTTCCCATTTCCTTGCAAAAAGCCCAGGCCCAGGGGGCCCCTTGCAGAAAATTGATTTCATGAGAAACCCAAGCTCATAAAGAAAAGCAGGTCCTTGGTGGGGTGAGCAGCCTCCACCCGCAGTGGCACTGGGGACAGTGCGCGCCCAGCCCACACCTCTGCCTTTGGAAGAGCAGGAACCAGAACATACAAAACAATGGTCCCCTTCCCAGCCCCTTCTTCCCTCAAAAGGCAGCAAAGGGATGCCAACTTCCCATCCCCAGGACACACAGACACCGATGTTCTGCCAGCCTCTCTTGCCCCCCACTTCCACCTTCCGAGACTGAGAATAGCAGCACATCCTCGTTCACTGGGAGAAATGGTTTTGAGCACCTGTCATTACAGGAGCACTGAACTGGGACACACAGGAAGGGTCCACAGAAAATGGCTGGCTGGTTAAATGAAAAATTTTCCTTAAAAAATAATAATAATAAAGCAAAACTATTAGGCAGAACAGAAGGCATGCTTTAATAAGGTGGGCTAAGACATTAAAGGCAAAAAGCACCCTTGCAGGCTGGGGAACCTGGGAAGCCTCTCCGAAGAAGGCGGCGGGTTAGGAAGGACTTGAAAAGAAGATCTGAAGACAGATCTTGGAGGGCTTACAAGACACTGGGAGATTAAATTTGTCCCTTGGCTCTTTACTTGTCCCTTCTGAAGGCATTCTCAGAGGGTATCATTGAGTAAACCTGGTTTATCTTCCTATAGCATGAGCCTTACCTACAGATTTGAAAGGGAAAGTTTAAATTACAGAATTCTTAAAAGTTTTGCATACCTACACAAAAATAAATTCCAGGTAGACTGATGAACTAAATACTGAAATAAATAAAACTATGAACATACTAGAATAAAATATGTGAGTGTATTTATATACACTTAGGATAAGAAAACTTCCCAAGCATGGCATAAAATTAAGATGACCTAAAGAAAAACAATAAGCAGATATCCTACATAAAAATTTTAAATTCTTTAAGTGTGAAAGACATCAAAAACAGAATTAAATACAAACATCAGATGGAGAAAAACATTTGTAATATATATAATAAACAAAGGATTAAGATCTCCAAAATATAAAGAGTTCCCAACAAAAAGATAATCAGTAAGCAATTCACAGAAGAAAAACAAATAGCTAATAAACCAGGATTTCTGAACCTCAGTGCTATTAACATTTGGGGCAAGTAATTCTTTCTACACCCTAGATGTCAATAGTATCCCCACCCAAGGTTGTAGCAATAAAAAATGTCTCCAGACATTGCCAAATGTCCGGTTGAGAGCCACTGCTAACAAACATGAAAATAAGCTCAGCCTTCTGAATGAACAGATAATTGCACATTGAAATAATAATAAAATGTCATTTTCTCTTATCAGATTGGGAAGATTTAAAAATTGATAATAACTACAGATGGCAAGGGTTTGGGAAGAATGATGTTCTCATTTTCTGTTGGTGGGAACATAAATATGTTGATATAATGATTTTAGAGGACATCCTGGCAGCATATATCAGTTTTTTTTAATCTGCAAGCCAGATCCAGCAATTACACTTTGGGGTCAACCTCACAGAACTATGCACAAAAATGCACGAGGACAGTCAAACAAAGGCTGTTCACTGAGGGCTTTTTTGTAATAGTGAAAACTTGGAAACAAGTGTAAATGAGTAAAGAAATGGTACACTGATATAGATCAGACAAAGAAAGAGTTGCCAAGACAGATAGTTGAGTATAAAAAAGCAAGTTGCAAAATAATAAGATCCTACATTTATTTTTTAAGTTAAAGTGACATACTTGCATATGTTTGCATGTGCTGTTAAAAAGAGAGATTGAAAGAAAGATCTGGCAAAATAAATAGCAGATTATTGATAGTGGTTAATCCTAAGGAATGAGATGGGAGGCTGAGAGTAGTAAGTGTAGAAAGAGAAAAGAATTTCCTTTTATTTTTTTATTTTTTGTTTTATAATTTCAGTATTGTTACTAGTGAGCATGCTTTTTTTATCTGTTTTAAGCAAATTCTAAAATAAGGATTTGTGTTATATATGCACAAGTAAAATCAGCAAAACCCCATTCTGTTGATCTGTATCATTTTTCCCAAAAACTAGAAAACATCAAAGTGGTGTGTGCAGTGAAAGATGGAACAATTCAGTTCTTCTGGATTATGAAGAAAGCCAATGCCTTCTAGTAAAGTGAACCAAGTTCACTACTGAAGCAAAAACAGATTTGGCCAATGCCTCAGTCACAGGCTTAGGTTGGGCAGGGCTTGTGCTTTCTTAGCAGTGTTCTGAACTGTTCTGAAAGAGTAGTTTGCCAACTTAGAAACCAGTTTTATTTTCACTTTGGCTACATTAAAGAAAACCCACAGACCTTCCAAATCTGTTCAGCTGCCTGCTATTGTTCCTCTTGATCACATATTCTGTTTACAAATATCACTGGGCATCTTTCCACTTCCCACCACAGTGAATTTTCCCCAAGCACAAAGAAACCAGAAGTTGTAGGGTTTTGGTTATTTATAATTTCTATTTTAAGATATAGTAATTTTTAAATTATGTTTTCAACTTAGAACATGGATCAGCGGTTACAAATAGGAGATGTGAAGCATACGCTTGGGACCAGTAAAAATATGAAGCTACTAAAGCAAATTCAGAATGGCAATGAGTCACACTATCAAGACAGATGTGCTGTTCACCTTGAGGCCCACCACGTGGCCAGGGGAGCTACCAGGGCCAGAGCTCCACCCCAACCACATCTAAAGAACTGTCAGTGACAACTCCTTAAAACACCAAGTAGTGAGCTGAGGCAGGTTTTATTTTAGTGGAGTCACAGATGAGCACACGAAATGTATGGAAGCCATCTCTACTGCATTGACACTGAGAGAGTTAAGTATGCAATTTCAAAGAAGAAAATCACAAAATGATTTAAAAACATAAAAAATGAAGGCTTGACTAAGTACTATAATAATGAAAAACAAAAATCAAAAAAGCAAATTATAGGGTCTCTTAGAGATTTCTTCAGTCTGTTTCAGAAATGCCTCAAGAAGCTGTAGCTCCAGTACTAGGAGTGAGGCTGGTGAAGTGCTTCCCCACAGATAGGACCACATCTCTATCTGCATTGAAAAGAGGCAGCTGTTTTGGGAAAGGTGTCCTTACAGAGCTCATTGTCTTACCCCTGCACATTAGTGTGTTCAATGAGACAAACTTGCATGACAGAGGGGAGACAGCAGTCATGAAAACACAGATCCACCTAACTGTGAGTGTCTGTGAAGATGTGTCAGTTTCTGAAGTGGTTGATGGTAAAATACCAAGAGAAGATATTTTCAACAAGATATGTAAGTCTGAAAAGATCAATAGCAACTGGAAATAAGCAGCTCTGCCCCCCAGCACAGGTGAGCCAAATCTCTGATAAGCAAAATGGCCAAAAAAAAAAATGTGGTCCCATCATCTACCATGAGTGTTCCTGGAACCTGAGTCACAAATGAAGCATACTTTTAAAAGATCTTCTCGAGTAAAAAAATAGAGGTAAACCTTAATTAGGGCTTAGTATAGAAAATTCAACTGTTTGCATACTTGTTTCTTTGGGCCACTTTATTATAAAGTGAAAAGTTCTTTTGAAAGCTTGTTCTGCCACACAAACATGTACCGGCTTAAGAGAAAGAGGAGGCTGGTCGAGGTTTTCAAACTTGAGGTTGATGTTTTTCTTACAGAAAATACCAACCGGACCGTGACTAAGGGCAAAACACTCATTAAGGTGAATAAAGTCTTTGTTCACTGAAATGTCAGCTAGTGGCTCTCAGAGATGTTTGATTTAGAATGTTTTTAAGGCTCAATAACCTTAATCAACAACTGCAAGGTAGAGCTGCAAACTGCTTTCACTGCTATGAGCACTGCGATCAAGGTGCAGTCATTGAGGTGGATGAGAAAGTTGATCAGCGGAACTAAGCATCATTGCATCTCTTGGTTCATCGCATGTATCAGCTCTCTGCGACTCAGCTGACATTTTCAAAACTGTAGACTTCTTGCAACAGCATCCTAGCCATTAGCCAGTGGGGTATACAGAAACTTTTTTTTTTCTGATGGCAATAACGTAAACCTTATGCTTTAATTACAATTTTATTATAATTTATACTTTGACACAACCCCATTCATCTCTGATGCCTTCCCTCTCTCTGATATGGTGAGGTGATTCTGGATCATCTTGTGCAAGGCCAGCCCCAGACCCGGAATCAGCCATTATCCAAGAGAACATGGCTCCTCTACAGGAGATTCCTCAGGAGGTTCTATGCCTCTATGCCCTTCATTTGTGCCGGGCGCAGCCCTGGATCTTGGATGTGAAACAGACAACTGCGATGGAAATGGCATTTCTCCTAGGAACGCCATTAAAATTAGGCTGGGTTCCTGAGCTACAACCAGGAATGAAAGACCAGAAACCATGACCAATAATGAGCTGGCAAAGGCAGGACAGAACAACAATTGGCCAGTAAAGTACTGGAAACAACATTCTACTCAGTAACCCGTCAACACATGCGGAAAGCCACTAAGCAGTGGGTGGGCCCAACAGCAGCCTGTAAAAGGGGGAGCTGTCCACAATGTAGGAGGAAAAGCGGAGGACAGGGAAATTTAGGACAACGGACAGGAAATCTGGCTTCCCACAGAAAAGAACAAACATGGCGGCCAGTGAACAAACAAGGCCCTTGACATGAAGCAGGCCTAAACCTCTCCCCACCACCTCCCAGCTGTGTGACCTCCAGGACGCAGCTACTCCTAGAATGCTGAGTCCTTAATGGTAAAATGGGGATAATTGTGCCTGGAGGAAGTTACAAGGATTTGATGAAATGACTGGCATCTCAGATTTAACATGTCCAAAGTAGTCACCACACCCACTATTTTCACAATCTTTTTTCATCTTCCTTAATGACCTCTCCATTCTTTCACTTGCTCAGGCCAAAAACTTTGAATTCATTAAATCCTATTTATTGGCTCTGTCTTCTAAATATTATACCCAGACTCTAACCCCTTTCGTCCCACCTCCATCACCACCACCCTGGCCCAGGTAATAGAGCTCTCCCACCTGGGTCATTGCAATTGTCCCTCCCCGGTCTCCCTCCTTCCACCCTTGACCCCTACAGTGTGAATGCTCACAGCAACACATAAACCCCAGCAGATCACTTCTCTCCTCCTGAAGCCCCTCCAGGGTTTCTATCCCAGAGTAAAGCCCTACCCTTGATCTACAAGGTCCCACTACACCTGGCCGAGCTATCCCTCCGACACGGGGAAGCAAACAATGTCTGCTGGTCCCAGGATCAGAGAACAAGAACACAGGTGGGTGGCCCAGCCAGGAAAGGAGCATCCACCTTGCCTTTCCTCATCCTATTTAACATCAGAGCCTCCCCAGGAAGCCCTCCCTGACCTCTTCAGTCCTCTCAAAACCATGGTGCTATCTTCTGTCCAGGGAAACCTCTGAATTTTCTGTCATCTGGTGTTCAAACAAGCTGACAATCTCCAATCCCTCTGCAGTTAGGTTCCACCTGTCCTATCCTCCAAACCTCTGCCAACATTAAAATTATATTCTCAAAGAGACAGATTTGTTTATCCTCTCCAGTTCAATTATTTTGAACACCTACTATATGCCAGATTGCACCCAGCGATTGCCACCTCAGAGCAGGAGATGCTTCAGAAGTAAAGAGAATAAGCTGCATGAACATGGGAAAACTAAGGTTTTTCTGTGCGGTTGTCTTATCTGTAAAATGGACATGCTCCCCCCAAGGAGATCACAGGCCACCACAGCCCCTAGTGAAACAAGGTGCCAGAATTAATCAGTGATTAACTGATTAACAGATTAACTGATTAATGGATTACTGATTAATCCATGTAAATCCATATGGATAGGGTGGTCATTCCTTCTAAGGTACTCAGGAAAATCTGTCAGTTGTTTAATTTAATTGTGCAACTATCAGTATTCAGTATTATCACAAAGTGCCTGTACTTTGGGAAACCCATGGAGAGTACAGAGATGAGTTAGACTCTGTCTTACCCTCAAGAAGCTGAGGGTTTAGTGGGGAAGACGAGGAATGTCAAGTCTATGTAATGTCTGTAAAAATGGGCTACACATCCATGGATGGACCAACCTCGCTGGTACTCAGAGAAGGGGTCACTGAACTCTGCTTAGAGAGGTCAAAAGGGCTTCCTCAGGGGCCAGGACGTGTGGGCTGAGCCTGGAAAGATGAACCCACTCGCCTCTCACTCTCTTCGGAGAAGAGCGGACATGAAAGAGAGCAGAGTGCAAGAGTGGCAGGCAGGGGCGACCAGGAGAGGGGAGGCGCAGGCTGAGGGTGAGGAGGAGCAGAGTGAGGCTGCACTCTCAGATACAGCTGGACCGTGGAGGGCTTGGGGAGGGCAGGCTGAGGAATTTGTGTATAGGTTGAAGCTGTTGGGGAATCCTGGGGAGGTTTAAATATGGGTGGTTTCGAAGGAAATGGTTGTATTGCACAACAGCTAAGACCACAGGTATGGTAACACAGATTTGGGTTCAAATTTCGGCTCTTGTCATTTACCAGTTGTGTGAACATGAGACAATTACTCTGTGCCTTGGTTATCTCATCTGTAAAGTGGGCATAATAACAGCACTTCCCTCTGAGGATTAGCACAAGGATTAAATGAGTTAATTCTCATTAAATGTTTAGAACTGCACCTCACACATAATACATTTTAGTATTAACATTATTACTCCTTTAATTATTTATATTTCCTACTAGCTTGCTAATCCATAAGGTAGGAAGCTATTCATCTTGCTTATCTGAGGGCCACAGTGTCTTGTTAAGGAACTGGCACATAGTGGGTGCTCATTAATGTCTGCTGAATGGAACAACTGGCAGCCTGGATGGCTGGCCTTCCAGTGGCATGGGGCTTCGCAAGGCCCTAGAAGCCCAAAGGGAGGCAGTGGCCGGGGAGGAGGTCTCATTAAGGCTTTCAATGGTCCAGGCTCATCCACTCATCCCCCACAGACCTTCTCAGCGGCAGACACGTTCTCGCCAGGGCGTGCTACCCTGGGACACAGCCTTCTTTGGGGCCTCAGAAATTTACCCCTCAGAGCCTTCACAGACTACCCTGTTGCCACCCACTCCCTTACCCCAGGATCTAAAAACATGTCATTCCTGGGAATCTTCTGCCTTTGAACAATTCTCACTCCCTTTGCAATCAGACCCCAACCCCAGCCTCCCCACCTCAGCCCAACTAACCCTTCCACATCCAAGTCTACTCAGGTCAAATCTGTGCTTAAAATTCAGCCCTGATTTTATTGTTGTTAACAACCATTTGATCAATAAATATGAGAGATGCCCTCTCAAAAAAAAAAAAAATTCAGCCCTGCTTTCACTTGTCCTCAAGATAAAACCCAAACACCTAAGCACAGCTACTTAGCAAACCCAGCATGGTCAACCCTAGGCCCATGTTCTTAGCGTCTTCCAACTATGTCATTTCCCCCAGTCCTTCCCCACCTTAACCACCAGCCTGCAGCTCCCCCAAATGCTCCAGTCTGTATACCTCTGCCTCCAGCTCCCTTCTCCCCTGTGTGCCTGGGAAGGTCTTCACTCTGCAAAACCAGCTTCATATGGTCTACTCTATGGAACCTCTCCCTGACCCTGTTATCACTTGAGAAATCTGTTTTAAAGCCCCTTACAATTACCCATTTAGAGTTCTGTCTCTACCATAGGCCTGAGAGGCCTTGAGGGCTGGAACTGTCTTTTTCTTTTTGTATCCCCAGTACCCAGCCCAGTATCTTGGACATAGCTGTCCCTCAGGAAATGTTGGCTAGATGGTTGCTCCATGGGCAAAATGAATGAATGAATGAATGAATGGCAGGATCTCTGTACCATGATCTTGGCATATAGTAGGGGCACAGTGAATGTTTCTTGTGTGAATGCATGAATAAGGAACCTCTCCACTGCCCTTCTACCTTTGAATTTTTTCAACACTAGCCCTCCCAACACACACACACACACACACACACACACACACACACACACACACACACACAGCTCTTCTATCCCTCTTCTCCCATTTTTTTCTAAAAGAACCACTTGGTAAGTATTGATTCATTAGACTAAAAATAATACATTCAAACTTGTAAAGTTTCCAGAAGCTCTTGTCAAAAACACTGACCAAGAACTGGCAAGTGTTTCTGTGCAATGCCACCCAGGTACATCCTGTGAGCAGATGTCTTTCTGGGGAGATGCAGGTGCCCCTGATTCTGCCCCACCCTGATTTATGTGTGGAATCCCCAGCCCAGGCTCTCTTCTTGGACACTGAGTGGACACCTGTGATTGGGCTGTAATCCCAGGTAAGCCACCAGCACACCACCCAGCACCACCCCACATTCTGGTCACAGGGACTTGAATAGCCAGGCGCACCTGCGGGCCAGCCAGCTGCTAATCCATGGGCGGAGCCCAGCACTACTGAGGCCTCAACGTTTGAAGCACTGACAGGGCTGCCCTGCTGAGCCTGACCCCTCACCTACAGGTGGGCACAGCCATTGTCCCCACAGGTCTCAACTGCTGTCCGTCCTGCTGCAGGGACCCATAAAGGTATCCATTTCAGGTCAGCGCAAAGTAAAACAAACAGAAAGGCCAAGGGGCAGGGGTCTGTGTGGAGGGCCATGCTGGGTGGGGAAGCTGTTGCTGCAAGTGCAGGTGTGATCTGCGCCGGGCAGGCCCACCAGCCAGCAGGGCTCCACCTGCCACCAGGTTGTTCATAAACATGTAGCTGGGGCAGATCTCTGAGGCAAGAGGCTCTAGAAGCTAGGGTTCTCCATGAGGATTGGAAGATACGTCAGTATCAGAAAGCAGCACCTTCCTCTCCCTGAGCCTGTGGAGTAGGAGGAATGAGGCAGAGAGGCACATTCCTCCCTGCCACAGACGAGATGCGGGGCCAGGCCCAGGCCAGGCAGGAGAGAGCTGGCAGAGCCTGCACAGCGCCCAGAAGCTGCAGACAATGATGGACTGTCAGACCACCTGCCAGGAGCGGAGGCTGAGTCAACTGCAGTCATAATGTGTCTGGCAATTGTCAGTGTGCTGCTGACAAACAGGAGAGTATTTGTGAATGGTGGCTCCAGGGGAGTTTGTGTTATCTAGCAGAAGAGACACAGACTTCCATCTAGATTTTTAATTTGGCTCAGCTACAAACTTGCTGTGTGAACTCAGACAAGTGACTTAACCTCTCTGAGTCTCTGTTAATTCACCTGTAAAACAGGTATGTCAATGCTTGGCTTGTAGGGATGTTGCGAGGACCAACTTTGTACAATATCCTCTGGCCCCCACCTCTAGCCTCTCACTTCTCACAATTCACCTGGCTCAGTCAACTAAATATGTGTTTCTAAAATACTGAGACTTTTAAAACTCTTTTATTTTTAAATATAGCTCACATTCAGAAAATGCTTAAAGTCCCAATGTATGACTTAACAAATTACTATAAAATGAATATCTATGTGCTCCTCATACAAGTCACAAACTAAACATTGCCTGGGCTACAGAAGCCACAAGAGCCCTCCCTCTCACCCTAACAGTATAAATACATGCAATCATATTGTAACGTCTAAAGATTGCCTTTTATGTTTTAAATTGATTCTGGTTATGTGTAGTTTAATTCATCTTTATTGCTGCATAATGTTCCAGTATATGAATATACCATAATTTGTATAGTGTTAATAAGTATCCTTGTATCTATCCTACAGCACAGTGAAAGGAAAAACTCTTTTACCTCCACAAGCTCACAGAACATTTCTGGCCACACCATGTTCAGATGTTTTTCCCACACCAACCAATTCTCCAGCACCAGCTGGTGTCATGCAATTCAGTTCAATCCTGACACTATCTACTTGGAGTTAGTATCAGATCCCACATGTAGGGCTCAGTCCTACAAGACTTCAGATTACAACTGCAAACAGTGGGTCCCCAGGTTACACACTGATAACTAACTTGGTTGTAAATCAAAAGTTCCCAAGACCCCCTTCTCAGGTTCAGTAATTTGCTCACAGAACTCAGGGAAACACTTTTGCTAACCAGTTTTACAAATAATAAAGGATATGATAAAGGCTGCAGATGAACAGCCAGATGAAGAGGTAGATAGGGTGAGATCTAGAAAGGTTCCATGCAGGAGCTTCTGTCCCCTGGGCATTGGAGTGTGCCACCCTCCCAGCATGTGGTTATGTTCTCCAAGCCTGTAGTTCTGGGATTTTTATAGAGGCTTCATCATGTAAGCATGATTTATTATTAATACAGTCTCCAGCCCCACTTCCCTTCCCAGAGGATGGGGGTGGTGATGAAACTGAAAGTCCCAAGGCTCTAACCATGGCTTGGTCTTTCCGGTGACCAGCCTCCATCCAGGAGCCCACTGAGAGTCACCTCATCAAAATAAAAGATGCTCTTATCACCAAGAAAACCCCAAGGGATTTCAGAGCTCTGTATCAGGAACTAGGGTCAAAGACCAAATATGAGAACAAAAGATGCTCCTAGCACTTTTATCACTTAGGAAATTACAAAGTTTAGGAGCTCTGGCCAGGAACTGGGACAAGGACCAAAACATGTATTTATTTCACAATATCACACATAGGTATACATTTATTTGCAGTACATCTCTGCAAAAGGAATTGCTGGGTCATAGGCTGAGTATCCTGAGTCCTGCCAGGTAATTCCTCACTCTCTTCCGTAGTGGCTGTACCAGTACAGCACTCCTCCAGCAAGGACGAAGGGTTCCCATTGTTCACATCCTCACCAAGCCTTGGCATTGCCAGACATTATCACTTCAGCCGTTCTGATGGCTATCTTATTGCGGTTCAAATTTCCATTTTCATTATTACTAGTGAGATTGCTTTTAATATGTTTATTAGACATTTGGATGTCATCATTTGTGAAGTGCCTGTTCAGTCCTTTGCTCGGTGTTCTATTGGGTTGCTTTAAGTTCTTACTAATTTGCAGGAGCCCCTATCAATTTTGGACATGGACTCCGCGTCTGTTACATGTGCGTCGGGTATCTTCCTTCTCCCATTCTGTCACTTCACTTTTCCCTCTCTCTATGGTATCTTTTGGTGAACTGAAGTTCAGTATTTTAATGTAGAAGTCTTTTTCCTTTATGTTTAGTGATTTTTAAGAGCTATAGAAACTTTCCCTATGCCCAAAGTCATGAAAATGTTGTCCCATCTTATCTTTCCAAAGCTTCATTGTTTTGTATTTCTCATTTAGATGCACAGCACATCTGGATTTGATTTTTGTATATGATGTGAGGTAAAGGTAAGTGTCCTGCTTTTTCATATTGACACCCAATTTTCCAGCACCATTAATTGAAGAGACCTTTTGTCATGCTCTGCAGTACCACTTTTGTCATAAATAAATGTCCACATATGCATGATCTGTTTAAGGATTCTCAAATCTCCTCCATCACTATATATATATATATGTATACATGTATATATATATGTTTGTCTATCCTTGTGCCAGTACCACATTGTCTTAATATCCAAAGCCCTATAATAAAGTCTCAAGCACACATTACATACATGTTTGTTTCGCCAAGATTGTCTTTCCTGCTCTTGTCCCTTTGTATTTCCAGATGTATTTTAGAGTCACCTTGTACATGCCACAAAAATGAAAAGTTGGGACTTTCATTGGGATTACATTGAATATATAGATCACTGAGAACTGATATCATTACAATATTGAGTCTTCCAATCTATGAATATTGTATGTCTCTATTTTATACTGCTTTATTTTCTTTCAATAATATTTTATAGTTTTCTTCATAGAGGTTTCACACACATTTTATTAGATTTACTCAGGTATTTGATATTTATGATACATTTTCTATATGTTGCTGGCATATAGAATAGGACTAGTTTCTGTACACTGTCTTTGTGGCCCACTAAACTCTCTTATTAAGTCTAATATTTTATCTGTAGATTCTTTTGGATATTCTACATATACAATCCTATCCTCTTTTAATACTGAGTTTTATTTATTCCTTTCATGCACTCTATTTCTTACCCTACTGTTTGGCTAGGACTTCCAGGATAATGTTGAATAGAAGTCAGGACTCTGGACATCCTTGCCTCATTCCTGATCTTTGCAGAGAGGTGGTGAAAGGCTTCCGTCTTTCACCATTAAGTATGGTGTTGATTGTAGAGTTTGTGTAGATGCCTGTCATCAGATTGAGCTCCTTTTTACTTCCATTTTGTGGATTTTTTTCAAATCATAAGTGGAATTTTATCAAATGTCTTTTCTGTATCTCTTGAGATGATCATACGGTTTTTCTCCTTTCTGTTAATTTGGTGAAATACATTGGTTTTTGAATTTTTAACCAACCAAGCATTTTTGGAATAAAAGCAACTCCATTAAGATTTCTCAATGCTTGCTATATATTACTGGATTCAGTTTGCTAGTAGTATGTTTATATTTTTTAATTTATGTTCATTAGTGGAATCAACCTATAATTTGCATTTTTCATGATGTCCATGTCAAATTTTACAGTCAAGGTTACGGTAGCCTCATTAAAGCAAGTTGGGGATTTCCCTCTTTTTCTATTTTCTAGAAGAGCTTGTGTAAGATTAGTGCAATTTCTTGCTTAAGTGTTTGGTAGAAGTTGCCTGTGATGTTTTCTTTGTAAAAATAAGCTTTATTTTTGGCTTCAATTTCTAAAATAGTCCTAAAATTATTAGAATTTCTATTACTTATATCCACTTTGGAAAGTTGTTTTTTTAATAAGAATTTGTCCATTCAACTTAAGCTTTCAAATATTTTATCAAAAAGTTGTTCAGGATATCCTCTCTCTTTTTATCCCTCCAGTGCCTGTGGCTCTGAAGTTGATTCATTTCTAACATTGCTTATTTTCATCTCCTTAAAAACTAGGGCATTATTAAATTTATTATTTTTTTCAATAAACCAAATTTGGCTTTGCTGATCCCTTATTTTATGTTAGTTTCTCTTTCATCAATTTCTACTCTTACCTGTACTATACAAGTTTTTCCTTCTATTTTCTTGGTTTTATTTTGTTTCTATTGATGATGATGTTTTCCTAATTTCTTGAGATAGAGGCTAAGTGCATTACTTCAGCCTTTATATGTTTCTAAGGATATAAATTTCTTTATAATTACATGCTTAACTGTCTTCCACAAGTTTTGAAAGAAATGTTTCTATCATTCATTTCAAAATATTTTAATTTTTACTTTTTGTTTAATTTTTACATTGCAGATTTTACTTTGTGTAGTACTTAATTTCCAAATACAGTTATCCTTTTTTAATGATTTCTAGATGAATTACAATGTGGTCAAAAAATATTCAAGCCTTTAAAATTTTTCAGACTTGCTTTAAGCTATGCTATTTTTACATATTTCTTATATGTACATGAAAATAATGTGAATTCTGCAAATATTGGACCCAGTATTTTATGAAACACAGTTTTCAATCATAACTTCATTTTACTTCTGAGAGTTGCCATTACCTCATTTATATTCATGTTCAAAGGCTACTTTGATAGGTCCTCAACCAGCTTACCCAGGTCACATAACTACTCAGTGTGAGTCAGACCTAGGTCTTTTAGTTCTAATTCATATCCTTGTTCTTTTCTCTTTATTCTACCTTTCCCAAGACTCTGTTTGGTGGTAAACTTTTTTAGAGATGAAATAAGAGTTCTATAACCAAAGGATGTAGCCAACTTAATTTTGGAAATGCTACAAGAAACCAGTAAGTTTTTTCACTGTAGAACTTAAGAGACTTTAATATCTATTGTGCTTTGTGGATCTCCAAGAGGGAGACATAGTACAGTTTTCCAAAGTTATTTGATACTGGAGCACTCTTTCTTTTATATGCCCTATTAGGACCTAACAGTGTGAGAGATGCTCTGTGATACTCCCTCTAGAGGCATGTATGAATACATATATGTTTGCACATTGCATTGCTGTGCATGGCAGTAACATCCCCACTAATTCCAACTTAAACGTTCTGACAATCAGATTAACACATAATCCAGTTAATCAGTTTAATACATAATCTGATGATGTTGTATATTTATGTAGTTTTAAAACATTGAGGGGACAGAAGAAAGGCAAGTGTTGCTATAAGAGGATAACATGAAGGATCCCTGTGATGCTGGAATTGCTCAGGTGGAAATGTAAACCAACTCAGGGGATAAACTGTATAGAACTTAATACATACACATATATGAATATGGATAAAATTGGAGAAATCTGAATAATATTGATGGATTGTATGAACGTCCATATCTTGGTTGTTATACTATGCCATAGTTTTGCAAAATGTTACCAACTGGGGAAAATCAGACAAAATATACAAAGGAACAACCCATAATATTTCTTGTAATTGCATGTAAATCTACAACTATCTCAATAAAGTTTTGATTTAAAAAAATGGAAAAGACTAAATTGTATTCTCAACTTCAAAGGGAAAACAAGGAGTTACACAAAACATTTTCAAAACTTTCCACTGAGAATAGCTAAATGTTTTGGTGTTTCAGGAGTAAGCTTCATTTCTCTAGGAAATAACCCCTTCCGAAGAATAACTTTTGCCTTAACAGTGGCAGAAACATGAAGTGCCTGTGAAATATTGCAGCTGGCACAGGCCCAAGCAGCTCCTGCCCAAGAAACAGGCTAAAGAAGGTGACGCAAACACATCCAGAGCCCGAGCTTGCTCAAGAGCGATTTCCTAAAGCTGCAGGATGAGCGCCTGTGGCGTGGGATCCTGTTTATGTGCCCACTTGCCCATAGTTTTTTCAAGAGTATAGCCTAGTGGCTTAGAACACAGGCTCAGAATCAAACAAATGTAGGCCTGAAGCCCAGCTCTTACCTGCATGATCTTGAACAATTACTGTCCCCCGCTTTTCCATCTGCAAAGCAGGGATGATAAAGAGTTCTTACACCATTGGGCTGAGGAGAAATTGAGAACATGAATTTAAACCACTTAGAATGGTGTCTGATACACAGTGTGTGCTTATTAAAAATAGAAACTTTTATTACTAGAATTTAAGATCATATTTTCTGACAATGAATACAAGCCACCATAGGAGAACATATAGAATAATATAAATGTAAAATGAAATTAAGGTAAAGAATGTTATGTTTTTCTAGTAAAATGTAACTAGTAAAATTTAGCTGGCTCAAGAAAATGTAAAAGACACTAAGAGACCAATATCTATAGAAGATATAGAAAAAATAATCAATGATCCATCCTAAAAAAATGCCTACGCTAAGAGGGTGTAAATAGGCAAACTGTACCAAGTCTTCAGCAAACAGATTATCCAATCAGAGCATAGCAAAGAAAGCTTCTCAGCTCCTTTATCAAGGGTAGCTTTAAACCTTATACCTAATCTACCCATACTCACACACAAAATGGGTCAAGCATTTTGAATATAGAAGCAGAAATCCTCAATAATATGTTATCAAATTAAATTTGGTGGAGCAGTAAGCAAATAATAAACAATGAACTCTTAGTAAGCATGCAGCTGTGTGGGGGAAGCAGAAATGCTAACTTCCCACTATCTTTCCCAGTGCCCCGGGCATCAGCTGTTTTGTTTACAGAAAAAATAGACACAGTTAGTTAATCTAACTTGTTAGTTGAACTGAGTGGTCAGCTAAGTGAAGGTCTATTAGACAGATTTACTGTGGTTACGGGTGGTGGAGGGGAGGTGTGGGTATATTTGAGAGACAGAGTGTTGAAAGAACCCATAGTATATAAAGCACTGTGTACCCTTTTTAACTTATATATTTTCACATAAGTTTATCTTTCATAAAGATCATTTGAAACAACTGATGACCATTTATTCTAATGAATATATCATTTTTTATGTAATTCCTTACTGTTAGGCCTTATGAAGGATCCCTGTGATGCTGGAATTGCTCAGGTGGAAATGTAAACCAACTCAGGGGATAAACTGTATAGAACTTAATACATACACATATATGAATATGGATAAAATTGGGGAAATCTGAATAATATTGATGGATTGTATGAACGTCCATATCTTGGTTGTTATACTATGCTATAGTTTTGCAAAATGTTACCAACTGGGGAAAATCAGACAAAATATACAAAGGAACAACCCATAATATTTCTTGTAATTTCTCTTTTTTAATGCTAGAAATTGCAAAGAACACATTCCTGCCTAATTCTCTGTCCACTTGGCTTCATTTTATAATTCCACCAGAAATGCACAAGCAATGCCCCTTTTACTATGTCCTCAATAGCATCTGACTCTTCTCTTTTCTTAACCTGTCAATCCAGTTAAAACGGAATGCCATTGCTCACTTGGCTTAGTACTGTCTGATGAACTGCAATGGTAAACCTTCTTCCCCATGTTTGTCAGTCAGTTCCCATGCTTGTGCATCAGCTTAAGTGAGTAAAGACAAACTCTGAACTCTGCTGCCTTATATAAATCGCTCTACAGGGTGATTTGTTTTTCAATACAAAGTCTCCAGCACATTTGCTGTGAGACAAATAGTCTTGGGCCGGCCATCAGCCAGGTAACTGGCTGACCTCATGACAGAGACGTGGAAACCCGAGCACCTCTTTGCAAAACCACTTTCATAATAACCAACTCTCTGAATAAGCCAAGAGAAGGATAAAGTGAAAAGGCCATATGTGAGGTCTCTAATTGCCATAGGACTGAAACACTATTACACTTGTTTTTAATCTCCCCACTCTCCGTTCATCTTTCTCCTTTTAATTTTCCCAAATGGCCCAGCTGCTGCTGTTAAGGAGAAGGTATTTAATATGGGTGAGGATTTAGCTGTTCCTCCAGGCTGGGCCATTGCTTTTGAAATGTCATCTTGATATGCTGCTTCCCCACTAAGTAAGAGACTTAATAGGGCTTAGGGGATGAATCTGGAAACAAACCTCCCTAATGAAATGGCCTGGGTCCTCGCCCACTATTGTATACAGCTCTGGGGACAGCTGCCCTGCATGCAGGAGCCACTGACAGGAAAGGAGACTGGAACCGAAGGACAGTCCTCACAACCCCTTCTGTAGTCCCCACCCTGGCTCCTGCCACTAAGACCACATCAAGTTCCGCAAGTCTTATCTGTTCCATTCTCTCTCCACCGCCAGCCCCACCACTCCCAAGTTCACCCGGCACCCTATACTTATACCTCTGCTAACATTTATTCCACAGTGTTGGAATTACCAGTTGATGGCCACTTTCCCTTTCTCCAACACCTGCTCCAAACTGAGTTCTGTCATTGGCTGCCCAATTGCTAGATCCAGAAGATCTACCAGGTCAAATGTTCCAACTGGGAGACTATGTTTATCACAGCCTGAACCTGCTGCAAAGCTCTTCCATGCTCTGAGCCCCACTAAAAGCTGTCAACTCTCCTTAGCCTCCATGAATGTATCAGGCTAGTATTCACAAATGTAGTGCATGTTACCTCCAGAACCCACAGAAGCTTACCGAGCACTGTGCTGCTTTTTCTGGATAGGGTAGCATTTGCTATGCTCTGATTGGATAATCAAATTGCAAAACCAAAATTTGATGGCTGAGTGAAAAGGTTTTACTGTCTGGATAGGGTAGGATGCAATAACTGTCTTTTGCAAGGGATATTCCATCATGCCTCTTACCATTGAACCCCTAAAATCTTCACAGATATAGAAGTCCCTGTGTCTTCATAGGCTTTATCTTCAACCACATGGAGCATATATGTCATACCAATGCCTCCAATGTACATGCTACTTCTTGCTCATCCAGTTTAATTAACATGTTGTCATCAATCTACTGAATCAATGTGACATTCTTCAGAATGTCCAGGAAGTCCAGATCCATTTACACTACACTTTAACATGAAGTAAAAGAAATGACATCATCCTGGGCAAGAGTATAAATGCATACAATTGTCTGTCCCATGTGAATCCAAACTGATTCTGCTCCTGCTTCATGATGGGCATGGAAAATAACACAACTGCCAGATTGATGTGTTCATGAATCACCAGCTGGATGGAGACTGTGTTGATCTCCAACAAATAGAGCTCATCTGGCTCGGCAGCTGCAATGGAGCTAATTCTTGGTGTAAAAGACTATTCAAAACCAAAATTTGATGGCTGAGTGAAAAGGTTTTACTGCCAAACAGGGAACCTGATCCAGCACAAATTCTAGGTAAGCTCTTAGGATCATGGTGAGAGGAAAGAGAAATAGGGATGGTTTATCCAAGAAAACAACACAGAATTGTTTCTGTCCCATGTTAAGAAAGCCTGAGTGAAGCTGACTGAATGGAGATACCCGTGTTTTATTCTGTTGTGTAAGCACTGGGCGTGCTCTGCTGTATACATGTAGTGCATGGTTCAGGATTATATCATCCAGTTGCCTCTGCAAGTATCTGTAGTCCCTGCCTCAGTATTACAGTGTCCAGCTGCATTGCGATGTGCCTGAGTCAGAGTTAGGACACCCAGTCATGTCTGACCAGTATCAACAGGCTAGGTTGATAGGCTAACTGGCCATGTCAGAAGGTACTATTCATTAAGTATGAGGGTAGTCCACTATTGTCCATCAGAATCCAACAAGGTGCTGTAGGTACCAGGCTGCTAAGTTAAATAGGGATGTGACATCCTTCAGGTCTCTGAGGGTAGCATGAACTTCTGCCCCTCCAAGGATAAAGTGTTGTGGTTCCGTGCACTGTCTTGGCCAGAGAGGAGGGTAGTTTCAGCACTCTCCACTTAGCTTTTCTCACTGCAGTCATTCTCATTCCTCAGGTCAAGTAACAGATGAGGGTTCTGCAAACTACTAGGCAAGTCCATTCCAACTGTACATTTGGGGCCTGGGAAATGACCATCAGGTGGATCTATTGGTCCAGTGGACCCCCTGTGAGCTAGATCTGGGCCAGGACCCATTTTTTACATGGACCTCACATGCCCCCGTTCCAGGGGAACCATGATGGCACTTTGAGTCTCTAGGTATCAATCTGACTTCAGACTCTGTAATAAGCCTAAAATTCTTTTCAGATTTTGGAAAAATCTGAGTATTCTCTCCAGTGCATAGTTACCTCAATAAATGACCATAAGCAATACTGGGAAAGGTCTATTACCAACTTGCAGGATCCTTCCTCACTGGGACCCAGCCTCCCTTTATCGGTTTCCCATCTGTTTTTAAGGAACACAGTGGTCCCTTAACCATCTCTCTACAGACATACCCTGGAGATATTGCTGGTTCAGTTTCAGACCACCACAACAAAGTATATCTTACAACAAAGCAAGTTAAATGAATTTTTCTTTTCCAGTGCATATAAAAGTTATATGAGCATTATACTGTAGTCTATTAAGTATGTAATAGCATTATGTCTTTAAAAAAGCCAATGAACATACCTTAATTAAAAAGACTTTATTGCTTAAAAAATGCTAATTATCATCTGAGCTTTCAGCAAGTCATAAATTTTTACTGGTAAGGGGTCTCTCCTCAGTGTTAAAGGCTGCTGACAGCTCAGGGTGGTAGTTGCTGAAGGTTAGGGTGGCCGTGGCAATTTCGTATAATAAGACAATGCAGTTAGCCCCATCAACTGACTTCCTTTCATGAATTTCTCTGCAGCATGGGATGCTGTTTGATACCATTATACTTCCAGTAGAATTTCTTTCAAAATGGGAATCAATCCTCTCAAAACCTGCTCTTCTTTATCAACTAAGTTTATGTAATACTCTTAAGTCCTTTGTTGTCATTTCAACAATTTCACAGCATCTTCACAAGGAGTAGAATCCACCTCAAGAAACCACTTTCTTTGCTCATCCATCAGAAGCAACTCCTCACCCATTCATGTTTTATTATGAACTTGCAGTAATTCAGTCTCATCTTCAGGCTCCATTTCTCATTCTGGTTCTCTTCCTATTTCTACCACATCTGCAGTTACTTCCTCCCCCGAAGTCTTGAACTCCTCAAAGTCATCCTTGTGGGATGGAATCAACTTCTTCCACACTCCTATTGAGATTTTGACCTCTTCCATGAATCACAAATGTTCCTAGTGGCATCTAGAATGGTGAATCCTTTCCAGAAGGTTTTCAATTTACTATGCCCAGTTCCACCTGGGGAATCACTACCTATGGCAGTTATAACATTACAAAATGTATTTGTTAAATAAGAAAATATAAACATCAAAATTACTTCTTTAGGTTGCAGAATGGATGTTGTGTGAGCAGGCATGAAAACAACATTTATCTTGTTGACCAGCTCTTGGGTGACCAGAAGCATTATCAATGAGCAGTAATATTTTTAAATAAATCTTTTTTGTGAGCAGTAAGTCTCAACAGTGGGCTTAAAATAGTAAAACATGTTATAGACATATGTGCTGTCATCCTGGCTTTGTTGTTCCATTTATAAAGCACAAACAGAATTGATTTAACATAGTACTTAATGGCCCTAGGAATCTCAGAGTGATAAATGAGCCCCGGCTTCAACTTCAAGGCACCACTGTGTTAGCCCCTAACAAGAGAGCAAGCCTGTCCTTTGAAGCTTTGAAGCCAGGCATTGACTTCTCCTCTCTAGCTGTGAAGTCCTAGATGACATCTTCTTCCAATAGAAGGCTGTTTTATCTACAATGAAAATCTGTTGTTTGGTGCAGCCACCTTCATTTATTATCTTAACTAGATCTTCTGAATAACTTGTATCTTCTTTATCGGCACTTGCTGCTTCACATTGCACTTAGATGTTATGAAGATGGCTTCTTTCCTTAAACCTCATGAACCAACCTCTGCTACCTTCAAACTTTTCCTCTGCAGCTTCCACACTTCTGTCATCTTCATAGAATTGAAGAGAGTTAGGCCTGCTCTGAAGTAGGCTTTGGCTTAAAGGACTGTTATGGCTGGTTTGACATTCTATCCAGACCACTCAAACTTTCTGCATATCACCAATAAGGCTGTCTTGCTTTCTTATCATTTTTGGGTTCACTAAAATAGCACTTTTCATTTCTTTCAAGAACTTTTCCTTTACATACACAACTTGGCTAACTGTATTGTGCAAGAGGCCTTGCTTTCAGGCTAACTCAGCTTTTGACATGCCTTCCTCACTAAGCTTAATCATTTCTAGGTTTTGATTTAAAGTGAGAGTTGTGCAAAAACAGAAACAGACTCACAGACACTGAGCAGTAACTGATGGTTACCATGGGGGAGGGAGGGGTTAGGGTGGATAGAATGAATAGGTGAAGGGGATAGAGAGGCACAAAATCTCAATCATTATATAAATTAGTCACAGGAATGAAAGTACAGCATGGAGAATACAGTCAGTAATTCTGTAAATCGCCCTATATTGACAGATAGAAACTACAATAGTTGGGTTGGGGTCAGCATTTAATAATGTAGGTAACTGTCAAATCACTGTGTAGTTAGTATACTTGAAACCAATTTAATATTGTATATCAACTACATTTCAATTAAAAATGTGAGAGACATGCAACCTCTGACTTGAAAACTTAGAGACCATTGTAGGATTATTAATTGGCCTAATTTTAATATTATTGTGTCTCAGGGAATAGTGATGCCTGAGGAGAAAGGGAGAGATGGGGGATTGGCCAGTGGGTGGAGCAATCAGAACACACATATTTATCAATTAAGTTCACCTTAATATGGGTACATTCATGGCACCCCAAAACAATTACATTAGTAATATCGAAGATCACTGGTCACAGATCGCCATAAGAAATATAATAATAATGAAAAGGCTTGAATCATACTCAATGGTAAAAAGTTGAAAGCTTTTCCCCTAATATCAGAAACAAGACAAGGATGCCCACTCTCACCACTTTTATCCAACATAGTACTGAAAGTCCTAGCCACAGCAATCAGGCAAACAAAAAAAAAGGAATAAAAGGCATCCAAATTGGTAAGGAAGAGGTAAAATTGTCACTATTTGAAGATGACATGATACCATGTATAGAAAACATAATACCACCAAAAAACTATTCAAACTAATAAATGAATTCAGTAAAGTTTCAGGATATAAAATCAATACACAGAAATCTGCTGCATTCCTATATACTAACAATGAACTAGCAGAAAAAGAAATCAAGAAAATAATTCCATTTACAATTGCATCAAAAAGAATAAAGATACTTAGGAATAAACCTAACCAAAGAAGTGAGAAACCTGTACTCTGAAAACTGTAAGATAGTGATGAAAGAAATCAATAAAGACACAAATAAATGGAAATCTACCCCATGCTCATGGATAGGAAGAATTAATATTGTCAAAACACTCATCCTGCCCAAAGCAATTTACAGATTCAATGCAGACCTTATCAAAATGCCAATGACATTTTTCAGTGAACTAGAGCAAATAATCCTAAAATCTATAAGGAAATACAAAAGACTCCAAACAGCCAAAGCAATCTTAAGACGAACAACACTGTAGCTATCACTCTGCCTGGTGTCAAGCTATATTACAAAGCTACAGTGAGTAAAACTGTATGGTATTGGCACATAGATCAGTGGAACAGAATAGTGAGCCCAGAAATAAACCCATGCATATATGGTCAATTAATATATGACAAAGGAAGCAAGACTATACAATGGAGAAAACACGGTCTTTTCAATAACTGGTAATGGGAAAACTGGACAGCTAGCTACATGTAAGAGAATGAAAACAGATCACTCACTGTTGTACACCACACACAAAAGTAAACTCTAAATGGATTAATGACCTAAATGTAAGACATGAGACCATAAAACTCTTAGAGGAAAACATGGCAGTAAACTCTTAAACACCAGTGTTAGGAATATTTTTCTAGATACGTCTCCCCAGACAAGGGAAACAAAAGCAAAGATAAACAACTTACATCAAACTTAAAAGCTTCTTCATAGCAAAGAAAACCCTCAACAAAACAAAAAACCCTCAATAAACAAAACCCTCTCTACTGTATGGGAGAGTATATTTGCAAATGATATATCCAATAAGTGGTTAATATCCAAAATATATAAAGATTCATACAACTCATTACCAAGAAAAACAATTTAAAAATGAGGAGAGAACCTTTTTTTGGAAAAATAGACATTTTTCCAAAGACATACAGATGGCCAACCGACACATGAAAAGATGCTCCTCCACATCAATAATCATCAAGGAAATGCAAATTAAAACCACAATGAGATATCACCTCACACCAGTCAGAATGGCCACTGTCTAAAAGACAAGAAATAACAAGTGTTGGCAAGAATGTGAAGAAAAGGAAAGCCTCCTACACTGTTGGTGGGAATGTAAATCAATCTAGCCATTGTGGAAAATAATATGGAGGTTCCTCAAAAGAACTAAAATAGAAATGCCATACCACCAAGCAATTCCACCTCTGGGGATTTACCCAAAGAAAACAAAATTACTAATACAAAAGATACATGCACAACTATGTTCATTGCCACATTATTTACAAAAGCCAACATATGGAATCAACCCAAGTGTTTATCAACAGATGAATGGATAAAGATGTAGTACATATACACATTGGAATATTATTCAGCCATAAGAAAGAAGGAAAGCCTGCCATTTGCAACAAGTGGATGGACCTAGACAGAATCATGCTAAGCAAAATAAATCAGATAGAGAAGAAAAATACCACATGATGTCACCTATGTGTGGAATCTAAAAAAACAGAAACAAACAAACAAAAAAGAAATATACCCATAAAAACTGACAACAAATCTTTGTTTACCAAGGGAAGGGGAGAGGGAAGGGGGCACAGGTGAAATAGGTGAACAGATAAAGAGGTACAAACTTCAGATTACAAAATAAATTAGTCATAGGAATGGAAGTACAACACAGAGAATATAACCAATATTATTATAAATCTTGGTATGGTACAGGGGTAACTACATTACCGTGGCAAACACTTAATAATGTATATAATTATCAAGTCACTATGTTGTACATCTAAAACCAATATACTATGCTATGTTCCAATTAAAAAATACAATTAAAAAGAAAAAAAGATTTGAAATATTTTGAGAAATACAAAAATGTGATACAGAGACATGAAGTGAGCAAATGCTGTTGGAAAAATGGTGCTAATACACAGTGTGGGGGTGGTCACAGGGAAGACAGTGTAGCACAGAGAAGACAAATAGGGACTCTGTGGTATCTTACTACACTGATGGACAGTGACTGCAATGGGGTATGGGTGGAGACTTGATAATATGGGTGACTGTAGTAACTACATTGTTTTTCTTGTGAAACCTTCATAAGGTTGTATATCAATGATACAGTGGATGTGTGATCTACCACGGCTTGCCTCCTAGAGGACTGGGCCCCACCCCAAGGCTGGGAACGGGTAGAGGCAACACCTGAGGCAGTAAAGTTGGCCCTCAGCAAAATAGGGAATTCCTTAGAGAAACAGAGTGTCTGTGAGGCCATGGAAATGGTGGGGAGTTTTCTTCTCACAATACTGAGAAAGGCCGTAAGGGAGAAATACGCCCTTCTGCAGGAAGCACGAGAAGAGGCAGCATGAGAACGTGAGCTGTGAGGCGCCACTGAGGAGGTAAAAAATTTATTGGTGACTAAAATGGTATCACTACAAGGTGCTGTAGAAATGGTAAAGGATGTCATGGTAGCCCTAGAAGAAGCGACACGAGAGTGCAGGCTGCCAGGTGCCCTGGGGCAGGTGAAGGGTGCAGTGGAGCCATCAGCCCCAGAAATGGTGGAGCAGAGGTTTGACAAACAGGTGGGGGTGGAGGCCCTCCCAGTGGTAGAGGCATCAGCCCCTCCTTGGTTAAAACCCCACCTGGTTGAAAGCTGGTGGAAAGCCCAGGTCTCTATAAATAAAGACTCAGCAGCCATGGGTTCCTCCAGAAGAGGTGGAGCCCCTTCCCCAGGTTCTGGAGCACTCTATGCTCTGCTCCTATCCTCAGGCTCAAGCAATGAAAGCACAAAAGGAAATATGGTCTGTTTCTTGAAGGAAGAATTTAAAGGGCCCTATGAAGGTCACCAGGACCCAGGTGTGGGTTGATGTGATAAAGGCAGGAGCAGACAGACAGCTATTGGATGGAAAGTCAAGTAGAATCTTACTGGAGCTGTGGCAACAACTGAGACCGGCGCAGTGGTTCCAGCCGCTGAGGACAAAGCAGAAGTCAGAGACAAAGCAACAAGATCGGCCTGTGTGTCTGCAAGACTTTCTGCTGGAGAGGATGGAGAAGGGGGATATTGTAAGGCCCACCCATGGTCCTTTGGTTAACTCATGTGAGTAGAACTGGTTTGAATACAGCTGGGGTGACCACTTGGTTTGGTGGCAATGGATATCCTCAGGTTTGAGGGTTATAATTTGTCATAATTTGTTATTTGTATGGACTTTGGTTACAATGTTCCAGCTGCCTCTCACAGGGACCATTGCAGAGGATTGAGGGCACATAGATTGAGAGGCAAGAATCCTGGAGGGGTAGAGCGTGGATAGAGTAAAGATTCCTATGGCCAGGATTCTCACCTGGACCTGGTCAGCTAGCTCATTACACACGTGTGGGCAACACATTGTTATTGGTTCTATATAAAGAGCTCTGCCCAGTGCTCTGGGTGACACCGCGACACAGCTGAAGGGCTGCAAGGCTGCAGGAGAACAGAGACTGGAGTGGTGGCAGTGCCAAGGACAAAGAGGCCCAGAGGCAGAGACCAGATTGCTGCATGCAAACTCACTCTGAGTGGGCAGGATTCTAGTGATCTGTGGAAATCTGTTGGTGACTGAAATGGAAATAAAATTGGGTATAAACCCTTTCACCCCATGAACATTCCACTGTCATTTCTTTGGTCTCATTGAATCCATAGTGAACTTGTCAGGGACTGAAATCCATTGGCAAGACACCATCCCAGCAGCATACTAGCACAGCCTCCTAGGGTTCTTGCCAGGATGTTCAATCCCATATGCTCTACTAGAGCAATAAATGCTGGTCTATTGAGCTTTGTATTCTGCCTCCCTGATATAGCACCTTGATCCAATCCCAAACCCTTTCAAATCCTTTCACTCATATAACAAATTAGCCAGATCTTGCTGCCCTCAGCAGGCCCAGCACCTCCCCGGTCAGATCTCTGGGATTCAATCCTTGCCACTGGTCTGGTTGCCAGGAAAAGAAATGGGGATATATCCCGAGAGAGTTAAGCATTATTTTATAAAGCACCTGCCTTATTTTATCTGAGGCCTTCACATGATCTCCAAACAGGTGGTAGAGATTGTGGGGAGAAGACAAACTCCCTGCTAACAATGGGCAGCAGGCCACTTCTGCCCAGCAGGTTCAAGGGAATCTGAGAGTTCAAGGATCTCAATTTTATCTACCCAGATATCCGCATGCCAAGTGCCATAGACTGCTGTGCAAGGTCTGCTGGAGCTGAGAATTCACGTCTACTACTCTGAAAATCAAGTCTAGTTTTTGCACTGTCTGCCCTCTGACTGCATAAGATTACTTTTTCTTTAAATAATACCAACAAGCTTCTCTTGTCTTCCCAGTTTTCCTTAAAGTGGTTATTAATTACCAAGAGTTTGCCATTATCTCTTCAACAAATCAATGACACTCAGCAACAGCCACCTAATTCTATAACCCTCAGAGTTACCATTCCCTTATTTCCCTTAAGTGCTAGAGATAATACATCAGCCCACGTTGCCTCACGTCAGCATCCCAGCCCAGCTCCCCGAGGCCAGCGTTTTAGGCAGTGCACCACTGCAGCACACCAGGAGACCTCTGCTCACCACCACCCCCCAGTAACGGCATCATTGCCAGCCAGCTGGCATGGGATCATAATTTAGAGCCTGATTCCCAGGACCATTCTAGGTACCAACTGTCATAGATTGGACTCCCCAAAAACAGACGCTGAGACAGCAAGCTGCGCACAGAAGTTCTGGTGGGCGTGCTCCTGAGAGAGACAGGACTTCCAGGAAGTGAGGGAGGCCAGGCTACGCAGAGGGAGAAGCTGGCCTGCAATACAATTTACAACTGAGACCTCAGCTCATCTTGCTGCCCGGGCCTTGGTGTCACCATACCAGCCAGTCACAGACCCACGGGCTGTCCCGTGGAGGAGTATGACCTTAGGTAGGGCAGTTTTCTGCTGTAGAGGGCAGGGCCCAGAGAGGAACGCCAGTGTGAGTCACAGGCAGCGATATTCCCAGCAGCTGGGGAAGAGAGTGTCTGCCCCTGAAGAGATCTGAGCGGAGCACATGGTACCCGCACTGACGCCGCTGGGCACTGGCTGTGCCAGGGGCTGTTATCAAGGCTCCAGGGCTCATCCAGCTGAGCTTCCCTCACCCCATTCCCTAAAAGCCCACTCTGGCCCAGTCCATGCACTCCTGGCACCAGAGGCCTTAGCCCACCTACCCCAGGGTAACTGCAGGCTTGGCTCTGGGGACAGGTGGGACATGGGCGCCCACTGCTCTGGGTGAGATCACAAGCCAGGGGTAGAGCAGGAATGAGGGCCAGGACTGCGAGTCTGGCTCCCTGATGCCCCACACCGAATGCCGCCAGGCAGAAGCTGCGGCTGTGGCGAGGAGATGCAGGAGAAGAGCAGCCACCAGCTGCCTATCCCAACACCACAGGGGCTCCTTCCCCTCCCTCGGCCCACAGCCCCTGTCGTTCATGCAGCGCACAGATTCTGCTATTCACCAGGCACACCCCCTGGACTAAGCGTGCTACACAAACAACCTCCTTCAACTCTTATAACAACCTTTGCAGAGAACCCTGAAAACAGTTTTTTCTGTTTCCATTTTAGAGATAGAGAAAACTGAGATCAGAGAAGGAAGGCAGCTCGCCTACTGCTCCCAAGGTCGCAAGCAGCAGAGTCAGCATGTAACCCTGCTCTTTTCTCCCCACCTCCCTACTCCGGAACCCACTGGGTCGGAGGGCGCGCTCCCAGGGGCCGAGGCCCTGTCCCTCCCATCTCTGCTGGGTCTTGCCTGGCTGCCTACACAGTACGGGCAGTGCTCACTAATGCTCTAAAGCTGGCTTAGGAGCAGCCCAAGGGTCCTGGCCATGGTGACAACTGTCAGTCTGCCCAAGAGCGACCTCTTTCCAGGACTCTGGGCTTTCACCCTACTCTTGTCCCTGTTCTCAAGAGAGAGAGAGGGTGGTAGGTCAGTGACCATGGATGTGGTGGGCTCAGCGAGGGAGACCACTGTTCCCTGCCCCCACTACTGCTCCCCCTCCAGCACCTTCCCTCTCTGCAGCCTGCCTCCAGTCCTGCTCTGCCTTTAAGGTTCGACTCAAGTGTCACCACCCCCAGAGGCCGTATCACCTGTGCCTGCAAAGCATCTGTGCTTCTGTTTCCTCCAGCACAGATAAGACCCCCGGCCCCCAAACCAGACTGAGCTCCAAGAAGGCAGAGCCACGCCAGCATGGGCCTGAGGGAGAGGCTCCACGACATGAGCTCCATGAATGAATCGATGAATAAGCAAATGGTATGTACTCCCTTCTCTGTTCCCTATCTAGTGACTCATGCCTCCTTGCTAATGCCCAGCCAGACCACCAGCTCATGGAAAACTGAGGCTGAGCCCCTCTTCAGGTCTTCCCCAGAGCACTGGACACACATCCATAGTAGCACACAGAGTAAGTGCTCAGGACAGCCTTTGAATAAATACTCAGGGACACCTCCTGCCCTCAGTAGACTTGCTCAGGCATCCAGGGCAGAGCAGAGATGGCTGCTGCTTAGTGAAATGCCTCAAATTTGATCTTTTCATCAACAGCTGCCTTTTAGCACAGGTACCCAGCTTGGCTGCCTCTCTGCAGATCAAGGCCATACCTGATGGAAGAGGTGGTAGGGTAAGTGCAGTGTCCAGACCTGGAGAAATTCATGTGACGTTTGCTCTGACTAGGAGTGGCACTTCCATCTGGAGATGCCAGCTCCTGCCATTTGCACTGCTCCTCTTTAAATGACCCTGAGGTCTTGGATTCTGAACCTGACATATCTGTTTGCCTGTCTGTCTGTGTCTTGGCACCCATTCTCCTCCTCACCCACTCTGCTTGCCCTATAGGCACTAGGTCTCATCCATATTTGCAATGACAGCATCTGTTGAGCTCTGTCCCCAGAGCCTGTGGTTCTGAAGGGAGACAGTGACCATTCATGTCTATGTTTAACTGAGCTGAGAGCTACTCACAGCCTGGCAGACTTACTGATCCTTGCAGTTTTCACTAACCTCAGTGAGTATCCACAGGACAACACTCCACCCTCTGGCATCTCCCTGGTTTCAGGCTGGGATTTGAAGAGAGAGTTGGCAGGCTAGTTCAAGGAGGACTGTGGGAAGCATCCAGAGTTACAGCAACCCTTGACTCTACCTGTCTGGATGGTTTGTTTCACAGGGACCACACATGCACAACAACCCCTGCCCTCAAACTCCTGACCTTCACCCAATCAGCCTTTGGCACACCTCCCATGTACCCGCCTGCTCAGCCCCAGCTGAGGTGCTGCGCAGGGTGTTCACAGGTGACCGCATGGCTATGACCATCATTCCCAATAGTAAGCCCTATCTCCCCAAATTGCTCCTCCCCTGACTGCCTGCCTCAGTTGACTCAAGCCCCTGAAATAGGCCAGACACTATACCAGGTGCTTTAAACCCACCACATAATTTGCCACCCAAAAGAGTTCTCTGTATTTTAACTCCATTTTACAGTAAGGAAATTGAGCCTCACAGAGGTTAAGTGACTTGCTCAAAGGCACTCAGTGGTGAAACTAGGATTCAAACCCAGGTCCCCCTGACTCCAACCCCAACTCTTTCTGGTACACTGCCTTAATCACATTAGATGTCACACATAACCGACAACTGCCACCTTCTTGTGCATGAGCCCTCCTCCATACGTTCCTATTTACTTGCCCTCAGTTGTCCAAAGCCAGGTAACAACCTCTTCTTCACTTCTGTCAACCCAAGTCCTTTCCCACCACTTCTCCAGTTCATCTCCCATCAGTCCCCTTCTCTCCATTCCCAAGACTTCTGCCTGAGATAGTCCTACCATCTCTCCCTGGATTCCCATCCCAACTGGCCCTCTTCCTTGTCACCTCTCTTTCACCTCCCCAGAAAATCCCAAACCTTCTGCTTCTCTGTCACAGTCCTGCCCCTTCCTGAGTGAGCCTTGCTTTCTCACAGTTCTGCATACACTAGCAGTGCTGCCTCCACTCTGCCTATTAATTTCTCAGCCTTCGATACCCAGCTCAAATGTCACCTCTGCTGAGAAGCCTTCCCAGGTCCTGTCAGGCAGGGACAGGTGCCCTCCTTTGACCCCTTAAAGTACATTTTACTTCACCCTCTCTCATGGCCTTTGTCACTCACTAGTGTAATAGTTTAGTATGTCTGCCTGTGCGACCCTTGCCCAACTACTCTCTGAGCCCCTTGGAAGCAAAGACTATCTCTTCTCTGTCCTCAGCATTTTGTTCTGTATGTGTGCATACGTAGGTATGTGTGTTTAACCTCAGGGGCAGAGGGCTGCATTAAATGTGCTTCTCATGGAACTTCCTCATCACTGGCCCATGAGGGCCTCTCTGCCTTTTATCTCCATTTCCACTCCACCTCCCCTCCCCATCCTGTGTGTCTTTGTATGCCCAGAGCCTTTGTATGCACAGAGCGCAAAGGATGCTCAGCAAATGTAGCTGGGTGACAAATGCATCATGCATTCTATTTAACTCCCCTCCTTGCAGGCTCCATTGGCCAGTCAAAGTGGAAAAGGAGACGGTGTGGCTGCGGCAGTCTAGAAACCTCAAATCGCCAAGGAAATGAGAGTTCTTGAAAGATTAAGTCTTCACTGTTGAGGATCTGGCTATTGCAGAGAGAGATCAAAAGCAGTTTATCATTTAGAGACTGCAAGGTAAGATTTTTCAATGCAAATTCAATTCAACCCAACAAGCCCAAGGTGAAATTCTCAGCCCTTCATCCGAAAGGGCATACCTTTCTTTCTAAAGATGCCACTGGTGTCACAGATTATTTGGACTTGTCCCTTCAGACAACTGTCTGGAATGCTAGTCTGGAGTAGTTCAGTGACAACCCACAAGATCACTGTCAGGATTTTGAGGCCACAACTTCCCTTGGAATAAAAACATGTTATAATTTAACCACCAAGATACATGGCAGATTTAACTTAATTACTGTGCTAGGTGGCAAAAATTTTTAAATCACATTTCTTCACTCCTTGTATCCACATCTTTTGCCATATGATTTGCTTTGGCCAATGAACATTGGCAGAAATGATGCACAGGCTTGAAATGCTTGCACACTAAGGTTTCTTTCTCTTTATGCCTCTGTGATCACCATAAGAAAATGCCCCAACTCACCTGCTGGAGAATGAAAGACAAGTCAAAGAGAGCTGAGTACCCCAGATATTCCAGATAAGGCTATTCTAAACCAGTCTTCATCCAGCTGCTCCTACACATCTGAGCAAGCTCAGCCAAGATCACAGACACATGAGCAAGCCCTGCCAAGATCAGCCAAACCCAGCCCAGATCAGCTGAACCCTTGCAGGGTCATGACCTAAATAATATTCATTGCTGTGGGTCCCTGAGGTTTTTGTAGCTGTTTCTTTGGGAGCAATACTGTAGCAATTGATAACTGATATAATTACCCACAGCACATTTCATTCATCTGAGCTTGGATTGTCTTTGGAGTTTTCTAAAGGCCAGATCTGCCCCTAAGAACAAAGAACTGCCTTAGAGACACTGAAATGAACACATAAAGGGGGTCACTTATGAGAAACCATCCAAAACCACAGAGCCATGATAGCACCTTTGGAATAAGTGTGGAGTCCTCAGGGGAATAACTTTTTAAAAGGCAAAACACATTTGGACATATAAATGCTGACAAATTTACCCCTTTATCTGTGGTTCTTTCTCATATTTGCTGAGTAACTCCTAGTGTGACTGCCAGAAGCAACAATATTGTTTTCTGACAGGAGATGGACACATTTAAAAGTCATGTGAATTCGATTCATGGACATTTCCCCTCTCCATCATGGGCTACTGTTTTTCTCCTTGGAAATGCTACACACCTGTGAATATCTACACAGAACTGCTGGGTGAGTGGGAACTTGTTTGAAAAATCTGTTGACAGACTATCATGAAGTTCAAATAACCATTCTCTTTGAGATTCTGGACACAAGTGGCAGAAACCAGGGCATATGTGTATCCTCCCTACTCTCCAGCACACAAAAAAAGGCAAGGTCCTTGTGACCCAAAAATACAGTTTGCAAATGTTCAAAGCCTGCTTGTCATTAATTCTCCTCTGTGAATGTGAAGAGCCTGCACTTTTATATACAAATGTCTTAAAGATCTCCAGACTGGGAAGAGCTGCATCTCCACCAGGCTGCAGCCACACTCAGCCTGGCACCCTCACCACCAGGCAGCTGTGTCCACAAGCTGACTGGCTGAGGACCTCCTGTCACACCAGGACTGGAACCATACACTGGGAGCAGGGACGTGCAGGTCCAGAAGAGCTAAGGGGCTCTTCAGAAGTATACAGGACCCCTTGGATAGCCACGTGGCCAAGCACACAGGCTCTGGAATTGCACCTGGTCCTCTCCTGGCCATGCTGCTGGCTTGCTGTGGGGCCCTCGGGAAGTCACTGCATCATTTAATCCTCAGCTTCCCCAGCTGTAATGTGGGGACAGTGATATGTCTCTTGGAGGGCTGTGAGGGCAGTTAAGTCAGAAAATGAATGTGGAGAGCTTAGCATGGTCCCAGGCACACAGTAAACACTCAATAAAAACTGTTATTAGTGAATTATGGACAACAAACTTGGGCTTGACTGGAGTGACAGCTGTTTCAAGCACCAAGCACCAAGCACCAATTACTAAGCTACCAATAGTGTTATGGAAACAAACCGAGGAGGAGCCACAAGGAAAGACCTGTGGCTAATGACGTGTTGATGGTGTCAATCGACAGGTCCCCCTTCTGTCTGCTCAACACCCGTCTCCTGTCTGCTTCTCAGGAGCCACCGACTAGCAAAACAGCAGAATGAACAAAAAGCATACTCATTAAGATTGTGTCTCAAGTATGAGTAAAACTGTTTGGAATGAAGGTCTGAACCTGTCAGGACCCTGCCCAGACCTCAGACATGGGCTGGAGCACACGCCCACCTTGACTTTTCTACTTCTTTCTCGAGTGCACCACCAGTTATTAAGCACCTGTCACATGCCAGGCACTTTGCTGAATGCACCACAGGCATCATCTCATTTAATTCTCAAAAGGAGAATCTTAAGATATATAGTAACATCCCAGTTTTGCAGATGAAGAAACAAGGCCCAGAGCCAGAAAGTCATTTGCCCAGTGTCACACAGCGATTATGTGGCAGAGTCAGGAATTGAAACAAGGTCTGTGCTATCTCCAAAGCCCAAGTCTTACTCCTGCCTCTTGCTGCTCTGACCCCCACACTGAACCTTCTAGATAAATGTCCCCATAAGGTCAGGGAAGTGTGCACTTGGAGTAATGAACCTGAGCCCTTTCTCATCAGAACTTTAATGACGTTTCCAAAACTTCAGCAATTCAATTTCTACCTCCATCGTGTTTGCCATAGCCACATATCTCTTCCACTCACAGTATCTTTTTCATTCATCAAATCAACTCAATCTTTCTACTAACTTTATTTTAAAAGGAAACATTTTGTACTATCATAGCCCATATTACTTGTTACAGTTAATTAAATTTTAAGTACATAATTATTAAAATGGAAAAATTCATTGGCATCTCACTTAAGATCAGCTTGCACACTGCATGCTACACACCATATCTAGTGAAGCTCTGCTATCAACACCATTCTCTGATATAAAAATATACACTACACACATGCATATAACTTTTTATTATGAAAATTCTTTCTTACTTTTTTTATGGCAAATTTCAAAAACAAAAGTAGAAATGAAGTTCTGAGTACCTATCACCCAGCCTCAACAACACAGACCTTGTTTTAATTCCTGACTCCGCCACATAGGGGCTGTGTGACACTGGGCAAAAAACAAATGGCAACTCAATGATTCTGTAACATCTTCCTGTGTTAACAGGTAATAACGGCACTAGTGGGGGTGAGGATTTAATAATATGGGTAACTGTTGAACCACCATGTTGTATTTTGAAACCAATATAAAATTGTACATCGATGATACTTCAATTTTAAAAAAAGGCTTGTCCTGTTTCATCTGTACTCCAACCTTCTTCCCAACAACCCTATCATTTTAGAGCAAATTCAAGACCTCATATCATTTCATTCACATACATGACATTCTTGATAAGAGCAAACATTTAAAGAGCATTGGCTAGATACCAGGCAGGTATAGCATGACAAACACACACTCATATATCTTCAGTCACCACGATCTCAGGAGGCTCATTGTCATACCCATCTTAAAGATGGTGGAGTTGAGGCACAGAAACAAAAGCAACTTGCCCCACAGGTGGTGAGTGGCAGAGCTGGGACTTGAACTCAAGCAGTCCATACATAACCCCTGCACTGCCCCACCTTTCAGGAGCACAGCCATTTCTTGGCCTTTGTGAATGCAACATGCTCTTCTCCTATTCCCCACAGAACTGGCCCAGAATGAGTTTCCTGCAGTTCGTGTGCAAGCCTGGCATCTCTGCTGTCTGTTCTCATCACCCTGCCATGTCACCAATGCCATAAAGTTATCTAAGGGGAGCTGCTATCCTCCACACACAAAGCAAGAAGGGGACACCTTGAGGCCCACTGGAGCCTCTGCTAAGGGCAGAATGTAGGGCCAGCATGCAGGACATGAGCCTCCAGTCCTCAGGGCTGAGGAGAGAGAAGATGGTTCTTTGCAGCTGAAGGATGAAATACACAAGTCAATCCTTGACAATCATTTATAGCTTGACACCCCATTGCTCTTCTTTTCAGCCTCAGTGTCTTCACACAAGGTGCTGATTTTTCCAAGGCCTTGCTTCCTGGGAATGTGGCTGCTGCTTAGATTGGCCTTGACAGCACTGAGATCAGCAGGGAGGAATGCCTTTTTCTTGATTGAAACCCTCCACATCCATTTGCTTTTAGCAGCATGCAGGATCCTAGTTTTATGAGGGGGTGAGAGGGCTTACATGTCTCCAAAGGTTTCTAAGACATGGGATTCCTCAAGGGAGAAAGGGTGATGGTTTCAGGGTAAAGCAATCAAAAGCACATGTCTGCCTTTCTCTGTGCATACAGAGTGACTTAAAAATGAAGGGAGGAAAGTGTTAGGAAAAACAGTTTTGAGTTTCATTGAACCAACATTGGAAAAATACAGCAAGACCCTTTCCAAATCCAAAGCAGAACCGTATCCTTCCACCTCTATGGGAAACTCTTCTGGTCTAGAAACTAGGTCTCCTGGGGTTACTAAGGGTCCCCATCCTCAGCACAGCATCCCCTACCCACTTCCTTCTGACCAGGAAGCAGAGGGTCAAGCAGACACCCCCTACCCAAAAGCCCAAAGAAGGGTGGGATGGAGACCATGCCCAAAGTGGCAATTGCCCTGTGCTGGATCTTCTCTTTTTGCTCATCTGTGGTGCCCAACAGAACTATCTCCACAGGCAAGAACATGGGTGAGCCCTTGTTTGGCCAGGTTCCATTAGGGAGCAGAAGCTAAATGGGCTCAAAGGACTTCCAGGGATGTATGTTCATTATAAGGCTATATGGAGACCTAGGTGCTCAGCCATGAGGAATAGGAATTACATTCAGGAGGCTGCTGTGGTCCAGGGTTCTGACATTCTCATGACCCACTCTTCTCTCTCTTCCTGTGGTCACCAACTGTCCTTTCAATAGTCTCTGCTATCCTGCTGTCCCAGGGCTTCTAGGAATCTCTTGACTCCCACCTTCTTTCCGTCTGCCTGCTGGCTTCTATCCCTCCTCCCTAGCACAGAAAGGAAAGGTTCTGATTGGCCACACTAGCCACAATACCAAACCCTGAGTCTCTATTGACCAGCATCCTGCAGTAGACCTTCCCACAGGCCACCTGCTAGCCTGTTAGAGACTGCCTTTGGCTAAACCTCAATCCCTGGTCCAATCACATGGCCAGAGAACAGGGACACACAGTTCAGCTTTATGCAACCAATGCAGAAGAAGCTCCCTTTAGCTACTCTGTTTAGGCCAGGAACTCCCCTGTGTTGCCCCAGGCCGTGAAACAAAGGCTTGGTGTTCTGGGCACAGCATCAGAAGCTAACAACAAAGCCTGCAGCCTGAAACAGGCGTGTGTGTGTGTGTGTGTGTGTGTGTGTGTGTGTGTGTGTGTCTGTGTGTGTTAGTGTCTGTGTCTGTGTATGTGTGCATGCAAAGAGCAGTGCTAAGCTTCAGTTAGGTAAGCCTGTCTGTGATGTGGTCTGGCCTGTTAAATCCCAACTCTCTTGGAGCCTCTGCTTTCCAGGAAGCTATTCCCAACAGCAATTTTTTCTGCAATGTGGTTGTTATGAAACCTTTATTTTGAAAACAAGTTTCAAAACAAGGTTTGTATACTCAGCTTTCCCTCGTACTATAGGAGCAAAATGGTGCAGATGTTTTGCTGTGGCCCATACACTCATGTGTTATCCCCGTGGGCCATTCAAGTCACCAAATCCATCCTGTAGTCACCATGGAAAAATGCAGAGGCACACTATGGGGGGACGCACATCAACCCATCTCAAACACTCCCCTTCAGCCAGCTCCCTGCCCCACCCTTGGATGAGCTATGACACAATGGCCTGCTCCTCAGAGAGTAATTCATTATGTAATTAAATTTTTGTCATCAAAGTCAATTTCTAAAGCAACTGCTGAGATAATACCAATTAGGAAACACTAACAGAGGAGGAGCTGGCCCTGACGTCAGGGCTCACAGCCGTAAGAGTTTACACGACTTGTCAGATGCTCGTGCCAGGGACCCTAACAGAATACCCGGTAAGAAACAAACAGCACATGCTCTTCAGAGTCCAGTGGACCTTTCTGGAGCGGGCTTGTTTCCACAGGCTAGACTTACAAAGGGCCAAGGTGGAGTCATGGAGAGAAATGGCCTAAGATGAGACGAAGGAGAATTCTAATCCCTGCTCCAGCTGTTACCAGCTGTGTGACTCAGCACGTCACTTAACCTCTCTGAACCTGTTTCTTCATCAGAAGGACATTGTTCATACTACTTAGTTCACAGGTAATGTAACCTGTGAGGGTTAGGGATAAGATGTGTAAAGACTGGAAAAGAGTGCTATTTTCCACATAGTAGGTGCTCTGTGTGGAAGCTTTATAGTATTACCATCTGCCTTCCTGCTCTGCTGTGAGTTTTCAGTCTGCTGGCCCTCAGTGGCATGGTCTGCCCAGTGATCTCAGGAGAGGGGAAAGGCTTGAGATGTAGGACATTCCTCTCCTCAGCCAACTCTGGTATCACCAGCTGCAGAGGGAGGGCTTCCCTTACCCCTCCATGGTCCCATTCATGACAGGTTTGATTCATAAAATTCCACCTAAGCCCCTGCTCTCTAGGTGCTCACTCTGAAGCTAGGCAACATACATCACATGATCTGGGCAACGAGAGGCATGTGTACTGACGATTAGGGGAGCACAGAGAAGATACCAGGAACAGTGTCTGGGAGGTAGGAGCATTAAGGAGTTCGTGCTTCAGGTGTGTTTAAGAAGATGAGTCTAGCCAGAATGAGGAAAAGGGACTGCACGTATGAGACTCAGGACTCTGGTGGCCAGGGGAAAGGTGAGGAAACCAATCAAAGCAGAAGGACAGCCTGGTGGCCCACTGACAGCTGGGCCAGGTTTATCTTCACTCTGGAACCAGAAGGGAAAATCAATTTGACAAATGGAAAAAGTCTCACGCCCAGGAGTCAAGTTACCAATGAGGCAAGTTGGATATGCTGCAACCCTTCCGTTAGCCTCCCTCCTGAGGCACTGTGAGCCCAGCCCAGGATAGGCCCAGCTACACAAGCCCATGATACAGACCATTGCACTGGGTGGGAGCTGGAGATGGGCCTTGGGAAATAAGTAGGAAACAGCACAAGGTGGGCTGCATCTGGCCTGACACAACCTCTCAGCCATCCACCCTCATAGGGACAGACCAGAGCTTCTCCTTTCTCAGAAATAACCCAGAACCCTTCTTGCTCTCCCTCTACCTGCCACTACTATGAGCTGAGTGAGCTACCAGCCTCTCACCCAGGTGTCAGTCCTGCTCCTGCCCAATGACAGAACTGCTGTCCAACAAAATGGCCAGGATAGAGAGATCGTTTAGTCCCTGTGATGCCAAGTCAACTTGGCTGGGCTATAGTACTCAGATATTTGGTCAAAGGTGTATGAATATTGCTGTGAAAACATTTATTAGGTGAGATTAACATTTAAATCAATAGACTTTGAGTAAAGCAGATTACCTTCTATAGGGTGGATGGGCCTCATCCGTCAGTTGAAGATCTTAGGAAAAGGCCATACCTCCCCTAAGGAAAGGGAATTCTGCCAGCAGACTGCTTTCAGACTTGAACTGAAACACCATCTCTTCCCTATGTCTCCACCCTGCCAGACTACCCTACCCTTCTTGCCAGCCTGGACAATTACATAAGCCAATTCCTTAAAATATATATGTATGCAAATACACACACATGCACTAACACACATGCACACACACACAAAATATCCATCCCCTGTTGGCTTCTGGAGAACCCTGACTAATACAATCAATCCACCAAGGGTGATGGAGGTCCCTAGGTTGGGTACAATGTGGGGACAGTACTGCTTTTATGGATGGGCCACCACCTTTTGGAGTCCACCTTAAGCATCATTTACTAAAATGCATGTACACCTTCACACACACACACACACACACACACACACACACACACACACACATACACACGATACCCCTATCCTACCTAAGTAAATCTTAAGCCCTTATTCACGCCAAGACACCTGCAATAAGTCCAGACAATATACACAGTTGGAAATGGGTGCACCAAACCAGTCCTCTCTCTGACTAATTTCCAGATGGCACCTCCCTGAGGGCAGGTAGGTGGTTGATTAAGCACTCGGCCACTTACTGAGTGTATGTTCTTGCACAGTGATTTGACCTCTCTGGTCTCAGTTTTTTCTCTTGGAAAATGGGAATAATAATAGTATCACTCTCTTAGGATTATTGGGAGAGTTAAACAAGGTAGAGCGCTTAGCAGAGCTCCTGGCTACTCCCAATAAAGCATTCTTAATAATGAATATTATTCTCACTTATAATATGCATGCATGTTCATCACACTTAAACATGTAAGACTATAAAGCAGGGCTTGTGGTTCTTTTCATGAAGGCCTCAGGAGAAGACTTCACCATTGCTTTTAAATCAACTCCTTATACCACAGAGGCTGGCAGCCATTATCTCCTTGGATTCTCTCTACATCACAGGGTACAGAGTAGCTAACCCCATATGCAGGTGGGAAAGTGAAGCAAGGGGACAGACAGCATGTGGTACACTTAATTTGGTGATGGAGCCTGACCTAGAACCTGCAGCTCCTGTGCACCTGCCCACTTTACTCCACAGAGCTCTGCTGGTTCCTATTGGTTCTGCTTGAGCAGATGAGCCTAGGAAGCAGCCCAGGCAGACAGCTCTGAGGCAGTGACCTAGAAGCTCCATCTACCATCAGGAAATCCTTCATGTCTTGCCTAAAACCCTCTTGCTCTCTTTCAGCCTGCCTCTTTGGGTTTAACAGAAGTCACTACCCTTGGCCAAAGCCATATTTAATTTGCAGTCCTGTGTTCTCTTTCAAATATACAGAAGCCCAATTTTTTTCCTTTCTGCTCTCTTAAGATTTACTTTCCAAGAGTCAATCTTATAACCTGCCCTAGCCAGACTCTACCTGGAATACCACAAAGACATGAAGAGGAGCTTTAACACAGAGTTTTCCCTTGGCAGCCATGTCTAAAGACCTCAAGCATCAGAAAAAAGAAATTAATGTGGTATTGGGCCCTTGTTTAAACACAGAGCTACATCAACTGGAAAGTCCAGAAAGACACTGACACTGAGGGTCAGACTCGCCTACTAGTTCTCTCTGCCATGTGTCTGTGAGCAACCCACTTTGTCTATGTGTGCCTCAGTTTCTCCATCTATGAAATAAATGAGTGAGGTGGTTAATTTCTAAAGTCCTAAATATCTAGGATTCTCTGATATACAGCTGCAGCCTCATAGAGAACTAACCACTAACGTCAAGAAAAACTATGTCATTAGTGTGGCACATGGATAAAGAAACAAAACCCAGTTTTATGCTGCCTACAAGAGACTCCTTTTAGACCCAAATACATACATGGACTAAAAGTGAAGGGATGGAAAAAAATATTTCATGCAATTAATAGGGATAAAAAAAGTGGAATTAGCAGTAATTATACCAGACAAAATATAATTCAAAACAAAGCAACGAGAGACAGAAAGGGATATTGCATAATGATAAAGCGATCAGTCCAACAAAAGGATATGACCATTATGACTGTCTATGCACCCAACACAGGAGCACCTAAATATGTAAAACAAATACAAACAATTAAAGAGGAAAATAGATTGCAACTCATTCATTTTATGAGACTTTAACACACATTTACATTAATAGATAGATCAACCAGACAGAAAATAAATAAGGAGATAGACACACTGAACAATACATTAGATCAGATGGACTTAACAAATATATACAGAACATTCCACCCAAAAGCAAGAGGATAAACATTTTTCTCAAGTGTACATGGAACATTCTCCAGAATAGATCACATATTAGGCTACAAAAGAGCCTCAGTAAATTTTAAAAGATTGAAATTGTATCAAGCAAATTCTCAGAAGACAATGGTATGGAACTAGAAATAACTCACACACAGACAAAAAAAAAAAGCCTACAAACACATGGAGGCTAAACAAAATGCTTCTAAGTAATCAATGAATCAATGACAAATTAAAACAGAAATCAAGCAACACATGGAGACAAGTGAAAACAAAAACACGGCAATCCAAAATTTGTGAGATGCTGCAAAAGCAGTTCTAAGAGGGAAGTACAGAGCAATACAGGCCTAACTCAAGAAACAAGAACAATCCCAAATAAACAGCCTAACCTCACAATTGAAGAAACTAGAAAAAGAAAAAGAAACGAAACCCAAAGTGAGTAGAAGGAACATAATAAAGATCAGATCACAGCAGAAATAAATACTACAGAGAAAAATAAAACAACAGAAAAAATCAACAAAAACAAGAGCTGGTTCTTTGAGAAAATAAACAAAATAGAAAAACCCCTAAGTAGATTTATGAAGAGGAAAAAAGTAAACAAATAAACAAAATCAGAAATGAAAAATAAACAATGGACACCACAGAAATACAAATAATTATTAGAGAATTCTATGAAAAATTATATGCCAATAAATTGGACAACCTTGAACAAATGGACGAATTCATAGAAAAATACAATCTTCTAAGACTGACCTAGCAAGAAACAGAAAATCTGAACAGACCAATTACCAAAAATGAAATTGAATTGGTAATCAAAAAACTTTCAACAAACAACAGTCCATTAGCAGATGGCTTCCCAGCTGAATTCTACCAAACATTTAAAGAAAAGGTAATACCCATCCTTCTTAAAGTATTCCAAAAAATAGAAGAGGAGGGAATAATTTCAAACTCATTCTATGAGGCCAAGATCACTGTAATACCAAATCCAGACAAAGACACCACAAAAAAAGAAAAATTTAGACCAATATCCCTGGTAAACATAGATGCAAAATTCTTCAACAAAATGTTAGCAAACCAAATTCAAAAGTATATCAAAAGGCTCATCTATCATGATCAAGTGGGATTTATTCTAAGGATGCAAGAATAGCGCAATATTCATAAATCACACAACATCATATATAACATTAACAAAAAGAAAGATAAAAACAGATGATCAAAGGAGGTAAGGGGAAAAGGGGGCATTACGATTAGCACACATAATGTAGTGGTGGGGCACATGGGAAAGGCAATGTATTCAGAGAAAACAGGTAATGATTCTATAGCATCTTGCTGCGCTGATGGACAGTGGCTATAATGGGGTATGTGTGGGGCACTTGATGTTAAGGGGGGGTCTAGTGACCATAATGTTGTTCAAGTAATTGTACATTAATGATACAAAAAAAAAACAAACAGATGATCATCTGAATAGATGCTAAAAAAGATTTTGACAATATTCCACACCCACTCATGAAAAAACTCTCAGCAAAATGGGTATAGAATCAAGATAATTTGATACTGGCACAAGAACAGACCCATAGACCAATGGAACAGACTAGAGAGCCCAGATATAAACACAAGCATATATGGTCAATTAATATACAATAAAGGAGCCATGTACACACAAAGGGGAAATGACAGCTTCTTCAACAGCTGGTGTTGGCAAAACTGGACAGCTACAAGCAAGAGAATGAAACTGGATTATTGTCTAACCCCATACACAAAAGTAAACTCAAAATGGATCAAAGACCTGAATGTAAGTCATGAAACCATAAAACTCTTAGAAGAAAACATAGGCAAAAATCTCTTGAATATAACCATGAGCACCTTTTCCTGAATGCATCTCTTTGGGCAAGGGAAACAAAATAAAAATGAACAAATGGGACTACATCATGCTAAAAAGCTTCTGTACAGCAAAGGACACTATCAGCAGAACGAAAAGGCATCCTACAGTATGGGAGAATATATTTGTAAATGACATATCTGACAAAGGGTTCACATCCAAAATTTATAAAGAACTCACATGCCTCAACACCCAAAAAGCAAATAACCCCATTAAAAAATGGGCAGAGAATATGAGCAGACAGTTCTCCAAAGAAGAAATTCAGATGGCCAACAGACACATGAAAAGATGCTCCACATCACTAATTATCAGGAAATGCAAATTAAAACCACAGTGAGATATCACCTCACACAAGTCAGGATGGCCAGCATCAGAAAGACTAATAACAACAAATGCTGGTGAGGATGCGGAGAAAGGGGAACCCTCCTACAATGCTGGTGGGAATGTAAACTAGTTCAACCATTATGGAAAGCAGTATGGAGGTTCCTCAAAAACCTAAAAATAGAAATACCATTTGACCCAGGAATTCCACTTCTAGGAATTTACCCAAAGAATGCAGCAGCTCAGTATGAAAAAGACATATGCACCCCTATGTTTATCGCAGCACTATTTACAATAGCCAAGAAATGGAAGCAACCTAAGTGTCCATCAGTAGATGAATGGATAAAGAAGATGTGGTACATATACACAATGGAATATTATTCAGCCATAAGAAGAAAACAAATCCTACCATTTGCAACAAATGGATGGAGTTAGAGGATATTATGCTCAGTGAAATAAGCCAGGTGGAGAAACACAAGTACCAAATGATTTCACTCATCTGTGGAACATAAGAACAAAGCAAAAACTGAAGGAACAAAACAGCAGCAGACTCACAAAACGCAAGAATGGACTAACAGTTGCCAAAGGCAAAGGGACTGAGAAGGGTGAGTGGGAAGGGAGGGAGAAGGGGAATAAGGGGCATTACGATTAGCACACATAACCAGTGGGGGCACGGGGAAGGCAGTATAGCCCAGAGAAGACAAGTAGTGACTCTATAGCATCTTACTATGCTGATGGACAGTAACTGTAATGGGGTATGTGGTGGGGACTTGATAATGGGGGGAATCTAGTAACCACATTGTTGCTCGTGTGATTGCATATTAATGATACCAAAATAAAAATAATAAATTTATTAATTTTTAAAAATGGGTACAGAGGGTACATACCTCAACATAATGGAGGCCTTCTATGACAAACCCACAGCCAACATAATACTTAATGGTGAAAAGCTGAAAGCTTTTCCTGTAAGATCAGGAACAAGACAAGGATGTCCACTCTCACCACTATTAATCAACATGGTACTAGAGATCCTAGCCACTGCAGTCAGACAAGACAAAGAGGTAAAAGGCATCCAAATTTGCAAGGAAGTAGTTAAACTGTTACTATGTGCAGACAACATGATATTATACATAAAAAGCCCTAAAGACTCCACCAAAAAACTATTAGAACTAATAACTAGATTCAGCAAAGTTGCAGGATACAAAATTAATACACAGAAATCTGTTGTGTTCCTATATACTAACAACATACTAGAAGAAAGAGAAATCAGGAAAACAGTTCCATTTACAATTGTATCAAAAAGAATTAAATACCTAGGAATAAAATTAACCGAGGAGGTGAAAGACCTATACCCTGAAAACTATAAGACACTTGTAAGAGAAATTTAAAAAGACAAAAATAAATGGAAATCTATCCTGTGCTTATAGATAGGAAGAATATTATCAAATGGCCTCCTGCCTAAAGCAATTTACAGATTCAATGCAATCCCTATCAAAATACCAATGTTATTTCTCAATGAACTAGATCAAATAATCTTAAAATTCACATGGAACCACAAGAGACCCCAAATAGCCAAAGTAATCCTGAGAAAGAAGAACAAACCTGGGTTATTAACATCCTGACTTCAAGGTATACTACAAAGCTGCAATAATCAAAACAGTATGGTACTGGCACAAGAACAGATCCATAGATCAAGGGAACAGAATAGAGAGCCCAGATATAAACCCACATATATATATGGTCAACTAATGTAAGTAAAGGACCCATGAATATACAACAAAAAATGACAGCCTCTTCAACAACTGGTGTTGGCAAAACTGGACAGCTACATGTAAGAGAATGAAACGGGAGTACAGCCTAACTCCATACACAAAAGTAAACTCTACTTGGACCAAAGACCTGAATGTAAGATATGAAACCATAAAACTCTTAGAATAACACATAGGCAAAAATCTCTTGAACATAAGAATGAGTAATTTTTTCCTGGACACATCTCCTTGGGCAAGGGAAATGAAACAAAAAATGAACAAGCGGTACTACATCAAACTAAAAGTTTCTGTAGAGCAAAGGATGCCATCACCAAAACAAAAAGGCATCCTACAATATGGTAGAATATATTCATAAATTATTTATATGATAAGGGGCTAACATCCAAAATATATAAAGAATTGACATGCCTCAACACATAAAAAACATAAAAATGGGTGGAGGGCCTGAACAGACATTTCTCCAGAGAAGAATTACAGATGGCCAACAGGCACATGAAAAGATGCTCCACAGCACTAACCATCAGGGAAATGCAAATCAAAACCACAATGAGATATCACTTCATACCAGTCATAATGGCCACTATCCAAAAAACAAGAAATAACTAGTGTTGGCAAGAATGTGGAGAAATTGGAACCCTCCTACACTGTTGGTGGGAATGTAAACTGGTGCAGCCAGGGTACAAAGCAGTATAGAGGTTCCTAAAAATACTAAAAATTGAAATACCATATGACCCAGTAATTCCACTTTGAGGAATTTAACCAATGAAAACAAAATCCTTGATTCAAAAAGAAATATGCATTCTTATGTTTATCATCCCATTATTTACAATAGCCAAGATATGGAAGCAACCAAAGTGTCCATCAATAGGTGAATAGATAGAGAAGATGTGGTACATATACACAATGGAATATTATTCAGCCATAAAAAGAAAAGAAATCCTGCTATTTGCAACAATGTGGATGGACCTAGATGGTATTATGCTCAGTGAAATAAGCCAGGCAGAGAAAGACAACTACCATATGACATCACTTATTTGTGGAAATATAAAAACAAAGCAAAACAAAATGAACAGAATAGCAGTAGACTCATAGACACTAAGAAGTGACTGGTAGTTACCATGAGGGAGGGTTAGGGTGGGTGGGTGGAGAGAATAAGGGTGATAAAGGAGCACAAAAATCCTCAATTATAAAATAAGTTGGTCACAGGGGTGGTATAACAGCATAGAGAATATAGCCAATGATTATGTAACATGTACTTATGTTGACAGACAGTAACTGCAGTAGTGGGGGTGAAGATTTAATAGTATGGGTAACTGTTGAACCACTACATTGCATACTTGAAACCAATATAAGATTGTGTATCAATTCTCCAATTTAAAAGAAAAAGAAAAAAATATGTCATGAATGCTACTCTTACCCCAAGTCTCTGGGATAAATCATTGATTGGTCACAGCTGTTCCTTCCTCCTGAGCCACGCCCAGACTAGAAGCCTCCTCCACATAGCACTCCAGTAGCTACTACCAATAATCCAGAGTTAACACATGAAATCTGTTTGCATCAGAAACTTCAAGCCCCTGAAAGTTGGCCCACAGTCTAAATCCCCCAGTACTGCCCACCCAGGCTGTGGGAACCATGAGGGCTCTGCATTCTCTGAGCATGGATTTCAGAAGCACTTGCCAGCATCCCACAGATGGGTGCACCTTAAGCTAAGCTGGACCTGTCCTCATCACTCTGAAACTTCCTAGGGTCAGATGCCCACATCCCAGGGCCCACAGGAGCCCTGGAAGATGTCTCAGGAGCAGTTACTTATATCCTAAGGAACAACTCCAGAGAAGCAGAAAGAACAACTCCAAAGAAAGGGTGAGCTCGGGCATTGCAAGACCCAGGCCAGGTATGCCCAAAACACACACGCACACATGTACATGCACATGCTGCCTAACCAGCTCGGGTGTTCTTGCGTGCACACTCACACACGCACTCTCAGAAGGGCTCCTGGGTGGAAATGACCTGCAACAGTGCCATCTAGTGGGGGCCTGGGGCTGTCCTGCCCTCAGAGGATCCCTGGCTGAACCCCAGAGATGGTCTTGAGGGCCAAAGCCCTGGAGGTCGTGATTGTGTCTTATGGAGAAGGAAATGAAAGAAGTGATGATGTGAGATTCTGTCTACCTTGGCACGCCTCACCACCCCACTAGATTTGCACCTCCGCACAGTGCTAACTGACCCCTACCCCACCCCCATGACCCACAACCCAAATGCCCTGCTCTTGTCAAGTCCAATCCCCTGGGGCCCTGCCACAGCCCTTCTACCCCAGCACACTGTCTCCAGCTCAGACACACATTTCCGGCAAATGTCAGCAAGGCTCCAGACAGATTCTGGTTCAATTATTCCCCAATTTTGCAGTTTTCTGCCTTTCAATCTCAGTTTACTCTTCTGTATAATGGAAGAATAACGATACCTTCCTGACTGGGCTGCTGTGTCCACAATGATTCCAAGAGCCCAGCAGCACCCAGGAAGGCCTTGGTTCAGGGTGGTCGGGAAGGCCGTCTGCCAGAGACCAAGGCAGGACTCCCTCCTGTAGGGACAGGGAACCCCTGGACAGCCCCTCCCCACCCCTGGGGACTCTGCCCCATCCCCCTTCAGGATGGGTAGAACACCATCATTTTAAATCACTAAAGATGACAGGGCTCCATGCCAGGAAGAGCACTCCTTGCCTTTTTAGAATCTGCAGAAAGATCTGTTGTAACTTAACGATCTCTGGTTCGGATGCTCCAGCCAGTGTGACCCAACAGAAATATCACCACTGACCACATCAGGGGACTCTGTGCCGAGCAGGAGATTCACTAATTCCCCCCTCAGCAAAGGCGGCTCTCTCACGGGCTGGAGGCCACCACGAATGGAGGGCTTTTGTAAGGACACTGAGGGAGTGAGGCCCTGGAGCCCAGGATGCTGCCAAGGCTGAGCAGGAGACAGAAGAGTGCCCCAGCGGCCCCAGCCTGGGGACGCTGCCACGCGAGCCCCAGCTAGAACACCCAGCCCCTCAGCCTGTTGCAGGGGAAATGAAACCTGGGCCATTCTTTATGCCTGTGGGAAGGAGGAAGAAGCCTCAGATGGTGGTCTGAAATGGCTGTGTGACCTGGGGGCTGGGGGGATTTCCCTTCTTTCCTCAGAGCCCCAGAGCACATGGGCTGAGGAAGGCTTGGAGGTGGGGTCTGATGGAACCTGAGACCCACCACCTTGCCCTGAGACCCCACTCTCAAATGGCTTCCAAGCCCTGCCCCTCTTCCTGCCCACCCTGATCCTGCCCCTGGGCCTGCAGCTACTCTGTCAGCTGAGCCTCTGCCCCAGCCACCCAGCTTCACTCAAATCCTCCACTCTCCCATTCCCTGCACTTCGCTAAAACATCAAGGCCCCTTCTGTGCGTCCTCCCATTATCGCAGACGGGCAGCGGTGGTTCCACTGAGGCCTCCTGCCTCTAGTTCCTGTCCACCTGCCTCCCCACATTCCCTCCTTTCTTAGGCCCAGACACCAGCCAGGGGAGGCCAAGACCAAACCAGAGGCCCAGGTGAGAGATCAACAGACCAGCCCTGACCAGGATGGGGAAAGTGGAGTGGGCAGAAGGAGCCACTGAAAGGAAGAGAATGGTATTGTCTCAGGAGGGTCCCTCAGAATGCAGAGGGGGCAGGGCGGTGGCAGGGCCTGAGAGGTGCTGGCCACTTCACCTACACGCTGTCTCTTTTAAATGGCACAAGAGGCTGTGAGGTTCTGGGATACGTTCCCCACAGGCAGAGCCCTCACGATTATGGGACTCACCTCTCCTGAGGCCACCAAGGTGGGTGAAGGAACCTGGCCTGAGACTCATGTCTATGACCCAAGGCTGCTTCAACCATGAGGCCAGTTCTGTGGGTGTGGTCTTGTGGAGTGGTCTGGGCTGGAGGCCATGGCCATGGCAGTGAGGCGCCGTCATTGACAAATTCTGGCCAGGGACTGGGCACACAGACTGGAAATCTTCCCCAGTCCCAGGGACAATCAGAGAGAAATGGACAATGATGCCCTCATTGCTCTCTTAGATCAGGTAGGGGGTGCCACGGCAGGGACTGGGTGAAGGGGGGGGGTTATGTTCAAATCTCCCATAATTTCCCCCTTGCCACTAGCTCGCACTAGACTACCTCTGACCCTGTGAGAAGGTCAGAACCCCCAACATTACACAACCCACTGGGAAGTGCACGCTGGAAGGAGAAAGCCCACAGCATAGTCAGGAAGTGGCACAAAAAGGAAGGATTTTGTTGTTGTTCTTTGGAAGGATTCAAGGATATCTCACAGCATCTGAGGACAGATAGTGTAGGCAGGCCTCACAGGAACTAAACTCACATATGCTGCATCACAGGAGCCATGGGGGTCTATCTGTGTCTGTCTGTCTCTCTTGAGTTTTTCTGCTCACTTACATGGCCCCATCATGACCAACCAGAATCTAGCCTCAGCTCTTAAGCTGAGCATCCTGCCAGATGCTCACATGCCCACAACCTTTCTCTGTTTCTGAGTTCAAATCTCAAGAGAGAATCTGATTGGCTTAATCTACCCCATGATTTGGGTCCTCTAGAGTCAGGTGACCTCCCTTATCCCATGAGCTGTAGGGGGCCCCAGGGAACCTGGAGGGGGACTGTGGTTAGGGTTGGGTCAGCTGGCACAAACAGAGCAACATGAGGGTGTGATGTGAGAAGGTGGGGACAGGAGGAATATTATAGATGGAAGGATGGATGGATGAATAGATAGATGATAGAGAGAGAGATGTAAAGATGTTTCATTCAGCACTGTTTAATCATGTTAATCATAAAAAAAAAGTCAGTGTTTCTCACTGGTTCACTTAAATGCATTAATTCACTATGTATTTACTGAGCATGTGCTGCTTTCCAGATCTGAATGGAGCACTGAACAGTGAGACAAGGAAGTCGAGACTCAGTTCAGAAGACGTGCAGTCACCATATGGGTAGAGGACCAAGCCACAAGCAGCCTCTCAAAGGGAGGTACGAGGTGAAGGCTGGCAGTCACCTCCAGAGAAGAAAAAAGTAATAACAAATAACCAACAAATGAAATAAACTAAGCCCCAGAGAGAAACCTGCAAAGCAACTAAGGTGCCATGAATAGTAACGGGTAGGCCCTTCCCTGGCAGGGAGCAGATAACTGCATCCAAGCCTGCAGGACAGCAGCCAAGAGCGCAGAAGGGACGGCTCCTCTCCGGACCCAGCAGGTCTGGGCTCCAGGTCTGAACCTGTCTTTTGGCCTGAGAGCCAGCAGTCCCAGCCAACAGATACGGGATCCCTGCCTCTACCTGAGCTTAATTCAAACCATTCTGTCCGGCCCTAATTTGGAACTTTTATTGGGTTTTAGGTTACTCTATATATGGCACAATAGAAATACTTTTTTCAATCTTAAATTAGAAACACACCACAGGAGGATTTTTTTGAAGCTTTTTTAACAAAACTGTAGAGTGAAATGTCTTCAACTCTGCCACTGAAACCTAACCAAAGTAACCTTCCACTAGAGAAACTTTGATACCAAGAGTGGCATGTGTCCTCTGGAATGTGCTTTTCTCCCTCTTTTCCAAAAGTAGTCGGCAGTGGTCCTCTAATTGGTCTGGGATGTGTGAGTGAGTGTTGAGAGTAAAAATACTCTGGGGCCTTCCCAGAAGACCAGCAGCAGAGAGGGACAGAACAAAATCACCAGTCTGGCTGGCTTTTCAAATGGGTATGTCCCTTGCCACCCTTTCCTGCTCTAAAGTGAGGCGTGGAGAGAAGGCTGTGCTCCAGGGGGATCAGGCCAGGGCTCCTAACTTGCCTGACATATTTAGACACTTGAAACAAGTTGTAAAGGGGGACCATTCTCATGACAGGAGGGGGTGCTAGAGACCAGGGCACATATAGTCTGCCCTCCAGGTGGCCCAAAAGTACTTAAGCCAGAAAATGCTTCTGGTGGCCCTGCTAGAAACAGAGCCTCCACTGAGCACTCCTCCAAGGAACACATTTCACACTCAGAGGAGGGGCTCCAGGAGCTGCTGTGCATTCTGGCTGTACCCCTGCTGGTCATCAGAAGGATGGCCTGCTGAATGACCGCGGACTCAGGCGTATGGCTCGGCATATGGCAGAACCAAATCCTTTGGCATTTGGGGCCCAACTTAGAATTTTGGAATGAATGTAGTTATCTTTTGGAAGGAAATTAAGGCAATGAATAAGAGGCAGCTGATAAAACACCTGGGGGAAAAAAGGACAATAATGAGAATATACACATATTTGTCCTATATGGGGTAATCTAATTTCCTTGAATTGTGCCAAGAAACCCTGAAATCTAAAAACCAGAGCATCAGTCTCCAAGGCTATGATTTGTCCCTGTGATCTGACCACCACCTCAAGGGCAGAGCAGCTGGCCAGCTTGATGCCACTGTCACCACAGTGGGGTAATGCAAGCACAGGGCCAGGAGGACAAAATTGTCCCTCTGGAGAGCCAGGAAAGGGTGGCTCATTCCTCGGTGCACTGGGTAGGGATGGGATTGTGTTTGCCATCTACTCCCATGAGCCAACTGGTTGAGCGACAAATGCCAAGTAGAATGAAAACAATCTGGTACCACGAGCCTTTGGCACCTGAGGTTGCATGGGGCACCTTGCCCTCTCTTGAGCACAACCCCAACCCACAGCTCTGCCTGTGGCCCCTCTGATGCTGGGGCTTCCTGCATGTCTGCACCCAGTGCTGGCTCTGGTTCCCGCTCACCACTGTGGGCTGGTAGGGAGGAAGTGACCTTGGATATTGAGACTGGAGCTTGGTGGCGAATGGTGAGGGAGCTACATGGGCCATGGGCATGGCCCTTGGGCATGCGTTACAGAAAGAACTCTAAGAGGAAAATGGTCTCAGTGAGCTGGAAAAGGCAAAAAGGCTTTCCTGAGACAGGCCTGGAGTTGGGCCTTTAAGGACAGGAGAAAGGGAAGGTATGTAAGGCAGGTGGTATAGCCCGCGCTAAAACACGGGGGGAAGGAAGACGGTGTGTCGGGGATAGCCAAGGCAGGACAGGCGGCTTGCCTGGCCCAAGAGCTGGAATAAGCAGATTCATCCTCCCAAGTTTATTCCCTGGGGGCCTCACCTTCCAGAGTCCCCTGAGGTGGCTCCTCAGATCTGAAATGCCACCTGACACAGAGAGACCAGGCAGGGCTCTCTGGAAGGGCATCCAGCCTTCCCACCTCCCACCGCCAGGCTGAAGTTTCCATGGTGACTAGGAATAGGCGAAGCCAGCTGGTCCTGTTGCCCTCTCCCCCATTTCCAGCCCCCACAATCTTGGGTAGCGGCTTCTACCATTGATAACTCTCCAAAAACAGGCTCCGTCTGCCCTGCGTTAGGACACAGGGGTCAGGGCGAGCTCTGGGCCTTGGGCACAGTCACCTAGATGCTGGGTAGGTTGAAAAGACTGGGGTCCGGCCCCCCACCCATCTCGGCCTTGGGAAGATGACTCCGTAGCACTGGGAACCCAGGGAGCCACACTGCACTGTCAGGAGAGGGAAGGGGGGAGCTGGGCACCTTCAGGCCCCTCCCCCCAAAGTCAGGGACCGGTGCCAGCCTGGCTTTCCACTGATCTCTGAAATGGAAAAGGTCACAGGCTCTTCTTATCTGAAGTGGCCCACTGTGGGGACAGCAACCATCCAGCTTCTCAGCCACTGCCAGGCCTCGAGGTTTCCCTAAGCATCACAGTCTCCCTTAATCAGCCTCAACCGACATCTCCGTTAACTCAGCTATGTCCTTCTGCTGTCTCCTCCCTCCTCCCCTTTCAGCAGAAAGAGGCACTCGGGGAGGTCATGCAGATGCCACCTCACATGCTGGGTTCCCCAGTGGAGGCTGCTCAGGCCAGCAATTCCACCTTCCCCCTTGGCCCCAGGCAGGCACTGTCAGATCCCACTGCATGGAGTGAAGGCGAAGAAGCCAGGGCCCAGTCCTACTCAGCACAGGGCCCTAGTGACCAGCACAGGGAAGTGAAAGCTCAGACCAGCTCCTGCCCCTGACAAAATCTGTCTCAGGAGGCTGCTGCCCCTTTGTGTGTATAATAAAGGATGACCCAACTCCCACGCCCCCCCCCCCCCCCCACAGTCCTGGTTTATACCTGTTGCCCCTGCTCAATTCACTCTCAGAAGTATTCCGGTTAAGATAATAAATCACACGGTCACCTTTGTTTTGCCACCCTCAAGGCCAGTGAGTGGTTAAGACAGGATTTGAACCCAGACCTGGCATCAAATACCAAGCTTACCCACCCAGACACAAGATCAACAAAGGCTCTAGGAGGGCAGATGGTGAATGATCGGGGTGGTGCTCTTGTAGAGCAGCCTGTAGGCAGCACAAACAGGGAAAGGGAGGCTCCTGGAATGTCTGCTGGAGGAGGTTACACAGTCACAGGTGGAATCCAGGTTCTGCCTCACTTAGCTGTGTGTCCTTTGGCAGGTTTCTTGGCCCCTCCGTCCCCAGCTGCCTCCTCTGTAAAATGGGACAACACAGGAAGCAGAAGGATGAGTGTGCACAAAGGTGGCAGGAGGCCTGACCCTCACGACTGGGAGAGACATCTCTGCCTCAGAGACTTGGACGGTGATCCCTGGCTGAACGTTAAGATGGCTGTGAAAAAGACATGTACTTGTAAGCAATGGTTTGCTGTCTAAAATCTCCATTTTGGCTTGAACGAAGGGGTTTAACCTCTGAATGGAATCTGGTTATCTAGGACAGAAATCAAGGCCAGGCATCCAATGTCAGGCAGACAAGTGCTTAAGAAGCCCCTGGGTGGGTGGAGGACAACTCGTTCTTCCGTTGAAGCATTAGGGACATCTGCTGGGCCAGGTCACGGGCAGGCCAGCGCCCAGGGTGCAGCCCAGAAGCTTGGGGAGGTCTGCTGCACAGTATCTGGGTGAGAGTCATCAGCAGCACCAGGAGCGGGGTGGGGGGGGTTAACCCCTGGAGTCTTGCAGACTTGAAGAAAGGTATAAACTGTAAGGGCTCCCTGAGGCAGGGGATTGTGCAGGCAGGGCCAGGGGCGCAGGCTGGAGGCCTGGTCTACAAGGGAGTGTCAGAAAGCCCAAGAAGGGCTGAAAGCCAGGACAGCTTTCCGCATCTTTCCTGTCTGGCCCTGATTCCTTCTCATATTAAAGCTCGCTCCTCTGAAAGGTCTTCCCAAACCCCACTACTAAGTGGGATTAGAATTCCCTCAGTTTAATTAGGGTCCCCTGTTACACCATATCACAGAATCTGCAATATTTGTTCAGTCAAGGAATTTATCATAATTTCTAAATAGAAATGTGTTTGCTTGTTATCTGATTATCCCCACTGCCCCAAAAGCTCCATAGGGGTAGGACTGTGCCAGTTATATCTAGCACACAAAATAAATGCTGCACAGCTCGCATCTGAATGCATGCATAATATGACTGAAATCCCACCAGTAGAACACTGTTTAAATCCTTTCACCTAATCAAACAACTTTTACTGAGTGTCTACTCTATGCCAGAACCAAAGCTGAGAAAAAAAGTGGGGTTTAAAAAAAAAAATCTTTTGGCACTTCCGCGAACAGGAAGCTGCGCGGGGCTGGGAGCCTGCGAGCTTCGGTCTGCATCCCGCGCGCCGCCTGGGGACCCGCCGCGCTCTGCCTGCCGTGGCCCTGGGCGCTGGGGGCGGCTGCCGATCAGACGCCGCGCACGGGCACCGCTCTGCTCTCCTTGCTAAAATTCACAAACATGAATGGGTAACAACACAAAATGGTATCGGAACAGTGGCAATCAAGAAGTTCGCGTAGAAAGCTTTGGGAGCTGTTGTTTACTGTAGTCTGCCTAAAGTTGGGGCAGAATTGAACAAACAGCTTGAGTCTAGAGCTCTGGAAAGTATGAAGCTGCTAGTGAATTCCATTCTCCATCAGGAGAAGGAACCGAAATTCATGAAGCCCTTGCAGAAAATACAGGGCTTGTCAACACATCTTGATATGCAAATATTCGCTGATCAAGATGACACTAAGTAATCCTTCAGAACTAGATGAACTAATGAATGAAGAGGCATATGCGAAATACATAAAATCTATTGAGGAGTGAAAATGGAAACTAGTATGGAACAACTTAATCTAGCATAGTTGCCTTAAATTACCGGTGGATAGAAAATTTTAAATGGCAGCTCTTAGCAGAACCAATGGAAAAAGAAACTGCTTGCTACAATGCTACTAGAAGAAAATGCCCCTGAACCTCCTAATGATGGCGGATGAACACAATATGCATCTTTTCCACAATACCCTATGATGTTTAGGCTAGGCTACAGTTAGAGTATTCAGAGTTGCTAAAATTATCTGTGTAAAAACTAGGTATAAAAGTTATGTAATTCAAGGATAACATTGTTATCTTAAGCCTTATATAATATAACTTGCTTGGGAGGGTGGGTGTGGAGGGAGGGAGAAAGGGATTGTGGGTACCATGATTAGTGCACACGGGGTGTGTGGGGTCACAGGGAATACAGTGTAGCTCAGAGAAGACAAATAGGGACTCTGTGGCATCTTACTACACTGATGGACAGTGACTGCAGTAGGGTGTGGGGGGACTTGATAATAAGGGTCAATGTAATAACCACATTGTTTTTCTTATGAAACCTTCATAAGAGTATATATCAATGATACATTAATAAAAAACAATAATAATAATATAACTTGCTTATATCCATTCCTGGATTTGGACAAAATACTTAATGATCTGACCCTTCCATTGGGAATACCTGGCTGTGGAGAAAGTTTTTGTTGTATACTGCCAGATGAAGAACAATACTATCTCAATTTTGCAATATACTGTATTTGCTGGTACCATTTTTATACAGTGAAGCAAAAGCCTCGCAAGAAAATAAGAATAGTTTAATAATAAAAAATTAAACATATTAAAAAAAGAGTCTTAAAATTCAAATGCCCCTGGGAGAGTTGAACTATAGGATACTATGTTACCCACATACTGGAGGGAGTGTGTTTGGCCAGTTGGTTTCTAGAGTGATAGCCAGTTCAGAGAAGGGCTTGGAGGAGGACAATAACATAAGGAAGAAAGAGGATTGTGGATCTGGGGGATGGAAGTAGACAAGCTCTGATGAGGCTCTAGGAGGAGGAGAGGATCTGGGTGCTGGGAGAGTGAGTGGGAGAGTGCCAAGAGGCTGGGCAGCACACTAAGGACAATCATGCACAGAAGATCCACTTCATCCTGCCATCACACTGCCCAGGACAGGCCCTGTGTTACGTATTTTATACGTATTAGCACATTTAACCTTCATAGCAAACCAAGAGGTAAGCAATGTTGTCCCATTTTACAGAGAAGGCACCTGGGGCCAGAGGGGCCAAGTAACCTGCCAAAGGACACACAGCTTATTCAGAGACAGAAATGGATTCAAACACCAGCTTGCTGCCTCCCAACCCTTTCTCAGCCAGGGCTACTTCCACAGCAGACCCCATCCGGACTCCTCCATGTGGGGATTTTCACATCAGTGAGCACAGGCTACCGCACAGCTCCTAAGGAAAGCGTGCTTGGCTTTCACCACAGAGAACCAGAGGGAGCCACCACCTCCCACTCTAATCTTGCCAGTCAAGGCCCCAGGCCTGGCTTCACAACCAAAGGACCTTGAAAATAAAGAGGCAGGGCCGAAGATAGTACAGAGTTCACACACTTTCCACCAAATGTTCTTCCCAATTTGGAACAGTGGGCAGCACTGACCATCAGCCATGTCAAAACCGAAGGACCTGGAACATGGGGAGACCCTAAAGTAGAGGGCAAGGCCTGGGGCCTCCACTGGTCAGAGCAGGGAGGCAGCCACAGGGGACTCTGGGCAGCAGATAATAGCCCTTTGCCCTCCACTCCCACCACAGAACACTTGCCTACCCTCAGCCCCACCAGCCATGTGGAGGGGTCTCTGGTGGGCTGGGCAGCAGCAGGATAGGGTCACTCTGTCCTGCCCCTATCTCCAGACAGGACTGTTTAACAGGGAATGGGGAGAAAGGCCAGGCTGGGGCTCCCAGTGGGCTGTCAGGATCAGAGACAGCAGGCAGGATGCTCAGAGAAGAAGCTGGAGCCCAGTGAGGCCAACCCAGGGACTAGGCCATGTTTACTGCTGGGGAAGCTGAGGCCAGACAGCGAGGGGCTATGCTTTAGGCCACAGAGTGAGGGAGTGCTACTCTGGGGCTGGTTCCCAGGCCTGAATTCCTCCACATAGCTCTGAAAATTGTGTTTCTTTCTGGCTGATGATATCCTAAGTCCCCTGGGGATTGGATAGACTCAACTGCACAGAACCAGGCTAAAGAAGGGGCTCAAGAGATCTGGAGGGTTTAAGCACCCCCTGGTGTATTCCCTCACACCTGTGAGCTTGTGGTTTGACCTCCTCCCACCCCTCATGGATGTGGCCATGGACCTGAAGCCAAGCTCCCTGAGTCCCTCAGGGAGGAGCCACCCCTCATTTCTCAGGCATTGAGAGAGAACAAGTGAGAGGCCGCAGGAGATGTGGAGAAAGCCCAGGCTCTGACAGTGTACAGAACTGTATTTAAATGCTCACTCCACACCTGCTTGCTCTTTGCTTTTAAGTCACCTCAGCTCTGTTTTCTCATCTGTAAATGGGGCCAGTAACAGTGCCTACCTCAAAGGACTGATGGGAGGCTTAAACAGCCCATATGCAACTAGCACGCAGCAAGGCTTCCTGCAGGATGTGTCTCCCCTCCTCCTCCTTATGAAGAATCTCCCCTTCCCCCACCCACGCAACCCCCGGCCTTCTAGCATGCACCTCCATGGAATCTTCCTTCCATCACAGTTTGACTCCAGCACATGGGATCAAGATCTAACATCTGGTAAATCTTTGTTGAGCCATTCTGTGTGTCAAGTCAGTGAGGACACTGTGGGCAGAGGGTGCTCATAACCAAGTGGTGCTCATAATCAGGTTGGGGAGACTACAGCTGCAGTAGGCACATAGTAGGCACTCAATAAACATCTGCCCAGAGAACTGATGAACAGCTATACAGTCAGTCAACAAACACTGTTATTCTCATTCGCATTTTCACGGTGGGCTGTCACACCCAGAGGATGTGACGAGGGCACAGAGACTTCAGGGACTTGCTTTAGGTCAGCACAACAGGCTGGTGCCAGAAACAGCCAGGTTACGAGCAGAGCAGATTTATTAACAGAATAGTCCCTGAATTGGAAATCAAATTGGCTTGAATCCCATTTCAAGCTCTGGCTTTACACTTAAGGGCTGTGTGACCTTGGGCAGGATACTTAACCTCTCCAAACATCAGGGGGGTTTTTTTGCAAAATAAGGTGACACTTTTCTCCCACAGTAGAAGTGAGGTTGGTAAGAGATTTTTGGGTGTAAAGTCGAGTGTGGCATGAGGCACTTAGAGGGGCTCAGCACATGCCCACCCCAGGCCCCCTTAAAGTAGCCAGAGTGCAGTGACACAATGAAAAGGCATTAAATACTAAAGAGTGAGGCTCAGTTCTAGAATGTCTTTAGAAGAGCAGCAAGAAAACAGCAAACCACACAGAAGCTTGTTTTTAAAGACAAAGAAAATATGATTAAGTAGCCTGAGAATGCTGTAATAAAAGAATGAAAATATTTTCCTTACCAGGGCATTTGTATGTCAATAGCTGATAGGAGATGGGAGTGGCCGCCACAAGGCCACCAGGCTCTGGCAGCAGCTACACATGAGGATCCACAAGCAGGGACTCGGCAGCAGGGTAGCAAAGCCTTTCCGGGACTCAGTTATCCAGCCTAGGAAATGGGACTGCCCAATTCGGCTCAGTCTGGCCATGGTTCCTTTCTTTTACTTTTTAAATAAAAATTGTATATATTTAAGGTATACAACATGATGATTTGATATACATATACACAGTGAAATGATTAGAGTCAGTCGAATTAACATCATTTCACAGTCATCTGTGTGTGTGTGTGTGTGTATGTATGTGTGTGGTTAGAGCCCCTGAAATCTACTCCCTTAGCAAATTTCCAGTATTTAATACTGTATCATTAACTATAGTCTTCATGCTGTACATTAGATCTCTACACTTATTCATCCCATCTAACTGCAAATTTGTACCCTGTGACCAGCACCTCCCATTTCCTCCTCCCCACAACCCCAGGCAACCACTGTTCCTCTCTGCTTCTGCGATTTTGACTTTTCTTAAATTCCACATATAAATGACATCATGCAGTATCTGTCTTTCCAGGTTGGGCTTATTTTGCTGAGCATAATTGCTCCAATTTCATCCATCTTGCTGCGAATGGCAAGATCTCCTTTCCTTAGGCTGAGTAATATTCCATTGTTTATATACCATAATTTCTCTATCCATTCATCTGCCGCTCCTTTCCATCTGCCCTCTTTTGGTAAACTGGACAGCCACAGCTGTAATCACCACTTCAAGGCCAAGGGGAAGGAGCTGATATGTTAGAGTCAGGCTTAGAAAGTTTAGGGACTGCTCCTGAGGTCACACAGCTAAGAGTGACGGCTAAGTGGTGTGGTGAGGCTGGGCCAAAGCCCTGGGGGTCCCACTCTACCACACTGCCCCATCCTGGGGGACTCTGTGTTCATTTATTCAGGTCCTGAGTGGCAGCAATGCAAACCAGATACTCTCTGGCCAATGCGCAAGCACTCTCACTACTTCCTGTTCCACTGTGTCACTTAAGGGCCAGCCCACCTGCTCCTGTGGCTCTGCACCTCTCCCCACACCCAGACACATGTGGGAATCTTCTTTCAGGCTGTCCTCACCCTTGCTCCTCTCTGTTCAAGCAACCATAAAAGTTATTCTATTCTCAGATTCCATGCCCCCCTCTGACCTTCCCTTCCCACTGCTGGCAGCCTAGTGCCCCTTTCCTCACCTGATCCTTAGGTCATGGCAAGCACCCTCCTGACCTTGCACATTCTAGCTTTCCACCCTTCCCCAATGCCCCCATGGAAATCAGCTTCTCAGGAATGCCATTTGCTTATCCCCTCCCCTTCCATCCTCACCCCCACCCAGGCTTTGGATCCTTCTGAGCCCCTATCCCCATTTCCTAATACAGTTCATAGCTTTTCATATGTGCCTGTTTCTGTAGCTTACACTTTCCTGGCTACACACAGAAAGTGGTCAATAGGTGCACGTTGATGATACATACTTTTGCATATTTGTCTGATTTGCATCACTAGGATCCCCTTTTGTTTCCATATTTCACCCAGAGCTCTTACAGTCTGATCCCAGCAGGGGCCAGGCCCACAGTGGGTGCTCCCAGAGCACCTGCTGATCTGCCCAGGATCCAGCCACTCCTGCACCTTCCAGGCAGGACTCTCACAGGAGCCATGCCCACCGTGAGGACAGTATGCAGTCTGGTTGAAGGAACTCAGAAAAGAGCCCTTCTTCACCCCAGGTCCCCTCCCCACCTTTCCCCAGCCTTATGCACTGATGTCTGAGCCCAGACAGAATACGGCAATCCACCTCGGGACAGAGACTTGCAGGACTTAAAATATCTCCATGTCCTCAGGATGGAAAACCTTACATGAAGAAACTGAGGGTCCAGGAGAAATGTGCTTCCATCACCCAGAGCCCATGATTCAAGCCCATGTTCTGACCCTTTCCACTGCACCATGCCATCCATCTCCACCCAAATCTAGGGGGATGAATAAGCCCTCATTCCCAAGAGGACCACCATTTTCAGACCCTCTTCCTCTGGGTCTGAGGATGAAATGGCCAGGTCCACCCAGGTCCACCTCGGAGGGATTCTCTCATGAGAGGACTGCCTAGGCGCAGCTGCCAGTGCTGGGGAGGTCTCCCAGGAAACTTCCCATGTGCCAGGATTCCAAGCTGGGGTGGGGGTGCCAGTAGGAGGGAAGGGGATAAACATACCTAAAATGCTGATTTTCATGGGGGCATTTGGGAGGTGTGGAAAGCTAGACTGTGCAAGGTCAGGAGGGTGCCTGTCACAGCTTAAGGATCAGGTGAGGAAAGGGGGACTAGGGTGGCAACAGTGGAGCAGAGAGGGCGCCGGCGAGGGGTGATGAGGCAGGAGAGAGCACGTCAGCTGGAAGCAGCCCAGTCAGTTGCAGGACAAACACACCCCTCTTCTCCCAGCAGGTGGCGGCAAAAATTAGGAGCCCCAGGGACACACGTTCCGGCGGAAAGGGGCAGTGTCTGAAGGAGCAGCTGGCTGGCATAGCGCAGGCTGTGATGGTGAGCCTGGGCTGGGGCAAGCCCTGCAGGCACCTCCACCCCTCATCCTCTCTTGACGGGGAGGGACTGGGAGCTGAAATGAATGCTGTGCAGGTTGGCAACTGGGCAAGGTACAGGCAATGAAATCTTCCTGAACAATGGCTACCACTTATAAAACCTTCCTGCAGATCAGAGCTTGGCCTCTGACTGTTTACTGTCAGGTGGACACAATCAAAAGCGGGCTTCTCCACACAGCAACCTGGGTCTTCAGGGAGCCAGCCGGAGAGCCTGCAGCCCACCCCGCAGGGAATCAATACCACTGCCTTGGTTCTCTGGCATCTGACTGCCACTGTGGACCAGACAGTGTGCTAAGCACTGAAGGTCCAGATGTAAATGGGATACAGGCCCCACTAACCCAAAGCTCGGCTGGTGAGGGAGACAGTCAGGTGAACAGCCCTGAGTCCGTGTGCTGAGGCCGTCAGTGGGTTAGAGGTGCAGATTGCTGAGCCTGCCTGCCCCCAGCTCCCTCTGTAGGACTCTGCCAGCACAGACCCTCTGCTGCCTGGGCCACATGACACCACCAGCCCAGTCCCAACTGATCAGGTCAGGATGGGCACTGGCCCAAGAGTGGCCAATCTATAAGCTGGTTAGTGAAAAGATGACGATGGCCATGAAGAGTCTGGCTTTAGAGAACGAGTTCAAAAGCAAGTGAGCAAGACTTGGAAAGGCCGTAAGGCACGGCTGGGGCCAGAGAGCTCTTGACAGCCACACACAAGCTTAGGCAGCAGAAACTGCAAAAAGCCTGGGCTTAGAAACACAGAGGGCCAGGTAGTGCTGGGATCAGGGGGCCACAATGGTCAAGGAAGGCAGCCCAGAAGGCTATTTAAACCTCAACAAGTGTGAGGCCAGCCTTCAGGACACAGGAACTGGGTTCAAATGTCACTCAGACCATCCAAGAAATATTTACCTGCCTACCTCCAGGCCCCATACCAGGATGACTCTGACTTGGTCTGTGTCCCTTCTGACTTATGGACCCCCATGCTGTGGGTTCACAGCATAAAGGAAGACATAAAGTTTGGCCTGATGGAGACCAGCATGGGAGAATCAGTGTTATGAGAGGAGAATGGCGTTAGCATATAGACAAATAGGACAACAGAACATAATTGGAAATCTAGAGATAGATGCACATGTACATATGGTCTACTGAGTTTTGACAAAGATGCCAAGGTAACTGGATAAAGAAAGAAAATCTTTTCAACCGAAGAGATCATAAAGCCAACAAGACACAGAGCACAGATCAGAATGTGAGTCTGTCCAGCTCCAGAACCCACAATCTAGACACCACCAAACATGAAAAGAAACTAGAGAAGAGGAGAGAGAAAAGCATGGCTGGAGGCCGGGCTCCAAACAGGAAGGAGTACCACCTCACCCCAGGGAATGGAGTCTCTGCACAGACGCATCAAAGTCATGCCGTAAGACGGGATCAGGACCAGCCAGGAAAGTGTGCTTGTCCAGGAGATGCTGTTTCAGACCAACAGACCACACTACCCCCTGAGGGTAGAAGAAGAGGAGAACTGGGCCTTTTGGAGCGGGTGGGAACATAAGAGCAGAGGGGAAGGGTAGAAGAGGGGAAAGGCTGGAGGTGGAAGATGGGCTGTGAGCCGAGCTCTGTAGAATGAAATACTGTTCAGTGATCATGTCTAGATCCATCTCCTCGTACTCTGGGTGTGAAAAGTGGGGCCCAGAAAGAGACTTAACAGGCTGCACAGCCAGGTGGCAGATCTAGGATTCAAACTCAACACATTTCTCTCTGCAAATGCAGAGAACTATGGTTAGTAGGAGCCTTCCTGGACAATGGGGACAGATGGCTGCTGTCTCCGCCATGACGGAGGGTGGCAATTCTAACATTTCGGCGCAAGTTCCTATCCCCTTTCTCCAGGGCCCCAGGTAAACCAGATTTCCACCTGCCACCCACCTAGAGACCCACCTCATTTTGGAGCTTGCTCCAGAGCTCAGGGCAATCCCTAGGGCTCTGTGGGCCCAGGTCATGTCCCTCAGGCTAAGGACACTACTGTCCCTTCCTCTACTCTGACCAAGCAGATTCTAACAAAGAAGGTGCGGCCTGAGGATTCAGATGGCTTAGGATCCAGCCAGCAAGTCTTTGGTCATCCCTTCAGCCTCCAACAATAGGGGGAGCCTATTGTTTTCAACGGAAGGGAACAATAGATGGTTCCCTCTTTGCTAGCCACACAAGGGAGTCCCACCAGCCCAGAATAACTGAGAGGGTAAACTTACAGCTGGCACAGTCTGGCTGACCAAGACTCAAATGAGGCTTCTATTACCCACAGTGTCAGCCTTTTCACATCAGTCTGACCAGTACCTCCACTGCAGGCCAGGGACACCAGGGCATGGGTCGTGTCAAACAGGACAGGAAGACCTCCCTCAACACCCACCCCAGCAGGGCTTCCCCACAATCCAACCCCTAAGAAAGCCTGACCACAGGCTGACCCTTCTCCTCAGTCTTCCCCACCAGCCCAGAGGTTTCCAAGGGCAGGAACCTCCTGGGATTCATCCCTGATTCTGAGCCACCAGCCCAGCTACAGGGCTTCAGTAGATGTTTGCCAAATTATAACTATATAAAAGAATCTACATTCTGAAAACACTCCTGTTGCCAAAGTTTTGTAATTTTTTTGTGGATATTGGTAAAGTAATTTATCTGCCATTCTCCCTAGTTTAATGACACACACTTCCTAAAAAAGGGAAACACAAACCTTGCCTCAACCAAGCTGAATGGAAAGCAGGTTGTCACGCTTTGGCCAAGCCAGGATCAGTAGCTGCAGGACCTGAAATTCCCTAAGATGGGGCTGTGGAGAGGCCTGTCCACCAGCAGTGAGGAGGGAGGAATTCATGCAGCTGGGAGAGTTGGGGCGGGGGACAGGAGGGCGTAAGACACAGGAAGGAAGGGAAAGCCAGAAGCAGGGGAATATGGAGCAGGAAGGCCTGCCCAGGACCTGTAGCCTGCCCTCCTCTGCCCACTCACCTCCTATCCTCTCTCTATCCCATATCCCACGCAAATTTCCTCATAGTTCCCAAACACACCGAGCTCTTTGTGTCTTCAGGACCTTTGTACCACTCCTACCCAAGGTACCCCCACTGTGCCCTGTGCATGCACCTCACCTCGGCTACAAGATCTGTCCCCAACCACTTAATCTAAAGCATAGTTCCCTAAGTCATTTCATTCCTAACTCCCATCAAAATGTGTAATGCTATTTGTTCCCTTGTTGGTTAGTGGTGTCCCACAGAGGAAGTCAGCTCCCTGACAGCAGGAGCTGTGCTTTCACCACACATCCCAGCACGGACCCAGCACCCCACACACAGCAGACACACCAGGACCACGGATTCAGTGCTGAGGAAACAGTGGCAGAGACCCTCCTTCTACTGCCCTGCCAGCCCAGCACAGGGCCCCAGAGCTCCAGGGAAGCCAGACGGCAGGCAGACACTGTGGGCCGCAAGGCCGGCCAGCAGGGATAGGAAGCAAGGGCTAGAGGAGAAATATTCCAGGAGGGTGCAGAGAGGCGCTAGACATCAGCTCCAGAAGGGCACCCCCAACCCGGCCAAACTTTCCCCATATTAGCAAGTCCACATTCACGACAGTGCCTCAGGGCAGGGGCATGTGAGGCGAAGATGGGAGCATTTCTAAAGTCCTCCTGCTCTCAGATGGAGCAACTAGGGGGCAAAGTGAGCAGAATCTGGGTACCAAAAGAGCTGCTGTATAAATGGGTATAATATCTACCTCACTAGACTGTTGTGAGGATTAAATGCTGCAATATACAGAAAGCAGCTAGCACCTTATGGGCATATAGGTGCTCGTAATTCCTTCCTCCCATTCGCCACCTCCTAAGAAGAAAGACTAGGGATGTATGCTCTATGATCCCTCTCCCTGTCTCCTCCATGTCTACCCCGAACTGTGGTATCTGGGTGGGAAACAGCTTCAGGCTGCAGATGCTATGACAGCGTTGCTTAAATTGAATTACGCTGAAATCAGAGAAGCCCTCGGCTCTCCCAGGGAGTTCAGAAGTGTTCACCCCAAAAGTAACTGCATACTGCACAGGAAAAGGCATTCGAGTTGATAAGGAGTCATTCGGACGGCCATCTAAGGCAGCTTTAGCCTTTTAAATAAACTCATTCCTTATTAGCATACACTTGGGATTTCCAGGACTGCATATTATTTCTATTACACAAAGCCCATTTTGGAGACATTTTTTCATGCTGTCGAGGTCCTGTGTAATCACCTCTCCACAATGTTACTCTCTTTCACATATAGAAAGCCACAGACTATGAGAAAGGAAACGAGAAAGAGAGAAAACGAACAACAATCACTGATCTAACAAGGACTAGACGCCGGGCACTGGTATGTACAACAGATAAGTCCACATCACTGAGAGCCTCCCAGCCATGAAACAGTATTTGGACTTCTACTGAAAGCAATAGGAAGCCACTGAAGGTCAATTCAGGATTTAAAATAGGAAGCAACTGATAAATTTTCTTTTTAGTATGCTCACTTTGGTTATAATGGAAAAGACAACGTGGAGGTGGGAGTAGGGAAGAATAGCTAAGAAACTACTCGAGACAATAATATTGTACTATAAGTATGCAGTGTGATAAATAGCATTACAACAGCAACTGTGTTATTATATATAAATGTTTCAAAGTAACACACTGTACATCTTAAATTTGGGTAATGTTATATGTCAAATTTATCCCAAAACAATTGGAAAATGTTCTAGTTAAAAATAAAGTTCTTGGATAACTGAAGTGTTTCAAATCATGTTTTCAAAATGTTTTCTAACATTTTATACATTTTTAAACATAAAGAGAAACTTTTCAAATATTTATTTAATTTGGATATGACAGCAAAGAAATACAAGCAACAGAAGAACAAAACAGAGAAACTGAACTTCACCAAAATTTAAAAATTAGTGCTTCACAGGATACGAAGCACAGAATTTCATCACATTTCACAGAATGGAAGAAAATACTTGCAAATCACATGTCTGATAAGAGACTTCCTTAAGAATATAAAAAGAACTCTTACAACTCAGCAACAAAAAGACAAATAATCCAATTAAAAACTGGGAAAAGGATTTAGACAGTTCTTTAAAGAAGACACACAAATGACCAAGAAGCATATGAAAAGTATTGAATATCATTCATCATTAAGGACATGCAAATCAAAACCACAGTTAGATTCCATTTCACACCCTCAGATGGCTATAATCAAAAAGATGGGACAATAACAAGTGTTGGTGAGGATGTGGAGTAATTGAAACCCTCATGCACTGCCGGTGGGAATGTTAAATGCTGCAGCCACTTTGAAAAACAGTTTGGCAAGACAAAGTTAAAGAGAGTTACCATATAATCTAGTAATTCTACTCCATTCCACCCAAAAGAACTGGAAACATATTTCCATACAAAAATGTACACAGAAATGTTCACAGCAGCACTATTCATAATAGTCAAAAACTGGAAACAATCCAAATATGCATCAGCTGATGAATAGCAAACAAAATACTATTCAGCCATAAAAAGAATGAAATACTGCTATGTGCTACAACATGGATGAATGTTGAAAACACTATGCTAAGTGAAAGAAGCAAGCCATAAAAGACCACATATTCTATGATCCCACTTTTATTTATGTCCAGAATAGGCAAATCCATAGAAACAGAAAGTAGATTAGAGGTTGCCAAGGGCTAGGAGAGAAGGGAATGTGGAGGGTGCCAACAGAGATGGGTTTCTTTGGGGTGGGGTAGGAGAGGGAACACAGGGCGGGTATAAAAATGTTCTGGAATTAGATAGCGGTAATAGATGTGCTCCGCTGTGAATATGCTGAAAACCACTGAGTTGTAGACTCTAAGAAGGAGAACTTTATGGCATGTGAATTATATCTCAACAAATCTGTTATTAAAAAATAAAAAATATATACTCAATAAATAAATCTCCAGGCACTAGTCTAGGCAGTGAGGAAACAGTGAACAAAATTGACACAGATTGCTGTCTTGATGGAGCTAACTAACATTCCAGTGAAAGAACCCTAGTTAAAGATCACGAATCTCAATAAATTAATGGCACTAGACAAGTGGATGGGTTTAAGAGAGTCTATGAAGCAACAGTCAACATGGCTAGCTGAACAATTGGAACAGGAGGGATGTCTCAGATCTCCCTCTCCTGGGGCCCCACAATAATTCTTATTGTCACTTCCTCTGGCTTCCAGAGTCACTGTTCCCCACTTTGAAGGCACTGGAAAAAATGGGCAAAGTACTCTTTATAAACCAAAAATTCCAGGAATATCTGAAAGGTGAATGAAAGAGAGGATTTGACTTGAAAGAGAAAATTACAGCCAAAACTCAAGCTCAAAAGGGCCTGGTGCATAAAAGCTGTCAGGATCCCAAGTTTACTCAAACCTCAGGGGTTGTAGCTCCTAAGAGCAGGAGAGTGTTGGAAGAGAGTTCTCCATGGGTCCCCCACATTTCTGTACATGTTATAAACACAGGCAATGACAGCTTTTGTTTCAAGCTACCATTTCAAGCATGTTTCTATAGAGAATAGCCTTAGAAGACAGTGTCTCCCTCCAGGAGTAGAGAGCATGTTTGATTGCTGTCCAGTACAGCAAAAATGTCTTCCTCAAGGGCAAAGAAAAAATAATTGCTTGTGGTGTAAACCCCTGGAATTTCCTAAGCACAGGATCCTTTAGCTGTGACACCAACTCACTGCACAGGCAGCGTCCAGCTGAACCAGCTATGTCACCCCCATTGGCCCTGGCAGGGAAAGCAAGGGGGACTGACATGACAACAAAGCTAATGGTGTTTGCTGAGCCCTGAGTGATAAAGTCATTTGTCTCTGATCCAGAAGTCCTTGGTCTTCTGCTGGTGCCCATAGGCTACATACAGCAGGCTTAACTGTGAACTTACAAGTCAGGTAAAACCTCAGACCTCCCCAGTTCTTGGCAGAGAGGCATTGAGGCAATTAGCTGGGTGGGTATCTGGTCAGGGAGACCACAGGAAGGGCAGCCAGATGGGTCATCTTCTCCATCATCCCTTACCTGCTAGTACCAGGCAGTGACATCTGGCCCAGGAGGGGTCAGTGAAAAAGATCAAAGAGGGTGGGCAGCACAGAGGGTCTGGAGAACCCCAGTAAGAACAGGGAGCTCCTATAGCCAAAGACTAAAGAGTGACACATACCCTGAACAGCACCCCCACTCCACATAACCACAGAGTGCAATTATAAAACTCAGCATCTTAGCCTTAGATAAGGGAAAGGATGGGAAGGGAATGCAAGGGACTGTCCTTTACACCTGCAGTGATTAGAAAATGCAAAGGAAAAGAAAATCTCCTATTCATAAGGGCAATAAAACTCATACATAAGAATGAATCCAAAAAGAAATTCACAAGACTTATATGGACAAAGCTTTAATCCTTTTAGGTTTTTTTAAAAACTGAATAAGTCATTGGATGTACTGCTTTTAGACAGGAAGATCTGAGATTATAAGAATGTCAGTACCCTCAAATAAACCTATAACTCAATGCAATCCCACTCCAAGGAAGTTAGTAAACTGACTGGAAGAAATTCATCTGGAAGAAAGTATGCAGAATTGCCAAGAAAATTTTGAAACAGAAGACTAATGAGCAAACTTGCCCTACCAGACATCAAAAGGCTAATAATAAAAACAGTTGGTAATTAGGAAAAAATATATTACAGACAAATGAACATATTAAGGAGTACAGAAATAAACCAACAAATATAGGGAAAATTTTATATAAAATAAGATTGCAATTCAAAATGAACAGAGAAATATTTCACTAGCCAACAATGGAGTAGAGACAATTGGCTATCCATTTGAAAAAATAAAGACAAAATATTCATGCACAGTATTCATTTAAACTTTTTTTCAGAAAATCAAAGACAAGGGTAAAAGGGGGAAAGTTTTACAAAGTTATTAGAATAAAGTAATTAAATATATATCCATAAAATTAGTATGGGAAAGATCCTGTCAAATAAAGTGACATCAAAAATGTAAAACTTCTGCATGACAAAAGATACCAAAATCTAAAGGAAAAGTAAAAGAACAGATTTGAGAAAACATTAGCAAAAATTAATGTCCACAATAAGTAAAAACTTCTACAAATCCCTGGAAGAAACACATAATAGAAAACTATACACAGGAAAGAACTGGGGCAGTAAGGTAGATGGGCTTAGAACATCTTGTGCCAGAAATAAGGAAGTGCTTAAACAAAAAAAAAGATGGAGACATATAAAAAAGACATAAGGGCCAACTTAGAGAAGTTCCCACTGATCAAATCAGGAACAATTTTAACATCAAAATAAAAAGCAGAATAATTAACTATAACCATAATGAATAAAATAAGAATGTATGTCTCCATACTGATAACAGATATGATGTATATACTAACAATAGATGGATATATGGATGGACAGAGAAGGAGAGAGAGGAAACTTTCCTCACAGTACAATGCCAAGTAAAAAGTCACCGTTTTGCTACCATGACAGTAAAATTGTGTTAGTTAGGAAATATCAATGAATGTTCAATATAGGAGGAGGGATTTGATAAGGAATAGAACTTTATATATTCTCAAAGTATCTCTGCACAAATTACTTAATTGCAAAAGAAAAAATGGCAATTGCACAGTAAAGAAACACATTGGTTAAATACAACGCCTTAACCAGGCAATCAAAACTAATTTCAGTGACCTCTATGTCTGAGTGAGAATGGCAGATCCTCTCCTCTCCTCAAAAAGCAACTTTAAAATTGGATGAAAATGACAGAGCAATCATTACACTCTAAAAATTGACAAAAGGCATTCAACAATTTGAGAAGTTTTTATAATTTTTAAATTGCTGAAATCTGGGCAACAACAATGGGTATGTAAGGCATTCTGGTCTAGAGCTTCTCCCTTCTCCTCCTACCAGTTCATCTGACATGGAGGTTCAGCCACAATGGCATAGGCTAGAATGACCAGCAGCTTTTCTATTACAATCAAAGGGGGCTCACTAGACCTGGAGTGGTAAGTGACACCACTTCCCAACACAGCATTACTAATAGAAGTGACAATCTCTGAGAGAGGCTATTCTATTAGAATGAGCCTGCAGTCATACTAGAATAAACATTTGCCTAACTTGAGTCTCCGTATGTGCACAATAGATACAAGAGATGGTCCACTTTTGCCACATACTCCTGGCCAACCCTGATGTATGCACATGCTCAGAAGAAATATGAAATAGTCCATTGAAATTAAAACCCAGGCACTTAAAAATAGCCTGAACATTGAATGTGCTCCCCTACTCACACACAGATAAAAAAAAAGAGGATGGAAGTTTTACTGACTTGAAGTGTTTGAAAATAATCTGTCTAAGCAGGTATCAAAGCTGTTCAGAACTTGGGCAATACTTAGGAAGCAAAGCTTTAAAATAACAAATAAAATAAAAAAGAATATTAATTTTTTAGCAAAGGGCAGACCCATCAGTAGCCACACTTCAAGGGAGAGAAATTTCACAGATGAAGCCTAGTCAAGTTACTAAACAATAAATAAACACCCAAAATAGCAATAACAAGGACCTTCTGGAGGAAGAAGTCAGAATCCAAAGTTACTTCAATATATGATCTAAAATTTTCATTTTTCAATAAAAAATTATGAAACATTCAGAGAAACATGAAAGTATGACCTATATTGGGGGGTTGAGGGAGTGGTTGATAGAAACTGCCTCTGTGCAACTCTAGATTTTGGGTTTAGCAGACAAATATTTCATAGCAGCAATTATAGATATGTTCAAAGAACAAAAGGAAATCATGCTTAAATAATAAAGTAAAATGTGACAGCAGTTAATCAATAAAAAGAGATTCTCAACAAGAGACAGGACCCAAATGGAAATTGTGGAGCTGGATAATGCAATAACTGAAATGAAAAATTCAGTACAGGGGCTCAATAGCAGAGACAAGAGAGCAGAAGAATTACTGAGTGTGAAAACAAATCAGTAGAAAATATCCTATCTGGAAAAAAAATGAATAATGATTTGACAAAACATGAAGAGCATCTCAGTGACCTGTGAGAAAATAGCAAATGTACCAAAATTCATGTAATGGAAGTCTCAAAGGAGAGGATAAATAGAAAGGGTGGGGAGCAAAACAACCTCAAATTTGATGAAAAACAATCAATACATCCTATAAGTTTAAAGAACTCTACAAAAGTCCACACCTAGACACATCATAGCCACACTCTTGAAAACCAAACCAAAAAGAGAAAATTTTGAAAGCAGCAAGGGAAAAACTTGAGGAATAGAGTACATATACAATTAACAATGAATTATTTCTATTAATCAATGGAGGCCAGAAGGCAGTGGAATGACATATTTAAAACATTGAATGAAAGGTCAACCAAGAATTCTATATCCAGTAAAATCACTCTACAAAAATGGAAGTAAAACAAAGATATTCATCCATGAACTAAGACTGAGAGAATTTCCTGCTGGCAGACCTGTCTTACAAGAAATACTAATGCCCTTCAAGTAAAAGGAAATGACAATAGAAAACAATTCAAATCCACAGGAAGAAACAAAGAGCACTGAAATTGTAAATATGCAGGTTAATATTAAAATGCTATGACAGATCGATTCAAGATGGCAGCATGAGAGGTAAGACTCCTGCCAAAATCACATATAGTAAGAAAATACAGTTAATACAACTAATCCTAAAATAGCAACAGGAAAGAAGGCTGCACCTGACTGCATACACCTGGAGAACAGAGCAGACCTCATGAAACAGAGTAACGCAGCAAAGCCTTGATCCGGCGGGACCCAGGCCCTTCCCCAATCCCAGCTCACCAGCGGGGGGAACAGAAATGGAGCGGGGAGTGGGTGGAAGCCTAGGACTGCTGAACACCCAGCCCTGGAGGTCTGCTTTGAACCACAGACCTACATTGTGTGGTGCTCTGGAGGTTGGTGGGGTTTGGGAGCTGGGACAGGCAAAATGCTTGAGAGACTGAGATTCTGGCCATTTGTGGAGGATGGGGATCCACATCCAGCCTCTCTGGGACAAAGGAAAGGCAGGCAGTCTGAGAGGCTTCCTAGCAGCGAGAGGGCTGCCGAAGGGGTGGGGTTTTCATGGTGCTTGCTGTGCAGGAGAAGGGATAGATGGACAAGGTGGTCTGGGCGCACTCTGCCCATCAGGTTGGGAACTTTGAGGACCTTCAGGCGTGCCATCCCCCTGGCTAGCTACTCAGCTCCGAGGCCCCACACTGTGACACACAGCCTGCTGCACCTTCCTCCTGGCCTGCTGGCATCTGCTCGCAAACCGGCAGTCACTGCGCTAGTGTCAAGCCAGCCAGAGGGAGGCCCAGCCTACAACAGCTAGGGAGGCAAAGCACAGAGGCTGACACCTGGGTGCTCAGCCCACTGGCTCTGACACTGGAGACAGGCACTGCAGCAGGGAAGCAGGAAACAGCTCTTTCCTCCCACCAGGCACCAGTGCCACTCCCCTGCAACCCCCAACCTCACTCCAGGGACTGAGAAGCTCCAGAGACTAGAGCTTCTGGGCACTAAAGGGTGACACATACAAATATGAAACATCAAAGGAAGCTGGTTCAGACCAAAATCTCACAAACCCCAGAAAAAGGGCCAAATGAAACTGAACTCACCAATCTTCCTGAAAGTGAGTTCAAAATAAAAATCATAAACATGCTCATGGAGGTACAGAAAGTATTCAAGAACTCAGGAATGAATTTAAGATGTAGATTCAATCATTAAGAAATTTCATATCTGAAATGAAACATACAATGGAGGGATTTAAAAGCAGATTAGATGTAGTAGAAGAGACAGTAAGTGGAATAGAAATGAGAGAAGAGGAATACAGAGAAGCTGAGGCCCAGAGAGAAAAAAGGATCTCCATCTCTAAAAATGAAATAATATTGAGAGAACTGTGTGACTAATCCAAATGGAACAATATTCACATTATAGGGGTACCAGAAGAAGAAGAGAGAAAAAGGGATAGAAAGTGTCATTGAGGAGGTAATTGCTGAAAACTTCCCCAATCTGGCCATGGAGGTGCACAGATTTTCCAACACAAGGGACCCGAGGAAGACAATATCAAGAAATATAATAATTAAAATAGCAAAGCTCAAGAATAAAGACAGACTTTTAAAAGCAGCTGGAGAGAGAAAAAAAGATCACATAAAAAGGAAAATGCATCAGGCTATCATCAGATTTCTCAACAGAAACCTTACAGGCCAGAAAGGAGGGCATGATATATTTAATGCAATGAAGCAGAGGGGCCTCCAACCAAGAATACTCTGCCCAGCAAGGTTATCATTTAAATTTGAAGGAGGGATTAAATGATTTTCAGATAAGCAAGAGCTGAGATAATTTACCTCCCACAAACCACTCAAGGGACTGCTACAGATAGAAATATTCTTAAGGCTAAGTAGCTGTCACCAGGGGAAATAAAACCACAGCAAAGTAGAACAATTAATTACTAAGCAGATACAAAGTCAAATCAACTACCCCCAAAGTCAATCAAAGGATAGACAAAGAGTACAGAATGTGATTCATAATATACAAAGAATGGAGGATGAAGAAAAAGGAGGAAATAAAAAAGAATCTTTAGGTTGTGTTCGTAATAGCATACGAAGTGAGTTAAATTAGACTGTTAGATAGTAAGGGAATTACCCTCGAATTTTGGTAACCATGAATCTAAAGCCTGCAATGGCAATAAGTACATACCTATTGATAATCACCCTAAATGTAAATGGTCTAAATACACTCATCTGTGGAGCATAAGAACAAAGCAAAAACTGAAGGAACAAAACAGCAGCAGACTCATAGAACCCAAGAATGGACTAACAGTCACCAAAGGGAAAGGGACTGGGGAGGATGGGTGGGAAGGGAGGGATAAGGGTGGGGAAAAAGAAAGGGGGCATTATGATTAGCATGTATAGTGGGGGGGCACGGGGAGGGCTGTGCAACACAGAGAAGACAAGTAGTGATTTTACAGCATCTTACTATGCTGATGGACAGTGACTGTGAAAGGGTATGTGGGGGGCACTTGGTGAAGGAGGGAGCCTAGTAAACATAATGTTCTTCATGTAATTGTAGATTAATGATACCAAAAATATATATATATATCAGGGGGGCACAGGGAAGGCAGTATAGCATAGAGTAGACAAATAGTGACTCTATAGCATCTTACTATGCTGATGGACAGTGACTGTAATGGGGTATGTGGTGGGGACTTGATAATGGGGGGAATTTAGTAACCACAATGTTGCTCATGTAATTGTATATTAATGATATCAAAATTTATTAACTGAAAAAATAAAATAAAATAAAATTCCATGGAAAAACTTCCACCTTCCTAAGGAGCTTAGAAGTTGTCACTTGTTTTTACTACCCTAGAAATAAGTAAAAATCTGAATAAACTGGAAATCAACAACTCTTCTTAGATTCATCAGAGAAGTTTAGGACACAGGACTGCTGCCCCCAGAATTGGAGGGAAATACAGACACAAAGAATCACAAGTTAGGGAAGTGAAACCACATTTTTGTGAGTTTTACCTCCAGGAGCTCTACCAGTGAAGACCGGAGAAAATTCCCCTCCTGCTTCCAGCACAGGGAGGAGAAAGTAGCCATTTTGAAATATGCTGGAGCGTTCTATTCTTAACAAGGCCTGACCTCAGAAGAAACTATTTCACCTGAGCCTAACCTATTAGGATTTTATCAGAGTTTGACTAACCTGAGGAAAGAAAAATGCCCAATTCACCCCCTCTAGCCATCCTGTCCCACCCTGGAGGAGACTGAGAAACATGTGTGGAGTTCACAGCTCAGAGATATGGTTCACTAAAAGAATAAGACCTGAATCGTGGGATGATAGAATGCTTCCCCTCTCCCCATACCTTACCACTGAAGGCCTATTTATTATAGTTCCTTTTACCTCATACACATTACACCTGGTTTTCAACAAAAAAAACTCTGATGCATACTAAAAGGCAAAAGTACAGTTTGAAGAGACAAAGTAAGCATGATAACCAGACTCAGATATGATAGTGATGTTGGCATTATTACACTAGATTTTAAAACAGCTATGACTAACACACTAAGGACTCTAATAGAAAAAGGTAGACAACATGCAAGAACAAATGGGTAATGTAAGCAGAGAGATGGGAAGTCTAAGAATCAAAAAGAAATGGTAGAGATGAAAAACACTGTAACAGACATGAAGAATGACTTTGATGTGATCATTAATAGACTGGACATGGCTGAGGACAGATTCTTTGAGCTTAAGGATATATCAGTAGAAACTGATAAAAACAGTTTCCAAAACTGAAACAGAAAGGGATTGGGGGAAAAAAACAGAATATCCAAGAACTGTAAAATAACTGCAATGTGCATTAAATATACCTAACAGGAATACCAGAAGAAAAAAAGAAAGGAATGGAATTAATATTTGATGTAACAGTGACTGAGAACTTCCCCCAAAATTAATTTAAGACCTGAAACCATACATCCAGGAAGCTCAGAGAACATCAAGCAAGATAAATGCAAAAAAGAAAAAGAAAACAAAAAAAGAAAAACTTACTCCTAGACATACCATATTCAAATTGCAGAATGTCAAAGAGAAAGAAAAGATCTTGAAAGCAATCAGAGGAAAAAAGTTCTTATCTCTCTAGAGAAGTAAAAATAGGGACTACATTTGACTTCTCAGAAACCATGCAAACAGGAAGAGAGTAAAAGGGAATATTTAGTGTTAAGAGAAAAATTATCAACCTAATTCTGTATGCTATGAAATTATACTTCAAAAATATAGAAATAAATAATTTCCCAGACTAACAAAAATTAAAGGAATTTGTTGCCAGGAGACCTGCCTTATGTGAAATGTTAAAAGTTCTTCAGAGAAAAGGAGAGTGATGTTGGTCAGAAACTTGGATACATATAAAGAGAATATTAATATTACAGAAGGAATAAGTGAAAGTAAAATAGAAATTTTCAATTTTCTTATTGTTAATTTATTTAACAGATAACAGTTTGTTCAAAATAATAGCAATAATGTATTCAGTGATTATAGCTTAAATAAAAGTGCAATGAATGATAGTAATGATACAGAGGGCAGGAGAGAGGAATTATGAATAATTTGCTATTATAAGATATTTACACAACCTATGAAGTATTATGATGTTATTTGAAACTGGGCCTGGAATAGGTGGAATAGGTATAAAGGTATATTGTAAACTCTAGGGTAATCATTTTAAAAGCAAGAATAAAGAAAAAATATAATTGGTATGTTATGAAAGGAGAGAAAATGTAATGGTATAAAATACTCAATTAAAATAACAAAAGACAAAAAAAGTGGAAGAAAAAAATATGAACAATAAGAAAGGGCAATAAATAGAAAATAGTAACAAATGTGGTAGATAATGAGACCACCATACCAATAACCACTTTAAAAAACAATGGTGTAAATACAACAATTAAAAAACAGAGATTCTCAGAATCAATCAAAACACAAGACCCACTTCTATTTTGTCTACAAGAAACCCGCCTTAAATATAAAGATACATATAGAGCAGAAGTAAAGAAATGGAGATATACCATACTAAAACTAATCAAAATAGAGCTGAAGTAGCTATATTAATTTCAGACAGAGCAAACTTTAGAAAGGAAAGGAAAATTATAACTGAAAAAGAAGGATATTACACAGGGTTATGGGGAGAGAGGTATAAGAAGATATTAGTCAAAGGGTACAAAGTTTCAGTTATGCAAGATGACTGAATTCTGGAGATCTAATGTATAGCAATGTGAATGCTGTCAATGATACTGTATTGTATACTTGAAATTTGCTAAGAGGGTAGATCTCAAGTGCTCTTACCACACATACACCAAAAAAAATTATGTGACATGATAGGTATGTTAATTAGCTTGATTGTGCTGATTATTTCACAAGATACAGGTTAATCAAAACATCAAGCCATACACCTTTTAAAAAACCTATTAACATATTGATTAAAAATAAAGAGGGTCAAACAGTAGAAGAGGAACATAGTAAAGATGAGAGTAGAAATAAATGAAAGAGAGTAAAAAACTAGAAAACAATCAACAAAACCAAGAGCTGGTTCTTTGAGAAAATTTTAAAAATAGACAAAGCCCTAGCCAGACTTATCAAGAAAAAAGGAGAGAGTACACAAATACACAAAATCAGAAACAAAAAGGAATAGTCACAACTGACACCACAGAAATACAAAGAATTATTAGAGAATTCTATGAAGGAAAAATAATATGCCAATAAACTGGACAACCTAAAGAAATGGACAAACTCCTAGAAATATACAACCTTCTAAGAATGATTTGGGAAGAAACAGAAAATGTGAACAGACCAATTACTGGTAATGAAATTGAACTGGTAACCAAAACACTCCCAACAAATAAAAGTACAGAACTAGATGGCTTCACAGCTGAATTGTACCAAACATTTAAAGAAGAGCTAATACCCATCCTTCTTAAAGTATTCCAAAAGGTAGAAAGGTAGAAGAGGATATACTTCTTATCTATAAGGAAACTTATTCTATGAGGTCAGCATCACTCTAATGCCAAAAACAGACAAATACACTACAAAAAAAAGAATATTTTCAACCAATATCCCTGATAAACATAGATGCAAAAATCCTCAACAAAATATTAGCACATTGAGTTCAAAAATACATCAAAAGGATCAGCCACCATGACCAAGTGAGATTTATTCAGGAAATCAAGGATGGTAGAATAGTCATAAATCAATCAACATCATACACCACATTAACAAAAAGGATAAAAACCACATAATCATCTCAATAGATGCTGAAAAAGCATTTGACAAACTTCAACACCCATTCATGATAAAAACTCATAACAAAATGGGAATAGAGGGTACATATCTCAACATAATAAATGCCATATACAACAAAACCACAGCTAACATAATACTTAATGGCTAAAAGCTGAAAACTCTCCCTGAAAGATCAGACACAAGATAAAGATGTCCACTCTAACCACTATTATGCAACATAGTACTGGAAGTCCTGGCCACAGCAATCAGACTCTAACAAAAAGAGATAAAAGGTATCCAAATTAGTAAGGAAGAAGTTAAACTGTCACTATTTGCAGATGATATATTATACATAGAAAACCCTAAACACTCCACCAAAAAACTATTCACCAAAGTTGCAGATACAAAATTAGTACACATAAATCTGCTGCATTCCTATATACTAACAACAAACTAGCAGAAAGAGAAATCAGAAAAACAGTTCCATTTACAATTGCATCAAAAAGAATAAAATACCTAGGAATAAGCATAACCAAGGAGGTGAAAAACCTGTATTCTGAAAACTGTAAGACACCCCATGAGAGAAATTTATTCCACAAATAAATGGAAATCTATCCATTAAACGTGGATAGGAAGAGTTAATATTGCCAGAATGGCCATCCTGCCCAAAGCAATTTAAAGGTTCAATGCAATCCCTCTCAAACATCAACAGCATTTTTCAAAGAACTAAAACAAATAATTCCAAAATTTATATGGAACCACAAAAGACCCAAAATAGCCAAAACAATTCTGAGAAAGAAGAACAAACCTGGGGTGACACTCCCTGACTTCAAGCTATACTACAAAGCTACAGTAATCAAAACAACATGGTACTGGCACAAGAATAGACCCATAGACCAATGGAAGAGAATTGACAGCCCAGATATAAACCCACACGTATGTGGTCAATTAATATACAGTAAAGTAGCTATGAACACACAGTAGGGAAAAGACAACCTGTTCAATAATAACTGGTGTTGGGTAAACTGGGCAACTACATGTAAGAGAATGAAACTGGATTACGGTCTAACTCCACACACAAAAGTAAATTCAAATTGGATCAAAGACCTAAATGTAAGACATGAAACCATAAAATTCTCAGAAGAAAACGTAGGCAAAAAACTCTTGAACATAACCATGAGCAATTTTACTTGGGCATATTTCCTTGGGCAAGGGAAACAAAATATAAAGTGAACAAATGGGACTACATCAAACTAAAAAGCTTCTATACAGCAAAGGACACCATCAGTAGAACAAAAAGGCAACCTACAGTATGTGAGAATATGTTCACAAGTGGTTTACCTGATAAGGAGTTAACATCCAAAATATATAAAGAACTCACACACCTCAACACCAAAATAAATAAATAAATAAACATCCTGATTAGGAAATGGGCAGAGAACCTGCACAGACATTTTTCCAAAGAAGAAATACAGATGGCCAACAGGCACATGAAAAGATGCTCCACGTCACTAATCATCACAGAAATGCAAATCAAAACCACAAAGAGATATCACCTCACACTAGTTAAAATTGCCACTATCCAAAAGACAAGAAATATCCAGTGTTGGCAAGGATGTGGAGAAAAGCAAACCCTCTTCCATTGTGGGAATGTAAATTGGTGCAGCCACTGTGGAAAGCAGTATGGAGGTTCCTCAAAAACCTAAAAACAGGAATACCATATGTGACCCAGTAATCCCACTTCTAAGAATTTACCTGAAGAAAACAAAGTCCCTGACTTGAAAAGGTATATGCACACCTTGTTTATTACTGCATTATTTATAAAAGCCAAGGCATGAAAGCATCCAAAGTGTAGTATCATCAATCAGTAGATGAATGGATAAAGAAGATGTGGTACATATACACAATGGAATATTATTGAGCCATAAAAAATGAAATTCTGCTGTTTGCAACAACATGGATCTAGAGCACATTATTCTCAGTGAAATAAGCCAGGTAGAGAAAGACAAATACCATATGATTTCACTCATTTGTGGAATATAAAAACAAAACAAAACAAAATGAACAAAACAGTAGTAGACTCACAGACACTGAGAAAAGAATAGTAGTTACCATGGGGATGGTTACCATGTGGGTGGGGAGGGTATAGGGATAAAGGGCCACAAAAATTCTCCATCATGATATAAGTTCATCACAGGGATGGTAGTAGAGCATGAAGAATATAGCCAATTATTCTGTAACATCTTCCTATGTTGACAATAACCACAATAGTGGAAGTGAGGATTTACTAATATGGGTAATTGTTGAACCACTGTGTTGTATACTTGTAACAAATGTAAGATTATATTATTGACAATACTGAAATTTTTAAAAAACTGAAAAAAATTAACAAAGAGGGTCATTTCACAATCACTCACTATCATTATATTGTATACCTAACACAAATACAATGTTACATGTCAGTTGTATCTCAATTTTTAGAAAGTTAAGCCAGTTTAATTTTGAGACCAAGCCAGAGATTATAAGAGGGTTGAGAAAAACTTTTTCCTCCCCTACACGGGCTTCTGTCACTTAGCATAATGTTTCTAAGGTACAGGAACTCTTCTAGCTTTGCAACTTTTCTGTAAATCTAAAATTATTTCAAAATAAAAAAATTGTTTATTTAAAACTAAAGTAAGGTCAGGCATGACCTTATTTTAACCTCTCTTGGTAAAGGTGTCAATTCTCCAAGAAGTCATAAGAATCTTTAATGTGTATATGCCTATCAACAGAGCATCAAAATAATTCAAGGAAAACACAAATAGAACTGCAAGGAGAAATAGATAACTTCAACACCTCTCTGTCAGAAATGGACAGATATGGCAGGCAGAGAAATCACTAAGGTCATAGCTGAATTCAACAGCACCATCAATCAACTGGATATAATTGTCATCCAGAGACTGCTTCATTCAAAAGCAGCAGAACACACATTCTTCTCAAGCTCACTTGGAACATTCACTAAATTAGACTATGTTCTGGGCCATAAAATAACAGTAATAAATTTAAAAGAATAAGAAACATACAATGTCTGCTCTAGGACAAAGAAGGAATCAGCAACAGAAAGATAACTGGAAAATTCCAAGTAGCTGGAAATGAAATAACACACTTCTAAATAACATATAGTCAAAATCAAAAATCCAAAAAAAAGTTAATGATTTTGAACTAAATGATAATGAAAATAAAACTTATCAAACCTTGCGGGATGCAATGAAAGCAAAAATTACAGGAAAATTTAGAGCATTTAATTTATATGTCAGAAAAGAAGTAAGACCTAAAATCAATAATCTAATTTTCCACTTGAGGAAACTAGAAAAAAAGAGAGGATTACATCCAAAGTAAGCAAAAGAGAAATAATAAAAATTAGAGCAGAAAGCAATGATATTGAAAATGGGAAATCAATCGAGAAAAACTCAAAAATCCCAAAAGATGGTTCTTCGAAAAGATTTAAAAAACTGATAAGCCACCAACCAGGCTAAGAAAAAATGAGAGTGGATACTAATTAGTAATATTAAAAATAAAAGAAAGGACATCGTTACAGAGCTCACGAACATTAAAAGGATAATCAAGGAGTACTATAAACAACTCTATGCTCAAAAATTTCATAACCTAGATGAAATGAACCAATACCTTGAAAGACACAATCTGCCAAAACTCACACAAGAAACAGACTTTCTGAATAGGCCTGAATCTATTAAACAAATAAATCTATAATTAATAATCTAACCAAAAAGAAACTACCCATCCCAGATGGGTTCACTGATGAATTCTACCAAACATTTAAGAAAGAAATTATACCAATTCTCTACAATATCTTCCAAAAGATAGAAGCCAAAGGAATACTTCTTAACTCATCCAATTAGGCCAGAATTACCATAATACCAATGCAGAAAAAGACACTACAAAAAAACTATAGACTGATATCTCTCATGAATATAAATGCAAAAACCCTCAACAAACAAAAAATTAACAAGTAAAATCCAACAATGTATAAAAAGAATTATACACCACAACCAAATGAGGTATATCCAGGTGTGCAAGGCTGGTTCAACATTTGAAAATCAATTAATGCAATCCACTACATCAAAGGTGAAAAAAAATCACATGATCTTATCAATAAATGGAGAAAACGCATTTGGCAAAATCCAACACTCATTCATGATTTTTTAAAAACCATAGCAGCTTAGGAATAGAGGGAAACTTCCTCAACTAATGAAAAGTATCTACAAAAGCTACAGCTAACATCATATTTGTGGGTGAGAAGCTAGAAGCTTTCCTGCTAATGTCAGGAATAAGGCAAGGCTATTACCTCTCACCACTCCAATTCAACATCATACTGAAAATCCCAGATAATGCAATCAGGCCCCAAAAAGGTGAAATAAAATGCATACAGACTGGAAAAGAAGAAATAAAAATGTCTTTGTTCTCAGATGACATGACTGCCTATGCAGAAAATCCCAGAGAATAGACAAAAACACTCTGGAAACTGATGAGCCATTATAGCAAGGTTAGTGTGCAAAAGTCAACCACTTTCCTATATACCAGCAATTTTGAAATTTAAAACACAATACTATCCACATTAGCACCAAAAAAAATACTTAGGTAAAAATCTAACAAAATGTGCTCAAGCTCTATATGAGAAAAACTATTAAGCTCTGATGAGAGAAACCAAAGAAAAATTAAATAAAGGAAAATATTCCATATTCACATAGGAAAATTCAATATTGTTAGGATGTCCATTCTTCCCAATTTGATCTATAGATTCAACACAATCCCAATCTAAAGCCCAACAAGTTATTTTGTGAATTTAAACAAACTGATGCTAAAGTTTATGTAAAGAGGCAAAAGACCCAGAATAGCCAATACAATATTCAAAAACAAACTAAGAGGACTGACACTACATGACTTTAATACTTATTACAAAGATACAGTAATCAAGACAGTGTGGTATTGGCAAAAAGAATAGACAAAAAAATTAATGGAAGAGAATAAAGAGTCCAAAAAATATACCTACATAAATATAATCAACTGATCTTTGCCAAAGGAACAAAAGCAAAAGATGGAGACAAAACAATCTTTCAATAAATGGTGCTGGGACAACTAAACATGCACCTGCAAAAATCAAAAACTATACTCTTCACAAAAATTGATTGAAAATAGCTTATATACCTAAACATAAAATTCAAAACCATAAAACTCCTAAGAAGATAACATAGGAGAAAATCTAGATGACCTTGCGTTTGGCAATGACATTTTAGATACAGCAGTAAAGGCATAATCCATGATAGAAATAACTGATGTTAGACTTCAATAAGATTAAAAACCTCTGTTCTGAAAAGACACTGTCAAGAGAATGAGAAGACAAATCAAAAACTAAGAGAAAGTATTTGCAAAAGACATCTCTGATAAAGGACTATTTGTCAAAATATACAAAGAACTCTTAAAATTAAACAGTAAGAAAACAAACAACCTGATTTAAAAATGGGCAAAAGGCCTGAACAAATACCTTACCAAAGAAAACACACATCTGGCAAATAAGCATATAAAAAGGTGCTTCCACATACATCATCAAAGAAATGAAAATTAAAACAAGGAGATATTCACTACATATCTATTAAAATGGCAAAAATCTAAGACACCAAATGCTAACAAATAAGTGAAGTATCATTCATAATGGTGAGAAAACAAAGTGGTACAGCTACTCTGGAAAAGTTTGGTAGTTTCCTAAAAAACTAAACATACCCTTATCATATTATCCAGCAATTGCACTCCAAAGGAGTTACACAAAAACCTGCCCTTAGATGTTTATAGAAGCCTTATTCATAATTGCTAAAACCTGGAAGCAACCAAAATGTCCTTCAATTGGGGAATGGAAAAATAAACCAGTACATCCAGATAGTGGAGTACTGTTCAGTACTGTTCAATACTAAAAATAAATGAGTTACCAAGCCATGAAAAGACCTTAAATGCATGTTACTAAGTGAAAGAAGTCAGTCCAAAAAGGCTGCAGATAAACGATTCCAACTATATGACATACCGAAAAAAGGAAAATTTTGGAGACAGTAAAAAGAATCACTGATTACTAGGGATTAGCAGAAGATTGGTAGGACAATGAAACTATTCTGTAAGACACCATATTGATTGGGATACATGTCATTATGCATTTGTCAAAACCCACAGAACTGTACAATACTAAGACTGAAACAATATATACTGTGAACATCAGGTAATGATATATCAGTGTAGGTTCATCAAATGCAACATATGTAACACTCTGGTGCAGGATGTTGACAGTTGGGGAAGCTATACACCTGTTGGGATAGAGGGTCTGTGCAAACTTTCCCTGCTTTCTGCTCAATTTTACCATTAACCTAAAAGTACCCTAAAAAATAAAATCTAGAGGGAGGAGCCAAGATGGCAGCGTGAATAGGGCAGTGGAAATCTCCTCCCAAAACCACATATACTTTTGAAAATATAAATACAACTATTCCTAAAAGAGAGACCAGAAGATACAATACAACAGCTAGGTTATGTCTATATCTGAGAGAACTCAGCGCCTCACGAAGGGGTTAAGATACAAGCTGCGGCCCGGCAGGACCCGAGCGCGCCCCCCACCCCAGCTCCCCAGCAGGAGGAAAGGAGTCCAAGTAGGGAGGAAGTGGAAGCCCAGGACTGCTAAATACCAAGCCCTAGTCATCCACAACAGGAGCGCAGGCACACAGTGTGTGGTGTGCTGGATATTAAGGAAATGGAACAGTAAAACCTATGAGCCGGTCCCCACAGTCAGCACACCTGGGACAAAAGAAAAGCGAGCACTTTTTGGAAAGTCTTACAGGGACAGGGGCCTAACAGCTGGATGGAGGCATCCCAGCACACTTGGTGCAGCAGCTGGGAATCCCAGGGAAATTCAGCCACTCCAGTCCCCTGGGAGGCAGCGCAGCTCTGAAGCCCCTCATGAAGAGCCTCTCATCCATTCCCCTCTGGCGTGGCCACGCCATAGCAGGGGAGCAGCCTGAGAGTGGCCCTTCCCCCAGCAGCTTCCCAGAGCCTCCACCACAGCTGCCCAAGCCAGACTCAGAGGCCCCACCAGCAATCACAGACAGAGGAAGCTGGGACAGGGCTCCAATGGTCGCCATTCCTGCAGGAAAGCACACCCGGTGCACCTGCCCCTCCCCACAGGGCTCTGGGCTGCCCCGATGGCTGCTCCACCTGCAGCACCTCAGGAAATAAAACCAGAAGCTCCTCCGAGGAGGGCAAGGTGACAAGAAAGGAGGAAGGGACTTTGTTCTCCCAGCTAATACACACACCAACTGCCCACGAATACCTCTATAGCCATGAAAAGGCAGAAGAATCTGATTCAGTTCAGAATCACCCAGACAACCCCTGAGAGGGAGCATGGGGAGATAGATTTAACCAATCTTCCTGAAAAAGAATTCAAAATAAAGGTCACAACCATGCTGATGGACCTGCAAAGAAATATGCAAGAGCTAAAGGATCAAGTTAGGAGGGAGAATACAGAAATAAAACAATCTCTGGAAGGAGTTAAAAGCAGACTGGATGAGGTGCAAGTGGCCATTAATGGAATAGAAATCAGAGAACAGGAATACAGAGAAGCTGATGCAGAGAGAGAAAAAAGGATCTCCAGGAATGAAAGAATATTAAGAGAACTGTGTGACCAGTCTGAATGGAGCAATATTTGCATTATAGGGGTAACAGAAAAAGAGAGAGAAAAAGGGATACAAAGTTTATTTGAAGAAATAATTGCTGAAAACTTCTCCAAACTGGGGAAGGAAATAGTCTCTCAGACCATGGAAGCCCACAGAACTCCCAACACAAGAGACCCAAGGAGGACAACACCAAGACACACGATAATTAAAATGGCAAAGATCAAGGACAAGGGCAGAGTATTAAAGGCAGCCAGAGAGATAAAAAAGGTCAACTACAAAGGAAAACCCATCAGGCTATCATCAGACTTATCAACAGAAACCTTACAGGTCAGAAGAGAAGAGCATGATATATTTAATGCAATGAAACAGAAGGGCCTTGAACCAAGGATACTGTATCAAGCACAATTATCATTTAAATATGAAGGAGGGATTAAACAATTCCCAGACAAGCAAAAGTTGAGGGAATTTGCCTCCCACAAACCACCTCTACAGGATATTTTAAAGAGACTGCTCTAGAAAGAAAAATTTAAATCAACAACTCACAAAAGCAGTCAAGGAAACACAAAAGAGCACAGAATGAAACACCTAACATATAAAGAATGGAGGAGGAAGAATTAGAAGGGAGAGAAATAAAGAATCATCAGACTGTGTTTGTAACAGCATAATAAGAGAGTTAAGTTAGATGGTTAGATAGTAAAGAAGCTACCCTTGAACCTTTGGTAACCACGAATCCAAAGCCTGCAATGGCAATAAGTACATATCTTTCAATAATCACACTAAATGTAAATGGATTGAATGCACCAATCAAAAGACACAGAAGATTGGAATGGATAAAAAAAGCAAGACCCATTTATATGCTGCTTACAAGAGACTCACCTCAAACCCAAAGACATACACAGACTAAAAGTCAAGGGATGGAAAAAGATATTTCATGCAAACAACAGGGAGAAAAAAGCAGGTGTTGCAGTACTAGTATCAGACAAAATAGACTTCAAAACAAAGAAAGTAACAAGAGATAAAGAAGGACACTACATAATGATAAAGGGGTCAGTCCAACAAGAGGACATAACCTTTATAAATATATATGCACCCAATACAGGAGCACCAACATATGTGAAACAAATACTAACAGAATTAAAGGAGGAAATAGAATGCAATGCATTTATTTTAGGAGACTTCAGCACACCACTCACTCCATAGGACAGTGATCCACCAGACAGAAAATAAGTAAGGACACAGAGGCACTGAACAACACACTAGAACAGATGGACTTAACAGACATCTACAGAACTCTATACCCCAAAGAAGCAGGATACACATTCTTCTCAAGTGGACGTGGAACATTTTCCAGAATACACCACATACTAGGCCACAAAAAGAACCTCAGTAAATTAAAAAAGATTGAAATTCTACCAACCAACTTCTTGGACCACAAAGGGATAAAACTAGAAATAAATTGTAAAAAGAAAGCAAAAAGGCTCACAAACACATGGAGGCTTAACAACATGCTCCTAAAAAAATCAATGGATCAACAACCAAATTAAAATAGAGATCAAGCAATATATGGAGACAAATGACAAAAACAACACAAAACCCCAACTTCTGTGGGATGCAGCAAAAGCAGTCATAAGAGGAAAGTATATAGCAATCCAGGCATATTTAAGAAGGAAGAACAATCCCAAATGAATAGTCTAAAGTCACAATTATTTTAATTGGAAAAAGAATAACAAATGAGGCCAAAATCAGCAGAAGGAGGGACATAATAAAGATCAGAGAAGAAATAAATAAAATTGAGAAGTATAAAACAATAGAAAAAAATCAATGAAACCAAGAGTTGGTTCTTTGAGAAAATAAACAAAATAGATAAACCCCTAGCCAGACTTATTAAGAGAAAAAGAGAATCAACACACATCAACAGAATCAGAAACAAGAAAGGAAAAATCACAATGGACCCCCACAGAAATACAAAGACTCTTTACAGAATACTATGAAAATCTATATGCTAATAAGCTGGGAAACCTAGAAGAAATGGACAACTTCCTAGAAAAACACAACCTTCCAAGACTGACCAAGGAAGAAGCAGAAAATCTAAACAGACCAATTACCAGCAATGAAATTGAAGCGGTAATCAAAAAACTACCCAAGAGCAAAGCCCCAGACCAGATAGATTCACTACAGAATTCTATCAGACACACAGAGAAGACCTAATACCCATTCTCTTTAAAGTCTTCCAAAAAATAGAAGAGGAGGGAATACTTCCAGAATCATTCTATGAAGCCAGTATCACCCTAATACCAAAACCAGGCAAAGACCCAATCAAAAAAGAAAATTGCAGACCAATATCTCTGATGAAGATAGATGCAAAAATACTCAACAAAATATTAGCAAACTGAATTCAAAAATACATCAGGAGGATCATATACCATGACCAAGTGGGATTCATCTCAGGGATGCAAGGATGGTACAACATTTGAATATCCATCAACATCATCCACCACATAAACAAAAAGAAAGACAAAAACCACATGATCATTTCCATAGATGATGAAAAGCATTCAACAAAATTCAACATCCATTCGTGATAAAAACTCTCAACAAAATGGGTATAGAGGGCAAGTACCTCAACATAATAAAGGCCATATATGATAAACCCACAGCCAACATCTTACTGAACAGCGAGAAGCTGAAAGCTTTTCCTCTGCGATTGGGAACAATACAGGGATGTCCACTCTCCCCACTGTTATTTAACATAGTACTGGAGGTCCTAGCCACGGCAATTAGACAAAACAAATAAATAAAAGGAATCCAGATTGGTAAAGAAGAAGTCAAACTGGCACTATGTGCAGATGACATGGTATTGTACATGAAAAATCCTAAAGAGCCATGTCCATGGCTCCTTTATCATATATTAATTGACCATATATGTTTGGGTTAATACCTGGAGTATTAACTAATACTCCAAAACTACTAGAACTAATATTGGAATTCAGAAAAGTTGCAGGATACAAAATTAATATCTGTGGCAGAAATCTGTGGCTTTCCTATACACTAACAATGAACTAGCAGAAAGAGAAATCAGGAAAACAATTCCATTCACAATAGCATCAAAAAGAATAAAATACCTAGGAATAAACCTAACCAAGGAAGTGAAAGACCTATACCCTGAAAACTACAAGACACTCTTAAGAGAAATAGAAGAGGGCACTAACAAATGGAAACTCATCCCATGCTCTTGGCTAGGAAGAATTAATATTGCCAAAATGGCCATCCTGCCTAAAGCAATCTACAGATTCAGTAAAATCCCTATCAAAATACCAACAGCATTCTTCACTGAACTGGAATAAATAGTTCTAACATTCATAGAACCATCAAAGACCCTGAATAGCCAAAGCAATCCTGAGAAGAATAAAGTGGGGGGCATCTCACTCCCCAACTTCAAGCTCTACTACAAAGCCACAGTAATCAAGACAAGTTGGTACTGGCACAAGAACAGAGCCACAGACCAGTGGAACAGGATAGAGACTCCTGGTATTAACCCAAACATATATGGTCAATTAATATATGATAAAGGAGCCATGGACATACAATGGGGAAATGACAGCCTCTTCAACAGCTGGTGTTGGCAAAACTGGACAGCTACATGTAAGAGAATGAAACTGGATCATTGTCTAACCCCATACACAAAAGTAAATTCGAAATGGATCAAAGACCTGAATGTTAGTCATGAAACCATAAAACTCTTAGAAAAAAACATAGGCAAAAATCTCTTGGACATAAACATGAGCGACTTCTTCATGAACGTATCTCCCTGGGCAAGGGAAACAAAAGCAAAAATGAATAAATGAGACTATATTAAGCTGAAAACCTTCTGTACAGAACAAAAAGGCATCCTACAGTATGGGAGAATATATTTATAAATGACAGATCTGATAAAGGGTTGACATCCAAAATATATAAAGAGCTTACATGCCTCAACAAACAAAAAGCAAATAATCCAATTAAAAAATGGGCAGAGGAGCTGAACAAACACTTCTCCAAAGACGAAATTCAGATGGCCAATAGGCACATGAAAAAATGCTCCACTTTGCTAATCATCAGAGAAATGCAAATTAAAACCACAATGAGATATTACCTCACACCAATAAGGATCACCACCATCCAAAAGACAAACAACAAATGTTGGCAAGGTTGTGGAGAAAGGGGAACCCTCCTACACTGCTGGTGGGAATGTAAATTAGTTCAACCATTGTGGAAAGCAGTATGGAGGTTCCTCAAAAAGCTCAAAATAGAATTACCATTTGACCTAGGAATTCCACTTCTAGGAATTTAACCTAAGAATACAGCAGCCCTGTTTGAAAAAGACAGATGCATCCCTATGTTTATGGTAGCACTATTTACAATAGCCAACAAATGGAAGCAACCTAAGTGTCCATCAGTAGATGAATGGATAAAGAAGAAGTGATACGTATACACAATGGAGTTTATTCAGCCATAAGAAGTAAACAAATCCTACCATTTGCAACAACATGGATGGAGCTGGAGGGTATTATGCTCAGTGAAATAAGCCAGGCAGAAAAAGACAAGTACCAAATGATTTCACTCATATGTGGACTAGAAGAACAAAGAAAAAACTGAAGGAACAAAACAGCGGCAGAAACACAGAACCCAAGAATGGACTAACAGTTACCAAAGGGAAAGGGACTGGGGAGGATGGGTGGGAAGGGAGGGATAAGGGGAGGTAAGAAAGGGGGCATTACAGTTAACACGTATAATGTGGGAGAGCACAGGGAGGGCTGTGCAACACAAAGAAGACAAGTAGGGATTCTACAGCATGTTACTATGCTGATGGACAGTGACTGTAATGGGGTTTGTTGGGGGGACTTGGTGATGGGGGGAGTCTAGTAAACATAATGTTCCTCATGTATTTGTAGATTAATGATACCAAAATTTTTTTAAAAGGTTATTCTATGCAAATAAATAAATAAAATCTACTATTTTAAAATGTTATACATATTCTCTCATTTCTCAACTTCCTTAAAAAATATAAGACTGTAGAATGCAATAATTATAGCACTATGTTATTGGATTCATAACACACATAAATACAGTGCAGTTGAGAGGGAATGGAGTTATATTGGAAAAGTTTCTATATATTACTGAAATTAAGTTAGTATTAATCTTATACAGATTGTGATAAGTTAAGATACATATGGTGATCTCTAGATCCCAACCACAAACAAAATAGCTCAAAAACATGGTTAAAAAATCAAGAGAAATTAAGTGATATAAAAAAAAGCATATTTATTTAACACAAAAAGAGGTCAAGGAGCAACAGAGGACAAAAAAGAGGGCAATTAGAAAACAAATATCAAAATGGCAACCACAAATTCAACCTATCAATAATTATCATATATATGAATGGTCTAAACATCCCAAGCAAAAGGTAGAAATGTTAGACTGGATTAAAAAAGCAAGATCCAACTATGTGTTGTCTGTAAGAGACACACTTAACATTCAAAAAAACAAATAAGATGAAATATTAAGATATCTATCATTCAAACAGTAACCATAAGAGAGCTGGAGTGGCTATACTAATAATGGGGAAAAGTAGACTTTAGGATAACAATCATCACTATAGAAAAGAGGGATGTTTCATAATGATAAAAGGGTCAATAAATTGATGGTATATTACAATTATAAGTGTATATTCACCCAACAAGAGCCCTAAAATACATGAAGAAAAAACTGACAGAATTTTTAAAATAAATAGGTCATTCAACAATTAAAACTGGAGGTCTCAATACTCCAGTCTCAAGAATTGACAGAACAATTAAAGAATCAACAAAAATAGGGAATACTTGAATATCACTATCAGCCAACTCAACCTGACATATGTTGAACACTTCATCCAGTGACTGCAGAATATGCATTCTTCTAATGTACACATGGTACATTTTCCAGGACAGGCCATATGCTAAGCCATGGAATAACTCTCACTAACTTGTAAAAAGACTGAAATCATACAAGGTATGTTCTCTGAATGCAACAGAATTGAACTATAAATCAACAACAGAAAGAACTCTGGAAATTTTCCAAATATTTATAAATTAAGCAACACACTTCTAAAAAAATCCATAGACCCAGGAAGAAACCCCAAGAAAACTAGTAAATATTTTGAACTGCATAAAAACAAAATTAAAAGGACTATAAGAAAATTCTATAAATATCTATAAGCCAACAAAAGATGACTTAGACAAAATGGACAATCCCTAGAAAGATACTAATTACTAAAACTGGAAGAAATGAAAGGTCTGAATAGACATACAAGTTTTTAAAAATTGAATTAACAATTTAAAATCTTCCCATAAAAAATGTCCAGACTACATCAAACTAAAATCTTCTATACAGCAAAGGACACCATCAGTAGAACAAAAAGACACCCTACAGTACGGGAAAATACATTCACAAATGACATATCCAATAAAGGATTAACATCCAAAATACATAAAGAACTCATACACCTCAACAAACAAAAAGCAAATAACCCAATTTAAAAATGGGGAGAGAATCTGCACAGACACTTCTCCAAAGAAGAAATTCAGATGGCCAACAGGCACATGAAAAGATGCTCCACATCGCTAATCGTCAGAGAAATGCAAATTAAAACCACAATGAGATATCACCTCACATCAGTAAGGATGGCCACCATCCAAAAGAAACAACAACAAATGTTGGTGAGGATGTAGAGAAAGGAGAACTCTCCTACACTGCTGGTGGGAATGTAAATTAGTTCAACCATTGTGGAAAGGAATATGGACATTCCTCAAAAAACTAAAAATAGAAACACCATTTGACCCAGGAATTCCACTCCCAGGAATTTACCCAAAGAAAACAAGATCCCAGATTCAAAAAGACATATGCATCCCTATGTTTATCACACACTATTTACAATAACCAAGATATGGAAGCAACCTTAGTGTCCATCAGTAGATGAATGGATAAAGATGTGGTACATATAAACAATGGAACAGTATTCAGCCATAAGAAGAAAAACCCTACCATTTGCAACAACATGGATGGAGCTGGAGGGTATTATGCTCAGTGAAATAAGCCAGGTGGAGAAATACAAGTACCAAATTATTTCCCTCATTTGTGGAGTATAACAACAAAGCAAAACTGAAGGAACAAAACAGCAGCAGACTCACAGACTCCAAGAAGGGACTAGAGGTCACCAATGGGAAAGGGTGTGGGGAGGGGAAGGGGGGAGGGAGGGAGGGAGAGGGGGATTAAAGGGTATTATGATCAGCACACATAATGTAGGGGGGCACAGGGAAGGCAGTATGGCAAAGTATAGCATCTTACTACACTGATGGACAGTGACTGCAATGGGGTTTTGGTGGGACTTGATAATATGGGTGAATGTAGGAACCACACTGTTGCTCATGTGAAACCTTCATAAGATTGTAGATCAATGATACCTTAATAAAAAAAATTCCAGGCGATAACCTCACTAATGAATCTCATCAAATTCTTAAAGAAGAAGTAACACCAATTCTTCACAAACTTTCATAAGATAGAGGAGGATAAAACAGGTTCCAACCTATTTCATGAAGCCTGTATTATCCTAATATAAAGCCAGATGAAGGCATTATTAGAATACAACTACAAATATCTCTCTTAAACACAATGCAAAAATCCCTAATGAAATATTTAAAACTAAATAAAACAACAAATAATTATTAGTTTTATACCATGAGCAAGTGGTACTTATCTAAGGAACAGCACACTTTAACATCCAAAAACTAATTAATGTAACACAACATGTTAATAAGATAAACAACAAAATATAAACTCAATAAAGAAAAAGTGTTTAAATAAGTATTAAGCATAAATAAAAAAATTCAACACTCATTCATGATATAAAGTCTCAGTAGTGTAAGACTAGAAGGCAATTTTACCAACCTGACACAGGTATAAGAAAAATGCATGGCTAACATCATACTTGCTGCTGAATGGGGGACTAGTATTTTCCCCCCTAAGATCAGAAATAAGGCTTGGGATATAATGCACAGCATGAAAAAGAAAAGAAACAAGGCAGGAATTACACTATCACCACTTCTGTTTAACATTTTACTCCAAGTTCTAGCCAATGCAATAAGGAAAAAATAATAATAAATTAAGGCATACAAATTGGGAAGTGGGAAGTAAAACTATGTTTGCTCACAAATAATATCTTATATGTAGAATATCCCAAGGACTCCACCAAAAAAGCTCCAGAGCAAATAACAAGTTTAGCAGGGTTGTAGAACACAAGACCAATATAGAAAAATCAACTATATTTTTATACACCAATGATAAACACTTCCATTTATAATACCACCAAAAAGAATAAAACATTTAGGAGTAAATTTAACAAAAAAAGTGTAAGGCTCATACACTAACAACAAAAAAACTGATATAAAATAAAGAAGACATAAATAAATGGAGAGACCTTTACAATTCATAATTGAAATCATGTTCATGATTGAAAGATTCAGTATTGTCAAGATATCAATTCTTCCCAAATTGGTCTATACATTCAGTATAATCCATATGAAAATTCAGCAGGCATTTACTAGAAATTGATAAGCTGATCCTAAAATTCATATGGAAATGCAAAGGACCTAGAATTGCTGTAACAATTTTTTTTAAAGGTGAAAGACTTATATTATTCAATTTCAAATCCTACTTAAGAGATACAGTACTCAAGGCTATGTGGTACTGGCAAAAAATAGTCATACAACAGAATTGTGAGCCCAGAGTAAGTCTTTATATTTATGGTCAATTTATTTTTGAAAAATATGCCAAGATAATTCAATGTAAAAAAGGATAAGTTCTTTTAACAATTTAATATACACATTCAAAAAATAAATAAATTATTATTTCACACCATAGACAAAAATTAACTCAAAATGAATCACAGACCTAGACACTAAAGCTAAAACTATTAATTTCTCACATAAAAAAGGGAGAAAATTCTGATGACCTTGATTGGACAATGAATTTTTAAATACTCTTTGTATCGAGAAAAAGCACATTAAAAGCAAAATCCAGGATCATGGGAAGATGGCAGTGTGAGTAGTTCAGAGGAAATCTCCTCCCAAAAACATATATATTTATGAAAATACAATAAACACAACTATTCCTAAAAGAGACACCAGTGGATGCAGTACAACAGCCAGGATACATCTACATCTGCGAGAACTCAGCATCACACGAAGGGGGTAAGATACCAGCTGCGGCCAGGCAGGACCCGAATGCTCCACCACCCCAAAACCCAGCAGGAAGAAAGGAGTCAGAATGGGGAGAGAGTGAAAGCCCAGGACTGCTAAACAACCAGCTCTAGAAATCCGCACCCGGAACACAGACACAAGGTGCATGGGGTGCTGGATATTAGAGAAACAGAAAAGCAAAACCTGTGGGCAGGTCCCCACAACCGGCGCCCCTGAGACAAAAGAAAAGCAAGTGCTTTCTTCAAGTCTTAAAGAGACAGGGACCCCATAGCTGGACGAACTTGTCCCGGCAGCTGGGAACACCAGGGAAACTTAGGCGACCTAAACGGAGGCAGTGCAGCTCTGAAGCCCCTCACAGGACTAGACAGCCTTCCAGTCATTCCTCCAACTGGCGTGGATCCCAACACACGGTCCCAGTAGCAGGAGAGTGGGAGCACACACTGGGGGCGGAAGCGCTAGAAGGAACCAAGAGCAGACCTGTGCGCCACAGGGCTACCCCGCAGCGGCGCCACTGAACAGCCTGGGGTCACGCGCACCGGCAGCAGTGAAGCCAGAGCCCGGTAGAAGCCTGCGCGGAAAAGCCCAGCGTGCACCGGCAGTGGAGCCAGAGGGAGAAGGTGCGCTCCCAGGAGCCGACCAGAATCCTAGCCCAATGCACAGCCACCCAGGCCAGACCCAAAGGCCACTGCTGCCACACAGCTGCCCAGCAGGGTCACCACTAGTACAGAGGAGCGCACCTGGCATGCCTGCCACTCCCAGCAGGGCTCCGCGCTGCTCTGACAGACAGCTCACCCACAGCAGCTTGGGAGATTAACCCAGTGGCTGCTCCAGGAGTACAGGTAGCCATCACAGGCAGCAGAGAAGGGCAAGGCATCCAGCAAGCAGGAAAGGACTTTCTTCTCCCAGCTGACACACCCGCAACCTGCCTACAGCCACTGCAATCACCATGAAAAGGCAAAAAAATCTGGTCCAGACCAAGATAGTTACACCTGAGAAAGAATCTGCAGAGGCAGACCTAACCAGTCTCCCTGAAAAAGAATTCAAAATAAAAATCATAAACATGCTGACAGAGCTGCAGAGAAATATGGAAGAGCTAAGGGATGAAGTCCAGAGGGAGATTACAGACATCCGGAGAGAGATCACAGATGTCCGGAGGGAGATTACACAAGTGAAACAATCTCTGGAAGGATTTATAAGCAGAATGGATAAGATGCAAGAGGCCATTGATGGAATAGAAACCAGAGAACAGGAACACATAGAAGCTGACGCAGAGAGAGATGAAAGGATCTCCAGGAATGAAACAATATTAAGAGAACTGTGTGACCAATCCAAAAGGAACAATATTCGCATTATAGGGGCACCAGAGGAAGAAGAGAGAGAAAAAGGGATAGAAAGTGTGTTTGAAGAAATAATTGCTGAGAACTTCCCCAAACTGGGGAGGAAATAGTTGCTCAGACTACGGAGGCACACAGAACTCCCGAGAGACGGGATCCAAAGAGGTCAACACCAAGACACATAATAATTAAAATGGCAAAGATCAAGGACAGGGACAGAGTATTAAAGGCAGTCAGAGAGAGTAAAAAGGTCACCTACAAAGGAAAACCCATCAGGCTATCATCAGAATTCTCAACAGAAACGCTACAGGCCAGAAGAGAATGGCATGATATATTTAATGCAATGAAACAGAAGGGCCTTGAACCAAGGATACTGTGTCCAGCACGACTATCAATTAAATATGAAGGAGGGATTAAACAATTCCCAGAGAAGCAAAAATTGAGGGAATTTGCCTCCCACAAACCACCTCTACAGGGTATCTTAGAGGGACTGCTCTAGATGGGAGCACTCCTAAAAAGAGCACAGAACAAAACATCCAACATATGAAGAATGGAGGAAGAGGAAAAAGAAGGGAAAGAAATTATCATCAGACTGTGTTTATAACACCTCAATAAGTGAGTGAGGTCAGACAGTAAGGTAGTAAATAAGCTAACCTTGAACCTTTGGTAACCACAAATCTAAAGCCTGCAATGGCAATAAGTACATATCTTTCAATAATCACACTAAATGTAAATGGGCTGAATGCACCAATAAAAAGACACAGAGTAATAGAATGGATAAAAAAGCAAGACCCATCTATATGCTGCTTACAAGAGACTCACCTCAAACCCAAAGACATACACAGATTAAAAGTCAAGGGTTAGAGAAAGATATTTCATGCAAACAACAGAGAGAAAAAAGCAGGTGTTGCAATACTAGTATCAGACAAAATAGACCTCAAAATAAAGAAAGTAACAAGAGATAAAGAAGGACATTACATAATGATAAAGGGTTCAGTCCAACAAGAGGATATAACCATTATACACATATATGCACCCAATACAGGAGCACCAATATATGCGAAACAAATACTAACAGAATTAAAGGAGAAAATAGAATGCAGTGCATTCATTTTGGGAGACCTTAACACACCACTCACCCCAAAGGACAGATCCACCAGACAGAAAATAAGTAAGGACACAGAGGCACTGAACAACACACTAGAACAGATGGACCTAATAGACATCTATAGAACTCTACATCCAAAAGCAACAGGATACACATTCTTCTCAAGTACACATGGAACATTCTCCAGAATAGACCACATACTAGGCCATAAAAAGAACCTCAGTAAATTCCAAAAGATTGAAATCCTACCAACCAACTTTTCTGACCACAAAGGTATAAAACTAGAAATAAATTGTATGAAGAAAGCAAAAAGGCTCACAAACACATGGAGGCTTAACAACATGCTCCTAAATAATCAATGGATCAATGACCAAATTAAAATGGAGATCCAGCAATATATGGAAACAAATGACAACAATAACACAAAGCCCCAACTTCTGTGGGACGCAGCAAAAGCAGTCATAAGAGGAAAGTATATAGCAGTCCAGGCATATTTAAAGAAGGAAGAACCATCCCAAATGAATAGTCTAATGTCACAATTATCAAAATTGGAAAAAGAAGAACAAATGATGCCTAAGGTCAGCAGATGGAGGGACATAATAAAGATCAGAGAAGAAATAAATAAAATTGAGAAGAATAAAACAATAGAAAAAAATCAATGAAACCAAGAGCTGGTTCTTCGAGAAAATAAACAAAATAGATAAGCCTCTAGCCAGAATTACTAAGAGAAGAAGAGAGTCAACACACATCAACAGAATTAGAAACAAGAAAGGAAAAATCACCACGAACCCCACAGAAATACAAAGAATTATTAGAGAATACTATGAAAACCTATATGCTAACAAGCTGGAAAACCTAGGAGAAATGGACAACTTCTTAGAAAAATACAACCTTCCAAGACGGACCCAGAAAGGAACAGAAAATCTAAACGGACCAATTACCAGCAACAAAATTGAATTGGTAATCAAAAAACTACCCAAGAACAAAACCCCCGGGCCAGATGGATTTACCTCAGAATTTTTTCAAACATACAGAGAAGACATTACACCCATTCTCCTTAAAGTTTTCCAAAAAATAGAAGAGGAGGGAATACTCCCAAACTCATTCTATGAAGCCAACATCATCCTAATACCAAAACCAGGCAAAGACCCCACCAAAAAAGAAAATTACAGACCAATATCCCTCATGAATGTAGATGCAGAAATACTCAACAAAATATTAGCAAACCGAATTCAAAACTACATCAAGAGGATCATACACCATGACCAAGTGGGATTCATCCCAGGGACGCAAGGATGGTACAACATTCGAAAATCCATCAACATCATCCACCACATAAACAAAAAGACAAAAACCACATGATCATCTCCATAGATGCTGAAAAAGCATTCAACAAAATTCAACATCTATTCGTGATAAAAACTCTCAACAAAATGGGAATAGAGGGCAAGTACCTCAACATAATTAAGGCCATATATGATAAACCCACAGCTAACATCATACTGAACAGCGAGAGGCTGAAGGCTTTTCCTCTAAGATCGGGAACAAGACAGGGATGCCCACTCTCCCCACTGTTATTCAACGTGGTACTGGAGGTCCTAGCCATGGCAATCAGACAAAACAAAGAAATACAAGGAATCCAGATTGGTAAAGAAGAAGTTAAACTGTCACTATTTACAGATGACATGATATTGTACATAGAAAACCCTAAAGACTCCACTCAAAAACTACTAGAACTATTATCAGAATTCAGCAAAGTTGCAAGATACAAAATTAACACACAGAAATCTGTGGCTTTCCTATACACTAACAATGAACTAGCAGAAAGAAAAATCAGGAAAACAATTCCATTCACAATAGCATCAAAAAGAATAAAATACCTAGGAATAAACCTAACCAAGGAAGTGAAAGACCTATACCCTGAAAACTACAAGCCACTCTTAAGAGAAATTAAAGAGGTCACTAACAAATGGAAACTCATCCCATGCTCTTGGATAAGAAGAATTAATATCGTCAAAATGGCCATCCTGCCCAAAGCAATATACAGATTCAATGCAATCCCTATCAAATTACCAAAAGCATTCTTCAATGAACTGGAACAAATAGTTCAAAAATTCATATGGAACCGTCAAAGACCCCAGATAGCTAAACAAATCCTGAGAAGGAAGAATAAAGTGGGGGGGGATCTCGCTCCCCAACTTCAAGCTCTACTACAAAGCCACAGTAATGAAGACAATTTGGTACTGGTACAAGAACAGAGCCACAGACCAGTGGAACAGAATAGAGACTCCAGACATTAACCCAAACATATATGGCCAATTAATATTTGATAAAGAAGCCATGGACATACAATGGGGAAATGACAGCCTCTTCAACAGATGGTGCTGGCAAAACTGGACAGCTACATGTAAGAGAATGAAACTGGATGACTGTCTAACCCCATACACAAAAGAAAACTCCAAATGGATCAAAGACCTGAATGTAAGTCATGAAACCATAAAACTCTTAGAAAAAAACATAGGCAAAATTCTCATGGACATAAACATGAGTGACTTCTTCATGAACATATCTCCCTGGGCAAGGGAAACAAAGGCAAAAATGAACAAGTGGGACTATATCAAGCTAAAAATCTTCTGTACAACAAAGGACACCATCAATAGAACAAAAAGGAATCCTACAGTATGGGAGAACATATTCATAAATGACAGATCCGATAAAGGATTGACATCCAAAATATATAAAGAGCTCACACGCCTCAACAAACAAAAAGCAAATAACCCAATTAAAAAATGGGCAGAGGAGCTGAATAGACAGTTCTCTAAAGAAGAAATTCAGATGGCCAACAGACACATGAAAAGATGCTCCACATTGCTTGTCATCAGAGAAATGCAAATTAAAACCACAATGAGATATCACCTTACACCAGTAAGAATCGCTATCATCGAAAAGACAAACAACAAATGTTGGCGAGGTTGTGGAGGAAGGGGAACCCTCCTACACTGCTGGTGGGAATGTAAATTAGTTCAACCATTGTGGAAAGCAATATGGAGGTTCCTCAGAATGCTCAAAATAGAAATACCATTTGACCCAGGAATTCCACTTCTAGGAATTTATCCTAAGAATGCAGCACTCCAGTTTGAAAAAGACAGATGCACCCCTATGTTTATCACAGCACTGTTTACAATAGCCAAGATATGGAAGCAACCTAAATGTCCATCAGTAGATGAATGGATAAAGAAGATGTGGTACATATACACAATGGAATATTATGCAGCCATAAGAAAAAAACAGATCCTACTATTTGCAACAACATGGAAGGAGCTAGAGGGTATTATGCTCAGAGAAATAAGCCAGGCAGAGAAGGACAAGTACCAAATGATTTCACTCATATGTGGAGTATAAGAACAAAGGAAAACTGAAGGAACAAAACAGCAGCAGAATCACAGAACCCAATAATGGACTAATAGTTACCAAAGGGAAAGGGACTGGGGACGATGGGTGGGAAGGGAGGGATAAGGGTGGGGAAAAAGAAAGAGGGCATTACGATTAGCATGTATAGTGCGTGGGGGACACGGGGAGGGCTGCACAACACAGAGAAGACAAGTAGTGATTTTACAGCATCTTACTACACAGATGGACAGTGACTGTGAATGGGTATGTGGGGGGGACTTGGTGAAGGGGGGAAACCTAGTAAACATAATGTTCTTTCTGTTATTGTAGATTAATGATACCAAAATAAAAAATTTAAAGAAATTTTAAAAAAATAAAAAATAAAGCAAAATCCATTTCTAAAAATTGATATTTTGAAATTCATCAAAATTTAAAATGTATGCATTTCAAAAGTTACCAATAAAAATTTTGTTTTTCAGAAACACAGGGCTGAGGATGTTACACCATTCCTGCCTAGGCCAATGCAGGCCTGGACAGGATCATGAAACTTGCCAGGGTTTTCTCCCATTCAAATGGAAAAGAATACTTTTAATACACCTAAAATTAACACATTGTTATATGTCAATTATATCTCAATAAAAGAAGGGGAAAAAACAATCCATATATTGAAAGAAAAAATATGCAAATCACATATCTGGGAAGGGACTTGTATTCAAATAAATAAAGAATACTTGCAACTCAATAGTTCAGGCAAACAAGCAAATTTTTAAATGGACACAAGATTTGAATAGATATTAACCATAAGTAACACACTTAGCTAATAAACTCATGAGAAGATGTTCAACATTATTAGTCATTAAAGAAATGCAAGTTAAAACCACCATGACATACCACAACACACCCACTAGAATGGCTATAATAAAGAAAGACAAACAATATCAAGTGTTGGTGAGAAAGCGGAGAGACTTAAACTCTCATGAATTGCTGGTGAGAATGTAAATAGTACAGCCACACTGAAAAACCATTTGGTGGGGTTTTTTTAATGAAACATAAACTTGCCATTTGACCCAAAAATTGTACTCCTTGGAATCTAAAAAAGAGACATGAAAATATGTCCACACAAAGACATGTATATGAATGTTCACAGCAGAATTATTCACAATAGTCAAAAACTAGAAATAATCCAAGTGTCTAACAATGAGTGAACAGATTTTTTTAAATATGGTATATCCATGAATAGCATCCAAGATGCTATTCATAAAGTAAAACTAATGAAATACTGATATAATGTGCTACAACATGGATACAACATAGATAATAACCTCAACAGGAATAAACCCCAAAAACTGTACACTAACTGAAAGAAGCCAGGTGCAAAAGACTACATATTCTATGATTCATTTACATGAAATCATATTCTATGATTCATTTACATGAAATGTCCAGCAAAAAGGTAAATTTATAGAGATGGCAATCAGAAATTGTCTTGGTCCAGGGCTTTGACCAAGGATTAAATGCAAACAGGTGTGAAGGAACTTCATAAGGTGATGAAAATGTTCAAAAACTGGATTGTGGTGATGGTTGCCCAACTCCATACATCTGCTAATAACCATTAAGTTGAAAAAAATTAAAATTAACATTATCCATAAGGGACAAATGGATATGATGTGCCATGGAGGAAATATACAAGATCACTTATTAGTATTCAAGCCAAAGATGTGTAACTCTAATCTTATCTGAGGGAAGATCAAAGAATCCCAAAATGAGGAACACTCTTTGAAATATTGACTTATAATTTTCAAAAGTATTAATGGCTTGAAAAACAACTAAAGTCTAAGGAACTGTCCCAGATATAACTAAAGAGATATGACACTTCAAAGCAATATATGATCCTGACATGCATCTTATAGGCAAAATAAAATTGATATTGAGGTAGATAAATAAGAATTTTAATGACATTACTAGTACAATTAACAAAATTAGAAAATGGACTGTGGATTAAAGTATGACATCAATGCTAAATTTTTCTGAATCTGATAACTCTACTAAAGGTATTTAAGAAAATATTCTTAAGGAAATATATACTGAAATATGGGGTAAAGAGGTCTAATATATATACAACTTACTCTCAAGTGATTTTGAGAGAGACAGAAGAATGATAAAGCAACTGTGGTAAAAATGTTAAACATTGATAAAAGATAAATGGGAATTCTTTGAACTATTTTCACAATGTTTCTGTAAGTTTAGTAATATTTCAAAATAAAGCTTTAAAAATCCAATAAAACAGAAAGAGATTGATAATTCTTTGATATAACATTTATTTCTGAGCCACAGTCAATATCATGCTTAATGGACAAACACTAGCAGTGCTCCCACCAAAATCTAGAACAAGAAAAAGTTGCCACTTTACCACTAGTATTTAACATTGTACTGGAGGTACTAGCCAACAGAATTGACAAGAAAAATTAATTAGATGCATAAAATTTCAAAAGGAGGAAAAACAAGACCATTTGCAGACCATATAATTATAAACCTAGAAAATAACTGAAAAAAATAAGAATTTCAAAAGAAAGCTGAATACAAAATAATGTACAGAAACAACTGACTTTCACTTATAAGAGGGAAGCCTAAGTATTTTGTTAAAAAGAAACTTGATATTTAGCTTCAGCCTCAGACTGTCTTTAAAAGGCCAAACAGCCAAATAACTAATGTTAGTTTTAACATTCTCAAAATACTAAGCAATTAATGATTTTGTGATCACACAGGCCATCCTCATATCTAATCATTTTAATAGTTACTGTAATACAATTTCGTTCACCCTCCAATAATGTGTTCAGGAAATAAAGATAGCTCAGCGGATCAACAGAAAGTGAGTGGGTTTCTATCATTCTTCTCCAGGCAAACAAAGAAGTTACTGTACAAGAGATATTGATCATTGAAGTTGCCTTTTCTTGTACTTACACAAAATTTTCAAACAAGACATAGAAGCCAGTACTGCGTGTTCAAAAGGTCTCTTGCATAAAAGACAGAAGAGCTAATGTCCTTTGCAGAAAACATTAAATTGAAGTAAACACTGATATATTGCAAAAAATACCCACAATACTTTACCATTCCAAGAAGAAAGCAAACCTCCTATGTTATGTTCGTAAATACACAAAAAAGGGTCTAATCATATCAACCCCAGATTGGAGATCGGTGGAGAGTTGAAGGGAAACTACAGCTTCAGCTATATTAAACCATAGAGTTTTCTGGGTTTGTTTGTTTTTTTTTTTTTTGGTGGGGAAGAAATGTACTCAGATATTATTACTTTTGTGAATAAAAATAAATAGGAATTTATTAAAGCCAGTTATGCCTACTAGTGGATAACAAAATGGCCCTTATTAGAGCCAATGCCAAGAGAACTATCAGTGGCCTGAGTCCCAGGACTGGGCCTGGAGTATCAAATGAAGCCATGAAGGATTCACAGTGCTCTAAAGCTGGATGCTGAAGAAACTGGAGTCTCACTCATCCTTATCCACCAAGCCTAGCTTCCTATATCCAGTTCCCTTTGTTCTCCCCTTAGGAACAGTCTGTGGCAAACCTGTACCTACCCAGAATCTGAAGACTGATTTGCTAATTCAACCCTACAGTGCTTCAAGCAAGTCATGGTGATTGGTTGGGCAGAACTGACTGATACTAAGGACCAATGAATAGGTCTAATAATCCACCATGACAGTCTTTGGGCATCTTAGAAGAAATAAAATCAAGAAGGATGAAAAATATCTGACCTGGTGTCCAGCAAGTCATTCCTGAACCATATAGATATTATGCCATGAAACAACCTTCTAACAGATCAGGCCTCATTTTAAAATCATTATCATAATGATGATGATGGTATTTTTTACCATTCACTGAACACCTTCCACATGCCAGGCACTGTTCAAGACACTGGGGAAACCGGGCTGATGCTGTCAAGTGGGGAGACAGATCATAAACATAATAAATAGTAAATAGCTACTATTTACTAAGCACTATGTACCAAGAACGTTTAACATACATTACCTCAGCTGCCCTGTACAGTAGATGGCAGTTCTCCCCATTTTACATTTAAGGGAACTGAGGCTCAGAGAAGGTGAAATGACTTGCCCGTGATCACCCAGTTAGAAAGTGGCCAACCAGAAGAGGACGTGGAGTGCGTCTACTCCAGGACTCAGTCTAACTGCTTCTGTCTCTAGGCAGGACTACATTCCTTTGGAAGAGGAGCTCACAGTGAGGATTCATGGGATCCAGGACAATGATGAGCTCTCAGATGACACTGCTAAGGTCAGGCAAGCAGCAGACACAAGGCAGCATGAGCTAAGGACAGGTGCCACCAGTTCAGAGCCCCACTACTGGCCAGGCCAGGAGCCCCAAGTCCCTCCCTGTGTCATGGCCAGCTTAGGACTTCTCCATCTGTCTCTTACACCATGGCACATCCATTGTCACTCTCCTGAATGGAGCTCCCATTATTCCCTGAGCGCAGAATGTTCAAGGGTTAGCAGACAGAATTCTCCAGGGCAAAAGCAAATGTTTACTTCAAGCTTTCCCCACCCGGACACCAGGAGCACCGCGGCTGCTGCCATCACCTGGGAGCCATGTCGTATGTTCCAGCATTGTCCACATTCGCCCTGCTAGGCCCCACGCGTTCCAGCAGGGCCTTCCCAACCAGGCCGCGGAGCCTGCGCAGGTTTGCCCAGCCGATGCCCCGCCCCTGGTCGCGTCACCGCGGGAGAATTTCCTGTGGGATAACCAGAAACAACAAAAATCCAGCTGTAGGGTGGATGCCAGTCAGTTATGCAAGGAAAAACCCTGAACTCAACCCAGGAAGTTTGAGTTCCCTTCATCACTTTATCACCAACAAGCACGGCCCTGACTGCAAGCATAAACTGCCAGCATACCCGAATCCCTCAACTGCTAAATGAAAGCAGGTTCAATGGTCTTTAACTTTAGTGTAAAACAATTTTTTGGAGGTGTTTGCAGAGAATTCCTAGGCCCCACATTCCAAGAATTCAGATTCAGTGACTGTAGGATCTGTCAAAGAATCTGCATTTTCCACAAATTTTCAAGGAATGATGGTGCCTCTAAGTCATGGACAACTAGCTTAAATATCCATCAACAGAGTCCTAATTTAAATGTAATTCCATACAAAGGATGCTATGCAACCCTTAAATTAAGAGTATACAAAATGAGCAATGGCATGGTTAAGGCAAAGGGGTGGAAGGAAATGTTTTGTTGTCCTCTGTAATCATATGAAAGTATTGCCTATTTCAAAATCACTGTTGGGTGGTTTCTCCTATTAACAATACATAATGAGTTAAATCACACCTTCCTTTTTGCAGCCACAATATACCATGAAGACGCACCTTCAAACTGGCACTCAGACAAGACACTGATGTTACATCATCTCAAGTCCAGCTTGACATGTCAGATTCAGCTCCGCTAGTTGACGGCTCCTCCACAAACTGATTAATCCTTCTGCAAAACATTTTTATTATCTGTAAATTGGACTAAAACCTCATATACTTCAAGGTTTTAGTTTAGATCATATTGGATAAAGCAAACTCTTACTTCAGTTGATGGTGGTATAATAATTACTATAGTACTAAACTGATATATATATATAGTAATAAAAGGATAAAATGCAGGGGTTACTTTAAACACCCTCAGTTCTAACATTCTTTCTGTTTCAAAACCGCTGAAAGTATCTGACACTCATTTACAACTTGGGCCATAGGAGTAAGGATGGTATCCTTACTCCTCACTGCCTCCTTACAACTCACTCATTACTGGAACAAAAGAGGCGCGAGTCACCTCCGGGGCGAGGATGCAAGGTACCAGGGGCTTACATTTCAGCTACCAATGCAGTATTCCACATGCGGGTGTGAAACTTGATCAGTTTTCCAACTAAGGTCCGCGGCGTCTGAGGTCAAATGGAAAGAAGTCCAGAACTTGACACCGGAAGCCAAGCCCTAGAGAAGCACTGTTGTTCTGCCCCCTACAGGCCTATAAGAGTACTTCCCTACGGCGACCTACCAACCACAGGCACTGCTATTGGGCTGAACCGATACAGCGGTCTACGGGGCGGAGCCTCGCGGGGGGCGGAGCTTAACGTGACAATTTTGAGGCTTTCATTCCGCTGACGTCATTTCCAACGCCGATAGCCGTCGCGAGCGCAAACAGAACGTGGTGAGAAGCCTGAGTTTCAAACCCGTGAGGCTGGGATCTACGCCGGACGCACCTCCGCGGAACCAGGACTCAGCGCTCCCGGAGGCGCCCCCGGAACTCCAGGACTCGCTCCGCTCCCCACCCGGCCCGCCTCACCTGTCATCGAGATTTGTCATTGCCGGCAGGACCCGGCCCTCTCACCCCCTCGCCGCCCGCAGCGCCGTCGAGGTGATGATGGGCAGCCAGCCCCGCAGCCCCAGCGCCTGCCCTGCGCCCTGCTGGGGGCCGCAGCCCGCGGAACCAGGCCCTGCCAAGCGCCGCCGAACCGAGGAGCCCGCGGGCCCCGCGTCCACGACAGCGCCCAGCCTGCAAGATCCCGCGGGGCCCCCGTTCGCGGGTGCGCTCATCTCCGTGGTAGTTTTGGCCCCGGGCAGTGCCCTGAAAGTGCGGCTAGACGATGTCGACCTGGTGCTGGAGCCCGCGCCAGCAGCGGTCCTCCAAGTGTCTCTCGAGGATTACACCCTCGTGCTGGTCCCCGAGGCCCTCCTGGAGGGAGGGCAGGGCCCCTCGCCTGTCGGCCTGGAACCCAGCGCTTTACTGAGCACTCCTGAGAAGGATGTCGCCGTCGAACAGGGACTCCTTTCAGGATCTGTCCCAGAGATCGCAGCCCAAGAAGAGGCGTATGAGGAGGACGCCGACCCCGAATTCTCGCCGCCTTGGGTGGACCTTGCAGCGGGCTCAGTAGCTGGGCTCTGCCCCTTTGTTGCAACGCCGCCCAGACCCGACCTGCAGGGCTGCATGCCAGAGCCCTCGCCTTGGACCCCCGTCCCTAGTGCAGAGAGACGCTCTCCTGGCCCCTACTTCAACCTGGACTTCCACCTTCTGGAGCCCTTCCCCAGCTCACCGCTCCAACCTCTACCTCCCTCTCCAAGTCCAGGTCCGCAGGTGCGCCCCCAGCGCCCGCCTGGTCCTCCGCCCAAGGCCCGGAGACGCCTGTTCCAGGACTGAACTGCCTCTCACAGACCCTCGCCACCCCACTGGCGACCATGTGAACCACGAGAGGGTCTTCTGTTAACTGCTGGGTGTACATTGCAAAACATACAGGAATCAGCGAGTACGGATGATGGACAGATACTGTTTTGACAGAGGGTGCATTGCAGAAATTTGCATCAGTGACAGACTGAAACACCTGGAAAGAAGATCACCTAGCAAGAAATGCTACCTGAAATACAGTGTACTTTCAGACATCAGATTTCTGCTTAGGTTGTTTTCTTAGGTAGGTCATCATTAAGCAGCTCCATTCCCTCTAGTTTTGCTTCCAACCTCAGCTCCAGCACTTTTCTTTAAAAATCCATCCTTTCCCCAGCATCCCACCACTGCACTCCTTTTCTCCGAGATTGGAGTAATTATTAATTTTGCTTGTTTGTTTAATGGGTTTTGGTCTTAGTGTCCGTGCTAGTTTATGACAACCTCACCATTTTGACCTTTGCATTATGGTAGCTTTAGCCCCTCCTCGAGGATCTAACAAATACTTGTATATAAACAAATGATTTTGGAGTGGGGAAAAAGTGATCATGTGCCCTCCTCTTTTTTAATGACTAGGTTAGTAAATGGTTTAACTATATTGCTGGGTTTGTTTTGTTTTTCCCCCCTTCAAAAAACCAACTCTTTTCCATTCTTTTCCTCTTATATATTTTTAATATAATTCTCCTGTCCTGGAAAAGTTTATAATTTTTAAGACTCTGTGTTGTTTTACTTCTAAAATCCTGAATATGTTTTGTACATTGTTAGTGGTGTATAGAAATAATTTGTGCTTATGTTGATCTGCTCTCCAGCAAAATTATTTAATTTCTTTAACTGCTAATCTGTAGATTCTCTTGCTTGACTGATAAAGGCAAAAATATCTCCAAATAAGGAAAATATTATCTTTTTTGACAAGCCTCTTACATCTTATTTTTCCATAATCTTTTTTATTGAATATTACTTCAAGTTTATGTTAAACAGTATGGTCGATAGAGACAACCGAGTTTTATTCCTTGTGTTAATGCAAATGCTTCTAAATTTTACCATAAAGTATGTATGACTTTTTTTCTCTACGCGGTTGGTAGATAATCCTTATCCAACTGAAGAGATTAGTTTTCAGTCTTTCTCGTCATGAAAAGTTTTGGATTTTTGGTTTGTTTTTGGTTGACTACAAAGACTTTCTCACATTATTCTAAATGTTGCTATTTATTTGTGTGTACATAAAATAGCTACATAGAACCTTTGGCTCATTGGGGTATATACAGAAACCTAGCAAAGGAGCAAAGGAGAGCAGGCCTAGGGCTTCAGGGATTTAAAAATTGGATGTCCTTCTAAGGACTGAGAAGAGAAGGTGGAAGGGGAAAGGCGGTAACTGCAGGGTCACCTTAAGGGTTTTAAATGTTACATTTTTGTATATTATGTATCTGTATACATAAGATGACTTTTTGCAGTTTCCTTTTTATTCATGTCTGATTTGCACTGATAGACCTTCTAATGATGAAGTATCTTTGCATTTCTGCTATTCCACATTATTTTATACAATTCTAATTCCACCCTGGGTTCTTTTTTGCTTGGTTGGTTGATTTTTTTACAAACAACCATATACACACCACTCCTAGTTTTACAATGTCATTTATTTTGCCATGTTTGCCTCATATTTTATAATGAAATAAATTATTAGTGATAAAGCTAACTTCAAGATGCTAGTTTTTTCTGTTGAACATCAATAATGATTTTTTAGATTTACCAACATATTTTGCCAGTGTCTGTTTTCACTTTCTATTCTTTTTTCCCCCTCACCTTCTTTCTTGCAGTCCATTCCTTCATTCTGTCCTCTTTTTTCTTCTTACCAAGGTAACTTCTTCAAATTTTTTCATCTGTGGCCTATGTCTGAATCCCAGTTTTGTGTGTCTGCAAATATTTTCATTTACGCCTTCAAAGTTATGTAATATTCTAGCTGGGTTTGGAATTCCAAAATAATGCCTAGACTGCCTTGCTACTTTAAAGATATTGCTCTCTTATTTTCCCTGCCGTTTATTATTGCAGATGAGAAGTTTTCTGTCATTTGCATTGCTTCCTTTGTAGGGTATTAGGCTGTTTACTTTAGTGTCGTTCTTGTCTTTGATGTTCTATAGTTTCAACCTGATGTATTTAGAGGTAGAAAATTTGTCTGGTGCAACTCATTAAGGTTTCTAAATCTGGAAGATTATCTCTTTCTTAATATTTCAGAAAGAATAAGTCAGTGGCTCCTGGACTATTGAACCTCTCTCCAATCTCTGGAACTTCTAATAGGGAAATGGTGCTGCTGTTTAATCAATGCCTCTACCCCTTCTTCACATATATATATGTTGCTCTGTTGCCAGGCTTCTGTATATACCACAGTGACCCAAAGATTCTATGTAGCTGTTTTATGTACCCACAAATAAATGGCAACATTTAGAATAATGTAAGAAAGTCTTTGTAGTCAACTAAAACCAAATCAAAAGTCTTTGTGGTCAACTAAAAACAAAACAAAATATTGTTTTTCTACCCTTTATGATAACCCACTTTCTCTCTTCCAATTCACTGAATCTATTATTTTCTACTTTTCAAAATTCTGTTTATGTTTTTTATAAGACAATATCCATTTCCACTCCAATGACTGTTCAGTTGGGGGTTATACAGGCCCAGCTCACTTAATTCAAAACACCTCTGTAGGACCATCTCAATTCTAGAGCTTTCAGTGGGTTGGCTGAAGCCTGTGTTGCAACTGCATCCCAGTTCAACTTTTCCATCTGCCCAGTCACATTTTCTTTGTGCTCCCAAATTCCTGCATGCAAATCTCCATCTCAGAGTCTTCCAAACTGATTTAACACAGCTAGTGCAGGAGTGATCATAGAAAACAACCACTAAAATGGATTTCAGAGCTGAATCATGGAGCTTGAATAAATGGCCCATGGCATGCTACAGCAAAGCAGATAAGACCTTAATCAAGGGTGACCTTATTGGGATACTAGTAGAAGGGGTCACACTAGTATTGGCAATATCCCAGGCATCTGAGAAATTTGGGAGACAGGTAATTATAAGAAGCAATATTTATAAGTAACATGGAATTGAATTGCTGTTGCTGGGACAATTGATGCATTTGAAAAAAAGAATGAAAAGCTGAAGGTGATTACCGATAATATCTAAACATGAGATCCAGACAGTCTCCTTGGCATCATACAAATAGCCTTTGGCTCCTGGAGCTAAAAGGGGAGAAAAAAATCCCAAGGATCTGGCCTAGGTTTTACTGTAGAGATAGTGTAGTACCATAAAAGATTGAATTCTCAAACTAGGCAAGTCTGTAATGGTGAGGTTGTACTCTGATTGGGCCCTGAAGCATTGGATGGAGACCAACAGGTAGATACACATGAATATCTTGAATCCCCAGATCCCTGTCAATCCTCTTGGCCCACAGAAGGAGCCCACTCCTCTCTGTAAAAAGTTGGCATTCCTCCCTTGCTTTAAGATAATGCAGGATCCTCTGCCTGACCAGACAACATGCAACAACACCAAAATCCACCTTCATCTCTTCTCTGTGCCACGCGGCCAGTAACTAAAGTAAAGCACATTATAATCCAGCCAGGGAGATGCAAGGCCTGTGCTTAAGGAAGGGGACTACATATGCCCTGGAAGAGCTGCAGACTCAATGTATACCAGCAGGAACCAAGTGCAGGACTGAGAACTGGACATCAGCCTACAGATGGGAGACTTTATCAGTTTACAAGCACTCTGTCACAAGGGGATTGAACACCTAGCAAAGGCCTTGTAAGACAGGGAGGGAGGACCTGGAGGAAAGGAGGCTCTTGGGAGCTTTGAGAAAAGGTTGTTCCACACAGGGTTAAGTAGAAATGCCATAACTGCCAAGGCAGTAGAATAGAGGGTCAAAAAATTTCAGAGAAGTGGGCATGGTACAGTGGATAGACTACCTAAGGCTGAGTGATGTGTCAGCTACTGTGAAGTGTGGGAGGGCCTGGAGGGGCATTGTGTAACAAAGCAGTAAAGAATGCACCAGAGAGGCACCAGTGTCACTGAGAACCTCAGTAGACCAAGGTTGGCCAGTGACAGCAGGAGATGTCATTAGAGAGGAGGACTCCTTGATAGCCATGGGAGAGTAGGACCAAAGAGACTGAATATACTAATGCACAGTGGCCAGACCACATATGACAATAGAATTCTGACCCACAATCCAGGCAGCAAGCAGCCCAGAAACAAAACTACAACCCTGCAGTAACTGGCCCCAAATGATTAAGACTTGGTCAATAATTGCCAGCCTCCTTAATTTTCACTCCCACTTCCAACTCAAGACCAACTAGAGAACACCAAATATGCTATGCCTATGACACAAGATATACACACCAAACCAGTTACCTAGGATTCCCTGCTTCTAGTTAGCTCGACTTCAGCTTCCGCGTGCCAACAACCTCCAGCCAAACTGTGAAGCCCTCCCTTTTTCTACTATAAAGCCTTCCCACTCCTTTGCCTGTCTATAAATCTGTCAAGTGCAAGTAATGGGGCTTACTCCCTTGCTCTGGCAGGCTTGGAATAAATAGCCTCTGCTTGTTTTCATTTGAGCAGCCTCTGCTTATTTTCAGGTCTCCTCAAGGTCCCAGTGAGATCTAGTCTGCTCATTGCCATAGACCTCAGCCATCGACGGGGTGCAGTACCCATGGAAGCACTCTGTGCCTTGCTACTCTCACCTTATGGAGTCCATACCAATGTGGTCAATCAACACCTGCTCTGAACTCTCACATTGCATGGATCCCTTGGCTATTTATTCTCAGTTTGGTACCAGGTTTTGTTACCAGTTCCATTTATCTGGCATCCTTGGTAGAAGCAGGCATTCCTTTTCATCCCCTTTTGCTCTCTTTCGTGTTTCTACTTTGTGTTGTGCTGACTGAAAGTGCTGTGTGTCACAAGAAAGAGAATCACAGGGTAGAGCACAGTAATAGCTCCTATAAGCCTGTTGTTCAAGCCAACCTCAGAGTCTGGTGAGTTTGCAGTTCTCACCAGACTGGCATCTATTTGGACAAGCTTTGCTGCGGATCATCAATAAAACCAGATGAGGTTCTCCTGTCCTGATTTTGTTTTCTCTCTGGCTTCCCCTGGCCAAGGGGAACAGACTCTTGGGTCTATATTCAGAGGTAGCCAATGAACATGTTGGGGGCCTAAGACACAAGGTGCACAAACATCACATTTTACCCACTGTTGCCAGCAATTATGGGATCATCAAAGTCTAAGTCCTCTCCTCCTCCAGGAAAAAGACCTGCTTCTTATGTGTAATCTGATTACAGTCCTAACTCTTATGCCTATATCTCTAAATGACATAATGTCACCAAGAATGATTTGGCTTGAACAGAACTGTTCATTTTAGACATGCCTTAGAAAAGAAGGGGAATAAGATTTCTCAGGTTCAATAGGCAACATTTTTTATTGCATATAAAGGAGGCTCCAAACAAAACTCTGAATCAAAAGTTGCTTCATTAAAATAATATTTGGCCAAAGGTAATGAGCAATTTGACAAACTAGACTCATTTCTCTAGTAAGTCCTCTGTTCTTGTCCTCCAGTTGTCTCCATGTTTCAGATCTCCCTCTTCCCCTTATCCTGCTGATCTCTCTCCTTCTGCACTTCCCCTCCAGTTCCCCTGTCCAGGTCCTCTACCTTTTCCCAAAACAACCCAAAATGCCAGTTGCCTCTAAAGATGCATTCCCCATTCACCAGGTATTCAGTCAACTGGAGAGTTTAAACCTTGGACTCAAGCTGAATTAAGAGTTATTAGTAAAGATTTCCCTAAATTCAGACAAGACCAGTCAATAGTCATAAAGGAGTTTAGAATTATTTGGGATGCATATGACTGAAAATAACCTGACTTATATCACTATACACATATTGGTCAGAACTGCAGAAGCTAACTCCTGGATGGCAAAGCAGAGTGAACCAACCCAAAAAAGGACTTACAGGATTTTTCTTACCACAGTCAATCTGGGGGTCCAAAAACAAACCTGAAAATTTGGGCAATGTCTCCTAAAACCACACCTGAAACATTTCCAATTAAAAAAATCTTTATAAATGCTGTTTCTATATTAACCCTGCACACCTTTGCTCAGGTTCTTCCTTGGGGTAAACATACCACCAAGGTGGTCAGTATTTCAAATAACTCATTGATTTTCCCTATCTCTCAGCCTTTAACTATAACCCTTGAGCCATTCATTGGAAACGTTCCTTCCCGGTCTGTGATAACACACCTGCTAATTTAATAGGCAGAGACTTTATACATAAAACTGTTATATTAAAAGCATACCAGAGGGACTATTTCTTGACATTTCAGAGGACTTCACTATACATAACCAATTGTGTCTGTTCTGAATATGCCTTTACATTCTCCATTATATGTGGTACATATCCCAAATAAAAATCTGATTCTATGGGCTAGAAATTCCATTGACACAGGAAAAATAATGGGAGCAGAATCTATAAAATTTAGATGCATCCTATGAAACCACTACCCAAATTTCCCAAATATCCCTCGAAGCCAATGAAAGAGTTAAACCTATAGCTGAAGACCTTATATACACAGTTCTTCTCACATCCTGCCCTTGTAACACTCTCATCCCTCTAGAAAATGACATCACTTTGTTTAAGACCTCAAGGTTATCAACATATTAAGTTTACCTCACTTCCCAGTAAAAATTAACCCAAATACCATCCTATCATCAATTCCACCTGAAGCTACTTGCTTTGCTGTAGTGGATCTTTGCTCTACCTTTTCTCAGTGTGCTTTTAGACCAAGGCAGTCAATACTATTTTGTCTTCACCTGGAGAGGACAACAGTATACCTGACAGGACCCAGGAGTTCATTGAAGCCCCCTCTTATTTTTCTTCAGTCCTCCATCAAGACTTAAAAGATCTAAATTTCCCTTGTGATTCAAATCAAACACCATGTGTAGATTATCTCCTACTTTGTTCAGAGAACAGGAAGCCTGTAAAAGGATTCCATTTACTTGGCCCCAACCTTAGCAAAACAGCAACATAAAATTTCAGAACATGACTTATAATTTTGCCAAAAGTTCACTATTTAGAGCATGATCTCAGGCAGGAGGGAAAAACATAATCTCTTGATAAAGACTATCTTCATATCCTAGACCCCTCACCAAAGACAAGTGAGAGTATTTCTGGTTTTAACTGGATATTGCAGACAGTGGGTACCAAATTTTTCTGAGACTGAAGCACCTCTTTATGAATTGACTAAGTCCTCAGTAAAAGACCATACAGGGCTTTCATAACCTGAAGAAGGCTGTTCAACACCCTCTTTCTCTAGGCATCTATAACTACAAAAAGCTCTTATATCTATTTGTGCATAAGCAATCTAGATGAGCTCTTGAGATTTTAACATAACTTGATGAGAATCATCAAAAATCCATTTGCTCCAAAAGCTGAAAGCAACTAAAATGTCCTTCAATAGGCAGATGAATAAACAAAATATGGCATATGCATCAATGGAATACTATTCAGTGATAAAAAAAGAAGAAAAAAGAAATGAGCTACCAAGCCATGAAAAGAAATGAAGGAACCTTAAATGCATAGTGCTAATGGAAAAAGGTAGTCTGAAAAGACTACATACTGTGTGAATCCAATGATAAAACATCCTGAAAAAGGCAAAACTGTAGACATCAAAAAGATCAGTGGTTGCCAGGGATTCATAGGGAGCAGCATAAATAGGGGAAACAGCAGGGATTGGTAGGGAGTGAAACTACTCTGTATGCACGGATGCCTGATGTTAGGCATTTGTCAAAACTCACAGAATTACACAACACAAATAGTGAGCCTTAATGTAAACTATGGACTTTAATTATAATGTATCAATACTGGTTTATTAATTATAACAAGTGTACCATAGTAATGCAAGATGTTAATAATAGAGGGAACTATGTATGGGAGAGAGGTGATATATGGGAACTCTGTGCTATCTGCTCAATTTTCTATAAACATAAAACTGTTCTAAAAATAAGCATATTAATTTTTTAAAGGAAATTAAGAAAATATCCATAAGAGAATTAACATCAGGGATAAGATTTTTTAATGACTATACAGTTAAAAACAGGTTGATATTGTTAACACATAAAGGAAAGGGGAACTTGCTTCATGTGCAAAAAATGAGGATTTTGTTAAAAGAAGGCTGTTAAAGGCAAGTTCTATTCATCACTAACATGGCTAGGTCAGTGTTTATCTTCTGCCCCAACCTCTACAAATAAACAACCAAAAGCATCGCTTACTATAACCTCACTCTTGACCCAGCTGGAAAAGTTTATCCCCTTTGTCTTAGGGTGATAACTGTCATTGCAAAACTTGCTGAAGCTTCTGCTTAACTAGTTCTAGTCCCTGCCCCACTTGATTTCACGTTTCCTCTTTCCATTCAGACATTACTACTAGCAGAACACACCCTTTTCAACCAGCTGATTAATACCTTACAAGATTCTATTACTCTTACCCTCACATTACCACTCACCACTACAATACCCTGAATCCTGCCACTCTTCTGCCTTTACCAAAAGAAGGGGAACATCATGATTGCCTTACCTCATTTAGGGAACACTTTGTACCTCACTCAGATCTACTAGAGATTCCTATTGAGAACCCTAACCTAATATTATTTGCTGATAGATCATACCTCAAAACTGAAGCTTGAGGTTACCAAGCAGGACATATCATCACTAATCTAAACTCTCCTTTAGCATATAGTCCTCTACTTGTAAAATCAGCACAGATGGTAGAATTTATTACACTTATGACAGCTTTTCAAACAGCCAAAGACAAGAAAGCAAACATATACAGATAACAGATATGCTTTTGGAGTAGTGCATGACTTTGGGATGCTTTGGAAACAAAGGGAGTTTCTCACCTCTCCTGGTATCCCCTCAAAACTGGACAAGTTTAAGGAACTTTTAGATGCACTCCTACTTTCTAGAGATGGCTACTGGAAAGGTTGAAGCAATGTAAAAATAAATGTAACAGAAACTAAAGGAAATGCTCTAGGGGATCATTATGCCAAGTGAGCAGCCTTAACCAAAGTTATGATCCTATAAATCTCTAGTGGGATTCGAAGAGACCATTTTTTAAAATAATTTTTTATTAAGGTATTATTCATATACACTCTTATGAAGGTTTCATGTGAAAAACATTGTGTTTACTACATTCACCCGTATTACCAAGTCCCCCCACACACCCCATTGCAGTCAGTGTCCATCAGTGTAGTAAGATGCCACAAAGTCCCTATTTGTCTTCTCTGAGCTGCACTGTTTTCCCCATGATCCCTCCCTGCACCATGTGTACTAATCATAATACCCCTCAATCCCCTTCTCCCTCCCTCCCCATCTGCCCTCCCCCACCCATCCCGTTTGGTAACAACTAGATCCTTCTTCAAGTTTGTGAGTCTGCTACTGTTTTGTTCCTTCAGTTTTGCTTCATTATTATACTCCACAAATGAGGGAAATCATTTGGTACCTGTCTTTCTCCACCTGGCTTATTTCACTGAGCATAATACCCTCTAGCTCCATCCATGTTGTTGCAAATGGTAGGATTTGTTCTCTTCTTATGGCTGAATAGTATTCCATTGTGTACATGTACCACATCCTCTTTCTCCATTCATCTACTGATGGACACTTAGGTTGCTTCCATATCTTGGCTATTGTAAATAGTGTTGCAATAAACATAGGGGTGCACATTTATTTTTGTTTTTTTTATTAAGGTATCATTGATATACACTCTTATGAAAGTTTCACAAGAAAAACAATGTGGTTATTACATCACCCTCCTTATTATCAAGTTGCCCCCCATGCCCCATTGCAGTCACTGTCCATTAGTGTGGTAAGATGCCACAGAATCCCTATTTGTCTTCTCTGAGCTACACTACCTTCCTGATGACCCAACACACATCATAGAGGTGCACATGTCTTTTTGAATCTGAGAACTTGTCTTCTTTGGGTAAATTCCTAGGAATAGAATTTGTGGGTCAAATGGTATTCCTATTTTTAGTTTTTTGAGGAACCTCCATACTGCTTTCCACAATGGTTGAACCACCTTACATAACCACCAGCAGTGTAGGAGGGTTCCCCTTTCTGCACATCCTCGCCAGCATTTGTTGTTCCTAGTCTTTTTGATGCTGGCCATCCTAACTGGTGTGAGGTGATGTCTCATTGTGGTTTTAATTTGAATTTCTCTGATAATTAGTGATGTGGATCATCTTCATATGCTTGCTGTCAATCTGAATTTCTTCTTTGGAGAATTATCTGTTCATATCCTCTGCCGATTTTTTAATAGAATTATTTGCTTTTTGGGTGTTGAGGTGCATGAGTTCTTTACATATTTTGGATGTTAATCCTTTGTCAGATATGTCATTTACAAATATACTCTCCCATACTGTAAGATACCTTATTGTTCTGCTGATGGCATCCTTTGCTCTACAGAAGCTTTTTAGGTTGATGTATTCCCATGTGCTCATTATTGCTTTTGTTTCCCTTGCCTGAGGAGATGCATTCAGGAAAAAGTTGCTCATGTTTATATTCAGGAGATTTTTGCCTATGTTGTCTTCTAAGAGTTTTATGGTTTCATGACTTACATTCAGGTCTTTTATCCATTTCTAGTTTACTTTCATCTATGGGGTTAGACAATAATCCAGTTTCATTCTCTTGCATGTAGCTGTCCACTTTTGCCAACACCAGCTGTTGAAGAGGCTGTCATTTCCCCATTGCATGTCCATGGCTCCTTTATTGTATATTAATTGACCATATATGCTTGGGTTTATATCTGGGCTCTCTAGTCTGTTCCATTGGTCTATGGGTCTGTTCTTGTGCCAGTACCAAATTGTCTTGATTACTGTGGCTTTGTAGTAGAGCTTAAAGTTGGGGAGCTAGATGCCCCCCACTTTATTCTTCTCAGGATTGCTTTGCCTATTCGGGGTCTTTGGTGGTTCCATATGAATTTTACAACTATTTGTTTCAGTTCGTTGAAGAATGCTGTTGGTATTTTGATAGGGATTGCATTGAATCTGTAGATTGCTTTGGGCAGGATGGACATTTTGACAATATTAATTCTTCCTGTCCATGAGCACAGGATGTGTTTCCATGTATTGGTATCTTGAAGAGACCATTTATAATATCAACAATTAACCCCTCAAAAGGAAGAATGAAAATAATTTGGTTGCACCTTTCACTCAAAAAAGCTTTGGAGCTCTCAAGACAGCTGCTTGGTGGCACCAGATGATTTCAAATGGAAACTAAATTTTTCCATGAAACTACTCTTCGTAATATAGACAATTGGTTACCATCTCAAATAGACATTAATGGGAGAACCTTTAAAAAAAACAACTGATTACAGATAGGAAAAAAGATGGCAGAGTAAGAAGGCAAGACTGGAACCTCCTCCCCAAAAACACATAAAACACACAAATACAGCAAATACATCTAAACCTGAAAATGATCTGAAGGCTTCAGAACTGACCACTTACATCTGGGGAAGAAGAGAAGACCTCACAGAAAAGGGTAAAGTGGCAAAGCTGAGTTATGGCAGTATCCGAACCCTCCCCAAACCCCAGCCCACAGGTGGGAGGAAGAGGAACAGAGCAGGGAGAGAACAGGAGCCAAGTATCACTAAACACCTGGCCTTGGAGTTCTGCTCCAGGAGCGCAAACCCACATTATGTGGTGCTCTGGTGATTAGCTGGACAACAAAGACAGATGGAACACGTGGGGAGGCTGAGATTCCAGCTGCCTGGGGAGACTAGGCATGCTCTGCCAGCCCCCCTGAGACAAAAATAAAGTGGGCAGTTTGAAAGACTTCCCAACAGTGAAGGCACCTCAGTGAGGTGATAGTTAGATGGAGCTTGCTGGGCAGGAGAAAGGGCAGGTGCATGATACCTCCCCAGCCCACCCTCAGCCCAAAAGGCTGGGAGACCTCAGGAGCCCCACACATTCCATCCCCCTCACTGGCAATGCAGCCAAGAGGCTCCTCCCTGCAGAGCAGGGCCTATGGACATCCCACTTGGCCCTACAGTGGTGTCAGACTTTGCTGCCAGGTAGGCAGAGGAACCCTCCCAGATTTCCTGGCCATGTTCCTGCCCAGCCAGAAAACTGCCTGTGGGAGCCAGCCCTGGGAGCTCCTGCTTCCCAGCAGTCACCAGTCTCACCCACCTGCATCCCCCACCATTGCTGAAGGCCAGGCAAAGGATGGCTCCACCCACAGCAACTCCAACAATGCAGCACCAAGGCTTCTCCCTGTGTGTGTGACCAGCTGACAGCCCAGTTGGCATGGAAGTGGCATCAGACACTGCTGCTGGGTAGACAAAGGGAGACACTCTCAGCTTTCTCACTCCATTTTGGTCCAGTCAGGGAACTGCCTGCAGGAGCCAGCCCTGGGAGCTCCTTCCTCCCTGGAGGGCACTGGATCCCAGTCAGTGGGCCTGGGCAGACACACAGCAGCCTGCACACACCATTAACCCTGTAGCACTTGCCACTGCTTCAGGCATGGCAGAGGGTGGCCCCACCCACAGCAACTCCAACAAAGACTTCTGCATCAATCACAAAGGTACAGTGAAACAAAAAGCCTACCTGAAATGAGATCACTACAAGCCAGACAGAAAGGCACCCTGCCCACTGCAGGCTAACAGCTGGGGCTTCCACACTGGAAAGTAAAGTGTCTTGAGATTCAGGGCACTAGAGGGTGCCTCCACCATAAATCTATTACTCCATAGGAAACATGAAAAGATGAAGAGGCAGACAAATATGTTCCAAATAAAACTACAAGACAAAACACCAGAAAGAGAGCTGGATGAAGTTGAAATCACTAGTAGTCATAAACATGCTCACTGATGTACAGAGAAATATTCAAAATCTCAGGAGGACTTAAACAGAAAGATAGAAGACCTGCAAAAGAGCCACTCAGAGCCAAAGAATACTACAGTATCTGAAATGAAACAGTCAGTGGAGGGATTTAATAGCAGACTTTCACAGGTTGAAGAAGTTGTAAATGATATGGAAATTAAGGAACAAGAAAACAATGAAGCCAAAAAATAGAGAAAAAACTATCTCTAGGAAAGGAAGAATAGTAGGAGAACTGTGTGTGGCCAATTCAAATGGAACAATATTCCCATAATAGGGGTACAAGAAGGAGAAGAGGGAGACAAAGGGAAGAGAAAGTCTCTTTGAGGAAATAATTGTTGGAAACTCCCCAAATCTGGGGAAGGAAATAGACACTCAGGGCATGGAAGCACAGAGAGACCCAAACAAAAGACAACACCTAGACATATAATAATTAAAATGGCAAAGATCAAGGAGAGAGTATTGAAAGCAGCCAGAGAGAGAAAAAAGATTACTTGTGAAGGAAATCCCAACAGCCTATCAGCAGACTTCTCAACAGAAACCTTACAGGCCAGAAGGGAGTGGCATAATATATTTAATGTAATGAAACAGAAAGACTTCCAACAAAGAATACTCTACTCAGAAAGATTATCATTTAACTTTGAAGCAGGGATTAAACAATTTTCAGATAAACAAAATTTGAAGTAATTCACCCCCACTAAGCCAGCCCTACAGGATATACTAAAGGGACTGCTGAATATGGAAATGTTTCTAAGGCTAAATAGCTGTCACCAGTGGCAGACCAATGAAATATCAAACAAGTACAAAATCAACTACTCACAAAAGAAGTCAAGGGATACACAAAAAGTGCAGAATAAGACACCTAATACATGAAGTGTGGAGGAGGAGAGGAAGAAGGGGGAAGGGGGGAATACCTCCAGATTGTGTTTCAAATAGATTAATGAGCAATTTAAGATAGACTGTTATGTAGTAAGGAAGCAGTCCTTGAACATCAGTGATCACAAATCTAAAGCCTGCAATAGATACACAAACAGAAAGAAAGAAAGAAAATCTAATCAGAACACTAAAGGAATCCATCCAATAATCAGAGAAGAGTATAAGAGAGGAAAAATTGAAAAGAGAGGATGTATAAAAACAACCAGAAAACAATTAATGAAATGGCAATAAGTACATATCTATCAATAATCACCTTAAATGTAAATGGACTGAATGCAACAATCAAAATACATAGAATGGCACAAGGATAAAATAGCAAGACCCATCTACATGCTGCCTTCAAGAGATGCATTTCAGACACAAAGATATACACTGACTAAAAGTCAAGTGATGGAAATAAATATTTCACGCAAATAATAAGGAGAAAACAGCAGTAGTAGCAGTACTTTTTTCAGACAAAATAGATTTCAAGACAAAGAAAGTAATCAGCAACAAAGAAGGATATTACATCATGATAAAGGGGTCAGTCCAACAAGAGGATATAGTCATTATAAATATCTATGCACACAATATAGGAGCACCTAAATATGTTTAAAAAATTGAAGGGGGAAATAGATTGCAACACATTCAATTTAGGAGACTTTAACACACCAATGACATCAACAGATGGATCAACCATATGGAAAATAAGTAAGTAAAGAGAAGCACTAAACAATACATTACATCAGATGGACTTAACAAATATCTGCAGGACATTCCACCAAAAGCAGCATGATCACATTCTTCTCAAGTGTACATGGGACATTTTCCAGAATAAATCACATACAAGGCCAAAAAAGAGCCTCAATAAACTCAAAAACATTAAATTATATCAAGGAACTCCCAGAATACAATGGTATGAAAATAGAAATAAATTACAAAAAGTAAATTCAAAAAGCCTAAAACACATGGAGGCTAAACACCATGTTTTAAATAATCAGTGGATCAATGACCAAACTAAAATAGAGATCAGACAATACATGGAGACAAATGAAAACAACAACGCAACACCTGAAACCTATGGGTTGCAGCAAAGGCAATTCTAAGAGGGAAGGACATAGCTATACAGGCTTACCTCAAGAAACAAGAATAATCCCAAATAAACAGTCAAAACTCACAATTAAAGAAACTAAAAAAGAAGAATGGATGAAGCCCAAAGTCAGTAAAAGGAGGGACATAATAAAGACCAGAGCAGAAATAAATAAAATAGGAAAGAATAAAACAGTGAAAAGAATCAATGAAACCAGGAGCTGGTTCTTTGAGAAAATTAACAAAATAGATAAACCCCTAGTCAGACTTATCAAGAAAAAAAGAGAGTGTACACACATAAACAGAATCAGAAACAAAAAAGGAATAATAACAATGGACACCACAGAAATACAAATAATTATTAGAGAATATTATGAAAAAATATATACCAATAAATTGGACAACCTAGAGGAAATGGACAACTTTCTAGAAAAATACAACCTTCTAAGACTGACCAAGGAGGAAACAGAAAATCTGAACAGAGCAATTACCAGCAATGAAAACGAATTGGTAACTAAAACATACCTAAGAACAAAACTCCTGGTCCTTCACAGCTGAATTTTATAAAACATTTAAAGAGCTAACACCCATCCTTTCAAAGTGTTCCAAAAAGTAGAAGAGGAGGGAATACTTTCAAATTCATTCTAGGAGGCCAGCTTAACTCTAATACCAAAACAAGACAAAGACACCACAAAAAAGGAAATTACAGATCAATATATCCTTGATGAAGACAGATGCAAAAATCCTCAACACAACACAAAGCAATGAAAGGCATCCAGGTTGGTAAGGAAGAAGTCAAACTGTCATTGTTTGCAGATGACATGATATTGTACATAAAAAACCCTAAAGAATCCACCCCAAAACTACTAGAACTAATATCTGAATTCAGAAAAGTTGCAGGATACAAAATTAATACACAGAAATCTGTTGCACTCCTATATACTAACAGTGTACTAGCAGACAGAGAAATCATGTAAACAATTCCATTCACAATTGCATCAAAAAGAATAAAATACCTAGGAATAAACCTAACCAAGGAAGTGAAAGACCTATACCCTGAAAACCACAAGTCACTCTTAAGAGAAATTAAAGGGGACACTAACAAATGGAAACTCATTCCATGCACATGGCTAGGAAGAATTAATATCGTCAAAATGGCCATCCTGCCCAAAGCAATATACAGATTTGATGCAATCCCTCTGAAATTACCAGCAACATTCTTCAATGAACTGGAACAAATAATTCAAAAATTCATATGAAAACACCAAAGACCCCGAATAGCCAAAGCAATCCTGAGAAAGAAGAATAAAGTAGGGGGGATCTCACTCCCCAACTTCAAACTCTACTACAAAGCCATAGTAATCAAGACAATTTGGTACTGGTACAAGAACAGAGCCACAGACCATTGGAACAGATTAGAAACTCCAGAAATTAACCCAAACATATATGGTCAATTAATATTTGATAAAGGAGCCATGGACATACAATGGCAAAATGACAGTCTCTTCAACAGATGGTGCTGGCAAAACTGGACAGCTACATGTAGGAGAATGAAACTGGACCATTGTCTAACCCCATATACAAAGGTAAACTCAAAATGGATCAAAGACCTGAATGTAATCATGAAACCATTAAACTCTTAGAAAAAAACATAGGCAAAAACCTTTTAGACATAAACATGAGTGACCTCTTCTTGAACATATCTCCCCGGGCAAGGAAACCAACAGCAAAAATGAACAAGTGGGACTATATTAAGCTGAAAAGCTTCTGTACAGCAAAAGACACCATCAATAGAACAAAAAGGAACCTTACAGTATGGGAGAATATATTTGTAAATGACAGATCCGATAAAGGCTTGACGTCCAAAATATATAAAGAGCTCACATGCCTCAACAAACAAAAAACAAATAATCCAATTAAAAAATGGGCAGAGGAACTGAACAGACAGTTCTACAAAAAAGAAATACAGATGGCCAACAGACACATGAAAAGATGCTCCACATCACTAATTATCAGAGAAATGCAAATTAAAACTACAATGAGATATCACCTCACAACAGTAAGGATGGCTGCCATTCAAAAGAAAAACAACAACAAATGTTGGCGAGGCTGTGGAGAAAGGGGAACCCTCCTACACTGCTGGTGGGAATGTAAATTAGTTCAACCATTGTGGAAAGCAGTATGGAGGTACATCAAAATGCTCAAAACAGACCTACCATTTGATCCAGGAATTCCACTCCTAGGAGTTTACCCTAAGAAGGCAGCAATCAAGTTTGAGAAAGACAGATGCACCCCTATGTTTATCGCAGCACTATTTACAATAGCCAAGAATTGGAAGCAACCTAAATGTCCATCGGTAGATGAATGAATAAAGAAGATATGGTACATATACACAATGGAATACTACTCAGCCATAAGAAGAGGGCAAATCCTACCATTTGCAGCAACATGGATGGAGCTGGAGAGTATTATGCTCAGTGAAATAAGCCAAGTGGAGAAAGAGAAATACCAAATGGTTTCACTCATCTGAGGAGTATAAGAACAAAGGAAAAACTGAAGCGGAATTACAGAACCCAAAAATGGACTAACAGGTACCAAAGGGAAAGGGACTGGGGAGGATGGGTGGGTAGGGAGGGATAAGAGGTGGGAGAGAAGAAAGGGGGTATTAAGGTTAGCATGCATAGGGGGGGAGGGAGAAAGGGGAGGGCTGTACAACACAGAGAAGACAAGTAGTGATTCTACAACATTTTGCTATGCTGATGGACAGTGACTGTAAAGTGGTTTGTAGGGGGGACCTGGTATAGGGGAGAGCCTAGTAAACATAATATTCTTCATGTAAGTGTAGATTAAAGATAAAAAAAAAAAGAAAGGAAAGAAAGAAAAGGGGGATTACTCCTTGATAGGATAAAACTAACTCTAAATCAATGATTAATGCATGGTTTAAATATCCTTAATTTTGATCACTTAAAGGGTGTCAGATGATCGACTATGGAGGTACACTTTTCTGATAATATTCCTTTCTCTTAAAAAAAAAAAGCAGTTCCTGTGTGGTGACCTCCAATGAGTTCTACACAATGGTATAAAGGGCATATCAAAGAGTGGGCAAAGTGTCTGTTTGTGTTTATACAAAGGATCAAAGCCTAATTTGGCTACCCAGAAAATGAACTAAGATACGATATGATGAAGAACTTCCAACATCAGCACTCTCTGGAAGAGTCATACCAGAAGATGATCATCAAAAAACCTCAACAAAGATCCAGGCAATGCTGCTGTTGTAGCTGCATCCATCCCACCAGTTCGTGGACTTGCCACTGGAATGAAGAAGGAGATATCTAAGCTGGCCTGTGCTTTCAGTAAAACAACAAATTTGACTGGATCTATACTGTTGGAACTCAACCAAGAATTAGGAGAAGTGCAAGTTGTAGCGCTCCAAAATCTTACAACTACAGACTATCTACTGTTAAAAAAACATATGGGATGTGAACAGTTCCCAGGAATGGGTTGTTTTAATTTGTCTGATTTCTCTCAGACTGTTCAAGTACAGTTGGACAATATCCATCATATCATAGACAAATTTTCACAAATGCCTAGGGTGCCTAACTGGTTTTCTTGGCTTCACTGGAGATGGCTGGTAATTATAGATCTGCTTTGGTTATGTAACTGTATTCCTATTATGTTAATGTGTGTGTGCAATTTAATTAGTAGTTTAAAACCTACACATGATTAAGTTACTCTACAAGAAGATATGTCAAAGAAATAATCAATTCTCCCATGTTTTCTTCCATATGCTACCTCTATAGCTTTTCTTCTTCCTTCCTAATTACAACCCTTACATAGAATTCGTTACCGAGTATCATAATTCCTCCAGGTGGTAAAGATACCTCGAGACAAATGCTGGGCATAGAAGCCAGAGGGCATAAATCTGCAAAGAAGTAAAAAGCTAACCTTTTCAAACAATATGGCTTCTCTCTCACTTACCAACTTTACATCTCCCTGTATGGCCCCAGAAGATGACTGGTTAGCCAGAGACGGGTAAGATTCCTCAAGGGAGGAACAACCTAAGACAGGCACAGTTGCAGGGGGGCCATCAGGTGAGATATTGGGGATCAACAGTGGTGAGGCTTAGAACCTCACCTCCCCTGTTTTGAGAGAAATCTTCTGCATCCGTGGATGTTTTAATGCTCTTGTCTAGCTTGGATTAACACATAGTGTACAGGCACACACCTGATCATCTACATTTGCTCTCTTACAACACTAAACTATGTTTTCTACCTTTATCTTGCATCTACCTACCACTTCAGCATTTTATTAAAAATAAAAATAATAATAATAATAAAGGGAGAAATGTGGGATCCACATATAAATCAAGTATAAAATTTAAACGAATATTCATATTTGACCGGATTGCTTATAGTTCATAATGCGTGATCAAAACCGAAAGTTTCTGTGATGACTGCCCTTGTACTGTTCACCATGTAAGAACTATTCACTATGTAAGAATTTGTTCACCATGTAAGAACTTGTTCGTTATGCTTCAGAAGATTGGAGACTGACGAGAATTAGGCTTGGGGTGGATTAATGATTGTGCATTGAGCATTGACTCCCCTATACAGAATTTTATTGTTGTTAACAACCATTTGATCAATAAATATGAGAGATGCCCTCTAAAAAAAAATAAAAGTAAAAGCTAAAAATAATACAAAAAAAATAATAATAAAATAAAATAAAATAAATGTCAGGGATAAAAGTACAGTATAGGGAATATAACTAATAGTATTGCAATAAGTTGATATGATGATGACATGTGGTAACTGTACTTAACTGCAATGAACATTTTATGATGTATATAAATGTTGAATCACTATGTTGTACACCTGAAACTAATACTGTATGTCAACTGTACTTCAATAAAAAAATCTAAAAATAAATAAATAAATAAAATAAAAATAAATAAAAATAAATAAAGTGTTCCCTGACTGATAATGCTTCTGGAAACTTCCAAAGCAACTGAAGTCCTCTCTGAGAGAACAACCGCCTATTCCAGGACTCAAAGTCCTCTCAAAAATACAGTTCCAGTGAGTATGATGTCATAATCCAAAGCAGAAGCAGAGACTTAGGAAACAACCCAACATAAATGAGATAAAACTAAAAGAAGAAATAATAAAATCAACACTCAAACAAAGAAGGAAAAAGCAAGGCTAAAGAACAAAACCAAAAATGACATGATTGGGTTTTTTGATTGATTAAAATGAACACCCAGATCTGTAAGTATTAAAGCTGTGTAACTATTTAAACAAAAATATAATTTATGTATTTAAACAGATTAGAAACAGCTGAAGAGTCAGAGAAGCTACTTATAATTTATCATAGAATGGCCCAGACCTAAAAATAATAAAATGGGTATGAGTTATTAGAGGAAAGGAAGATCTAACATATGACTAGTGAAGTTCCAGAAGGAGAAAATAGAGAAAATTGAATGGAGGGTAGTAGTCAGAGATTCATAATGAAGGAGGATGTTCTTAGTTGATGAAAGAAAAAAATCCCTCATTTATTCAATATATATTTTTGAGTGCCCACTACACAGCTGAGACTGCTCCAAAACTGGGGATATTGAAAGAGCAGAGCAGTTAAAAATCACTGCCATTGAGCGCAAATTAGTTGGTAGTTTAAAACCTATACATGCTTAAGGTACTCTACAAGAAGATATGTCAAAGAAATAATCAATCCTCCCATGTTTTCTTCTATATGCTACCTCTATAGCTTTTCTTCTTCCTTCCTAATTACAACCCTTAAATAGAATTCGGGCCTCATATCGAATTTACCGAGTATCATAATTCCTCCAGGTGGTAAAGATACCTCGAGACAAGTGCTGGGCATAGAAGCCAGAGGGCATAAATCTGTAAAGAAGTAAAAAGCTAACCTTTTCAAACAATATGGCTTCTCTCTCACTTACCAACTTTACATTTCCCTGTATGGCCCCGGAAGATGACTGGTTAGCCAGAGACGGGTAAGATTCCTCAAGGGAGGAACAACCTAAGACAGGCACAGTCGCAGGAGGGCCATCAGGTGAGAAATTGGGGATCAACAGAGGTGAGGCTGAGAACCTCACACCCCCTGTTTTGAGAGAAATCTTCTGCATCCGTGGATGTTTTGCTGCCCTTGTCTAGCTTGGATTAACACATAGTGTACAGGCACACACCTGATCATCTACATTTGCTCTCTTACAACACTAAACTATGTTTTCTACCTTTATCTTGCATCTACCTACCACTTCAGCATTTTATTAAAAATAAAAATAATAATAATAATAAAGGGAGAAATGTGGGATCCACATATAAATCAAGTATAAAATTCAAACGAATATTCATATTTGACCGGATTGCTTATAGTTCATAATGCGTGATCAAAACCGAAAGTTTCTGTGATGACTGCCCTTGTACTGTTCACCATGTAAGAACTATTCACTATGTAAGAATTTGTTCACCATGTAAGAACTTGTTCGTTATGCTTCAGAAGATTGGAGACTGACGAGAATTAGGCTTGGGGTGGATTAATGATTGTGCATTGAGCATTGACTCCCCTATACAGAATTTTATTGTTGTTAACAACCATTTGATCAATAAATATGAGAGATGCCCTCTAAAAAAAAATAAAAGTAAAAGCTAAAAATAATACAAAAAAAATAATAATAAAATAAAATAAAATAAATGTCAGGGATAAAAGTACAGTATAGGGAATATAACTAATAGTATTGCAATAAGTTGATATGATGATGACATGTGGTAACTGTACTTAACTGCAATGAACATTTTATGATGTATATAAATGTTGAATCACTATGTTGTACACCTGAAACTAATACTGTATGTCAACTGTACTTCAATAAAAAAATCTAAAAATAAATAAATAAATAAAATAAAAATAAATAAAAATAAATAAAGTGTTCCCTGACTGATAATGCTTCTGGAAACTTCCAAAGCAACTGAAGTCCTCTCTGAGAGAACAACCGCCTATTCCAGGACTCAAAGTCCTCTCAAAAATACAGTTCCAGTGAGTATGATGTCATAATCCAAAGCAGAAGCAGAGACTTAGGAAACAACCCAACATAAATGAGATAAAACTAAAAGAAGAAATAATAAAATCAACACTCAAACAAAGAAGGAAAAAGCAAGGCTAAAGAACAAAACCAAAAATGACATGATTGGGTTTTTTGATTGATTAAAATGAACACCCAGATCTGTAAGTATTAAAGCTGTGTAACTATTTAAACAAAAATATAATTTATGTATTTAAACAGATTAGAAACAGCTGAAGAGTCAGAGAAGCTACTTATAATTTATCATAGAATGGCCCAGACCTAAAAATAATAAAATGGGTATGAGTTATTAGAGGAAAGGAAGATCTAACATATGACTAGTGAAGTTCCAGAAGGAGAAAATAGAGAAAATTGAATGGAGGGTAGTAGTCAGAGATTCATAATGAAGGAGGATGTTCTTAGTTGATGAAAGAAAAAAATCCCTCATTTATTCAATATATATTTTTGAGTGCCCACTACACAGCTGAGACTGCTCCAAAACTGGGGATATTGAAAGAGCAGAGCAGTTAAAAATCACTGCCATTGAGCGCAAATTAGTTGGTAGTTTAAAACCTATACATGCTTAAGGTACTCTACAAGAAGATATGTCAAAGAAATAATCAATCCTCCCATGTTTTCTTCTATATGCTACCTCTATAGCTTTTCTTCTTCCTTCCTAATTACAACCCTTAAATAGAATTCGGGCCTCATATCGAATTTACCGAGTATCATAATTCCTCCAGGTGGTAAAGATACCTCGAGACAAGTGCTGGGCATAGAAGCCAGAGGGCATAAATCTGTAAAGAAGTAAAAAGCTAACCTTTTCAAACAATATGGCTTCTCTCTCACTTACCAACTTTACATTTCCCTGTATGGCCCCGGAAGATGACTGGTTAGCCAGAGACGGGTAAGATTCCTCAAGGGAGGAACAACCTAAGACAGGCACAGTCGCAGGAGGGCCATCAGGTGAGAAATTGGGGATCAACAGAGGTGAGGCTGAGAACCTCACACCCCCTGTTTTGAGAGAAATCTTCTGCATCCGTGGATGTTTTGCTGCCCTTGTCTAGCTTGGATTAACACATAGTGTACAGGCACACACCTGATCATCTACATTTGCTCTCTTACAACACTAAACTATGTTTTCTACCTTTATCTTGCATCTACCTACCACTTCAGCATTTTATTAAAAATAAAAATAATAATAATAATAAAGGGAGAAATGTGGGATCCACATATAAATCAAGTATAAAATTCAAACGAATATTCATATTTGACCGGATTGCTTATAGTTCATAATGCGTGATCAAAACCGAAAGTTTCTGTGATGACTGCCCTTGTACTGTTCACCATGTAAGAACTATTCACTATGTAAGAATTTGTTCACCATGTAAGAACTTGTTCGTTATGCTTCAGAAGATTGGAGACTGACGAGAATTAGGCTTGGGGTGGATTAATGATTGTGCATTGAGCATTGACTCCCCTATACAGAATTTTATTGTTGTTAACAACCATTTGATCAATAAATATGAGAGATGCCCTCTAAAAAAAAATAAAAGTAAAAGCTAAAAATAATACAAAAAAAATAATAATAAAATAAAATAAAATAAATGTCAGGGATAAAAGTACAGTATAGGGAATATAACTAATAGTATTGCAATAAGTTGATATGATGATGACATGTGGTAACTGTACTTAACTGCAATGAACATTTTATGATGTATATAAATGTTGAATCACTATGTTGTACACCTGAAACTAATACTGTATGTCAACTGTACTTCAATAAAAAAATCTAAAAATAAATAAATAAATAAAATAAAAATAAATAAAAATAAATAAAGTGTTCCCTGACTGATAATGCTTCTGGAAACTTCCAAAGCAACTGAAGTCCTCTCTGAGAGAACAACCGCCTATTCCAGGACTCAAAGTCCTCTCAAAAATACAGTTCCAGTGAGTATGATGTCATAATCCAAAGCAGAAGCAGAGACTTAGGAAACAACCCAACATAAATGAGATAAAACTAAAAGAAGAAATAATAAAATCAACACTCAAACAAAGAAGGAAAAAGCAAGGCTAAAGAACAAAACCAAAAATGACATGATTGGGTTTTTTGATTGATTAAAATGAACACCCAGATCTGTAAGTATTAAAGCTGTGTAACTATTTAAACAAAAATATAATTTATGTATTTAAACAGATTAGAAACAGCTGAAGAGTCAGAGAAGCTACTTATAATTTATCATAGAATGGCCCAGACCTAAAAATAATAAAATGGGTATGAGTTATTAGAGGAAAGGAAGATCTAACATATGACTAGTGAAGTTCCAGAAGGAGAAAATAGAGAAAATTGAATGGAGGGTAGTAGTCAGAGATTCATAATGAAGGAGGATGTTCTTAGTTGATGAAAGAAAAAAATCCCTCATTTATTCAATATATATTTTTGAGTGCCCACTACACAGCTGAGACTGCTCCAAAACTGGGGATATTGAAAGAGCAGAGCAGTTAAAAATCACTGCCATTGAGCGCAAATTAGTTGGTAGTTTAAAACCTATACATGCTTAAGGTACTCTACAAGAAGATATGTCAAAGAAATAATCAATCCTCCCATGTTTTCTTCTATATGCTACCTCTATAGCTTTTCTTCTTCCTTCCTAATTACAACCCTTAAATAGAATTCGGGCCTCATATCGAATTTACCGAGTATCATAATTCCTCCAGGTGGTAAAGATACCTCGAGACAAGTGCTGGGCATAGAAGCCAGAGGGCATAAATCTGTAAAGAAGTAAAAAGCTAACCTTTTCAAACAATATGGCTTCTCTCTCACTTACCAACTTTACATTTCCCTGTATGGCCCCGGAAGATGACTGGTTAGCCAGAGACGGGTAAGATTCCTCAAGGGAGGAACAACCTAAGACAGGCACAGTCGCAGGAGGGCCATCAGGTGAGAAATTGGGGATCAACAGAGGTGAGGCTGAGAACCTCACACCCCCTGTTTTGAGAGAAATCTTCTGCATCCGTGGATGTTTTGCTGCCCTTGTCTAGCTTGGATTAATACTTAGTCCATAGGCACACACCTGAGCATCTACATTTGCCCTCTTACAGCACTAAACTATGTTTTCTACCCTTATCTTGCATCTACCTACCACTTCAGCATTTTATTAAAAATAAAAATAATAATAATAATAAAGGGAGAAATGTGGGATTCATATATAAATCAAGTATAAAAATCAAACGAATATTCATATTTGACCTGATTGTTTATAGTTCATAATGCGTGATCAAAACCGAAAGTTTCTGTGTTGAATGTTCACCATGTAAGAATTTATTCACTATGTAAGAATTCGTTCACCATGTAAGAACTTGCTCGTTATGCTTCAGAAGATGGGAGACTGACGAGAATTAGGCTTGAGATGAATTAATGGTTGTACATTGAGCATTGACCCCCCTATACAGAATTTTATTGTTGTTAACAACCATTTGATCAATAAATATGAGAGATGCCCTCTCAAAAAAAAAATCACTGCCATTATGAGCATATACTCTGGCAGCAAGGCTAGAAGGTAAACAAGATAAATAAAGAAAATGTACAACATGCTAAGTACTGGTAAATGCTAAAGATTGAGAGCAGGTAGAAGGGTCAGAGATTTCCATTTTACATGGTATGCTTAGGGAAAGACTCTGAGATGGAACCCTTTGAGTAATGGTTTGAAAGAACTGAGGAAGCATGCAAATAAATGGGTAGAAGAGCAATTGCTAAATCTGTTTAAGTATGCCTGTCAATTCCTAGGAAGAGCATAGAGGCCAGAGAGCTTCAATAGAAAGAGCAAAGAGGAGAGTGACAGGAGGTGCAGTCTGACATAATGTGGTGGGAAGTCCAGATCACCTAGAGCCCCATAGGCCCCTGCAAAAATAATGGCTTTGAGCCTGAGTGAAACCAGAGGTATTTGAGCAGAGGGGTGACATGATCTGACTTAGGTTTAATAGAACCACTATAGCTATTGTGGGGAGACTAGCCTGAAAAGAAACAAAGATGAGATGTAAGGAGTCCACTTAAGAGGATTCTACAGCAATTCACTACATGGATGAAGGTGGCAGCAGGCTGGGAACAGGAGGGATGGTAAAAAGTGCTATGGTACAGGATATCCAGGTGGAATGGATGTGAAATGTGAAAGAAAGACTCTCAAGGATAATTCCAAGTTTTTGTCTGGAGCAACAGGAAGGAATTACCAATTACTGTGATGGTGAACATTTTGAAAGAATGTGGTTTAGGGAAACATGAGGAGCTCAAATTTAGATTTCCTATTATTAGATTGACATACATAAAATGGGTATTATTTAACTATTCTAACCTACAAGAATGAAAATTGCATATGGTTCAACTTAATAGATAGCCAGGAGAAAATGCTGACAATGCAATTGGATATTCATGGGAAAGGTACAGAGGGAGAGTCATATTGGGAGTCACCTATATGCAGGTGGAACTTAAGGGAAGACAGTAAGGTTTGCTAGAAAAATATATATAAGGCCAAGAATAGGGTCCTGGAATAGTCCAACCTTTAGAATGCGAAGCAAACAGCTGAGGAAACTGAGAGGGAGAAGCCAGAAACAGACTGGGAGAGTGTGAGATCTTGGATGCCTAGGGGGAGATGTCTAAAGGAGAAAGTGATAGACTGTGTCAATTGTTGACCATAACTCAAGAGGTGGACTGAGAATCAACCACTGAATTTCATAATGCGGTTCATCACTGATGACTTTACTGAGTGGGATGGCATGGATAGAACTGTGATTGTAGTGGGTTCAATAAAGAGCAGAAGGAGGGAAATTAGAAAATGAAAATACAGTTGACTAATTCAAGAGTTTGGGTGTATAAGGAAGGAGAAAATTGATTCAAAACTGGAAGAGAAGTCATTAAGAGAGTTTTTGTTTGTTTTAAGAACAAAGAGTTTACTTCTCAATTATATATATATAGATAATGATTCAGTAGAGGTAACTAAAATTTGATGATACTGGACAGAGATGGCAGACTTGATAGAGTGATGCTCTTGAGGAGGCAAAATGAGATGAGGTCAATTTCACAAATGAAAGGAGTAGCCTTTGCTAGGAAAGCAGACATTTCCTGAGGTGCCAACAGGAGAGAAGGCAGAATATATAGTCCCAGTGGAGCTTGGTGAGATGTGATTACGGAAATTTTAGAAAATGTCTTCTGATTGCTTCTATTGTCTCTGAAAAAGCAGCAAGATGACCATCTTGGAGGAAAAAAAATAAAGTTTGAGGTATTGGAGGTTTGCAGAGAAAGGAGAAAGCAGGCAGTGTTCATCTAGGAGAGTGAGTGAATGGAATAGAGCAACATAGTAAATCCACACTGGGCAGCATTAGAAGCCCACTTGAGGATGGTGATCATGAATATACAATGAGATCAATCAATGGAGTTGAGTGTTGTTTTTTTTCTTTTCAGCCCCTTTCAGCTGCATAAGTGCAGGCACAGAGTAGCAGATATACTAACCAGCAAAGCAGAGGTCAGGAAAGGGAGATGAAGACATTAACATTGCAATGATTATAACGACTGTCCATCGAATTTAAGTTTCAGATAAGAAGGGAAGTGAGAAGTGAAGGTCTCAGTTTCAGTGAAAAGGTGGAAGGATGGATGGATTTTTCCAGAGGAGTGAAGAACTGATAGAGTTTGGATATTTAAAAGACAAAGCTAGAAATTTAGGAGGTGGTACTCTAAGACTAAAATGTTTGAAATTATTATTACAGAGGAGTTACAATTTGTAGTAATGACAGGGTCAAGAGTATGAGTCAATAAGGTAGGAGGGAAGACTAAAATGTTGAAGAGAAAGAGAACTAAGAGGCCTAGATTAAGGGGTAGGATGGGGAGGGATCCATGAGAATATTAAATCACCACAGTTACACCAGAAGGTAGAATAGGTGAGAATTATAGTGAAACAAAGGGCAAAGTCCTCAGAGACTGTGACAGAGACATCTGTTGCACCTGCATGTGATAAATGACTGGTATACAGTATCTGAAACCCAATTTTTAAAAAACAATATGTTGGTTATTTATAGATTGTGATACTATAATGAAGGCCATAAAGAGAGTGATGAGATAAAGAGTAAGTGGAGAAAGCCATTTCAAATAAAATAATCAGCAAGGGCCTTTTGGAGAAGGGAAATGTTGAGTTGGTCCTTGAACAAAAAGCTACCAACACTGCATAAAGCTGGAGGAAAAGCTGAAATCCAATTTATTAAAAGTAAAAAAATAGAACATAGGAACATTTCAAAGAAGAAGACATAAGAATGGCTAATAAGCATATTACAAATGATCCACCTTAACTGGCAATCAGAAATGCAAAATGAAAACATAATGAAATAGCATTTTACTAAACCAGATTGGAAAAGACATAGCTATGAGTCTGACAATAAGAGTAAGTACACTTTTTGTGGTGAGCATTACATAATGCATATAATTGTTGAATCACTATGTTGTACCCCTGAAACTAATATAATATTGTATGTCAACTATACTTCAATTTTTAAAATTAAAAACAATCAAAGCTTTCATTTAAAGTTCATAGAGAAAATAAAAGCCTGGCAATAAGAAATGTTCGCAAGGATGAAATGGAAACATACTCTGTTCACAGGAGTGTAAACTGTGATAAACATTTTGGGAAAGAGCGGGAGTCGTTACCTATTTGAAAAGTGACACATAATACCAATTAAGCAATCCACTCCTAGGTGTATATACAATAAATATATAAGGAAAAAGTCCATGATTTAAAACCAGATAAGTCTGCCTTTGATTCCAACATCTAACACAAACTAGGTATTTAACTTTGATAACTTGCTTTACCTCTTTGAGTTTCAGTGATTTTGAAAAATGAAAACCTTTACTTTTTTCAGAGAGCAGGAGGAAACTTTTGGAGGTGATGGTCATGTTTATGACATTGATCGTGGTGATGGTTTCACGAATGTATATTTATCTCCAAACTCAAGTTGTATACATTAAATAGGTACGATTTTTTAAATGTCTCTCATACTTCAATGAAGTGTTGAGGTTTTGTTTTTAAAGAAAAAGATCATTTTTTGAACACTCACTAGAATTGTGGACACATAATAAGGGGTTAATAAAATGATTTAATTATGTTGATAGTTTTAATTATTATCCCTATTATTAATAATTTTATAACAGCCTTAACCTTCTGGGAGAAACTGCCACAAATATTTGATTCAGTTTCAAAACAGAACTTTTCCTTAAGAGAATTCAGTATTTTCCATTTACTCCTCAAAGAAATGACGAAGTGTTAAAGAAATTTCATGGAGCATTTGGATGAGTCCATTTTATAGTGGGGCGGGAGGAGTCTGTGTTCTTTTCTCTAGAATGCCTGAAATCACAGAAAAACAGTCCTAAAGCCAAAAAACATGAGACTATTACTCAAACATCTTTTCTTCCCTAATAATGAGTTATGCAGTATTCTGCCCCCTACAGGCCTATAAGAGTACTTCCCTACGGCGACCTACCAACCACAGGCACTGTTGTTGGGCCGCACCGATACCGCAATCCACGGGGCGGAGCCTCGCAGGGGGTGGAGCCTAAGTTGACATTATGAGGCTCTTGTTCCGTTCGCGTCATTTGCAAAAGCAATGGCTGTCGGGAGCGCGAACAGATCTTCGTCAGGACCCTGAGATTCAAACCCGTGAGGCCGGGCTCTACGCCGCACGCAGCTCCGCGGAACCATGACTCAGCAGTCCCGGAGGAGCCCCCGGAACTCCAGGACTCGCCCCACTCCCCACCCGGCCCGCCTCACCTGTCATCGAGACTTGTCACTGCCAGCAGGGCCCGGCCCTCTCACCCCCTCGCCGCCCGCAGCGCCGTCCAGGTGATGATGGGCAGCCGGCCCCGCAGCCCCAGCGCCTGCCCTGCGCCCTGCTAGGGGCCGCAGCCCGCGGAACCAGGCCCTGCCAAGCGCCGCCGAACCGAGGAGCCCGCGGGCCCCGCGTCCACGACAGCGCCCAGACTGCAAGTCCCCGCGGGGCCCCCGTTCGCGGGTGCGCTCATCTCCGTGGTGGTCCTGGCCGCGGGCTGTGCCCTTAAAGTGCGGCTGGACGATGTCGACCTGGTGGTGCTGGAGCCCGCGCCAGCAGCGGTCCTCCAAGTGTCTCTCGAGGATTACACCCTCGTGCTGGTCCCCGAGGCCCTCCTGGAGGGAGGGCAGGGCCCCTCGCCTGTCGGTCTGGAACCCAGCGCTTTACTGAGCACTCCTGAGAAGGATGTCGCCGTCGAGCAGGGATTCCGTTCGGGATCTGTCCCAGAGATCGCCGCCCTAGAAGAGACCTATGAGGAGGACGCCGACCCCGAGTTCTCGCTGCCTTGGGTGGACCTTGCAGCGGGCTCAGTAGTTGGGCTCTGCCCCTTTGTTGCAACGCCGCCCAGACCCGACCTGCAGGGCTGCATGCCAGAGCCCTCGCCTTGGACCCCCGTCCCTAGTGCAGAGAGACGCTCTCCTGGCCCCTCCTTCAACCTGGACTTCCACCTTCTGGAGCCCTTCCCCAGCTCACCGCTCCAACCTCTACCTCCCTCTCCAAGTCCAGGTCCGCAGGTGAGCCCCCAGCGCCCGCCTGGTCCTCCGCCCAAGGCCCGGAGACGCCTGTTCCAGGACTGAACCGCCACCACCACCACCCCCAAAACCACCACCACCACCACACACACGCCACACACACACACACGCCACACACACGCACGCACACACACAGGCTTGTGGAATTGCCAACATCCTTTACGGTGAATATACTACAACTTGGAAATTGAGCACTTCATGTGTAAACTCCTTTTCTGTGCAGACTGGCTACAGTAGAAGATGAAGACATCTGGAAGAGAAAGTAGATTCTAGATCTCATCTTTGAAATCGAGCATCTGCCCAGAGATGCCAATGTGTTTTCAGACATCGGCGCTTTTCTGCAAGAAAGGTCCCTCCATTCCCCTCCATTCCTCTCCATCCTCCTCGTTTTGCGTCAGTTATTTTCACTTAAACTCTACCCTTTCTGCAGCACTATACGGCTGCTCCCATCTCCAAACCTTGAAATCACTGGATTTCTCATGTTGTGAGTTTCCTCGTATGTTTTCCTGTGAATTTATCAAGATTCTTAGCCATGGTTTTCTCCTTGGTGTTTCCAACTGCTCTTCTGGAAAACTGCAAAAAAAGCCTAATAGTTACTTTACTATACATAATAGTATGTTGTTTGCTCATTGCTCCTAACCTACTGAAGTTCTCTTCCAGTCAGTTCACTTTTTATTATAAATAAATGTTGAATTTTATCAGATGTTTCCCACATGCACAGGGATATGTATTTCTTTTTAAAATGTGTTCATCTGGTAATTTCCACCGATAAACTGATGTAAAATGTTTACTATTCCTGCTATTCCACATTACTTTGAACTTTTTAAATTCTGCCCTGAGTTTTTTCTTAGGTAAATCAATCTTTTAGAAATTAATATACTTTCATATTTACCTCACATTTTTGTAAAAGAAATAAAATACTATTGATACAGCTGAAGTCTATGAGATTATTCCATTTTTTAAAAACATCAATACTATTTAGATTTACCAATTATTCTACCTTTTTATTCTTACATTCCACACTCAAAGTCTAGCTGCAATTTTCTTCTTCCTGAAGAATATCCTTTAATATTTCTTTCCGCTATATCCTATGTATGGTAAACTATCTTACTTCTGTAAGTCTGAACATGTTTTTGTGTGGTAAAATCTCTTAGCTTTGTACATCTGAAAATGCTTTGTTACATATTCATTCTTAATTCTAAAATGATATTTAATTACTTTAAATATATTAGCCCATTATTCTGCCATTTTTTGAGGTCACTACAGGTAAGAAGTCTGCCAATCAAATTGTTATTCCTTTTATACTTGATTCAGCTGTTCATTTTAGCATATTTTAAATTTTTTCTCTTAGCTGTCCTACAATTTTACTCTAATAATGCCTCTAGGGGTAGATTATATTTTGGTTTGGTTTAATGGAATTTGATTACCTATCAATATGGGAAATTTCTCTTGTGTGAAATACCACAAAATCTTTTGCTCTATCTCTTGGAATATCCCACATCCCCATATCTAAAAATCCAGTCACATATAAAATGGCACTGCTCAATCAATCTTCCATAACTCTTGAATTCCTAATATCACATGTGTTGTATGCCTTATCAATTCCAGCATTCTTCATTCCTTAATCCAATTAACTAATCTTTTCAGCAACTGTTTCCAGTATTCTATTTATATTTAGAAAAGAAAGTTTTCATTTCAAAGATTATATTTTTTTCTTTCCAAGATTTTTACTTTCTTCTTGTTTCAAAATGTCCCCACTTAGTATCATAAACTCCTATTTTTGCTTCATGGATGGCATTTCATCCTTTAAATTTTGAAATTTTTTTCATTTTATTTAATCATCCCACAATTATAATTTTTATATCTCTGTTTCCCAGCGGACCACAACTCAGAACCCGGGTTTCTGGAACTCTTACAACTCATGCTTCTGGAACGTCACAGGTCTAATCCCCAAGCAATCACACAGTGGCCATTCTGCACTTCAGTCTTTCTTTGATCAATCAAAAGCACAGCCATGAAATAGTGATCAGTGCCTCTTCAGCCTCTGATGATGGGCAGTGGGCTGATTTTTAGCCCCCTCGAAAGAGCAGAAATCCCAGTTGCTATTATATATTTTAGTCTCAGTATCACAAATACATCAAAATATCTGCTGTCCATTCAGAGATTTGATTCTCTACTCTGTTTCTGGTCCCTGTGGGGTCTTGCCTTTATTTTGAAAGTAGATGTCTATATTTAATATGATTTAATATTTTCTATCAATGCTCTATGCCCCCATTAGAAAGAATCCCCCTATACTACCATCTTCTTCACAATTCCCACCACAACTCAACCATCCCTTCTCCTTTCCTCCTTATATAAGACAGCATTTAGTCACAAGTCACAACGTAATTATTGGATTATTCTGAAGAGGGAAGACAGCCCTGTTTGCAAAACTGTCTTCTATTGCAAAAGCTTCGTAATCTACACTAGAAATAACTGAGGACATCCACTTCAGCAGTATGTGAACCAAATAGTCCAAAATATCCTTAAAAACAGCATTCTAGAAACTGGATTAGAACTGTTTTAATATTTTTAAAGACATACAATAGCTTGTAAAAATGTAAGAGAAATATAACAAGGCCAAAAAAGATGACATATCACAAATCCATAGATGAAAGTGGTGTTGAAACAAGAGGGTACCTAGGAGTACCTAACATTCTTTGGTGACCAAAACCTTTGTTTTAATGGCCCATTTATGGGGGAGAGAAAATAAAATTCAGTGGTCACAAAGCCCTGAAAAAAATTCCAGGCATCCAAAATGTGATGCCTCCAATAGGTAATCTAATAAGCAAAAGAAAAAGAAACTCATGATACAAAAGGAGATGGGACTTAATTGTATCTGTTTCAGCCTTAGCTCCAGGTAGAATGAAACACAATCTGTTGGGGAGTCTTGGAGGCTGAGACTTTGGTTTAAGATATTCTCTGGTAGATGGCGAACCTGGCAACAGTAAAACAAATTTTCTCCAAGGAGAATACGTTTTATATCCACAACTGGTATCTTCTCTAAACTCATAATCCAAAGTCACGATAAGAGAGACTAAATGAGAGACATCCAAAACCAGAAAAAGAAGAATCAGCCCCTTGGATGATAGAGATTGATGTATTATTGAATATAAAATGTTTTTCAATAAATTTAATTTAATCGAGGACATAAAGAGGGCAACCTAAGTGTAGCTAAGAAAAAAATGTCAAAAGAAACATCAGCTTTAAAAAGGAACTAAAGAATACTTCTAGGGATTAATTAAGTAGTAACATGGAAGTGAGAAATATAATGAGTAAGTGAAAGCAGTTTAGACAGAATTGAAAATGGAAAATACTGAAATTGAGAAACCATAAAGCTAAAGAGAGTAAAAACATAAAATATGAAAGGGAGACAAAGAGACATTGTCAGAGAAGGAGCAGTTCCACTCCGTGACTGCTGGAGGGAGAGAGGGAAAACACCAGAGAACAGGGAAGTAGCACTATTTACAGAGATAATAAATGAGATAATGAATGAGATAATGAATGAGATAATGAATGAGAATTCTCCACACATAATGATAGAAAAAATCACTTATTCATTCAACAAATATGTATTAAATGCCCACTAAGTACAGTCATACCTCATTTCATTGTGCTTTGCTTTACTGCACTTCACAGATAGTGTTTTTTTTACAAATTGAAGGTTTGTGGCAACCCTGCATCAAGCAAGTCTATCCACATTTTTCCAACAGCATTTGCTCACTTTGTGTCTTTGTGTCACATTTTGGTGATTCTCACAATATTTCAAACTTTTTCATTACTAATAATATGTGTTACAGTGATCTGTGATCAGTGATCATTGATATCACTATTGTGATTGTTTTGGGGGGGTGCCATAAACATGCACATGGAAGACAACAAAATCAATGGATAAATGCATGTGTTTTCACAGCTCCATTGACCAGCCATTCCCCCATCTCTCTTCAAGCTTCCCTATTTCTGGAGGCACAACAATATTGCATTAGGCCAATTAATAATGCTGCAATGACCTCTAAGTATTCAAGTGAAAGGAAGAGTTTCACACCTTTCACCTTAAAACAAAAGCTAGAAATGATTCAGCTTGGTGAGGAAGGCATGTTGAAAGCCAAGATAGGCTGAAACTAGACCTGCTGCACCAGTCAGCCAAGCTGTGAATGCAAAGGAAAAGCTCTTACAGGAAATTAAAATGCTACTCCAGTGAGCAAAACAGCCTTACTGCTGATATGGAATAAGTCTTAGTGGTCTGGATAGAAGATCAAACCACTTACAACATTCCCTTAAGTCAAAGCCTACTCCAGAGCATGGCCCTAATTTTCCTTAATTTTGTAAGTGTTGAGAGAGGTGAGGAAGCTACAGAAGAAAAGTTGGAAGCTAGCAGAGGTTGGTTCATGAGGCTTAAGGAAAGAAACTGTCTGCATAACATAAAGGTACAAGGTGAAGCAACAAGTGTTGATGTAGAAGCTGCAAGTTACCCAGAAGATCTAGCTAAGATAATTAGTGAAGGTGGTTACACTAAACAACAGATATTCAATGTAGATGAAAGATTTCTGCTGGAAGAAGATGTCATCTAGGACTTTCATAACTAAAGAGGAGAAGTCAGTGCCTAGCTTCAAAGCTTCGAAAGATAGGCGACTCTTGTTAGGGGCTAATGTAGCTGGTGACTTTAAGTTGAAGCCAATGCTCATTTGTCACTCTGAGAATCCTAGAGTCTTTAAGAGTTGTGTCAAATCAATTCTGCTTGTTCTCTGTAAATGGAACAACAAAGCCTGGATGACAACATATCTGTCTGCAACATGGTTTACTATTTTAAGCCTGCTATTGAGACTTAATACTCAAAAAAAAAAAGATTCCTTTCAAAATATTACTGCTCATTGACAATGCACCTGGTCACCCAAGAGCTCTAATAGAAAGAGAAGTACAATGAGATAAATGTTGTTTTCATGCTTACTCACACAATATCCATTCTGCAGCCCATGGATCAAGAAGGCATTTTAACATTCAAGTCTTCATTTTAACAAATGCATTTTGAAAGGATATAGCTGCCATATATATTGATTCCTCTGATGGATCTGGACATAGTAAATTGAAAACCTTCTGGAAAGGATTTATTATTCTAGATGCCATTAAGGAGATTTGTGATTCATGGGAAGAGGTCAAAATCTCAAATATTCACAGAAGAGTGGAAGAAGTTGATTCCAGCCCTCATTAATGACTTCCAGGGGTTCAAGACTTCAGTGGAGGAAGTAACTACAGATGTGGTAGAAATAGCAAAAGAACTAGAATCAGAAGTGGAACCTGGAGATGTGACTGATTTGAAGCAAGCTCATGGTAAAACTTGAATAGGTGAGGAATTGCTTATTATGGATGAGCAAAGAAAGTGGTTTCTTGGGATGGAATCTACTCCTCATGAAGGAAGATGCTGTGAAGATTGTTGAAATGACAACAAAGGATTTAGAATATTGCATAAACTTAGTTGATAAAGCAGAAGGAGGTTTTGAGAGGATCAACCCCCATTTTGAAAAAAGTTGGTAAAATGCTGTCAATAGCATCACAGACTACAAAGAAATCCATCTGAAAGGAATCAATCAATGCAGCAGTCCTCACTGTCTTAGTTTAAGAAATTGCCACATCCACCCCAATCTCCAGCACCCTAATCAGACCCTGATAAGTCAACAGCCATCAACACCAAAACAGGACCTCCACCAGCAAAAAGATTGTATGACTCACTAAAAGCTCAGGTGATGTTAGCATTTTTTAACAATAAAGTATTATAAATTAAGGTATGTACATTTTTTAGACATAATGCTATTGTGTACTTGATAGACTGTAGTAGAAACATAATTTTATATACACTAGGAAACCAAAAAATTCATTTGACTCACCTAATTGCAATATTTGCTTTATTGCAGTGGTCTGGAATTGAAACAACTGTATCTCTGAAGTATGCTTGTACCAGGCACTTTTCCAAACTCCAGGAATACAACCATGAACAAAACAGTTGAAAATGACTGACTTCATAAGTGCTATAACTCACATAAGAAATAATGCTGCCTTTCATTAAGGTAGCAAGATGATTGATATGAAGCAGCATGTAGTTGGATATATTTTGAAGATAAAGAAAATAGGATTTCTTGATGAAAAAAGTGAGAGAAACTCAAGGATAATTCAAAAGGTAACTTGAGAGTTTAGGGCCTGAGCACAAAAAAGATGGAACTATTTTTTTTCTGAGATTAGAAATACCTTGTGGGGAGCAGATACAGAAAAAAATTATTAATTCAACTTTGGACATGTGTTATTTGAAGTGCCTGCTACATATCCAAGTGGAGATGTTAACTAGGAAATGAGACCTGAGTCTGGATTACATGGGAGAAGTATAGGATAGAGATACAAGTGTTCTGAAAGAACCACTAAGTGTGTTTTGAAATCACCAAAAATTATGACAACATCAATATGGGATAGAGTGACAGGAAGCCAAGAGTAAAAAAAACATTTAAGGAGTGAGGGAGAGAAGCCCTGGAGTTGGAAAGAGGGCAGAAGACTAAGCCAAGACAGATTGTAAGGTGGTTATACTCTGATGGTATGAAATTCAGGAAGGATGGAAGATGATTGGGAAGCATCAGTAAAGAGAAGAAGAACTTACATCTCACCCCCACCTTCAGAAAGCAAAGTACTCAGAAGAAGAAGGTTTCAATTGTACTTGAAACCTCAACTTGAAACAACTTGAAATTTCAAGGAAATATCAGGGAAGTTGAAGGTTTTTGAGTTTTGTGATTGATTATGAGCTCCAAAAGGTGAAATGAACAGTTGTAGGAGGGAGTGAGAAAATACCATGTACTGAGGGCTTGAAAATTTTAATCTGGTATATGAGGAATGAACAGATTCCCACCATGGGCAAGAGTAAAAGGTATGATAAGATTCATGATCCTACTGCACATAGAGGTGGCAAGACTTCCAGCACTGAAGAGAGGGAAAAGAAGCATATTTACAAGAATATACATAGTTCTGGGACATAATATAATGTCCTCATTCAGGAAGCACAACAACTTTCAAGAGTAATCAGAGAAATATAACATAAATACAAGGCAAGATACCATTTTACAAAAGCAGATTTTGGTAGGGACCTTTAAGCAAGGAGAGTAGACCACATATAGCCAACCATGGATTTTTACATTCCTTGCCTCTGCTTCATAAGCTGTTTTTTCCACCTTCAGCCAGCTCCATTCCTCTAGTTTCACCCCTACTCTTGACTCAAGCTCATCTCAATTTTTCTCCAATTTATCCCTTGTTTTTAATCACCTCCCCATGCATCTCTCCATTCCAGGTATTTTTTTTCTTCATTTTGTAATTTTGAATTGATTTGTATGACTTTTTAGCATGAACAATATTCATTAAGAAGAGCCTTGTGAAAGAGAAGCAAAGTAAATCAGTGATCAGAAGGAGAAGTTGAGGTACTTCAGGTCCAATGATAGCCTCAGACAACCTCTTTGGGAGCTCTGGATTTAGAATGACAAGTCAGAGTTGTCCCAAGTCAGGGTGAAATAGCCCGAAGACCCTTATCAATTCCTCATGGGTGTGAGAGACCAGGAAAGAGCCACGGCCCTGGACAAGGAAGCTTTTTCCAGCTGAGACAGTTTCTAGAATGAATGACAGCTAAAGACTGTCTGTCAATGGCTCTCCTGGTGGTTATGGGAACAACTCGCATTAAAGAAGAATCTACCATCCTGCCCAGAGCAATTTACAGATACAGTGCAGACCCTATCAGAATACCAACATTTTTCAATAAATTAGAGCAAATAATCCTAAAATTCGTATGGAACTACGAAAGACCTTTATGTAGCCAAAGCAATCTCAAGAAAGAATAACAAAACTAGGGGTATTGACCCCTGACTTCAAGTCATACTACAAAGCTATAGTAATCAAAATAGTATGGTACTGGTACAAGAACAGACCCATAGATCAATGGTACAGAATAAAGAACCCAGAAATAAACCCATGCATATATGGTCAATTAATATACAATAAAGGAGCCATGAATAAAAAATCAGGGAAGGACAGTCTCTTCAATATATGGTATTGGGGAAACTGGACAGCCACATGCAAGAGACTGAAACTGGATTACTGTCTAACTCCATACACAATAGTAAACTTGAAATGCATTAAAGACCTAAATACAAGACATGAAACCACAAAGTCTTAGAATAACACATAGGCAAAAATCTCTTCAACATAGTAAGCATGAGCAATTTTTTTCTCGATTCCTCTCCCCAGGCAAGGAAAACAAAAGCAAAAAGGAACAAGTAGAACTACATTAAACTAAAATTCTTCTAAAAAGTAAAGGACATCATCAACAAAACAAAAAGGCAATCGACAGTATGGGAAAATATATTAATCAATGATTTACCTGATAAGGGGTTAACATCTAAAATATATAAAGACTCATACACCTCAACACCAAAAGCAGTTTAAAAAATGGACAGAGGACCTGAACAAATTTCTTCCAAAGAAGAAACATAGGTGGCCAATTATTATGCTAAATGACATAAGTCAGGGGGAGAAAGACAAATACCATACGATTCACTTCCTTGTGGAACCTAAAAACAAAATAAAACAAAATGAAAGAAGAATCTAGGTGGTATATCACAATGATCACAACTTCATGATATTGGTTAGGGTTAGTCAGAGCCAGTGTTACCCTGATAACAAAACCAGACAAAGATGCCACAAGAAAAATGATTTATAGACCAATATCCCTGATGAACACAGATGCAATATTAGCAAACCAAATTCAACTATACATTAACAGGAGCTTACAGCATGATCAAGTAGAATTTATTCAAGGGATACAAGGATGATTCAACATCCACAAATCAGGGTGACAAAACACATAAAGAAGATGAAGGGGAAAAAAACATGATCATCTCAATAGAGGCAGAAAAAGCATTTGACAAAATTCAGTATCTACTTATGATTTAAAAAACTCAATAAAGTGGTGATAGAGGAACTGTATCTCAACATCATAAAGGCCATATACCTACTCTCACCACTTTTATTCAACATAGCATTGGAAGTTCCAGCCAGAACAATCAGGCAAGAAAAAGAAATAAACGGCATCCAAATTAGAAAGAAAGAAGTAAAATTGTCACATTTGCAGATGACATAATATTATATATGGAAAATTCTGAAGACTCTGCCAAAAAAACTATTAGACCTAGTCAACAAGTTAACTAGAGTTTCAGGATACAAATACAAAAATGAGTTGTTTCTATACATTAATTAAAAAGAGAAATTAAAAAATAATCCCTTACAATTACAACAAAAAGAATAGAATACCCAGGAATAATTTAACCAAGGAGGTGAAAGAACTGTACTCTGAAAACTGTAAGATACTGATGAAAGAAACTGAAGAAGACACAAGTAAATGGGAAGGTATTCGTGCTTGTGGGCTGGAAGAATTATTATTGTTAAACGTCTATGTTACCTGAAGCAGTCAACAGATTCAATGTAACCTTTATCAAAATATCAATGGCATTTTTCACAAAACAGAACAAAAAATCCTAAATTTGTATGGAACCACAAAAAAATCCAAAGTAGCCAAAGCAATGCTGAGTAAGAAGAATGAAACTGGAGGCATCACACTCCCTGGTTTCAAACTATACTACAAAGCTATAGTAACCAAAACAGTATGATATTGATGTAAAAACAGGTACATAGACCACTGAACAGAATAGAGATCAGAAATAAGCCCACACATATATGGCCAATTAATTTATGACAGAGGAGCCAAGAATATACAATGGGAAAGGGTAGTCCCTTCAATAAGTTATGTTGAGAAAACTGAACAGCTACATGCAAAAGAATGAAATTAGGACTATCTTACATCATACACAAAAATTAACTCAAAATAGATTACAGACTTGAACATAAGACCTGAAACCATAAAACTGCTAGGAGAAAACATAAATCGTAAGCTCCTCGACATTGATCTTGGTGATGATTTTTTTCAATTTGATAACAAAAGCAAAAATAAATAAAGGGACTACATCAAACTTTTATGCTTCTGCACAGCAAAGGAAACCATCAACAAAATGAAAATGCAACCTACTAAATGAGAGAAAATATCTGCAGACCATGTATCTGATATACAGTTAATATCCGAATATATAAGTAACTCATACAAATCAATAACAATTCAAAAATGGGCAAAAGATGTGAATAGACATTTTTCCAAAGAATACACACAGATGACCAACGGGTACATGAAAAGGTACTCAACATCGCTCATCATTAGGGAAATGCAAATCAAAACCACAATGAGAATGACGTTATGCTATTAGAATGGCTATTATCAAAAAGACTGCACTGACAGGCAAGGATGTGGAGGAAAGGGGGCCCTTGTGCACCGTCGTGGTGGGAATGTAAATAGAAGAGTATGGAGGTGCCTCAAAAAGTTAAAAATAGAACTATCATGTGACCCAGCAATTCCATTTCTGGGTATTTACCCAAGGAAACAAAAAACACTAACTCAAAAAGATAACTGCACTCCTCTGTTCATAGCAACATTATTTACAACAGCCAAGACATGGAAACAACCAAAGTGTCCATCAGCAGAAGGATGGATAAAGAAAATGTGGTGGAATATACACAACAGAATGTTATTCAGCCAAAAAAAAAGAAGGAAATCCTGCCATTTGCAATAACATGGATGAACTTTGAGGCATTATGCTCAGTGAAGTAAGTCAGACAGAGAAAGGCAAATACCATATGATCTTCTTTATATGTGGAATCTAAAAACAAAACAAACAAAAATTAACTCATACATACAGAGAAGGGATTGGTGGTGGTTGCAAGAGCCAGTTGGGAGGGGGCTAGTGGGAATGGGCAAAGGGAGTCACAAGGTACAAACTTCCAGTTAGATAATTAATAAGGCCTGGGCATGTGGTGTGTAGCACAGTGACTATAGTTAGTGATACTGTGTTGTCTTTTTGAAACTTGCTAATAGAGGAGGTTTTAAAAGTTTTCATCACAATAAAAAAAATTTGTAACTGTGGTGATAGAAGTTAACTAGACTTATTGTGGTGATCATTTTGCCATGTATACATATATTGAATCATTATGTTGTACACACAAAAAAAAGGAAAAGGGTACAAAAATGAACAATAGGAAGTGTTTTTAACGTTTAATTCAGCATTTTCCTTTATTCATTGCTGAAGTGGGATTTTCTGTTTGTTTCTCTCCATGTTAAATCAGAATCCAAAAATAGTTCTTTGAGGACATTAGATTGTGATTTAGTTTCTTCATTCTATTCATGAATGTATAATGTTTTAGTTTGAAGGCACTGCATCCAATTGTACCTGCTGCTAAGAAAGAAAAACAGACTCTTTCTTCGAATTCGCTCTTCTGAGAAGAGATTGCTTTCTAACTGGGTTTCCCTAAGGTCAGGTGAGGGAGCAGCAAGGACAGGGGGATTGGGCAGGGACAAGAAATGAAGATACTGTGGACAGGATGACGACGCTGTGCAGCAGCTGAGAGCCCGGGCTCCAGTAGCACACTGGTCAATGTTAACAAGGAAGGAAATAAACGGTGCCCGATGGACGATCCTGTTGGGGTTTTCACTCCTGACATCACTCATAAACACTTTGTCTCCACAACTCTTTGTACCACAAACCTAAAGTACTTCATTTTGGCAAAGAGTGTTTTCTGAGCATGATGATTACACACACATACACACATAAAACTGTTACAATGTTGTTTTTATAAGGACTCAAGAATCAACTTTCAAATTCCTTTAATTTTTTAAATCTCATTTCCAAATACGTGACAGTAAAGCACACAACAAAACTGAAAGGAATATGACTTTTAAATATGTGTTCCCTTCACCTTACTTTCTTTCATTTTTCTTTAAGGATAATTTGCTTGAAGGAGGAGGAAAGATAGATTCGTTTAACCTGATGAAATGTAACCAAATGGGAATAGGGATGCATAGCATGGTTTCTATCTGAAAGTTGTTTTTAATGAAAAAGTACACCAAGTGGTAGTCTTTTCTATGCCCATCTCTCACCCCTAAATGATATTCATATCAGGCAAATAGTCTTAGACAAATGTGGTAAATATAAGCTTTACAAAAAGTGCATTGTTTTGGTGAGGAGTACAGGAAGTAAACTCTGTTTTGAAGGAAAGATGTGAAAAAATAAGGTGGCTTTAGAGAATTACAATTCAATAAAGGAAAAAAATAAAATAAAAGGAAGGGTGGGTTTTATGGCATATGAATTAAATTTCAATACAGCAATTATTTTAATGTAAATTGGACCATCTCACTGTCCAGTTTACAGTTAATTGTTTATCAGTGTTTTTAGAATAAAAATCAAATTCTTTACTGAAAACAAAAAGAAAGGAAGAAAAGTTAAGTTCACAGACTCAGATTCTAGTCCAAGCTGTTCTTCTAACAGATTGTCACTCAAGTTTTCTGTGCCTCAGTTTCCCTTGCTTTGATGGAACGTTATGTGGGAATGTGCTTCTCTGGATGGGCTCATCGGTTAGGTGTGTGGGCCCAGAGAAATCATCTGAGGAAGCACCTGTCCACCTGCTTCCCCGGGACCTGGTTCTAACATGATTTCTGTTAGCTGGGCTCCTTTTAAATCCACTGTCAATCTGAGGCTGCCACAGGCTCTAATCCCTGCTTGGAGAACCCTAAAAACAGGCAGAACTGAATGAATGAGCAGTCCCTGTCACACTCATTTAGAAGGGGCCTTTGGGCATTTCCTAGAGTTTTCTTCCTTTTCCTGTCAAATCGGTAAAGACTCCAGGAAATGACTGCACATGAACATGCTGCCCCCTGGTCCCACTCCCAACCTCCTGTCTGTGCAACTTAGGTAGGAAGGAGGAGACGCACTTTCCCTAAGGCCATGTCAGAGGCCTTACCCACCAGCCTCTCTCGCCCCTCCCCCAGGCCTCCAGACACAGCATTCCAGAAACTTCCCTACCTTCCCTGACCACTGACCATTACTACCTGGGCCAGGGCTGAACAGAGAATGCAATAATAGCAATTGGTAATGGGCACCTGCTATGTACCAGACACTTCTCAAATATGATTTTATCAAGCTGCTACTAGCCCTATTGTTATCCTCATTTTGCAGATGAGAAAACTGGGGTTCACAGGATGTTTAAATGGGATGCCCAAAGTCTCACAGCTCTTAACAGTGAAGCTTCACTGTCTCAGGTGAGGCCTAGAAGGACAGCAGACCAGAGGAGCCCTCCCTGGAGTCAGTCCCATGAGGTTCCCGGAGGCATCCTCCCCAGGCTCCTCCGCCCAAAAGCAGAAAGGCACTGAGACTCCCACAGTCCGTCCTGGAGAGCAGCAGGCAACGATGAACGGGCAGGGCAGGGAAGTGCTCAGAAGAGAACTGGTACAGCCTTGATGAAAGCCTTTACGGCAAGCAGGACTGAGTCGCAGGCACACAGGCTCTGAAACAGCACCAGTAACTAACCATCATGTTTCCTTCAGCTGCATAGCTCAGCCAATCCCTCCGGCTCGCAGGGCCTCACCATTGCATCCCGCACATGGGCAAGTGTCAGACTAGCAGATCTCCAAGGGCCCTCTGAGCTGCACACTAGGAGGCTGAAGCAGGGAAACATTCATGACAGCCAGAGGCTGAAAAACACACAGGGAAGAGCAGAAGAATTAGAAGGGGAAAGAAGAGCAACGTCACCTGGAAAACTCCTACTCAGCCTGACTCCCCGAGGTGTCACCTGTCCCGGGAAGCCTTCCCTGAGCCCACCCCATGGCTGTCTTCCAGGCTGCCCTCTAGCACTTAGCCAGGGCCCAGAGCAAGGCCTGGCCCAGGCCCAGGGACTGCTGGTGAAGGGAAGAAGCAAATTTCTGAGGGGGAGAAGACGTGAGCAAAGTAGATGGCTCCCATGGGGGGCCGGCGGGTGTGGGGAGAGCCCCAGGGAGTCTGGCTGACATGGAGTGCGAGTCAGTGATGTGTGAGTACACAGGAGAGTGAGTCAGTGAAAGAAGGACCAACACTGGGCAGTGCCTCCCCAGAAGGGAGCTGGGAAGGGAAGACTGGGCAGCGGCTCCCCAGAAGGGAGATGGGAGAGAAGACCAGCCAGCTGATTCTGAGGGTGACACCAGGACTGGAGCCAGAGCCCGGTTCCAGAAAGGGGGCTGTGAGGCCTGCTAAGTGTCCTGAGGCCTGAGTCAGCAGCTACGGTTTGGAAGGAGTCATGAGGAAGTAGAAAAGCCAGGGAGAACAGAGGAGTTGGTGAAGACACTCTTGCCCCCCAGCCCTGCTCATTTCTGCTCATCCTCCATCAGTCAGTCAGCTCACTAGCCTGGGATGGCCAACACTAACTTCCTTCTCCCAGTGTGAACCCCTAACCCCCGAGTGGCCCCTCCCACTCCTCCCATCCCAAGTTCAGTTCAGTGCCTATTCCACATCTGACTGTTTTTCCACCAGGTCTGTTAGCTCTGAAGGCAGGGACACACCTATGAATAACCAGCCCCAGCCCTGAGCCTGGCGCACTGCAGGCACTCAGAAAATGCTTGTTAAATACAAGAATGAGTGAAAGAGAGCAGAGGTGGTGGTCTGGGACACCTCCAGGGACAAGGTCTTCTCGAGCAGGATTGGTGGGGAGGGGCTCGCAGGTGGGCCCCCTGCCACACTGTGCATGTTTGGCCCCCAAAGCACCGAGAGAGGCTGACCACCACCCTGGGAATGCACAGCTCTCTCCAAGCAGCCTGTCAGTGATTGAGGGCCGAGCTGGCAGCACTAAATGAAGCTTGGGAGATTGTCCCAGCCAGCTTGCCCTGCTGGGGCCCAACATCATGCCGGCCGTTTTCTCGCCCTCTACTGTGGTTTGGTGATTAGGGAGCTTGCCTGTGGCACATTCTCCCTCACACAAGCCCGAATGAGCGGTGCTCTTTCTCCAGTTCGCACATGGAACCAAAACATCCTGGCCCTGGTTTTGCTTTCCCTGGTAAGTTAAGCCCTCAAGCTTCCCTGACTGAGGGTCCTTCTGAAATCCTAGAGGTTTGTTCCCAAGCGGTATATTCTATACACAGCTTGAAGTGGGATTACAGGAGAGATAAATAAAAGATTAGTTTCCGAGTTTCGGGACTAAATAAAGTATCAGATTTTGGGTGATTGGGAGATAAAAGGAATTTTTGGGTTTGTTCACGGATAAACCGATTCAGAAGCAGTTTGGGGCGGTGGGTGGGACCAGGAGCTCGGTTTTCCCTGGGGTCCCCTTGTGGGTCTCCCTCATTGCCCTCCCTGGCCATCTGGTTTCACTTCTGAGAGGCTGAGCAAGCTAGGGCAGCGTGAGCCAAGGCGGGAGGCTGGTTAGAGGCTGACCAAGCTGGGTGCTGAATCAGCGATGGCTGGACGTAACTGGCGCTCGGCTGGAGTGTGATACCCAGGAAACACTTTGCTTTCCTGGAAGATACTGGCTCAGCAGTCTAGCTCTCCCCATGATCACTAACAACTCTGGCTCTGAATACACTTACACTTCGTTTTCATGCAGGGTTAACAGCATTATCTGTCTTGCTTGTCCCCAGAGCCCAACAGATTTGGTGCAACAATCTAGAAGAGAGACAAGAGAAGATTCTCTGAAGCAGAGACAGTTAACTGAATATCTGAATGGGGAGGGGACCCCGTAAAAAAGGAGAAAAAGAACTCAAGAAACAGTGGCCGTGGGCCATATAGTGGACTGACAATCACCGGCTGGGGTTCTGAATTCTGAGCTCAGGAGACCAGGGAAAAATTAGACTGTGCCCACTGAGCTTTATTTATAAAGTCCAGCATGGCCTCCCTGACCCAGGTAGCTGAAGGCACAGAAATTTCCTTTCTCAAAGTATAAGAGGTCCATTGGCTGAGAATTTAATGTCTGTAGCACAGATAATTCCCCACTGGTTTGAGATAATAAGGGGTTGGCCTGGTGGATTGATGTTTAACAGGAGTGCAGTTACTGTAGTAGTACTAAAAAAAGATTGCATCTCATTAAATCAGAATTCACTAGGCATATTTCATATGTTAACTTTAATCCTCATGAGAAGCCCATGAAGTAGTCAGAACTTGTTAGCTGCAGGGAAAAGATCCTGGGAGATAAAGGAAAATATAATTTTTTAATTGAATTTTTTAAATTTTTAACAAGAGCTCAAAAATCCAACTGTCTCTTAATAATTCAAGCATTCAGCATGAATGACGATGCCGGCCACAATGACGAGTATGACGATGAAGTAAAATAATATCCAGAAATACATTTTAATCAGTCATCCACTTGCAAGCTGCATTATCACACCCTGAAACGTAAGGATGAAGTATTTCAATGTCCATCTAATACATGGGTATTTATGAAGGTCTCTATGTTTAGCAACATGCAGAAAAGAATTCCCAAATATTTGACAGTTTTTCTCCTTCCATGCAGTTGCTTCAGGAACCATGTAGACAGCCAACATCAGGACCAACTCCCTCTCTACTAACACACACACACACACACACACACAACCTCCACCAGAGTACCCTGGCTGAGCCCCAGCCTACCCGCTCCTGGCTGTCCCTCCTCAAGCATCCTTGTGGATGGAGTTGGCAGAGCAACACACAGTCCTCACAGGATGATTGGTGGTGAGCAAGCAGTACGGGCAACCTAGACCCCCAACACTCCCATTTTACTTGAAATAAAAGGGGAAATGCCCCTAGCCTGATTGCTTTCTATGTGGACTTCACAGGTCCGAGCACAGAAACCTAAGAGCACAGTCAGCTGAGGATCAGGCCTCCTGTGGAGGCAGCCAGTGAGGGGTGGTGGGAGCTGTCCTCCAGGTGACGCCCTCACAGATGCACTAACTCTGGGAACTGCGAAGTGGGACCTCATCTCCTGGAGAACAACTCCAGGAAACTGAGGCATCCTTTTTTTTATTTTAACTTCCACTCTGGCCTCCCAACTCTGGAGCTCTATTTCCCATAGAGTGGGCACCAGACCAGCCACAGCAGAATTCCCAGGAAAGCTTGTTGAACCTGTAGATTCCTGGTCCCACCCCAGGCATCCTGGATCACCTACCTGTGGTAGGGTCCAAGAATCTGCTTGTGGAAAGGACTCATTGATCAGCTTTATGCCCCCCAAAACACTGAGAATCACTTCTCTAGAGATATATTTCACTGAGTTGTAGTTCCTTCCATTTCTACAGGCTCCACATTTTACTGTGCTTCAGTTCAACAAAAATTCATGGAGAGCCTGCTTTAGACCAGTCCCTGTTCTAGACTCAGGGACAACACTGACAGAGGCCCAGGCTGTGCCTTCAGGAAGCTACAGTGATTTCAGTCTTACAACAATGCTGACAGCCAGAGCATATGTTAGGACTCAAGTTTTACAATGAGAACACAGGGCTCAGAGAGTGTAAGCAACTTCCCCAAGGTCACACAGCTGCTAGGCAATGCAGCTAGAGCTAGAATCCACTCCCTTCATTTCACACCCCTGCTCTTTGCACAGCCCCTCAGAGCACTAAAGACGCAGGTGGTAGAGTCAGAGCTGGAAGGATACTTAGCAGACAACAGTTGTAGGAATATCTAAGAGGGTTTGTCATTTCAACTCCAACCAGTTGGCAGTGACTAGTTCATGTGTGGGGGAGGGCTCTGCAGCCACAGCCAGGATCCCCAACAAAGGAACACTATTGATGCATCATGTCTATAATAGATACAGAACTAGGGGGCGGCTGCACATGGACTACATATGGACATTGGTCCTGGATGTGGATAAATACTCCATTTTATTGATGGGAAAACTAAGGCCCAGAGAGACAGCAGTTGTCCAAGTCTCAGACCTAAGACTGGGTTAGAACCAAGATCCCCAAAATTCTATCCAAAGCCTCTTTACTCTCTCCAGTGCTGCGTTTCTCAGGCAGCCAAAATGATTAAACTGAGAAATGGCTCAAACTCTCAGAAATCAAAGGCCTTGTGGTGTTAGTACAAAGGGTCCTGTGGAGCCCAGGGGAGGGAGAAGAGGCCCAGATGGCAGGAGGGCCGACTAGGGAAGTGCCCCTCCCTATTTCTCCCTTCCCAAGCAGGGAAGGAAGAAACCCATACTACTGAGCCCTCACCTGTGCCAGACACTGTGCTAACTACATCGATTATCCTATTTAATCCTTGCAATTATCCTGTAAGGAAGCTCCACTTTGCAGAGGAGGAAACAGAGTAGGAGGGGTTAGGTGACTGAGCCAAGCTCAGTGACCAAAGTAGCTGAGCCAGGACAGGCTCCAGGTCTTTGTGGCTCTGCAGCCCACTCAGGAATGCACATGCTTTAGAGTTAGAAAGACTTTGTCTGGAGTCCCAACTCCATCACACACTAGCTCTGTCACTTTTGCCAACTGCCTTAAGCTCTCCATGCCTTAATTTCTTCATCTATAAAATAGGAGAGATTACAGGGTTTACCTCAGAGGGTTGTTGTTAGTATTGAACGGATTACTATATGGGAGATGTAAGCTATACCGGATACATAGCAAATGCTCAATAAATGGTAGCTCTTACTGCTGCCTCGGCACTGTACTCCCTGAGCATGTCACCTGGAAATGTGCCTCTCAGTGCCGGCCTGGATGCCTCAGTTGGAGAAGGTCACATTCTGAGATCATCTTGTTCATTTCACTTTTCCTACAGCTGGAATCAGGACCCCAGTAACCTATATGCAAATACTATATAACTTACAGTGGAGGTATTTGGAGAAGTTAGGGAGCCAGTTACCCACAGGCAGACTCACCTCAGAGCAACTGCCACAAGATGGCAGGCTAAGAAGGAGCCATAAATCTGCAGAGCTCTTCAAAGGCAGGCCACACCTTGGGCTTCTCAGTCTGATGGGACCTCTGCCTGCTGCATTCACGTCTATGACCAAGGGCCTGGTTGTGCACAAGAACCTCTTTAGAGTCCTTAGGCAATCACTGCTTTCTTGACCTCATTAGGGATTGTTAGCCCATTAAAACCGGGTGTTTGGAGTTTAACCTAACAAAATGAAGCAATGTGCTTTTATTTACTCTTCAGGGCCCAAGAACAACTGATGGATTTCTTTTTTTTTTTTTAAGTTTTTTGTTTATCTGTCAATATTTAAATTTCTTCTTCATTTTTTTTTAGTATCATTAATCTACAATTACATGAGCAACATTACAGTTATTAGACTCCCCCCATCTTCAAGTCCCCACCTCATACCCCATTGCAGTCACTGTCCATCAGCATAGTAAGATGCTATAGATTCACTACTTGTCTTCTATGTGTTATACTGCCTTCCCCGTATCCCCCCCTACATTATGACTGCTAATCATAATACCCCTTTTTCCCCCTTATCCCTCCCTTCCCACCCATCCTCCCCAGTCCCTTTTCCTTTGGTAACTGTTAGTCCATTCTTGGGTTCTGTAAGTCTGTTGCTGTTTTGTTCCTTCAGTTTTTTTTCTTTGCTCTTATACTCCACAGATGAGTAAAATCATTTGATATATGTCTTTGTCCGCCTGGCTTATTTCACTGAGCATAATACCCTCTAGCTCCATCCATGTTGTTGCAAATGGTAGGATTTGTTTTCTTCTTATGGCTGAATAATATTCCATTGTGTATATGTACCACATCTTCTTTATCCATTCATCTACTGATGGACACTTAGGTTGTTTCCATTTATTGGCTACTGTAAATAGTGCTGCAATAAACATAGGGGTGCATATGTCTTTTTTCAGACTAGGCTGCTGCATTCTTAGGGTAAATTCCTAGGAGTGGAATTCCTGGGTCAAATGGTATTTCTATTTTGAGTTTTTTGAGGAACCTCCATACTGCTTTCCACAATGGTTGAACTAATTTACATTCCCACCAGCAGTGTAGGAGTGTTCCCCTTTCTCCACATCCTCACCAGCATTTGTTGTTTGTCTTTTGAATGTTGGCCATCCTAACTGGTATGAGGTGATATCTCATTGTGGTTTTAATTTGCATTTCTCTGATGATTAGCGATGTGGAGCATCTTTTCATGTGTCTGTTGGCCATCTGAATTTGTTCTTTGGAGAAGTGTCTGTTCAGATCCTCTGCCCATATTTTAATTGGATTATTTGCTTTTTGTTTGTTGAGGTGCATAAGCTCTTTATATATTTTGGATGTCAACCCTTTATTGGATCTGTCATTTATGAATATATTCTCCCATAGTGTAAGATGCCTTTTTGTTCTATTGATGGTGTCCTTTGCTGTACAGAAGCTTTTCAGCTTGATATAGTCCCACTTGTTCATTTGATGGATTTCTTTTAAATACCTCTTTGATGGATTAAGAGCCTCAAAGAATATACTTAAATAAAAAGGTTTAGTTAAAGAACAAATAAAATTAACTACTTACATCTCTGATATATATGCAATAAGAGAGCTGTTGGCTAAAGATACTGCAATCTGTGCTATGTCTTCTGATGACATTTAATCTGCAAAATATGCAGGTTCTAAATCCAGGCCTTGGCAGTAAAAGGCAGTAGTCTCTATTTTCTATTTTTGGAAATCAGATCCAAAGGATTGGTAGACTTAGAAGGTCTGAGACACCACCACAGATTTCCAGTGTGTGCCAACCTCTCCTCTGACCCCCGAGCCAAGAAGGAGGGGCACCCCCACACTCATTTATCCCACACACTGGCATTTATTGTGTTTTATATGCATTATCTCTCTGAATCCTCCTCACAAAACCTTATGTGAAAAAAACAACTACTATCGTGGTCCGCATCTTACAGGTGAGAAAACTGAGGCTCAGTGATACTAAGTAACTTGCCCAAAGCTCTCAGTCAGGGAGGGCCAGGTTCAGGAGGCAGACTCAGTCTCTCTGACTCCAGCACTTAATTTCTAACAACTTCATTAATTTCACACCTCTCCTCTCCATGAGGTACATTCAGTTCCTCCTAAGCATCCACAAAGACCTAGACAGTAAAAGGTCGGCAGTCTGCTCTCAAGAGCTTTTCCATCTACTTGGGGTAAGAGCAACAGTCAGAGTAGCCACCGTGAGGCTGAGATAGTTTTCTTGGAGAAGAATCTTAAGAGAGGAGGTTCTGAAAGAGGAGCTTGCACCAAGAGCTCAGGGCCTGGGGCTTCCTTCCATGGCCTGCTTCTCCCAGAATCCCAGAGACCCACTATTTTAACTGGCATTTCACTGGAACAGGTGACGGAGCAAGGGTTGGTCTGTGTTCTGATGACAGCCTGCATGATGCAACCTTGACCTGACCTTGCTGTCTACCCACAGATGCCCTGGTCCAGAGGTAACACAATCTGTCACCTCAGACAGGAGCCAATATCAGGAATGGGATTGGAATCTTCAGGTTTCCCCCTGTGAACTGCTGTGACAGAGAGAAGCACATTGAAAGGGCAGCTGATAAAATTGCCGTTTTGACCCTCCTTTTAGCAGAAAACCAGACATCATCAAAATAGCTTTTCTTTTTATTAGTTACATTATTGGAGACACAGTGAGGGAATTGACTTCATAATTGATTCTCCAAATAAAAATGTCTATGGACTAAGCAAGATCTGGCCAAGGATGAATACAAGCATGTGTGTGTATATTCACCTGCCCTGTTGTGTGGCTGTGTCTCACCTCAAAACACGTGGTCTCCTCAGAACCTCTGTTCAGTCTCCGTAGACAAGACCTCTTTGCCCCAGGCTTTGTGGAATGCAGAATCATCTGAGCAAATCATCCCTGATTTCAGCCTGAAAAGCAGCAAGCTGTGATGGAACAGCCATTATATCAACAACCCCCAGAATGAATTAAAAGTTGGAAATAAAGGGATTCACTCACTTATGTACCCAACAAACGTTGATTAAGGCCAACGTAAGGTGTTAGGTGCTGGGGATTCAGGATTCATCAAAAAAGCTAGTCCCTGTCCTTACCCAGTATATAAGCTAGTAGAAGAGGCAGGCATAAATCAAATAATCACGTAAGCAAGAATAAATTAGAAAAAAATAAAGAGAGTAAATTGCCAAAGATTATGGTAGTTTGGCTAAAGGAGTGGGAATGGAGATGGAGAGGAGAGGACAGGATGGAGGGGTACCTAGGTTAGCCTGAGAGCGTGGGCGATGTACATGGGCAGTGAGCAAGGGTGGGGTCAAGTATGACTCCGGGAGCCTGGATGTTCTTTGGAATCACCAGGGAGCTTAACAGAATACTTGGCCCCACCCAGAAACACTGATGTCATTGGTCTGGGTGGCTTGTGTGGTGTGGATTTTTTGAAGCTCCCCAGGTGATGTTAATGTGCAGCCAGGGTTGAGAATCACAAATTTAGAACCAAGAAAGCTGGGATTTCCGAAACTGGCAATATCATTCCCTGGCCTTGTACACATCACCACAGCAGGAAGAGTTTCTCAAACACTGCAATTGGCAGCTTTGGTTGGGCTCCTGTGTTACGACCATGACCATTTTGACTTAAAAGAAGGGCACTCCTTGCCCCAAAACTGGGGAGCTGTGGCCCTTTGGGGCTGAGAGCCCCGACTTTGGTATCCTTCCCAGCCCCTTCTCTTACAGGACACCTTAGTCTTAGGGCTACTATAACAAACCACTGTAAATTGGGTAGGTTATAAACAACAGTCATATATTTCTCACAGTTCTGAAGTCTGCGAAGCCCAAGATCAAGGACTTGGTGTCTGGTGAATGGTGACTTCCTGGTTTACAGCTTGTGCCTTTTCACTGCGTCCTCACAGGGTAGAAGGGGCAAGGGAGCTTTCTGGGGCCTCTTTTATCAGGGCACTAGCACCATTCACGATGGCTCTGCCCTCATGACCTCATCACCTTCCAAAGGCCCCACCTCCTAATGCCATCACATGGGTATTAGAGTTTCAACACATGAATTCTGAGGGGACACAAGCTTCCAATCTATTGCACAGGCCTTGGGATTTGGGCAGTCACTGAATCTCTCCAGGCTTCAGTTTCCTCCCCTGTAAGAAAAGGAGTATGGTAACCTGCAGTGTGAGATTGTTTCACAGGAGACTTACTATCTCTCCATACCCAGTACCCACGCACAGAAAGCTCTCGGTAAATCATTACAGGTGTATTGTGGGAGGAGGGGAGGCCTCCACTTCAAACTAACTGGACATTTCCTCATCTGTATCTCCCGCCTATCGTGGGCTCTCTCTCTCTTCTTCTTCCCTTTTGGGAGATAGCTCCCTGTCTCCCAAAAATGTTGAACAATGCTAGAGCCCTAGGACATGCCCAATAAATAAAAATAACAATAGCTAGCAGTTATTAAGGACCACCTATGTGTCAGACTCTTTGCTAATGGTTTAGACTTGAGCACAGAGGCTCACATCAATGGTACGGGACAACCCCTCTTCATGAGTTTCTGGAAGTTTAGGCAATGGAGTTGCCCATAGTGACACAGGTTGGTGGCAGCAATACAAGCCTGTCTGACTCTAGAGAGAGTTCTCTGTCCCTTGTACTAGTGTTGCTATATGCTGTGGTTCACAGCTTGCTTACGAATTCACTTGTATATTCAGATTACTTGTAAGTCATAAAATCTTCATTTAAAAACCAGAATTGGATGTTAAACTGTGCTCCGCAGGGCGCTAATATCCCATGGAGTACCCTGAAATGCTGTGGGAACATGTGGACCAGCTCTAAGACCTCCTGCCCCTACTTAAACAAGAGCAACCCTACTCCCATGTATTAGAAAAATCACCAGTTTTACAGATGAGGAAATGTCCAGTTAGTTTGAAGTAGAGGCCTCCCCTCCTCCCACAATGCAAAAAACACATGAGTTTCCTGGTCCAGAGCTCACTCCACTGTACCAAGCTGCCATTTTTGCAACCACAGGGGTCCTTCCTCTGCCTGGTGGGCTGCCATTAGGAGCATGGGGGGTTGGGGTGCCCACCTCCAGCCCAAGAGGCCTCACTGCCCTGTTTGTATTCAATTCCTGGGTCATTCCTATCAACCCTGCCAGCTATGGTGTCAGAAAGTGCAGGCCTGCAGTGAGTGTCCAGCTGCCCACTGGAGCCCCCTGTTTATTTTCCTTCCTCGGCACATTGGTGACTTGGTCTTTGAAAAGCTCCAGTGAAGCTGGAATAAGAGAGTCCACAGGAGAATGGACAGTCACCTCGCAGAGGCCTGCTGGTGATTTGGAATGTCCTTCAGAAAGCTTTTTAATAAACTTTGTTTCTATCTTCCTTGATGAGGAACACATTTGCCTGGGCCCGCGCAGGGATGTTTGGTTTTGAGGCTTCCCTTTCTTGGCCTTAGAAGTTCTTGGTGGCAGTGGCTGCCTGCAGGCCCTTGGGACTCTCCTGTGGAGGGCTGACCCGCCTCCAGCTTCGTCCCAGTAACTTTGTTCATGCTATACTCCTGGCCCCCGGTGTCCCTGATAAACTCCAGATCACAAAGTGCAGGGTCAGAAAGGTTTGAAAGTTCAACAGGAAAAAAAGTCCCATTACCTTTTTTAAGAAACTTCCAGGCCCAGCCCTGGAATTTGTTTTTTTAATCAACAAGTCATGTCTCTTTGACTCCTGCCTCTCCCAGTCCTCTGCTTTTCCAGACGACATCAATTGAGAATGAGTTTCGGTATCTTACACACACAGCATGTCCTGGCCAAGAGCTCCTGTTATAAAGAAGAAAACAGTTAGGAGACCGTTCCTCCTACTGCGGTCACCTCGTAATCAGGAGTAGGTAACCACTAGCTGCTTTACCAGACCCCCATGTGCAGTAAGTGCCCTGAAACTGTGCTGGACTGCTGCTGGTCATAGCAATATTCTATTCGACCAAAAAGGCATGAACACTGAGTCCCAAGTCCTCTGGGGTCTGGGGTATGTGCATGTCGATCAACTGTGATCTAGGGAAAGCATGGCAGTGGCACCCTTGCTGGCCCTTTTTTTCTGTCTGGCTCTGGTATGCACAAAGCAGAAAGGGGTCCAGCTAAAACAGTGTGGTTGCCTGTAAATCCAGGTCAGAGGATGGAAAAGGGGCAGCAGAACAGAGCTCCTGCCCCGTGTATTCAGGGTCACTTCCATGTGGCCTAGTGTATCAGATGCCCACCTTGACTGACCCACTTAGCAAAATGAATAACAGTATGGAGAAGGGGCAGCGAGGAGGCCAGGTAAGAAGCACACTACAATCCCCTAAGCCTGGGGGTTAAAGGTGGTCTCTGAAGTCACACAGGCCTGGATTTAAAACCCAGCTCTGCTCCTTCCTAGTTGAATGACCTTGGGCAAGTTGCTTAGCCCCTCTTCACTTCAGCTTTCTCATCTGTGAAGTGGGGATGACACTACTTTCCTTGAAGGGTTTTTATGGTTAGAAGTAATAAATGATGTATATGTACACAAACACATACAAAAGCATCTGGAAGACATACACTAAACTGGAGGTGGGGGGAAGAGAGTGGGGAGGGGTGTGAAGGTGGGAGAGAGGAAGGGGGCTTCTATTTTCACCAGACAGATAAGGGATAACAATGTGATGGATGAGCAAGGGGTAAGTGTGTGTGTGATTTATTTTATAATATGCTTAGCACACTGCACAGAGTAAATGCTTAATAAATACTAACTACTGTTACTCATTTTTCCTCAGAAAGTTCTGGGTACTTACAGATGTGATAAAGGGCTTGTCGCCATCAAAAGCCTCTTGAACAAGTCCCTTTTGATTCTGATCAGGGACAGCGGAAGGAGTTTTGGTCAAAGGGCCCCTAATCCCTTCTTTATTTTGCTTCAGAAACACCAACAGGAGAGGAAGCTGGATATGTGGACACTCCATGGGTCACTTTCTTGTTATGAAATCCGAGAGTGAGCAGTTCCAGCCTGGCTAACAAACCTGCGGCCTTCCTTTCTGACTTTGTTGGAACCCCTCTCTGGCTGGGCTCTCACCCCATCCAGGAGGCCCGCAGTGCCTCCCTCCTGGTGCCATCCTGGAGGGGCAGCCCAGATATGCAGTCCGAAAACACACCAGCAGCAGCCCATTTCATAACATCACGTGTCCAAATAAATGGAGCTGTTGACTCAGGCTAATTAGATGAGGGGCCTTTCCTTAAGAGCAATCTGTGTGAGGCTAAGAAAAACAGGATTCTCAGTGGAATTAGGCTCCTAATCCCTGGCTTCCCAGCAAAGCAGTGGCCTAGGAGAGCTGGGGGGCCTCCCAGAGATGCCCTGTCAGGAGCCGGCCAGAAGCCGGCTTTCCTGTTCTGCTGCCTGCGTCCAGGCTGGTTCATCCTGCCTGGGCAGGAGGATGGGGGCCTCAGGGCCTCAGTGAGGCCAGAGCCCAGGCTGAGGGCTTCTCTGGGGCTGCACACCTGAGCTGTAGGCAACTGGGGTTGGTGAGGGTCCCCACAACCCATCATCAGCACCCCAGATCAGTTCATTTGACCCCAAGAGATGGGTACCATCCCAAACCAGAGCCACCCAGGCTCACTTTCCAAGTGGAAATTGATTAAAGGCAGAGATGGGTTTATAGGGAATCACACACACACACCCCACTACCAGCATACAAAAGAAAAAGCAGAAAAATAAGAAGGAATGTGCTATAAGGCATCTGCAAAGGGGCCAGCCACCTTGCCAGGCCCACGCTATCTTGCATTCACATCTCTTACTGTGGGTTTCTGTGAGAAGGGACCTTGTTCAAGTCACCTCTGTACTCGGAGCTTGTCAGGATCCAGGGCATTCTATGAGGACCAAATCAGGAAATTTGTGTGAAGGGCTTGGCCCCTTGCCCAGCCTACAGCAAATGCTTTATCAATGTTCTACCATGGCCCGTGAGGCCAGTGGGTGTGCAGAGAGTGGGTTGGAATTGTGGCCCTGACAGAATATGGGGGATTTATCAACTGGGGAGATGAGGCAGACTTTGGAAAGGGGCCCAGGCACCTCAGCTAAGAACCAGGACAACTAGAGTTCAGAGGACAGAAAGAGGTTACAGTAAAGGACAGGGCTTCCTGGAGGAGCTGAACTTCCCAATGGACCATGAAGGGACATGATTTGGAGAGGTAGAGAGGACAGGGGATGACATCCAGGTGGGGGGAACAGCAGATGCAAAGGTGAAAAACCAGAAAAGGGCCTAGCAGTAGCAGGAAGTCTATAATGGGAACCAGCTGGAGAGGAGGTTAGCAGGTGGAATAAGCGGCTGGGCCCTGGAAGGGGCCAAACAAGGCCCTTGATGGAGGTGTGGGAGCCCAAACAGGAAGCTCTGTGTCAATCAATCCTTTTGCCTCACTGCCGTGCACAGCCAACCTGAACCTGCCTCCTCACCTTTCCTCATGCAGCTCCTGCCACCTCCAGTGCCTTCTAAGGCTTATCCTCTCATCTGCCCACGAATGTACCCAAAACTCACTTTCCCCAGAAGACTTCTGTACAAGAAAAGCATGGGTTTGGGAGTCTGGAAGGCTGGCTTGAACAAGTCATTTAACTTCTCTATACCTCGTCTGTACACTCATACTTGCTTATCTGTTAAATGGGAAAAATTTCTACCATGGCTATACTGAGGATGAAAGCAGTTGGGGTATATAGAGTGCCTACTAGGTATCTGACACATAGTAGGCCCTCAGTAATATCTGTAGAATGAATGGATTCAAAGCCATGTAACCTCTGAACTTTCTTCCACTGTACACAGAGAGGCCTTCTCTCCATCCTGTGAAACACATCCCTTCTTTCCTCCCCACCCTGGCTGGTGTTGGCTCTCCATTACTATACCCTCCCTTCTCACAGCCTAACCATCCCCCATAGGGGCTCAGCTCAAAGCCCAGCTCAGTGTCCCCAGGCTTGATGTCACATAGCCTCCTAATAGTTTTACTCAACCTGACGTGCTACTCTCTCAGAGGCATGCCTTGGGAACAGAGAACACCCTGCCTTCCCCTGTATCCTCCATAGTCCCCAGGATAAAACTATGCAGCAGCTGCTGCTCAGATATCTTTACAGACCAGGCAGGAAAATGAGGGTTCAAGCCTGGTGGCACAATAGGGCATGGTGGGGCCTGTGGCATGTTTGAGAGTCTAACTGTACATTGATTGGTGGATCAAGTGGCATAGGGAAGAGGCCCCACAGACGCAGTAGTCCTGGATCACTTGCTCACTAGATGACTGTAGCCAACTGGTTTCCCCTCTCTCTGGACCACAGGGATACTCTGTCCAAAGAGGCCAACAACCCTTCCAAACAGCTCCTAAGCTATGGAGATCAAATAACTGGTGTTTAAGAGAACATTTGAAAGCCTGAAACTCCATGGAGACCTGAGGGACCATGTTCAGGAGTCCTACCATTTTCCTCAAACCAGGCCCCAAATCTCAGATGATCAGGAACAGGTGTATGGTTATGGGAGCTTAACAGGCCCCTGCTGCCCTGCTGGAAGCCGACCCCTATCTCCCTGGGATCTCTGGCAGTGCTGGCTCCACAAGGGGGTGGTAATTGGGTCCCTCTGGAAAACAGCAGAGGCAGCTTAGGGCAGCTGGACGCAACAGAAACCCTATCCCCTCCAGAGCCCTGACATTCTCCTCAGTTCTTTTCCTGCCTGCCAGCCGGGCCTGCAGCTTCCTGGGACCACCTGGCTTCCCCGCCTCCCCTGTTCCCATGGCTCCCTGCCACTCCCCTCCACTGCCCTAGCAGAGGCCAGTGACTGGAGCCAGGGCTGTCTTCCCTCCAAGGTCTTGCAGGCAGCTGCCAAATGGCACAGTGACCTCCTCAACCCCCAGCTCCAGCATCACTCTCACCTCCTGGGGCAGGGGCACAGAGCCCCCACCTGTGGCCCAGCCTGACCCCAGACACTGAGGCCAGCTGTCAGCAGTCACCGGGATCACAAGCTGCCCATGAGCAAGTGTGCTTACTGGCTTCACCTCAGCAATACTACTATGATAGTTACCAGCGTTCAAGAGCCTGCTGTGCACCCAGCACTTTCCAAGTAGTCCCAACAGCTCCAAGACACAGTGTTATTATACTCATTTTTCAGATGGGAATACTGTAGCTCAGAGAGGTTAGGTAACTTGCCAAGATGCAGAAACAGAATTCACCCCCAGTTCTGACTACAGGCTATAAGTTTGTGCTAACAAAATTCCTCATGTGTTCACTTCACAAACATTTACCAAGCACCTACCACGTGCTAATCTGTTAGAACATAGAGAATATAACGGTGCACGAGATCGATACAATACCTGCCTGCATGACACAGGGTAAGAGGAGAAATAGACACTAAGGGTCAAATTGGAGAAATATATAAGCACAAAGGTGGCAAATGCTCTAGGAGAAGTGCACCAGGAGGCTCTGCCCTGTCAGTCCTGAAGGATGAATCGATGTTAACTAGGAGGACCCAGGGTACTGAGGGGCAGGTGGGCATAAGGGAGTGCTTCTAAATGCAGAGAACAGCACAAGCCTGGGAAGGGTGAAGACATGAAGACAGGAACTGAGACACCAGAGTGGCTGGAGTGCAAGTAGCCCAAGTTGAGTGCTTCAGAGGAGGCTGGGGGCCCAGCAGGGCCAAACCACTCTGTAGGCCAAACTGATCCCCTTCAGACCCAATCCAGGCTGGGGCCCTTGCCTGTCCATCTCAGGTCCTGAACCCAGCAAGCCACTCTGAACAGAAACAGCTTAAACTCCGAGTCCCACCTAGTGGCCTGAAGCCTATCCCCTCATAAGAAGTGAGAGCAGCAGGTCCCAAAGACTGTGGCTGAAAGCAGATTCACTCAATGCTCACAAAGTGTGAAACTGAAGCCCATGCTGTATGCAAAGTAGCAGTGTTGCTGGTTTGCCTTTTCTGCATACTTAAATAAAGGTCTCTATCTTCAAAACAATCCACTTCCATCACCATCAAAAGTCTGTAATAACCAAGTGTGTATTATCCAATTTTTTCATTTTTCTGTTTCAGTCTTGCAAAAAAAAAAAAAAAAACATTGGCGGGAATCCCTATTACCTCTATAGAGGGCAATTTGGCAATATCTGTCAAAATTACATGTGCATGACCCTTTAATCTGGCAATTCCACTTCTAAGATTATACTCACACATACACAAAATTAGATTTATTGTCTAAAGGATAGGAGGAAGATCACACTTCCAAATGCATAAAACAGCTCAAAAGGATACACAAGAAACTGGCAAGACTGGAAGCCTGTGAAAAGGAACTGACTGTTTAGGCAATGGGGTGGAAAAGACTTGTGTACTTTAAAATTTTTTAATCATGTGTTCGTATTACCTATTCAGTAAATTAGGATTAAAATGCACAATGGGATACTATTCAGAAACAAACAGGAATGCACTATGGATACACTCAACAACATGGATGAATCTACAAAATATTATGCTGTGCGACAGAGGCCAGATACAAAAGACAACATACCATATAATTCCACTTACATGAAACTCCAGAAAGACAAATCTAATTTATGGTGACAAAAGGCAAAACTGGTTTTCTGGGGCTGGGGAGTCAGGCAAGGAACAGGGGATTGATTAGAAAGGGGTGATGGAAGTGTTCTATATTTTGACTCAAGTGCTCATTACATGGGTGTTTAAATGTATTAAAACTCCTCAAAGTATATACTTAAAATAGTGCACCTTATTATATATAAATTATGCCTCAGAAAACTGATTTTTTTAAAGGTAAAAACATGTGAGTGTGTGATCTAAGTCAATAAACAAAGAGCTTTTAAAGCAAAAAAAAAAAACGATATTGAGAGCCTAAAGGGAAAGGTGCTTCATAACAAGCCTGACTTCATCCAGAAGGGATGGTCAGAAGAATAATCTCAATAATCATATATCTTTTGGAGTCAGTGATTTTGTTTCCTTCAGGTAGATTCCTAGAAGTGGAATTGCTGGGTCATATGGCATTTCTACTTTCAGTTTTTTGAGAAACCTCCATAATGTTTTCCATAGTGGTTGCACCAGTTTATATTTCCACAAGAATGCAAAGAGTTCCCTTTTCTTCACAACTTTGCCAACACTTGTTATTTCTTGTCTTGTTGAAATTAACCATCCTGACTGGTGTAAAGTGAGATCTCATCACAGTTTTGATTTGCATTTCCCTGATGACTAGTAATGTGGAGCATCTTTTCATGAGTCTTTGGCCATCTGTATATCTTCTTTGATAAAATGTCTACTCAGGTCCTCTAGCCAACAGATTATTTGTTTTTCTGGTGTTGAATTGTGTAAGTTCTTTATATATTATGGATACTAGCCCCTTATTAGATATATCATTTGCAAATATATCTCCCATACAGTAGGTGCCCTTTCCTTTGTTGATGGTTTCCTTGCTGTATGAAAACTTTTTAGTTTGATGTAGTCACACTTGTTTATTTCTGCTTTTGTTTCCCTTGCCTGGGGAGATATATTCAGAAAAATATTCCTAATGTTGATGTTCAAGAGCTTACTGCTTAAGTTTTCTTCCAGGAGTCTTATGGTTTCAGGTCTTATATTTAGGTCTTTAATCCATTTTGAGTTTATCTTTGTTTATGATATAAGACAATGATGCAGTTCATTTTCATAACAATAGCCTAGATAGGGAAGCAATTCAGTGTCCATCAATAGATGAGTGGATAAAGAAGATGTGGTACAAGTATAGGGGATGGAGGCTGGGAGGATAGGTTAAATACGTGAAGGGGATAAAGAGTTACAAACTTCAAATTATAAAATAAATTAGTCACAGAAAGGGAAATACAGCATAGAAAATATAACCAATAATATTGTAATATTTTGGCATAGTAACAGGGGATAACTATACTTACTGTGATAAACATTTAGTAATGTAAATAATTATCAAGTCACTATGTTATACATCTGAAACCAATGTAATATTGTATATCAACTATATTCCAATAAATTTAAGAAAAGAATCACAAAAATTCCCTGGTCCAATCTGCCTGCCTGCAACCAAGGAAGCCCAGGTCATTGTAAAAAGACTTCCTCTTACCAATCCAACAAACAATCTTGAGAACAAAACCTGAAAAAAAGCAGATCCATGCATTGGCCTCTGCTCCTGACTGCTGTATGTTTGTCAGCAGGTGATCTCTGGCCCAGCATCTCAAACCAGGACCAGTCCTTCCCCAAGTCACAGTTTCTTAGACCTGAAAGGAATCTTAGTGGTTTTCCCATGGCAAGGCCTGTCATCATTACCATAAGAGGTGGTCCAGTTATTCTCAGCAGGTTCTTCCCCCACTGCCCAGCCAAAGCCACTATCCCATCTCTCACTGCCACTTGCTGTCTCCCTCAGAGCATCAACAGCCTAAGCTGACAACCAGGACAGAGTTCTGCTGTCCCTTCAATTTTCAAAACAACTGATGCCCATCAAACTGGCAGAGGAAAAGGTGCAGGGACCCAGACTTTGCCAATAGAAGCCAGGGAGCAGCCTCAGAGACAATGAGCTCTGCCCAGACTCTGAGACCCAGGGCCAGGAAGTAGGCAGCCAAGGGCTTTCCTGGGAAGCCAGCATTCCCAATCCCTTTCTCCTTTCCTTTCCCTCTCCCCCCATAAAAATATGTTTATATTATTCCCAATAAATATAAATATATATTTATATATACATATTTACTTTATAATGATATTTTGTTTATAAAACAGCAGCAAACTCACAGACTCCAAGAAGAGACTAGTGGTTACCAAAGGGAAGGGGTTGGGGGTGGGTGGGTGGGGATGGAGGGAGAAAGGGATTAAGGGGCACTATAATTAGCAATCACAATAAAGGTAGGTCACAGGGAAGACAGTATAGCACAGAGAAGACCAGTAATGACTCTGTAGTATCTTACTACGCTGACATCAATGACTGCAATGGGGGCACTGAGGACTTAATAATAAGGGTGAATGCTGAAACCACAATGCTGTTCATGTGAAACCTTCATAAGATTGTATATCAATGATACCTTAATAATATAAAAAGATTATCTTTCCACCTGTTAAAAAAAATGTGTTGTTTATGTCATATCACATATAATATTAAATATGTATTTGTGATATTATTTATATTATATATGGTATATAACTACATGCTGCCCATGACCCCTGAACATTCCTCACTACTACTCTTTCTCTTCCTACTTTTCATCTACTTGTTCTAAGAAAACTGTCAATGTTCATTCTCTGCACTTCCTCATTTCCCTCAACTAATTGTAATCTGGCTGCTATTCCACTCTCCTCACCCCCATGTCATAGAAACTGTTAAAATAACAGTATTTATAAACATGTTCTAGCAGCTCCATCACCATATCCAAAAGTTGAATATAGTGTCTAACAAGTGGAGAATGGATAAAGTGTGTTATAGCAAACAATAAAATACTTCTAAGAAATAAAAATGAACCAACTACTGATATGCACACACACAGCATAAGTTAATCTCAAGATAACTATGCTGAATAAATGAATACTCACCCAAAAGAATATACCTGGTAAAAATTCATTTACATGGATTTCTAGAACAGGCAACACTAGTCTATTAAGGCATCAAAAGAATGGTTGCCTCTGAGTGAGTGCAGAGTTCAACTGAGAAGGGCCAGGAGGGAACTTCCTGCAGAGATGATAATGTTCTATAGCTCAATATGTATTTTCATGAAATGCAAACTAATGCACAGGTGTATGCATTAGTTAAAACTTGTGAATGGTAGAGTTAATATTGGCTCATTTGAACCTAGAGGAAAAGAAGAACCATGAACAAATATTTAACTCTAGTTAATTATTTTCATGCTAAACTACTGAGAGATGAATAATACTAATGTCTGCAACTTCATTTTTGAAAATATATATCAAAGCATAGGTGGATAGATGGATGAATAGAAGGATGGGTACCTGGATAAATATATAATAAATTAAATACAGCAAAATGATGATTGTAGAATCTTGGTGGATAGTATATGAATCATGTTTGAAGATTTTTATAATTAAATGATGGGGGAGGGGATCATTATCAATAACTTCCCAAATGCTATATTAAATGGAATCAGAGAAACATGGGTTCAGATATTGACAAGGCCATTTCTTACCTGTCTGATCTGGGACAAGACATAAAATTGCCAAGTCTCAATATCACAATACATGAAAGAACATGTATCACAGAGTTCTTGTGACAATGATATGAGAGACCATATGCCAAGGGCTTGGAAAGGTTCACTGTGACCTGAAGCTATAAAGAAGAAAAAGAGTCTTCCATTACAAACTCACAGAAATTCTAGATTTAAAAATAACCAGTAAAAAGTATCAATTTTTCCCAACTTTTGGCTCTCAAGAAAGAGAAATCCCTAGATACCAGAAACAGAGGGAACTGAAAGCCAAGTTAGTAGCGCATGAGCTGACACTGAAAAAACCCTAGATGGGGGCAGAGACTTACAGACTGGAAAACATCTCCAAAGGTAAGAAGCTTCAGTTCTAACCTTCTTACAAGGGCAACAGACAGGGCTTTAGGATCACTCAAGTTGAATTAGGAGTGTCAAACTTGCATAAAGTCAAGACTTTTGAAGAGCTGCACCATTAGTGAAAAGAGGGTTAGGAAAACTCCCCCACCATCCTGGAAACATAACAGTAAAGCTTGTCTCTTCCTGGTCTCCCATAAGAAATCAAAACACCAAGCTTGCACCAGGAGATGGTTTAGAGTTGGACCTATACCACCCACATAGTACAGGAATTCCAAATTCAAAAATTAACAAGTAAACAAAAAATACATCCCAAGCTGGTGATATCTCCAGGGCACCTGGCAAAACCAAAATACCTCTCTGGTGGGTCATTCCTGCAACTCAGGCAATCTAGGATTCCTACAGGGAAAGAAATCACCAATGAAATTGGCAAACCATACAAAGAAAAAGTTACCATGAGCAAGTTTTCAGATACAACAAATGGGATAAATGGCATTCCAAGAGCTTCTGATAACTGAGCACTCTGAAAGACTATAAAATAAATATATTTAAAATAGTAGAAGAGAAAAAGAGAAGAAACAGAAACCATAATGAAATATTAGGCATGTTTTTTTAAAGAACAATGAAAGTTCTGGAAATGAAAAAATATAGTGACCAAAATTAAAATTTTAATGGATGGGCAAAATTGTAGGTTAGATGGAGCTGAAAACAGAATTACTGAAATAGAAAACAACTATGAGGAAATCACCCATAAGACTGCAGAGAGATAAAGCAATGGAAAGTATGAAAGATAATTAAAGAGAGATGACCCAACAAATGTTTAACAGGAAAGAACAAAAAGAATGGGGAAGAGGTAATATTAAAAGATATTCTCAATACTATTAAAAGAGTTCTCAACAATGATGAAAAATACGACTCTTCATAAGGAAGAATTACACCAATCCCCAGATTATATAAAAATAATTCCATGCCTATACATATCATATTAAAATTGTAGAACACCAAATTAAAATCTTAAAAACAACTAGAGAGAATAAACACATTACCTACAAAGGAACAACTGAGCTTACCACTGATGTCTCAACAGCAACTACAGATGCCAGAAAATAGTAGAACATTCCAAGTGTCTTCTCTTCCATGTGCTAAGGAAAAACAGCTGTCAACTTCAGTGTTCTATATCCACCTATATTAACATTTAAGAGGGAGAATGAAAAAAATGTTTAATTTCAGCAGACTATTCACATACTTTTGGTGTACGCACTATAAAAGTATATACTTCAAGAAGAAGGAAACTGAAATAAGAAGGAAAGAATGGGTGAGAAAAGAAAAGGCAAACATGTAGGTAATTCTAAATAAGCATTGATTGTAAAAATACACAGTAGTGACAAAGGCTTAGTACATACTAAGTGCTTGGCAAATATTTAGTGGATGGTAATTCTTGATGACGTGCATCTCTATTGAGATATAATTCTGCATATGTTTTGGCATGAGCTCAGGAGCACTTCAGCTTATGGTTGTCACATTCCATTTACTTCTTTATTCCAGGAATTTTTCATCATTTTGGGTCTACCAAGAGCACCCCTTCATAATTTAAGAGCATTTATTATTTTACCTTTTCAATTCTTGCCATCTACTGTTGGTGAAGGAGGACATTCCAATTTGAGTTCTGCCTACCATTTTGAAACTCCATTTAATAGATTTTACTGGACTGAAAAAAATTATTCCCACCCCTCTTCTGGCATCATCCAAGAACAATCCTCACTGCCTGCCATACTCCGGAGTGGTTAGTCTTACATGGTGACTCAGAGCTCCAAGTATAAGTGTTGCAGGAACCAAAACAAAGCCTGGGAAGTCACACAGTGTCATTTCCACTGTACCATATTCATCAAGATAGTCACAAGCCTTATCCAGATTCAAGGGGCAGGGACATAGACCCTCTCAATGGGAGGAGTGTCACAGAATTTGGAGGCCATATTTTAAAACTATCACCTGCAACTGGAACACAGCTGAAATTTGGTGCAACTAAAAGTGGAAGGAAAAGAACAAGTAACAACAACAGTATGATCTATAATTTACTGAGCAATATACTATGTTCCAGCCACTTGCATATTTTATTTATCCTTGCATCAAACCTGTCAAATAGGTAAAAATAATATTCCTATCTTGTAGAGGAGGAACCTGCACTCATAGAGTTGGTACAAATGCCCAAGGTCATACAGCTAATGAGTGACCAGATTCAAATCCAGGGCAGCCATACAGAAAGACTGTGCTTTTACCCACTCTGCTGTATTAATTCTTTTTTTTTTTTTAGAGGGCATCTCTCATATTTATTGATCAAATGGTTGTTAACAACAGTAAAATTCTGTATAGGGGACTCAATGCACAATCATTAATCAACCCCAAGCCTAATTCTCAACAGTCTCCAATCTTCTGAAGCATAACGAGCAAGTTCTTACATGGTGAACAAGTTCTTACATAGTGAATAAGTTCTTACATGATGAACAGTACAAGGACAATCATCACAGAAACTTTCGGTTTTGATCACGCATCATGAACTATAAATAATCAGGTCAAATATGATTATTCGTTTGATTTTTATACTTGATTTATATGTGAATCCCACATTTCTCCCTTATTATTATTATTATTATTTTTTAATAAAATGCTGAAGTGGTAGATGCAAGATAAAGGTAGAAAACATAGTTTAGTGCTGTAAGAGGGCAAATGTAGATGATCAGGTGTGTGCCTATAGACTAAGTATTAATCCAAGCTAGACAAGGGCAACAAAACATCCATGGATGCAGAAGATTTCTCTCAAAACAGGGGGAGTGAGGTTCTAAGCCTCACCTCTGTTGATCCCCAATTTCTCACCTGATGGCCCCCCTGCAACTGTGCCTGTCTTAGGTTGTTCCTCCCTTGAGGAATCTTACCCATCTCTGGCTAACCAGTCATCTTCCAGGGCCATGCTGTATTAATTCTTAAAGTCACTGAACAGTGATCACTTACTGTAGTCCTCACTCACTGAGGCTGACTGTGAGGAATTAAAGCTTGTAGCCAGCCGTCAGTAGAGGGAGGTGGCATCCCAGAGCAGGGGCTTCCTGTATAAACAGGAGGCGCATGGGAAGCGGCACTGTGGTGCTGGGACAATGAGCAGTGAGCAGGCAGGGCCTCCTGTCTCCGGTGGGCGCTCAGGGCTGCCGGTGGCTGAGCAGGAACAGCTGGGGCCCTGACTCCCTGCTGCCTGGCCCAGGAGAGGAACTGCCCCTCTCATGGCTTTCCCAGGAGGAAGTTCCCCACTGATTCTCGGGAAGCCCTTCCCATCACAGGACTCAGCTGGGCCTAGACCTCCTCTTTCTTCTTCAGGCGCATGTTGTCTTTAGGACTAATCTGGGATACAAGCCTCCTCTGAAGTCCCTGTGGTCTGGGGGCCTGGAGGGTGTGGGCAAGCCAGACCACACTCAGAAGCCAATCCAGGAGGCAGCCACCACTGAATGTGTGCTAAGAAAAAAAACACAGAGCAGTAAAAGAAATGGGGAAAAAAAACCTTGGGTTGGGCTATGTGAAGCAAAAGGACCTGACACCACATCCCACTCCAGTTCTAACTAGGTGTGTAGCCCTGGACAAGACAATATTTCTGGGCCACAGTTTCCTCATTTGTAAAGTAGGGGAAATAATATCTACCTGAAAAGAGTTGCTTGAATATTAAATGAAATAAAGCATGTAAAGTAGCCAACACCTAGTAAGAGTGGCATAAATAATAACAATGAATATTTAAAGCACATAACAAACCCTCACCTGTGTCCCACATGAGTCTACTCCAACATCTGAATTTTCACCACCAGAGAGACTTCATCACCACTAAAATACCAATCACTCCCCAAGGGGCAAAGCACCCCAGGCCTGGAAAGACAGGTGTGAGGGGATGTCCTGAGTAGACCCTGACTGCTGTCTTCCCAAGGCTTCCAAACACAGCCCACTCTTGGTTACCACCCGCTTCTTTGGCTGCTCCTACTCAGTCATTTTACAGGGCCCCCAACTCTACCCATCTCTCTCCTTTAATGTTCTCCTGTCTCTCTCTGCACATCCTGCCTGGGTGACTTCATCCTGTCCCATCTAGAGGCTAACGACTCCTGATCCTATCTCCTGAGTCCAGGTATGCATGCCCAGACATCTCCACCTGGATGCCCCTCGAGCACCTCCAAACACATGTTCTGTACAGATAATCCTCTTACCCAAGAAACATGCGCCTCCAGCATTCCCTGTCTAATGTCATAAGGAATGGCCAAATCCTATATGCCTTACTGACCAAGTCAGAAACCTGGGAGCTGTTCACTCCTATCCTCATCAGGCATCAAGTCTCACAGATGTCACATCTTACATGTCTCTCAAAGTGTGTGCTTTTCTCCTCCCCCTGCCCGTGCAGGCCCATCATCTCTCACCTGGACTCTGTGCACCAGGGGCGTGGCACTCTCCACCCATCTACCACACTGCGACCAGAATCACCTTCCTAACACACAAACCCTGCATTCCACTCCCATCTGACACCTGAATTGGCCTCAGAATAAAGTTCAAGTCCCTCAGTGAGGCACCCTAGGCCCTCAGTGGCTGAGCCTTGTCAGCTGGTCCAGCCTCACTGCCCACCGCCGCCACCCCTCACCCATACCAGGCCATGCTAACCCCAGCCACTGGTGGTCCCCTAAGAGCACCACTCCTTCCCTCAGCTCTCAGCCTTTACACACATGCTGCCTCTTACTGAAATGCCTTCCCCACACCTCCCCTGGCTCTTTCTCATCCCTCAAAACTTAGCCCCAGCATCACCTCCTTCAGGAAGACCTCCCCCACACTTCCACAGTCTCAACTTTCCCCCATCACCATACTTACCATCCATAAGTGAATTTCTCTGTTTACCACTTAACTGTACTCCCCCATTGGCAAGAACAAAGCCTTCTTCTCCAGATTCCCAGGCCAATATACAGAGGTGGTGCCCAGATATGTTCACTTGAATGCAAGAATAAATGAATGACAAATTCTACCAACCATAGAGTGGTACCTAAAGGAAGTCCTTGGGGGCAGTGGTCTCAAGAAAACTCACATATGTGGTAGAAGCTGCCTCCTCCCAGATGGCTCATATAAAGTTTGCAAAAAAATTTTCCCCAAAACCCCAGGAACCAAAGAAAATCTGGTGGGATCTTAAAATTATCCCCTTCCCAAACCTAAAAAATGGAGACATGTCAAGAAGTGTTTAGTGAGCATAACCTGCCATATAGAGGCAATCTATATGGGCAGATTTCCTAAGACCCGACCTCGAGAGAAAAGGTGTGTGTGTGTGTGAACACAACCTGCACACAAACGAAGGCACACACACGTGTGGGCAGAATGTATGTACAATTGTGTACATGTGTACACCCAAGCCTCCATGATTGTGTTCTCTATTCATATACAATTCCGATAAAGGAAAGACCATCCCTTGACATATAAATAATGTCCCAGAAGCCTCTGCCCACTCCCAGAACCCCCGGGAACCCATTTCTCATAAAAAATTAGGGCCATGCAGTCCCGCCTGTCCTTAATGAAGTGCCAGCCATCCCCACGCAAGGAGTTCCTCCATCTGGACTTCGTCTCCAGCGTCGCCACTACCTAAGAATGCCTTAGCTACTCCTTCTTTGGGCCTTAAAAGCCCCTGTTAAAAAGTCTCCGGAAGCGACCACAAAGAAGCTGCAGTCTCAGGAGGATCCCTTACTATTTTGCTGGGAAGGGCATCGGACTCAGGGCTCCGCAGACAGAACAGTGGGAGCTTGAGGGTCTTACTGCGTGGGAAAGCCAGAGGCCGTGAGCTAGCTGAGAGCATCAAGAGGATGGAAATGGCGAGGCACGGATGTGCAAGACCCCTCCATCTGGAGAAGTTATCATCTCCGCAGCCCGCTGGGGCCGCTCTGGGTGCGCGCATCTGCGCCCACGCGCCAAGCCTGGGCGGGGAGGCAAAACGTGCTGGGGGCACGGAAAGAACAGCCGTCGGGCCTCTGCCGCTTCCCGAGGGCCTCGGCGGGGAAGTGGCGCGGTACAATGCGAGGAAGCGCCCCAAGCTCCAATGAGCCGTGTTTACGGCCGGCCGAGGGACCCACGGTGGGACAGCGCCCTGCCCCCTGGGCACGAGTTGGGCCTGAAACACCCAGAAGCTGTGTCTGCCTTCCTCTACCCTAAAAAGTCTGAAGAGACTGCCCCAGGATTTGCCTCAGAGATTTTTCTGGACCCTCTCCCATCCTGAATTCCCCTCTTCTTCATGCATTCACTACCCACGAACCCACACATGTGGATCCCTAACACTTGTCCTAGATTCCCTCCCACTCACGTTATCTACCTCTCACAGGACTGTAATGCAATCCCAGACTGGTTCATACTAAAGTGTCAATGACTAATGCCATCTAAATGTCTAATCTTTTCTCAGACTAAATCTTCACCTAAAAGAAGCAGCACTAAATATGGAATCCTAGACATTCATTCAACAAATATTTTCTGCCAGAAACAGATACATGAGCACGAAGAATACAAAGATGGTAAGAACACAGCCACTTCCCTCATGGAGTTCACAGCCTAGTAGAAGGAGATAGACAAATCAGTAATAAATTACAGCAGAGGGTAATAATTGCTGAGATAGAAGGAAGCACAGACAAGGTGTCACGGGAACTTGAACACCCATTCCAGCCAGCTGATGTAGAGGATTAAGCCAGGCAAGACTTCTAAGAGGATGTGACTCTTGAACTGACTTGAAGGATGAACAGCAAGCAGCTGAGAAGATGGAGATAGGTGGGTTGCCTTTCCATGCCCATGTAGGGCAGACTGAAAGTCCACACGACCAAGGATGTACCTCTAGTTTGGGGAGGAAGGAGGGAAGTACAGGAACACTGAACACTCAGAACACGGACATGTCAAGTTGGCCAAATGGCCTGTAGAAGGTAGGGACATGTCCAACTCGCCTTCACAGCCCTGCTTCTGGCATGCAGGGTAAACACTTATGGAAAGTCTGTTGAATTACACCCAGTGCTTACTGATCTATTGTGGTCAAGTGTGTGTTGTGTTTCTTCCTAATCAGACTGAAGAAAATTCTTCAGGGCAGAAACTAGGTCTTTTCTTATGCCCACTAGAGCATTTGGCATATACCTGGACACCTAATAGATACAGAGCTGAAAGTGCCTCTTGATGAAAGCAACGACCTGCAGCTGTCTGGTCCCCAGCACCTGCAGTGGCCTTGATGAGCAGCTCAGCTCTACTGTGGCCTCTCCTGGGGAACCGGACCTTTACCTGCCCTGCTTTCCCAGATTACCCAGCTAAGAACCCCTCCTTTCTTCCTCTTGCCTCCTATGGTACCTGTGTCTTGGGCCGAGGGAACGGTGTTCAGATTGCGTGCGTACTTGTCACCTGGAGCTTTCCATGGCCAGAAATCATGCACTGCTCCCCTCCACACCCCCACACCCAGAATAGCCATTGCACAGAAGAGGGGTCCAACAAATACGTGTGAAGAACTGAAGGATGTGATTGGGGTATTGGTGCCATTGTTCATTTGCTCTTTCTTTTCTTCTTTTCTCTGGGTGGGAGATACTGCCTAATATCAGGACCCACAAAATCATCCATTTCCTAAATGATCACCTGGAGTTCTGCTGTCATTGTCACTAAATATAAGGAGAATCCATCATTCGTCCTCTCTGTCCTTTGAGGACTCTACTTCAGGGTAGTCAAATGGTTGATAAGGAGAAGTTTCTCTTCATGGAAGAGTCCAGTTAATCAATAAAGAAGAAATGACAAAATAGAATATTACCATTTTGCTAATGAACCCTAACAAATAATGGCTCTAGACAGCAATCATCAATAGCTGTTAAAATCCAAAAGAGTAAAAACCAGAATCAGTGTCTGCTGATGGAATTATGCAGCACTGCTTGAGAAGTATCCTTGCCAAAATACCAGACCTAATCTAAACAAGCCTCTAGATCTGCTAGTGCAAGGAAATATATTAAATGTTAAATGATGCCACAGGGATGCAATCAGCAAAATCTAGGCTGTGAGGAACTCTGTAGGACAATTGGCCCACTGTTTTTAACAGATATATTACAAGGAGAGAAAAGAGAGAGAGAGGAGGGAGATCTATAGGTTAGAAGGGACTAAAGAGGCATATAAGCCAAATGTAATGTGTGGATCTTGTTTGGATCCTGACTCAAACAAACCAACTGTAAAATGTTTTGGGGCTATTGAGAAAACCTGAACATTAACTGTGTATTTGATATACTAAAAAATCTCTCTCAGTTTTTAGATATGATGAGAGCATGTTGGCTATGTTTTTTTAAGTACTTATATTTTAAGAATATAAGTTCATATTTATAAGTGAAGTAATAGATACGATGTCTGGAACTGGTTTCAAAAGAATCTCATTGGGAAAGAGTGAATTTCATTGGTAAAGAATCAGTGGCATATAGAGGGAACTAGATGAGGATCCATTGTTCTATTCTCTCTCCTATCTTATAGGTTTGAAATGTGCCAAAATAACAGGTTAAGAGACAAAGAGATTAAAGACATAATAATAATATTAATAATAAAAATTGCTGGGGTTTTTTAGTGCTTATTCTCTGCCAAAACCCCATGCTACTTTTCACACAGAATCTTAATCTCAGGAACCTCCTAGACACTACCAACAGTGTTTTGCATATGAGGGAACTGAAGCACAGAGAGGCTAGATAACAGGCCCAACGTCACACAGCAAGTAAGTTGCAAAGCCAGGATTTCAATCTAGATCTGCTGAAATCCCAGCCCACATTGTCTCCGACTCCACCATCCACCTCACTCACTGACACTGACTTCCCAGGGTACAGGCATCATTCTCTCTGCTTTACAGATGAAGAAGCAGGGGTTCTATTCAGCAATAACTAGTAAAGTTCAAGATGTCTCTACCCTTTGATCCAGTGTCCCACCTCCTACTAAACTGGAGCACATGAGCACTAGCATATATAAGAAGGTACATAACAAGACTATTGGTAACAATAAAAAATAGGAAACAATCCCAGTGTTCCTCAATAGGAACGTGGATAAATAAACTGTGGTGTGTTCATACAATAGAATGGTGCAACACAGTGAAAATGAATGGAGCTTGTCTTTGTGTATCAACCAGGAACTTTTCACAAACGTAAGGTTGAATGAAAAAGCTAGCACGTGTCTTTCTGCAACAGCAGGATACCATTTATGTAATTATGAAACATTAAACAGTACTAAGTATTGCCTGGCATGGATATACATGTAGTACAAGTATAAAAACAGCCATAGGACTAGTAAGTACCAAATTTACCTCCTTAAGAGGGACAAGAAAAGAGAGGAGTCAAGGAAGGGTACAAAGGGGTCTATAATTATATCTCTAAGATACGTTTCTTTTTTTAAAAGGTGTGTTAGTGAGGCTGCGGAGAAACAGGAATCCTACACACATCTGGTGGAGTGTGGGCTGATTCATTCTATAAGAAGGACAACCTGGTAACATCTATCAAAGTTACAAATGCATATACCCTTTGACCCACCTCTTCACTTCTAGAATTTCTTTTTTATGGATATATGCACACACTACAAAATTAGATGTATACAAGACTATACACAATAGTATTGTTTACAAAAGCAAAACATTGAAAAGAACCTAATACCATGCAGCTCTAATATGGAAAATTTTCTAGGGTACAGAACACTGTGCATTAGATGTTGCCATGTGCAGAAAGTGAGAGACGACAGGAGAATATATATACATATGTTTGTATAGTCATAAAATATGTCTGGAAGGATATGCATGAAACCAGGTCACTGGATTCCTGTGAGAAAGGTGATCTGGGAGTAGACTTTCCACAGCAAGCCTTCTATATTTTAAATTTTGGCGTATGTGAATATATTACATATCCAGAAAATGATAAAGTTCTAAAACTGATGCACAGCATGGTTCCATAATTTCCCACACTGATATTTGCAAGAATTAGGACAGAGGTCTGTGCTAACCACTCCACCATAGTGCCTCCCAGCCTGTAGGGAGTGTGCATCAATGACAGTACCAGGATCTCTGTGCCATCTGTGGCCCAGAGCTGACCTCGTAGATTTCTGGACCTGAGTTCCCATCCCCCTCAGGAGCTGTTCCTTTCCTGTTGAGACATCCTGCCAGTCCCCATTCCTCAGAAGTGCTGTCTTCTAGCAAAAGGCTAGGGCCAAGAGGTACCTGGAACAGGACACACCAGAATCCTGGACTGTTCCCACCCAAAGCCCCAAAATCCTGACCACTATTTCCCCAACAAAAGCCTGCTTGTGCCACCACAGCAGCCTGTCAGCAATTATTCCCAATTGCAAACCCAGAGCCCAGCAAGGCCTCAATTAGTCTAAAAAGGGGCCTGAGGAGAGGCCAGCTGCACAGAGAGAGGAGGCCGCATATCACCCCCACCCACAGGGGCAGCACACTCCCCTCAGTCAAGCCCAGGGGCTTGGACACCTTGGCAATGATGCCCTCAGGACACAGTCCTGAGAGGGCTGTTCACTCTCCTTCTCAGACTGACCATTCCCTGCAGGGCTGGTCCAGCACTTTGACCAGAAGCACAGTTCTCCAGACTTGGTGCTTTCTTTCTGCTTGCACCACACAAACCCTCCCCACTAACCACTTTCTCAAGCAAGGTGAAGTATCTCCAGGCAACCATCTCCTTCTAGGAGAAGGTGAATATCCCCAGATGAACCCTGAGGATGAAGGGGTGCCCCAGGACGATGCCCCAAAAGCAGCATGGTTAGGCACTTGTTGGGAGGAGGACCAAATGCCCTTCTCTTCCCTGGGAGAATGGCCTCTGAAGTCTTCTCTGCAGCATCCAGAAACAGATTTGTCCCTAATCCTATTCTTCTGAAAGTTTCCTGAGAGGAAGACCATCATCTGGTTGCTGAGACCAGAGCTTGGAAAGCTTTGAGGTTTTCACTGAACTGGCCCCCATCCCCTTCTTCACAGTGAACGTGCCTGGCTGTGAGAAAGCTTGGGTGCACATGCGTGTGGACACAGATCTCAGCCTGTGTTACAGTGTATGCGGGGAGGACCAGAGGTTGTAGGAAATGGTCTCATAAATAACAGCTAGCTTTGGTCAAATGGAAGGAAGGACTTCCTGAGCTTTCAGGGACAAATAGGCACATATATGCAGAGGTGAAACTCAGGCCTCCAAAGTCAAACTGTCACTTATGGACTAGAGGCCTTCAGCAAGGTATTTCACTTCTCTAAGCCTCAGCTTCTTCATCTATAAAATGGGAATAGCACCAACTCCTTAGGTTTGTCATAAAAATGAAATGCAAGAAATGCATGTAAAGTCCATGGCTCAAAAACAAGTGCTTAATGGAGAAGACAAGTAGTGACTCTATAACATCTTAGTGCACTGATAGTTAAGTGACTGCAATGGGGTGGGGGTGGGGGGCTTGATAATATGAGTGAATGTTGAAACCACAATGTTGCCCACGTGAAACCTTCATAAGATTATATATCAATAATACCTTAATTAAAAATAAAAATAAAAAATAAGTGTTTAATAAAGGATAGCTGTTTTATTCCTTTATACTGATAATGATAATAACTGAAGGTACACAGCAGTCTTTAGAGAATACTACCTGGGAGGAAAAGCCGTGTCAAAGCAGGTCTGTAGTTTGTTCTTCTATTTTGGAAAACTGTTTGGCAGTATCTTCTAAAGCTAAACATATGCCTACCCTCCTAGGTATTCACTCAAGAGTAATGAAATGGCCGTCACAAAAAGACATGCACAAAAATGTTGACAGAGCTTTATTTATGGTATCTCAAAACCAGAAACAACACAAATGCCCAACAATAAGTGAAAGGATAAGCAAGTTGTGGATATTACACGGCAATAAAGAGAAATGAATATCTGATAAATGTAGCAAGATGAATTAATATCAAAAACATGTTCTTCAGAAGAAACCAGACACAAAAGAATACATATTATATACCCCATTCATGTGAAGCTCAAAGCAGGCAAAGTTAATCTATGGTGAGAGAAATCAGAATACAGGTTACCTCCAAGAATAGAAATTGAGAAGGAAAAGAAATGAGAACTTCTAAGGCGACAGAAATGTTAACATTGCATACCATGATCAGGTTGGTGGATACATAGGATATTATATGTAAAAATACATCAAGCTGTACTACACTGATGGACAGTGACTGCAATGAGGGGAACTCGATAATATCAGTGAATGTAGCAACCCTATTGTTTTTCTTGTGAGACCTTCATAGGAATGTATACCAATGATAACTTAATAAAAAAAAATACATCAAGCTGTGCACTTGAGATCTATATTGTTTACCATATGTCAGTTATACAGCATACACACACACACACACACACACACACACACACACACATCTTCTTCAGAAAGCCAGTAATGCAAAACACAAAAGTCAGCCCTACTCCCTGGACTTCATCAAAGCTAGGCACCTAAAACTGCCCTCCTCCATGGAGGCTGTTCAGCTGGTGCCCATTTGTGGAGAAAAACGAGCTGGGAATGAGGACAAGGGGGAAGGACTCTCAGATATCCCCTCATAGGCCTGCTTGGGGGTCCAGACAGCAGGCCTTCCCTTGCAAGCCAGCTGCCACAGATGCAGAGGCCTATTTCTAGTAAACTTCAGTTTAAATGTTTCAGACAGAGCCTCACCATGATCAGGGAACCAGAAAGGTGTCCTGTATCCTTGCCTAACTTTCACAGCATGGCTGGCTGTGCAGCCTTAATAAACAGAGAGCCCCAAATGGCAGATAATTTTGGATCCTGGGCTGGCCCTCTATGGCCCAGCCACTTTTTCCCACCTGCAGCATCTTTCTTGCAAATTCTAGCTTACAAGGAAAGCAGCATCTCTCAATTCTCTCTATGTACTGGAGCCATTTCCCAATTCCAATAGAATGCATTTAACCCATCCTAGTGAGAAGCACTGAATGAGAAGCAGAGTCCAGAGTGTCTGCCCATCAAGGCTTATAGTCTCCGGGTGTGGAGAAAGGCAAGAGGGCAACTTTAAACAGTAACACATCACATTTGCAAGCATGCACTGGGGCATAGTGGCTGGATACTTATTATCCAGGGCTGAACAAAGTGGCTTCGGGCCATGGAAGTCATGGCCATGGGATACCAGAGGAAGCTGGTCAGCAGTTCCTGCCACCCCAGAATTCTCTTTCTGGGCACATCTCAGAGATCTTCGGAGGGGGAGGTCCTCACTTGGCCCAGGAACCAGCACCCTCTGCCTTTCTTCCTGAGTTTGGTTCAACCAGGGGAAAGGCCTCCAACTGTCTGGTAGATAGTAGGGCACACACCCCTTGAGGCAAAGAAGTACTAGGGGACTGGACGCCCCACATTAGTGATGTAAGGAGGAGATGAGAACTCTGGCCTGCTGCCTCCCAGCCCAGCCACTCATGGAGACATTCAATAAAATATTTACAACTGGAAACAGCTCTCATCTGTGAGTTCTTCCCCAGAATGGGTAGATGGGTAGGCTTCTCCTCCCCTCCCTCTCCTCTCCCCCTCTTCCCCTCCTTCCTCTTCCCTACTCTCTCACTCTCTCTCCCAAGCACATACTTGGGTAAGTAACTCTGATAATCCCAAAGAGGCAGAATAATACTGGCTGGCCTGGGGCCTGACACTGTGTGGGTGTGTGCACAAGAACCACGCAACCTCTCAGGCTGCAGCCTGTCAGTGCAGGCGGAAGCCCAGCTGCAAAACTGAGACGAAGCCTGTGAGAGTGGCCTGTGTGTGTTAAAGTGCATCAGGGGTACGCTCTGCACCTGAGCTTCTCAAAGAACTCTGAGCAGCCACCTCCCCATGGGAACATTCAGGTGGCAGCCCAGTCACACTAACCACAGGCCAAGGACATCAGAATCAACAGGCTTCTGGGAGTCAGACTTGCAAACATGGAGCCAAGAAGTCACTGTGTCATAAGACAGCTGGGTGTGCGAGTGTGTGAAGAGGCTTAGAGCCGTGGCATCAGATTGACAAATTTTCCAGCAAAATGTGCAGGATCTGAACTATGCATGTAACAGGTGAATGTGAGAGAGTGGTGAGGAAATGAAGAACTGGCAGAATCCGGGGTTGACTGAGAGAGAAGTGTATGGAGGACTGTGACCTGAGTGGAGGGACCTGGAGTCCATGGACTGGGGGGAGCCAGCGGTAGTGCTGACAGTGGTTGAGGTGCGGGGCCATGTGGGGGATGGACTAATAAACACATTCCAGCTTCCCTTGACCGCCGTGCGCGCCCGAGGCCGTACCCACAAGCAGCAGCGGGCTTGGCTGGTCTTTCCCGCGGGAAGCGGGAAGCGGGTATTTCAGGTCCCCGCCAGGAACGGGGACCAGGGTCCTGGATGAGCCGAGCGGTGCCAGGGAAGCGCTGCGTGCCTCGGGGCCGCTCACCCAGCAGGGCCTCGCCGCCCGGATGCCGAGGCGCAGGCCGCCTCAGCGGCTGTCGCCGGATTCCCGGCGGGGAGGAGAGGCGTCTCCCTGCATCAGTTCACCGAGCGAATTGCTCGCGCCGGCGTCGGGGCCTCGCAGGCGCGGAAGCCGAGGCCGCGCTCCGTCGGCGGGTCTCTGACACCGCGTCGCGGGCGGCGCTCGGGCGGGAAGACCCGCGGGAGGAGCCAGGGGCTCCGGAGCTGCCGCCGCGGGCCCCCGGAAAACCAGGGCACGAGTGTCTGGGAGCTGCGCCCGGCCCTACGTGGTGGGCACGCCCCAAGGTCACCGAGCTGGGGCCCTGAGTCGCTGCAATGCCGCGGGGAAGGGCACGGCCCTGGGGCCCCAAGCTCGGTAAAGTCGGCCGTGCCGGATGGGATCCCGACCTCTCCAGGAAGCGGAGCCCCGCGCAGCCGCCCAAGAGGGTTGAGACGTAAACCAAGGTGCACCCCACCGCTCTCTGGAGAGATCAATACCAGGAGAGAGCAGGACTCTCCCTTCCACTCAGAAAATCCTTCAGAGGAACTCCTTCTTTCATCCCCAATCCCCCCCCCTCTTTCCGACACACACACACACTCCTTAAAGGCTGAAAAGCGAGCTGTGTTTGGAATTCGGGGAAGTGATGACACACACAACAATGCTGTTACACCTGGCTGCTACAGGCCAGCAGCGGAAATGCCTGCGAGGAGGACAGAGAGACAGAGAGCCAGCCTGGGTGGTCAGAAGAAAGAAGCGAGCTCAAGCCCCAGCTGCTCTCCCCGCTGCCTAGGCCCTGGGGATGATGGGCCCTGGGGTCAATCTGCAGAAATCCCAAACCCGACTCATGCCACTCCCACCCGTAGCCTGGGCATGGATGGGGGTGAGGAAGAAGAAGTCCTGCACTCCTGCCCTGGAAGCAGTCACTGAGGTCCTGAAGAAGTGCTGATTGTTCCAGTGTTTGTTGGGAGCAATGGGAAAAAAATAAACAAGCTCCTCAGATATTTTCAGTGGTGAGTGGAGGAGGGTATTTACCGAGTTGAGTTTAGAAAAGCCCTGTTCCCTTACCAGTGGTAGTCAGGCCAGGCTGCCCTGCTGACCTCTCTGGAGTCATCTTCAAAATGCCAAATTCCAGAGAGCCCCGCTACCCCGTCCTCCTTTCCTTTCATCTCAGAATGGAAATCAGAGGCCTGAGGAGGAAACAGGCAACACACACAGATGGCCTGTGGATGCTGGGGCCATAGGCTTCTAAGGGTTCCCCAGACCTCCTCAGAGACTGGGCAGCCCTGAGAAGGTGGTAGTGACAGGCACTGGGCCAGCCGTGCCAGACATGCCAATCACACATGCCAATCACACACCTGCAAGACGTCCATTTAGCCCACCTTCCTCCACAAAGTATCCCGCCCCCTCAGCGCCAGGGAGTTTGGGGCATGAGGACTCAAAACACAGGCCTTCTCTTTCACACTTTGTGATTGCAGACTTCTGTTAAGGCTAAGTTGACTGTGAAAAGGCAGACCTGACCTTTTTGCCACCACTGATTTCCCCTGAGACAGTCTCTGTGCTTGGAGATGTAACTGGGTTCCAATTAGACTTCTGCTGAAGGTAGATGAGAAGTCACCCCTCAGCCCTGGAGAAAGATCACAGCAAATGTCTTGTCAGGAGAGATATCTGGAGAAGTGCCCCCTTACAGTTTGTTGTTTTTCCTCCTAGTCTGCAGTAGAACACACACACTGGCAGGGGGGCAGGAGGAATTTTGAAAGAAAGAAAAGAGGGGCAAGGGAAGGAAAGAAGGAAGAAAGCAGAAAGAGGAAGGGAGAGAAGAGAGGAAAAGAAAGGATGCAATACCCATGAACTAACTTTACTCTGACACCTGATACACATAGACCATTACATAAGCATAAACCGTGTTTTGCCCCATAAATACAAATGTCATACCTTGTACGTGTGCATACCTGTGTTTATGTACCAGCGCATGTGTACCTGGGCAGCTGGTATCTCACATGGCTCAAGGACAGGCCGTCTCCATAACTTCTATACGCGATACCAGAGCACGTAACATAACACAGTCCTCCAACGTCCCACGGCAACACTGACGCCTATGTCGGCTCAGGAACAGAGTGGGGTCTACTTGGTGGCGTTAAAGCACGCATGCAACCCGTAGGTCACAACGCCGATGCATGCTGAGGAGCGGTCTGGTTTCTAGGTCCAGGGGCAGCGCAAGGAAATGCCAAGGGGCTTCAGGCGGAGGCCCTGGGCGCCTCTTCCCCGAGATCCTCTCCCCAGCCCCACCCCCGCCCAGCACTCAGAGCGCGAGTGCTAGACCAGGCCGAGGTTTCTTCACTCAATGACACGCATTTCTAGGCTGATTTTCCCAAAGCCGCCGCGCAGCTCTCTCCACCCCACCGTCGTCCAGCCCCGTCGCCGACCCGCCCCTCCCCCCAGCCCTGAGCTGTAAGTTTAGCCCCAAGACAGCCGCAAAGCGCAGAGCAAAGGACTCGTTTTCTTTCACCTGAAAGCTGCGAGGAGGCGGGCGCCTTTCCTCGCTAGGGCCCGGGCTCCCCGTGCACCGGCCCAGTGCGGACGGACCCCGCCGGGACCCTTGGCATCCCCCTGCCCAGTTCGCGGAGCGAGCACCGGCAGATTTCAAGGGCTTGTGAGAGCGTGAGGCCGGCTGTCCGCCGGGCCGCCAAAGCTCTCTGGGCGGGGGCAGGCCGGTCCGGGCTGTGCGGGGTGTTTACAAAAAGTGACTTGGAGATGAACTCGCCCGTGCGCGACTGGCAGCCCCGCTATAGGGGCGAAGGCGCCTGACGCAAGCGGAACTCGGCGGAGCCCATACGAATCAGAACAGAGCGAGGCTCCTGGCGCACTAGGGACTCCAGGAGGTAGCTCCGCCAGAGTCGCGGGTCTTGCCTCGGGAAACCGGAGGGTGGGGGGAGGAGGAAAGCGCAGGAAAGAAAACCCACCGAGGCGGGGACTGGCCTGAGCGGGGAGGGGCGGCGGGGCCAGAGCCCCTCTCGGTTGGGCGGACTCCCCATGGCCAGAGGCTGAGCTCCACTCCCGCAGGCCGCCCCCCAGGGGAAGGGAAAGAAGAGAGGAGAGGAACGAGAGGCCGCCTGCAAGCGAGCGGGCGCGGGCGGCATCCGCAGTCTCCTGAAGTTTGGGTCCCGGCGTGAGCGGACTTGTGCGCCCGGACTCTGCAGCGCCAGCGCCAGGGGAAAGGAGCAGGGGCTGCCCGGCGGCGCGCGCAGGCTTTGTCATGATGGCCAGCTACCCCGAGCCCGAGGACGCCGCGGGGGCCCTGCTGGCCCCGGAGGGCGGCCGCGCAGCCAAGGAGCCCGAGGCGCCGCCGCCGCCGAGCCCGGGCAAGGGCGGCGGCGGCGCGGGGACTGCTCCGGAGAAGCCCGACCCGGCCCAGAAGCCCCCATATTCGTACGTGGCGCTCATCGCCATGGCGATCCGCGAAAGCGCCGAGAAGAGGCTCACGCTGTCCGGCATCTACCAGTACATTATCGCCAAGTTCCCGTTCTACGAGAAGAACAAGAAGGGCTGGCAGAATAGCATCCGCCACAACCTCAGCCTCAACGAGTGCTTCATCAAGGTGCCGCGCGAGGGCGGCGGCGAGCGCAAGGGCAATTACTGGACCCTGGACCCGGCCTGCGAGGACATGTTCGAGAAGGGCAACTACAGGCGCCGCCGCCGCATGAAGCGGCCTTTCCGGCCGCCACCCGCACATTTCCAGCCTGGCAAGGGGCTCTTTGGGGCCGGAGGGGCCGCGGGCGGCTGCGGGGTGGCTGGCGCGGGGGCCGACGGCTACGGCTACCTGGCGCCGCCCAAGTACCTACAGTCCGGCTTCCTCAACAACTCGTGGCCGCTACCGCAGCCACCCTCACCCATGCCCTACGCCTCCTGCCAGATGGCGGCGGCCGCAGCGGCGGCGGCGGCGGCGGCCGCAGCCGCGGGCCCGGGCAGCCCAGGTGCGGCAGCAGTGGTCAAGGGGCTAGCGGGCCCGGCTGCCTCGTACGGGCCGTATTCACGCGTGCAGAGCATGGCGCTTCCTCCCGGAGTAGTGAACTCTTACAACGGCCTGGGAGGCCCGCCGGCCGCGCCGCCGCCGCCGCCGCACCCCCACTCACACCCGCACGCGCACCATCTGCACGCGGCCGCCGCACCTCCGCCAGCACCGCCGCACCACGGGGCCGCCGCACCGCCCCCGGGTCAGCTTAGTCCTGCTAGCCCGGCAACCGCCGCACCCCCGGCGCCCGCGCCCACCAACGCACCGGGTCTGCAGTTCGCCTGCGCCCGACAGCCCGAGCTCGCCATGATGCATTGCTCTTACTGGGACCACGACAGCAAAACCAGCGCGCTGCACTCGCGCCTGGATCTGTGAAAGTCCAACGCACGCCGGATGCGAGGTTGCAGGGACGCGCGACGCCGGCCTTGGCCTCAGCCACCGCCGCCAGCCGGACCGCGTGCCCAGTGCGGCCGCCTCCTGAGCCAGCGCCCACGGACCCTCTGTGCCTCTTCGCTCCCCTGGTTCCTCTCTCTCTTTGTCTTCTCCGCTTCTCCCTCTGTGCTTGCCTCCCTGCCCTCTCTGCCCTTACGCTCCTCGGGCCTGCAGGCCACCTCTCCACGCGCTTTTTGCAGGCCTCCTCTCCTCCCGGCGTCCCAGCGTTCTGGCTGGACACCCAATGTCAAAATTCACGCTCAGGGCCGAGTTTCAGCCGGGCGTCGGCGGACCTCTAGGCCTCCTTTCACAGGTCGGTGCGCTCGCGCTGGGCTTTTTCTGCCCGGCTGCGGCGCAGTCCTTGGTTAGAAGCGCGGGTCTGGGCCAGCAAAGAGACCCGCGCCGCCCGAGAAAGGCACGAAACTGTGTCTGCTCCGTGTACCTTCGTGGAGCTGTTGGGAAGCCGCTTGGGTAGGGCAGGGGTTTGCCGGAGCTGGGAGCCAGGGCCGCCTAGTTTGGTGGCCTACGCCCGCGTTTACACTGTGTACCGCCTCGGAGAGGAGCTGCTTTCCTCCACTCTCCATCCTGGCGCTTTGGGCACCTCCAGGCCCAGGCAGCTGGCTAATCTTTATTTTTAAAAAGATCGGGAGGGCGATTTTAGATAACATTTTAAAAATAGCGTTTTTAAAGGAAAAAAACGAAGTATTGTGGTCTTGGAGTTTGCTAAAGCCAAACGTGAAAATCTTCTCTTCCAAGAGATTTGAAGTAGAATTCCTGTCCGGCCCTCAAAAAGCTATGTTCAGAGAGATAGAATATGTTCAGTAAAAGATGATTTCCTCTATGAATTGTAGGATTGACCCCCTTCTACCTACCAAAAAACAAATCAAAAACAAATATCCCCGGATCTTCCGATGCAAGCCCCGAATGCCCGGAGATCCCTGTCTGCCTGGCGGACGCTGCAGGGACGTCTCGTCCTCTCCCTGATTTTTTGTTTTTCGAACGTTTGTTTCTCCTACCTTGGGCAGAAGAAATGCAAAACCTGGCAGCAGCCGGACCAGGCGGGCTTGTGGCCCGGAGCCTGCCGGCCTGCAAACCCTAAACCTTGTTGTTCTGTAGTGTGTCGTTGGGAGGACCAAATTTCTAGAGAGAACTAGAGCACTTTTGTTGTTTTGATGTTCGTTGTTGTTTGTCCTGTCAATTCCCCGAATAAATTTTTTTTGTTCTTTCTTTTAACACGGACTTACATTATTTCTGTCGCGGCTTGGTTTGTTCAGAACCTAGTTAAAAGAGGGAGATTTTCATGCAAAATTTCATCCTTTTTCAGATAAACAAGGGTTGCGGGTAGCCGCGGTGGAGGACGTTTGTGGTTGTCGCTGCCGCTTTGTTTTCCCAGGGATTGTTTGTTTTCTGTCACATCTCATCTGTTGCGGCTGTTTAACGTCATCAGAGACTTCATCTGCCGTGGTTCGTTTAGAACACGCGCTATGTAGGTAGGATTTGTTCTATTTTTGCTCCTATGCAAGTTTGTATTTTATTTCTTACACACTCGTACTAGGTGTATAGGCCATGTTTTCATTATATTGTACTCATACTTTAAAAGGTTTCCAGTCAAATATAACAGCTAAAAGACTTTGTTCCAAGTAGATAAAATGTTGGTTGTGGAAATTCTCTGTAAGCTGCCAACCTCTACACAAATGTAAGGAGGGGCCGATTGCCTTATTATTTACAATAATCAGAGGTCATTTACCTTGCCATATATGTAAGAGATTTGGAAGTATCAGAGAAGACTGAACATACTGAGCGGCCGGAGAAATCTAATTTTTCTTATTTCTTTTATTTTACTGAGACTCTTCAAATAACGAATTAAGATTGGTGCTTCCACGCAGGCACAGGGGTGTTTGACCGGTTTATACCCGGTAGCTCAGAGTCAGATTAGGGTTGGTCGGCCTTTGGTCCTCCCACCGGATGTCAAGTATCAGCCGGCTCTTGCTGCTTTGGCAGAGCAGCTTGGGCTGGACCCCGCGCCCACCCGCGTTTCACTTACCGACGCCCACTCTGGGACTGAACGGCAGTAGCTGACCAGTGGGGCCGGGAGAGACTGGGCCGAGGCAGGGAAGGAGCCTGCAGGCCTCCCATCCACTTCAAACTATAGTGGTGGTCACTGACTGTGGGAATAGTCAGGGTGTGATCTCTGTTATGTGTGGTTGGGCCCAAGGGGAAGTGGCTACAGCTCAAGATGCCCTCTCCTCCCTGGGGCATCCCTGGAGAGGCTGGAAGGTAAAGATGAAGCCCTGGGCATTTTGAGGAACATCACCCTGAGAAAGGAACTGGAGCTTGCCAAGGCCAGTGGAGCTAGGAAGAGTAGGCTGGAGAAGCTGGTCAGGCCTGGTATATGGGTGCTTCTGGAAACCTGCTGCACCTTTGTTCAGCTAAGAGGAGTTGCAGAAAAGAAAGTGGACTGCTGCGTGTTTGTCTGTGCTTTCTGTGGTGTGAACATGTATCCCATGGGCAATTGTGTAGTCTAATCCTGCTGCAAATGTGTACATATATGGCAAGTTGTGTCCTGGTAACAGGACAGGAGGTCTGTCTTTTGCCTTTGGAGAGGACATGTATTCGGGGCATTGTAATAATCATATGACTAACCCTCAGGGGAGTACTTATAAGGACCACAGTGTGTGATACATTCATAAGTCACTGGTAATGTGTGCGGTTCTGCTCTGGGCATAAATCCTGGCTTGCTGAATGATTACAGAGAATACATAAGAGCCTTTGCTCCAGCTGGTTGAGGCTCTCTGTTCCAAGGCTGGCTCTCAGCAATCCCCAACTGCTATCCCAAGAAGAGAAAGCAGAAGAGGGAAGAAGACAGAGCTTCCAGTGAGAATGGCTTCACTAGGCCATCACTGGAGGGCAGATCCCCTTTCTGTCCCCAAGAACTGAAAGGCAAGGGGTACCCAAGGCTGGGGAGAGAACAACAGTCCCATCAGGTACAAACTGGTGAGGGATTTCTGGCCTTCGCAGGGACCAGTGGAGGTGAGAGTAGGAAAGAAAATCATACCCCGTTTCCCTGTGGACGCCAACAGGAAGCCATCTGTCTCTAATTCCAGCCCTAACGGGTTCTCCAAAACTTTATAGTTTGGTCATTTTGCCCTACTGCCAAAAGTTCAGGGCAACGGCTGACTTTCTTCATATCTTAACTCCTTTCTCTCCTCTTCCTCTTGCATTTTTAGGTTCTGTTAGGGAAGATAAATTAAGGAATTCCATAAATGAGGGCAAAAGTATTTAAAAGAGTTCCTGATATGTAGCGATTATGCCTTGGCATAAACAGTCTAGTCTAGATGCCTAGACCATGTAGGTGTATGTATATATATTTTCCAGGATGTAAATACAATGTAAATAGAGTTGATAAAAATATTCCGAGGGCTTGTCTGCATGTCCAATTTCTGCATGTCCTGGAAAACGAGTTGCTACACATGGTATTGAATAAGTATGTGCGTGTTTGTATGCATGTAAACATCCTCACAGTCACCACTGACAAGGTAAGCCCCCTTCCTCACATTTACACACAAATTCTTGCTCACCCCCAATGCCTGGCCAGAATAATTGGGTTCTTGAAGGGTAGGTATCCTGTTCTCAGGGGGACCCAAAGGAAATCTTTGCCTGCACAGTACATGCACCAAGAACTGTGGGATGGGGACCTAGTGGGTTCTCTGGGATGGCCCTGTACCCTACTCCAGAGGGTGTTCTAGGCCTGTTTCCCTCTTGTATGAGTAAGGAGTCCACTGCCCAGCATCCCCCAGGGGGGTGGGCATGAGGCCCAGGACCTTTCACCTGAAGCTAGGTATCCTCTGGCCCCTGCTTGCACCTCCCACTCACAGAGGCTGGAGCTCTGGGCTGCAAGGACACCCCTGGCGGTGGGTGGAAATCAGGGGTACACCAATGCTTCCTGTAGTCAGATGGGCAGGAGTGTTTTGGTCAGGAAACTGTGTCAGATGCAAGACAGACTGCCTGTGAATGAGCTCTTCCTTTAAGGCAGGATTGGATCACTAGGCTCCTGGCCTCTGGGATGATGTAGAGGCTAGGAAATGGCTCAGGAGCCCTGCAGTGCCCCTGCTCTATGGAGGTAAGCTGGTGGTGACAGTGCCTTGCTGTCTTGCTGCCTCCACAAGGAAGCTCCTGATCCTTGAAGTAGCTCTTCGGACTTGTAGGATGGGATGGGACCAAAAGTCCCCACCTGTCCTCTGTGGTGGGAACCAGAGCAAGGAGCGACCTTCATAACCCCAGTTCTGACCTAGGGAAACAAAAAATTAAGGCATCTTAAAGCCAAGCAGTCTTATTGGCTTTCTGCTTTCTGGAGAGAAGACTCCATTCTGTTAGGAAACATTGGATGTTCAGAAGCTCAGTGGGTGAAGGGGCAGCCAGCCAGAAGAGAAGGAAGCACAGAACTGGGTCTGAGCTGCAAGCAGATTGTACCCTGGGAACTTCTGTTGTACCTGATGTTTGCAGCACAGGCTCCAGCTTGGTGACAAACTTGTTCTGGGATGATGTCACCTCAGGAAGGTGGCCTTGCAGGACAAGGATAGGGGCCTCTTCAGCCCAGAACTAGTTTGGAGCCTGGCCACCTCTTTTAACAATTGTGTGACTCTGGGCAAAGCACCCATTCTGAATTTCATTTTTCTCATCTATAAAATAGAAGCAATTATGCATACCTCACAGGATTATTAAAATAATTGAATGTTCTAATATCAAAGTGCCCCATTTACAGTAGAAGGTCAGTATGGTTTTCCTTCCCCTATTGAAATAAGAAGGAAGAAGGGAAGGAAGGAGGGAAGGAAGGAAGGAAGGAAGGAAGCGATGAAGGGAGGGAGGGAAACCTTTCCTAGTAACCCTGCAGGGTCTTGCATCCTAACCTAGCGGCCACAGCCAGGCCTGCGTGCGTTGGCCAGGAGCACAGACCACCAAGCATCTTCCCAGGTCAGGGTTCGGCGGGCAAATTGCATCCACCCCGCCCCAGCCCCTTGACCCGAGGGATGAGGTACATCCTGTTGTCGTTGCGGTGAATATTCGTGGGCACAGTGGGCCTGGCCATTGACTCCTCCAACAGCCTTCTCGCTTCTCCTGAAGCAGCGTTCACCGATGTAAGAGACTTTCTCTGAGAAAGGCCCAGCTGACCTTCGAAGTGACACGGACCCAGGCGCTTGCATCCACCATTCTCAGGCTCTTGGGCAGGCACCTGCCGCCTCAGGGGTCTCTCTCTGGAACGCGGGCCTCTTCGAACCAGTTTGCCGGCTTTTTCAGAAAAGCAGTGGGTAGCCACCGGGCGGGAGGTTGCAGAGGTCCGCTTGTAGGAGAGGCTTCCCTCGGTCTTCATGGAGAAACGGGAAGCCTGGGGGGCAAACGCAGGAAGCGGGTTGGGCCGAGCTGCCGCTGGCAGAGTTGCCGTCCGCGGGTGGGGACCGGGACAGTGTGCGACCAGCGACTCGGAAGACCCGACCCGGGCCGCCGAGCCTACGGTCGGCAGACCTGTTGACTGCGCTGCAAGCGCAGATCACCGGGTGCGGACTGGGCCCTTGCCCGCAGCTCTAAAAATATTCGGGGAGAATGATTGGGCCGTCTGGCCACAGAGTGCTCCCGACGGCGGGGCGTGCAGAGAAAGCGCAGCCCTGATCGTCCCCAGAGGTGAGGAATTCAGAGGCCGCCGGAGCCCCGCCATGCCGGCAGGACAGCTCCGATTCTCCAAGTTGGGAGCTCAGCCTGACCCAGTTGTCCTTAGTAATAATACCATCAAACCGAATAAAACAAAAATTTCCTCTGTGTACAAAGGAAAATTTCTTTTCTAGGAAGGTAAAGGAAAGAAGAAAAAGGGCAGAATCCCAGGAAACTTTAATCTCTACGGACGAGGAGGGAAGGGGAATGGGCTTTTTGCTTTTTCTGTTTGTTTCTAGGGGGTAAAAAAGGAAATTCGACACATATTTTTAAAAATCTTCCCTCAACAACTGCTTAAAAGCTGGGAGTGTGAGCAGAGTCAGGAAACCGAGCCCCCGCCCGCAGTGACACTGCGCCTTTGTCTTCTTTCCTGAAGCCCCCAAGACTGCTGACCGCGCGGAGATAAAGGCCGGGTCAGAGCCCTGTGGAATCCCGAGGGAGGGGGCAGCGGGGCGGCCGCACTGGCCGCTTCCAACAGGCGGGCCTGGCCCGAAAGAGGACTACAAGGCCAGGAGCTGCTCTCCGCTCCCAGGCCCCCAGGCCCAACTGAGGCACCGATTCGCAAGTCTCGACTTCCCCTGAAAGTCTTCTGCCACGACATTCCTTTGACCCAGTTCCCACCAGCATTACGTTTTCCTACGGAAAGCCTCCCGGAGAGGTGAGGGAACGTGGCCCCCGGTCTGATCTCGCCTGACTTGGTTATCAGAAGTGGAATCACGCGCCACTTTTGCTGCGCCACGCGTTCGCGGGGGCTGGGCTCGGTTGGCCAACAGGATCCGAACCCGTGCGGTGCCTATCGCAGCTGCGCCTCCTGTGCCTTCTCCCGGCCCCGGAGATTCCTCCCGCCCCGGCTTCAGATTTTAGGCTTGACGCTCTTCTGACACTGAACAGATCTGCGGAGATAGCGGGAGAGAATCTGTGACCCTGCCCTAGCGCTCTCTGTGATTTAGAAACGCGGGTCGCGGCGGAACTCAAGCCTCTGTGGAATTGCCTTTGCGTGGCCGCAACCTTGGGCTTCCCTGGGCCCTTTTCTCCGCAAACATCCCCAATAGACGTGAGGTTGACTCTGCTCAGAAACTGCCCGAAGAGTGGGAAGACGAGCCCGGCGACCTGCGGGTGAGATAGACGGACCTCCAGCAGCCACACGGCGCGCCTCCCACGCAAGCCACACGGAGCCCTGGGGCGCGTGCCCCGCACTGCAGCCGCGTATTTTCCCAAGCCAACGGCGAACCCTCGGTTAGCCTCCCTTCAAGATGGATTGTGAGGGTAAAGGGCCCGGGCCACCTTCCCTGAGCCGAAAGGAGGATTCGATCTCTTTTATCGTCCTTAGGGGCGCGACCTGGAGAGGCAAAGAAAAGGGGAGTGGGGCCCAGCAGCCTCGCATGCCCGGAGAGCCCTCCACCTCTTCCTTCTCCTGCCCCTTGCCCCCATCCGCTGACTCGAGGATCTCGGTCTCCATTGAAACTGGAGCTGCCAAGGGCCGGTAGATGAGAGATACAGGAGGAGCCTGGCAGCGTCTAGTTGCTCACCGGATCCGGGCTTTCCCTACACCCTGGAGCGGCACAGGAGACTGCTTCCTCGGGTGGCATTGACCCAGTACAAGAGAAAAGGGTCGGCTAAACAGTGTGCACATGCTGCCACCAGGCACAAACAGTCGGGTTCACGTGCGGAGTGTGAATGCATACGCCTGCACGAGGGTGTCCCATATCTGTGCTCAAGTACATGCATATACGTGTGTACATTTGTCATGCATCTAGGGAAGCAGGCATACACATTTACACACGCATGATGTGCATGTTCACACGTTTGTACACTGTTCTTCCATCTGTCCTGTTTGCATGCTTTGCAGCCGCGGATGGAGCAAACTACTTGTAAGTAGTAATTATGCCTCACATTTACACAAGCCTTTACAGTTTTCCATCACGATTTTCACAACTACCCCGTTAAGTGCTCTCCTTTCAAATTGTAGATGGGAACAAGCCGAGAAGTGAATGGGGGCCCCTTTGCACACAGTCTGCGCAAGAGCGAGGCCCGCCAAAGCCCCACCCGCTGTTAAATGTGAATGTGTTTGCTGAATGTGCTCCGAGGTTGACTTGTTTAGCGCCCCAAGTGACCCCAGGCCCAACGGGTCTTGGCACTTCGCCAGGCTTCCCGGGCGACCCAACGCGCCGGGTGCCGGGTCCCGGGTTTCAATTCGTTGGCTGATAAAAGAAGTCTCTTCCAGAGCTCGGTGACCCGGGTACCCCAGGGCAGGGGAACTCGGGGCTTGCCAGAATGCCCGAAAAGAGCTCCCGAAGATACCAGGGCCTTGGCCAGACAAGCTCAGCCCGGTCCAACAGCCTGACAGGCCTGCGTCTCCAAGGCAGCCACGCCAGGTAAACGCGGGGTGACAGGGTCATTTTGCTCCTGCGGCAAACCCAGGAGCCAGAGTGGTGATGGAACTTGAATTCACTGAGCTCCAATCCCTAACGACCCTGTAAGACCTGGAGCCCACCATGCCCATTTTACAGAAATGATTAGTCGGAGGCTTGGTTGTCCCAAATTCAACAGCCAGGAAGTGGCCGGGGTCGGGTTCAAATCCCCAGTTAGCTGTGTCTAGATCCCTAGACCATGGTCCCTCGGCCCCAGCACGGATCGTCAGCGCCTGCTGCGCCACATCTCCTGTGGGTGCCTCAGAGCCACCTGGTTCCTAGCATCTGACTTCCCTGGCCAGGGATGTGAAGGCTATCCTAGCTCTCACCAGCATCACTTAAGTAATTCCTTCACACAATAAAACAGCAGCAGACTCGCAGAACCCAAGAATGGACTAACAGTTACCAAAAGGAAAAGGGACTGGTATGGGTGGGGGGAAAGGGAGGGATAAGAGGATTAAGGGGCATAATGATTAGCACACATAATGTAGGGGCAGGGGCACGGGGAAGGCAGTACAGCACAGAGAAGACAAGTAGTGACTCTATAGCATCTTACTACGCTGATGGACAGTGACTGTAATGGGGTATGTGGTGGGGACTTGATAATGGGGGGAATCTAGTAACCACAATGTTGCTCATGTGATTGTATATTAATGATACCACAAAAGGAAAAAAAAGTTCCTTCACACTTGGAATCTGTTGCTTAAATAAATAAATATATATATATTCCCGGTATGTGTTGGGTTTTGCTTCTTACTTCTACTCGAGGTATTTGGCCACCCCCAGCCCCAAGTCCTAGCTCTCCGGAGACTGAGATTGCCCGAGGGCTGTAGGTTGACCACATCTCGCTAGATGCCCTTGGGCCTCGGTGTCCGGCTCCTGCAGACTGAGGTCTCTGGTCTCCCGCCTCCAAGGCCAACCTAACCCTACAAGAGCCTGGGCACAAGAAGGAAGCCTGCAGCACGGCGAGGTCGCCTGCGGCCACACAGCCTTGAGGCTGCCCTCTGCTGGCACCAAGCGACAACATAGTCGTCTCCCACAGCAGCCCCGAGAGGGGATCGCGCGCGGCAAGGCTACTCCATAACTCAGAGTGAGCGACCCCACTCTAGCTGGGTAGTAGGAGAGGCCGCTGCACCTTCAACCACTGCCGAGACCCTTCTGTATTTCTCAGTCTCTGGCCCCGGCCCCCCGCCAGCACCGGAAACTCCGGGTACTCCGACCATAGGGCTGCTAAGAGAGCCCAAACCCTGCCCTGGCAATCTCTCTGCGGCCTCCGCCGGGATCCCCTACCAACTGGCCCTAGCGGAAGAGAGGGGCGGGGGGCGGGGGGAGAGTGGAAAGCCCCAACCCGCAGGCGTCCGCCTGGCGCATCTCCGCCGGCCACCGGCGGACACTGGAGACCCCAGAGAGAGCCCCAGGCTGTGCTCAGGCCCCTTTCAGCACCACAGCATTGATTGGCAACCCAGGGGCCATGGCCTACGCCCAGAAAAGCCTGCCCTCCCACTCCGATTGATTTCCAAGGCCCGTATATCACCTTGGCGTCTGACAGCCTCTACTTGTTTCATAACACTTGATATCCTCAACCAAATTCAGAGCGCCTCAAGGACCGAAAGGGCCCCCAAACGCGCACTGCACAGGGCCTAGTACAGGGTCTGCCTAGTGGTGACCGAAATGGTTGGAGACGCCTCCAGACTCGTTCTTGAAATACCCCTTAAGCAGTATGCAGCAAAACGCTTCCACCTGCTGAACTCCAAGGAGGACTGAAAATTAGTAATGACACCTATACACTTCCAGTGCTATATATTTGGACTTCTCTCGTTTTCACTTTTCCCCCACTTACAAAGAGTACTCATATTGAAGAAAATCGGGGAAATCAAACACTAAGATGCACAAAGAAAACAAAAATTACAGGTAACCACACCTCTCCCCCACAGCTAACATATTGGTGACTCTCCTTTGTTCTTTTATGTGTATATTTTAATAAAAGCAAATATAATATTTCCATAATTTAAAAAATACTTTATGTAGAATTTGCAATTTTGTATCCTGCTTCTTTTAATTGTTCCCCATGAATTTTTTATCTTATTCTTTGAAACATGATTTTAAATGAATGCTTAGTAATCCATCATAGGGGTGAACCATAGATTTTTTTATATAAACAGCATAATTCTTTTTGTTTCAGGTCTGGGAAAGTCTCCTTAGCCTTACTCTCTGGGTCACTAAATATGTCATCAGTAGTTGATCAATAAATCTTGAGTCCTTTGCTAGCCCAAAAAGGAGAGTCATGATATCAGTCTCAGGGCATAAAGGATCCACTGAGAAACTTGGGATTGTCTTGAACTGGGAGAGGGCCTTTCAGATCCTGCTTACAGCTATCTCCCTTTGCTAGAGACCAGTGGATCTGGGGTGCTGGGAGAAACATCTTGAAAGAAACAGGGACCAGCAATGCATCTGAAAAGCTGCCCTGGGCTGCCTCTAGGACCAAAGTCCTGTATCTCCAGCTGACACACAAGATGTGCCCTGGGTTTCTGTGTTCAGTACCTTGTAATAGGAGTCAAACTTGCCTTCATTTGAATCCTAGATTTTCCCCCTTGGAAGCTGTGTGACCTCAAGAAAGCTGCTCAGCCTTTCTGAAGCTCATTCTAAAAACCACAATAATGATACCACCACTTTGAGCTTTTTTAAGTATTAAAATAAATAATTACATCACTTAGTCTGGGGCTTCTACAAAAAAATCCTCCATACAGGGCAGCTACTCCTGCTGCCTCTACAGCCCCTACTGCTGTTGCTCCTGGCATTAGCTTTGGTCTTGGGGATCACTGCAGTTGACCTCTCCCTCAACTCCTGACCCCACTGCTACTGCTAAACACAAGCCTGAATCCTGGCACCAAGTCGGGCCCAGGTTCTCAGGGTTAAAGGAGTCACTTCCAGCACTTCGGTTGGGCTGCTCAGGACCTACTGACAATCAGGCCTGGGCTTGGACTGTTTATACTAGAACCGTTAAAACAGGAAAATATGCAAACCCTTCATTCACAGGGATCCGGCTATTGTTGGGTCCGAAATGATATTTTTGTTTCTAAAATAAAAGTTACATTTGTTGCTTCACTCACACACACATACACTATTTTTTTTCTTTGTGGTTGGGTCTGCAGAGCTAAGAAGGCAAAGCAAATTGATCTGGGTCATTTGACCAGCTCAAGCGGCAGACGTGGAAAGGTCCCTTTGGCCTGACTGCATGTTTACATGTATTCCAATAAACCCAAATTTCACTGTGCTCTGTTTTGTGTGTCCACAGACTAGGCTCTTTTCATTTCCTGGACAAAAATGCCTTCAAATCCATCTCCAAGACTTGAGAGAGACCCTACCTACATCTGAAAAAGGCTACTAAAACAGAATGAACAAAACAGCAGTAGACTTATAGATACTGAGAAGGAACTGTTGGTTACCATGGGGGAGGGGTTGGGATGGGTGGGGACGGTGAAGGGGATAAAGGGGCATAAAAATTTTCAATCATGGTGTAAGTTGATCACAGGGATAGTAATACTATCACAGGGATAGCATGGAGAATATAGCCAATGATTCCATAACATCTTCCCATGTTGACAGATAGTAGCTGTACTGTGGGGTGAGGACTTAATGTGCTTACCATTGAACCACTGTTGTATACTTGAAGCTAATATAAGATTGTATATCGATGATATCTCAATTTTTAAAAAGTTAAATAAAATAAAAAAAGAAGCTAAAGAGGAATTTCATAAGTTACATTAATTCAGTCTGTGTCTGATTCCAGTAGACTCAATAGCGCATTGAAATCTCATGGAGAAAGTTTTTAAAGCACAGATTTCAGGATCCTTCAAAATGTCCAGCTTCTGTCTCTCTGGAGCTGGTGCTCAGCAATGTATGTCTGTGTGTTTATCACCAGTTCCTCCAGGTGATTCTGATTAAGTCCATGAACCCACATTAGGGAACCATTGCTGTTCCCAATTGAATTGAAAGCTGAGGTTTCTCCAAATGGACATGGGAAAAAACAGATTCCAAAGAATCTTCCATTGGGACCACATGGAGTTACAAAGAACCTGGTTCAAATACTGGATGTTTGTATGAGTGTGTGTGTATGTGGGGGAAGAGGGTGAATAAATGTTTGTTTTTGTATGCTTTTGTTGTGTGGTTTTCTGTGAAAGTGTCAGGCCCCTTTGGTCACAAGAAACATAAATCCACTAAGAGCTGGCTTAAACCAAACAGTGTGGGGGAGGGGTTATTATAAGGATTTGGAGGTAACACCTGGAGCCTCCAGCAGGGTGGCAGCCAGACTTCCCAAAGGTCTGGAACAGAGGCTGAGGTGGTGACAGAGGTAGCTTCCCTCTGCAGACCAAATTTTTTTTGCTGCTCTGACCAGGCTTCTCTCCTCTGCTTTGTTCAAGAGAGGGGTCCGGTTATAGCTATAATTCCCTGAGTCCCTATTCCATTTTCCTAAGAGAGAGAAACTGGTGCACCTGGGTCACATCCTGTCATGGAGTTCCACCCTGTTCCTGTCACCTGGAGTTGTTGGAAAGAGGGTAGCTGTTGGTGTAGTGGTTTCTGATGGCCTCTTTCTGTGGGAGAAAGCTGTCATGGAACTCAGGCAAAGCTAAGCAGCCACCCCCTGTGGGACATTCCTATGGCCAGGATCCTCACCTGACCCTAAACTACTTGATGATGTAATTGGCCTACTGCTAGGCTACTGCTTTCACACCTGTAGGCAATAAACTATGATTGACTGAGTCACTATATAAAGAGCTCTGCCCAGTACTCTGGGCGGAGGCAGGGACAGAGGTGGACTGCACACCTGCAGACCACTGGATGCAGATGTGATTCCAGTGCTCAACCTACCATGGGGAGAATAAAGCTGGGTATAAACTCTTTTACCCCAAGAATGTTCCATTGTCATTCCTCAGTCTCATTGAAACCATAGTGAACTTGCCAAAGACTGAAACCCTCACACAAGATACCCCCAAAAGTGTGATTTGCACCAGTTTAGCCTTTTCAACTATGCAATCAGTATCTCAGGGGTTCTTGATGCTAGCTCACTCCAAAAATCACCTGGGGAGTCAGAACCAAGTGGCACAGACTGCAAGTAGCCCAAGCTCCACATCTAGGGTACAGAAAGGGCATCAGAATTTTTCAAAACAGCTCTGGGGATTCCAACACAGTTATGGTTGAGAATCACAGCAATAACCAAATAGGAAACTGTCTTGCCAATGGGTTTCAGCCCCAGGCAAGTTCACTATGGATTCAGTGTGACCAAAGAAATGACAGAATGTTCTTGGGGTGAAAGAGTTATCCCCAACTTTATTTCCACAGTGGCAGGTCAGTCACTAAAATCCTGTTCACTTAGAGTCTGCATGCAGCAAGCTGGTCTCTGCCTCTGGGCCCCTCTGCCTGCATGGCCATCCTCTGGGCCTCTCTACCCGCAGAGCTGTCCTCTGGGCACAGCCATCCCAGTCTCTGTCCTTGGCACTGCCACCACTCCAGCCTCTGCTCTTCTCTCCTGCAGCCTTGCAACCTTGCAGCCGTGCCACCACATCACCCAGAGCACTGGGCAGAGTTCTTTATATAGAGTCAATAATGACGTATTGCCCATACCTGTGTAGACAGCTAGCTAACCAGGGCCAGGTGAGAATACTGGCCACAGGCACTTTCATTTTTATCCATAGAAACCTACAGCCAAATTAGCCATTTCCTAAATAGTCTCAAAGTACAACCAGTTAAGTGGAAAATTATTAAAGCCTAATGGTTTGCACATGGCTTGTTTTCATCTAAATTGGACACTGACATCCTAATCCAAATTGCAAATACCGTGATTATTCACATCTGAGATTTTCTAGACCTCTTAGTGTAAATGTTCAGTTAAATTCCTAAAGAAATTTGCCTCTTCTGGAGACCCTGAGACACTAGTACACAGGCTGCTTCCCCATGGCCTTGGTTGGCCCCAACCCCCTTAGACTAGCTTCCCCTTCTTTTCCAAGGTCTCCAGCTTGCTGGGGCAGTCTCAAAGCTCACAACACTGAATCACACTGACCTTGCTTGCTCATGCCCACCAGCCTATGCTTCAGGATTCCCACCAAGGAACCTCTGACACCAAAGACCAAAGAGGAAAGATCCCACCTTCTTAGCCAAGCTGGCTATTCTGCTCAAAACTTTGTCTTAGTCTCTGGCAGACTTGAGGAGTAGCTTTGTTTTGCTTTATTCCCCCTCCTGGTAGGCTCCCCCAAACAATCAGCCAACCAGCAAATATTTAATAAACACTAGTTATGATGTTCCAGGTACATAGTAGAAAGAGATGTGTCTCACCAGAGGGTTTCAGCCCCCCGCAAGTTCACTCTGGATTCGGTGAGACCAAGTGACAACGGGATGTTGGAGGTAAAAGGTTTATACCAAGCTTTATTCTCACAGTGGCAGGTCGAGAGCCAGAATTACATCTGCCTCTAGCAAGTCTGCAATCTGTGACCTTCTCTGCTTCCAGGAGCCAGGCTGAGCACCGGATGGAGCTCTTTATATAGCAACACAGACAATAATGGCTCACTGCCAACAGGTATGTAAGCAAGCGCCTACACAGTAGGCCAATTACATCACTGCACTTGCGCAGTAGGCAAGTACATTAGGGTCAAGTGAGGATCCTGGTCTTGGGAACTTCCATTTTTTCCTACAGAAGCTATCACTCCAGAGGGATCTTGTCACTGGGAAAAGTGACCCTTTAGGACTGACTGGCCCTGCATGGATACAAAGGAGCATATTAAAGGGGTCTTTTCCTCAGCTTCCTATTCTTTCCAGCCCAGCCCAGTGCTGGGACTCAAGCAAACTAATAAAGAATGGCAGGAAGAAGGGAACAGTCATGCCTGGTTGCATGCAGGAATGGGGTTGAGGGTAGGGGGTGCTGCTCTTCCCAAGCCTGCACCCCCCTGAGAGTTACTCTCTGCCCCCAGAACCAAGTAGCACGGACTGCAAAACCAAATTGCCTTCTGAAAGCTAGGAAAGGCTGTCAACACAAAGGCCAGTGACTGATGGAGGATGGATAAAACAGAGGGTGGGGCTGGGCACACAAACCAAGGCCACTTTGAGGCTACAGAAAGGGCTCAGACATGCCAAATACAGCCTAGGGTAGTAGTTTTCCAAGTGTGGAACCCAGACCATTAGCATCACCTGGGACCTTGTTAGAAATGTAAATTCTCAGCCCCACTGAATCAGCAACTCTAGGGCTGAGGAGAGCAATTCAAGCCCCCCCACCAGGTGATTCTGATGCACACTCAAGTTTGAGAACCAGTGGTCTACTCTAGGGAACGCAGGGAGTGGAGGCACTTGTCCCAGACATCCCACACCTAAAACACAGAGTAAATCTAATTTTTCCAGGTTCTTAGGTTCCCTAAGTGGCTTCCATGGAGTCAGGTAGGAGCTCCGATGTCACCCCAGCAAGAATTACTGTCACTGTCCCCACCACCACCCACTCCCCACATGCACACTCTTCCTGCCAGGAATCACTTCTGGCCCAGACAGGGTGACACAGAGCTCAGGGTCTCTCTGGAGACCAGGGAGCTAGAACAGAAGCAACACCCAATGGGGCTGCCTGGAGTGCTAGAGCTGTTACCGGTGTTTTTTGCCTTGGCCAGGTGCCCACTTACCTGCACAGGTTGCTGGAATATTCCAGTGGCTGGACGTTAGATTGGGATTTGGTTGGTTCGCTATTGGACAGAGGAGATCAATCAAAAAAAGCTCCAAAGGGAAGTGAAGCTAGGCATATTCATCATTTGGCGGGTCCTGTGAACCATTACTGGATTATTTACCCACTGCAGACCTCTGTGGGACTCAGCCATCTAAATGTTAGGACAGAGAGGCCAAACTTTCTCCTAACCCCCTATTTGCCAGGTGGTTCTCACAGTGGTGTTCCTGAACCAGCAGCATAAGCATGACTCGGGGAATGTAAATTATCAGAATCTGAAATTTTTGGGGTGTGGCTCAGCAATTTGTGTTTCAACAAGCCCTCTAGGAGATTCTGAGGCTCCCTCACCCAGGTTTCCCGACCACTGGCATGGAGCTGATTTTGGTTCAACCAGGAGCCAGCCCAGCAGCTGGGAGCCCAACTGATTTAAAGGATTAGGACCCCGGCAGGCCGTTGGCCCAGAGGCTGGGGAATGGGCGAGCAGCCGTCCAATGCACCATCCCTGCCAAGCGTCGTGGAGTCTGCAAGCCCGGGGCCTCCGGCAGTGGCCTTGCGGGGAGGAATGATGGCCGTGAGACTCCGATCTGACTTATTTTGTTCCATTCCGGGAAGAATAATTTGTTTCGTATTGGAATCAAAGCGCCTCTCGCGGCGCTTCCGTTTTATCTCCGCCGCCGTGAGGCGGGGTGGCAGGAGGATGCTGGGCCCGGCCAGCGGCTGCTTCCCATTAGCTCCGGCATGGTCCCCATTACACGGCCCGCTCAGCGCGGAGCGCGTCCGCGCTAACGGGACGCAGCTGACCCGCCTCCGCGCCGTCACCGAGACCCAGGCCTGCCCGACTTTCACGGACGGCTCCAGAGAAAAGCGGGACCGGATAACTGGAGCCGGCCCTGGCCGTCCGAGGAGCTGGTCGCTGCTGGCTGTCCCGGTGCCTATACTGTGGCGCTCCTGGGGGTCAGGCATTGCCCCTCAAAGCGCGCTTATACCTGCCCTATCTCTTCGGTGGAAATGAGTGCCCAGGGCCCTCAGCTTTAGGACGTGAGCCTACCACAAGCGGCACCGAAGGAGAAGAGCATCACAGGGATTTCCCAGAAACGGAGAGGTAAATGTTACCACTTTACCTATTTTCCTCCCAGTTTGGTATCCATTTCACAAATAGTATTTTGTGATACTCAATAAATAAATACACAATGTAGAGTATTTTAAAAAGAAAAGCCACACCCAGCCCCCCTGCCTTAGTATCTTTTACCGAAAAGGGGATGCTGAAAGCAGAGCGCCACCCGCTGGGGAAGGGAGTGGTCCCCGCCCGCTGGCCAAATCAAGGAGCAGTGCCTTCCACCTCCTGGCTTCCCCCTATGGCACAGGGTCTATGCTGGGACGGCACCTGCCAGGGCTTGGAGAAACAGCCAGACACCCCTACAACCAACCTCCAAAGCAAAGAATGTAACACAAAAGGTCCTAATGTTCCCATCAAACTTACATTTTAGTTCAAACTTTTATTTCACTCATTTTTTTAATTGCATAAACAATATTTTCACAATTATGACTACTCAAAAACTAGGAAGGAAAGCCAACAATCATTCAAAGTCTGACCACCAAGAAAGCAATTATTTTTGGTTTTCCATGTTGCTATACAGTTCACAATTATTACACTGCATGCTATTCAGCCATGTGGATGTGGCCTAATTTGTGTAATGCCCCCACTTAGGAGGTTACTAAGTGTTTTGTTATTCTACAAAGAAAACATTGTAATGGGCATCTTTGACATTTCACTATTTCTTTGCTTTATTTGTTGAGAAGTGTATACTACATTTTAATAACTTTGAATATATATTATAGGCAATATTTTTGCACAGAATTTGAAAATTTTAGACTACCATAAAAATAAATCAGTATCAACTATAATCCCAACTCTCCTTTTGCCCACCAAGCTTCTCTCACCTCTGAGCCCCTTTGGCATGTGTCCCTATATACCTACAACTTCGCTCTCTCTCAGCTGTCAGGTCTTGCTTTGTATTTAATGGCTGTCTGTCTTCACCATACTCCTTGATTATAATATTATTGAAGCAAAGACCATACTTTTTTGGCTGGGTAATAACCATAACAGCTAGTTTTTATTGAGTGCTACTCTGTACCAGACATAATATAACATTATCTCACTGACTTCCCACACACTATTTTACTTACTGTTACTATATGGAGAAAGTGAGGCTGAGCAAGATTAAATAACTTGGGCAGGGTCACCCAGCTGCAAATGGCAGCCCTAGCACAGAAGCTGATTTTACACTCATGCCCTTTGCCTATATGAACTTTGAGCAGAATTGCATTGATAGATAACTTCTAAGATCTCTTCAGACTCAGGATTTATTAATCTACTTGTGCTTAATAACCTGTTGTATCTTTGCATCAGGTACAATACTTTGGGAATTTAAAACAATAATTTGAAACAGTGAGGGCTTTATTATTTTGCGAAAGAGAAAACTTAGAGATTAGTGGCTCCAGGCTACGGGTACAGTCATTTGAGCATAAGCCCAGCTACTTGTCATCTTTCACTTCTATGAACTGCAAGCAGATCCAAGCACCACATTCAGGTTTTAAATGTTCAATGGCAAAAAGAACCATTTCTTCCAAGTTCTTTCTTAAGAGTCTGGACCACTTTCCCAGAAGCCTCAGCAGACCTACCCACTCATCTCATGGGCCAAGGACTGGGTTATCTGCTCGTTCCTATTTGCTGGCAAAAAGATGAGACCACCATGACTGCCTCAGACTAACTGGGGTCTGCCCAGGAGCCTAGGGTTTCTGCAGTATGTAAGTTATCTACATTCTTGACCAAATTCAGGTTCTCTGAAAAAGGAAAAGAAGGGAAAATGGCTGAGAGGCAAGTAATACCATAATCTTAAAGGGAAATGAACCAAAAAAATCAATGCATGTGAGCTAAAGTGAAAGCAATCCTCCCCCATGTGGAATTTGATCCTGTAGGCAGTCCAGTCTCAGAATCATACAATGAAGCCCATCCCCTGCACATCCCCTCATCTCTACCTCATCAACCACTCCATCAGCCCATTGGCTCCCTCCTGTATCTGGTGGCCACCAAGGACCCTCTGACCCCCACTCTCTCTTCAAATTAGCAATCTCTGCCCCCATCAACTACTTATTCCTTCCTTCCTCAGTACCTATGTTTGGGCAGTTCCTCTGCTTGGAATATCCTCCCTTAGTTCCATGCTCTGCAGACTACCACAGACTACTGACATTTTGAACTGGAGAATTTTCTGTTGTGAAGGGCTGTCCCATGTGCTGGAGGATGTTTACCAGGTCTCTCTACCTATTAGTTGCCAGTAGCCGTCTTCCTCAACTATGACAACCAAAAGTGTCTCCAGATATTACCAAATGTCTCTGGAAGGTGGGGGCTGGGGGTAAAATCACCCCTGATTGAGAACCACTGCTCTAAGACTTGAATCAGATCTATACTTGAACAAGATCCCAGGCGATTCCCATGCATATTAAATTTGAGAAGCATTGATACAGCTCCTACCCAAATGTGCATGCTCTCACCTGAACTCTCACAGCCTTTGCTCTCTGTGCCTCTCATCTGACAGGTCCTCACACCTCTGTACTGACATTTAGCTGGAGCTGGAATCCCAGCTTGAGCCTCGCTTGTTCTCAGTGCAGGGATGCAGAGGTGCCTGGATGTAGAACATACCTAAAGTTTTGTTCCTACCTGGCGTATATGCTCCTTTCTTCTTCTAAGAGAACCTTGTTTTCTTTAGGGGGACTACCTCACCCTCTCCTTCCAGTATGCCAAATGGAGCCATATACACCCTCACCTCCACTCCAGTGGGAGGGGATGTGTATTTCAACCCCATCTTCCACTGGATTGCTTTAGGGGCAGGGAAGTGAATTAAGCCAAGGAGACCCAATTCCAGAAATTAAATTTTGTAGACATTAAAGGTAAAGAGAAGCTCTCTTTCCACCAGGACTGATAACTATAGGGAAGACATAAGCCTGGAACTTTTGGGGTCACCATGTGGTAAAAGTCAGCCTGAGAGTGACACGAACACAAAGGAAAGCAAAACAGACCAGAGAAAAATGAAGTTCTGACTATGCTGTTAGAGCTCCTGGTTCCAGCCATACCTGAATACATGCCAATAGTTTCCAGTGATACAAACCAATAAATTTCCTTTAAAAAGAAAAATCATAAGCAGCTTGAGTTTCCAACATCTGCAAATAACAGACTCCTGACTAATATGTGGGGACTGTCTGAGGAGTCATACATCACAGAGGTATGTCAGGGTTCTATGGAGCCACAGGCTAAGGCAGAAGAGTCCTAGCCAGGATGGTCCTAAGAGCCACAGTACCACAGGCAGCACTACATCCATGCTCAGGGTCACCAGGTACAACCATGAGCAAGGGAAGGAGCATCTTCTCACCTCCTCCACAGTCACAGCCTGGCTGCAGGGAGACCACAGCTGAGTGGACCCCCCTCTGGGTCCTTAAGGGCTGCCAATGCCCCCAGGACAGGAGAATAGCCTCACAGCCATCACAGGCCTGGGTGGCAATTTGGGCCCTGGAGAGTCTCTCCCCTCAAGTGGCTTCACAGGCAGCCAAATTCCACCAGGGGGCAGGGCAGTCCAGGGTAGAAGATGAGAGCCAGGCTTGTGAGCTCTGGTGAAACATTCCCTGGCACCTCCGGAGGCACTCGGGGGCGGGGGAGTTTTACAGCAAGTTGAGGTCTTGCATTCCCCAGATGGACACTAAAGCCACTTAAGTCAGGGTTACAGCTGGATACCTTTAGCACCCACAGACAGGAAAGGCCCAGTGGATCTTAGTTTCAGTAAGTTTTCCTGGGTGTGCCCTGGGGAGGTGGAAGATGCTCAGAGGGAATGCACACAGGCTGTACTAGTGACCTGGACACTGGGGCTCCCAGCTCCACCGGCCTGGCACCAAAACAGCAGAGATGCCAGGCCCAAAGGGACCATGCAGCCTGGAACAGCAAACAAGTTGGTAGCAATGTCTGACGATTGATGTCCCAAGGCCCCTCACATCAGGCAGGATGGGGGATTCGTCAGAATCAGGATCATTTAAAAGGACCACAGCTGGTGCTGTTTCTTTAACACCTGAGTTTGTAGAACAGCACTAAATCCTCCATGTGTGGTCTCTGCCCTCCCTAGGGCAAGCTGCCAGGAAGGGAAAGTCCCAGTGTGCCTAAGTATGAGGCAGGGCAGGGAAATGGGACAAAGGTGATGCCATTGTAAAATCTACTTAGCCTGAAAAAAAAGGCCCAGCTTATTCTTTAACTTAATCTATACCCTGTTGTTCCTCTTCTCCTAGCCCCTTAATCTATTAAGTAACTTTGTAACCAGGGCAAGAGATAGACCTCCTAAGTGTAAATGAACCTATGTGGATAAATAATGCTGAGTTCCAGAATAACACAGTCACCTAATAGCCCTATTCTTTTTTTTTTTTTTTTGAGAGGGCATCTCTCATATTTATTGATCAAATGGTTGTTAACAACAATAAAATTCTGTATAGGGGGGTCAAAATGCTCAATGCACAATCATTAATCCATCTCAAGCCCAGTTCTCGTCAGTCTCCAATCTTCTGAAGCATAACGAACAAGTTCTTACATAGTGAACGAATTCTTACATAGTGAATAAGTTCTTACATGGTGAACAGTACAAGGGCATTCATCACAGAAACTTTCGGTTTTGATCATGCATTATGAACTATAAACAATCAGGTGAAATATGAATATTCGTTTGATTTTTATACTTGATTTATATGTGGATCCCACATTTCCCCCTTTATTATTATTTTTATTTTTATTTTTAATAAACTGATGAAGTGGTAGGTAGATGCAAGATAAAGGTAGAAAACATAGTTTAGTGTTGTAAGAGAGCAATTGTAGATGATCAGGTGTGTGCCTGTAGACTATGTGCTAATCTGAGCTAGACAAGGGCAATAAAACATCCATGGATGCAGAAGCTTTCTCTCAACACGGGGAGGGTGAAGTTCTAAGCTTCAGCACTGTTGTTTCCCAATTTCTCACCTGATGGCCCCCCTGCGACTGTGCCTGTCTTAGGTTGTTCCTCCCTTGAGGAATCTTACCCGTCTCTGATAGCCCTATTCTTAAGACAAGACTTCCAAGGAATTGTGAATCACCTGTACACATCACGCCTTATGCTGACCCCTACCCAAAAGGCCCTATAAAACCCCAAACCCTAAACCCTGAAGCATACCTCCTCTCTGAGGTCACCTGCACTCCCATCTGAGTGTGTACTGTCTTATATGAAATAAACTTTCTTGTTGCATAAGCCTATTGCACTTTGTCTCTGAATTCTTTTTCATGATAAAGACAAGAACTTGCCGACCTCCACCTCCAGTGGTAAATGTTTTTGTCATTTTGCCATTTCAGCTTTTTAGTCTTAACCCAATCCTTTTCTCTCTCCCTGTTTTAGTTCAGATCAGTAGGGAAGTAGAAGTTCTCAGAACATAAACTCACTCTATCCAGTGTTCTGCAGCTCCCCCAAATCCCAGGGTGGTAGGGGCTTAGTTCCCACACCTTGCAGATTCAAGCAGACACTGGATGCCAGGACCCTAGCTTTAGGGGCTGGCAGGGATTTGCCCCATGCCAAGCAGTTCAGTGAGCTTCCCTTTCCTCCCTCCGTTCTCCCTTGCTCTTTGCTGCCTGCAAAGCAGCTGTCATTTGCTTCTACTCTAGCTTTAATTAATTTTTTCCTGATCTACCCTCATCCAACCTGGTCAAGAATTCTTTCATGATCAGAGTCAAGAATGCTCCCTGTCTGGGTTAAGGTTTCACTTAGTGCACAGGGAGAGACCTCCCCAGATGCAGCTGCCTGACAACAGGTAGGCTTTGGAAGGGGATCCCAGCAGCAGAGACTGTAGGAGCCCCGCTTTTCTGTGTCCAGGAGCCTCTGTTCCTAGAAGCCTTGGCTACAGCTGGGGTTGAGGTCTGAGGCCGAGATGGGTCAGCCATGATTCAGGCACATGACCTCTCTCCTGACCATAAATACAAGCACCCCAACCTGCAACCACTTAGGAAGCAGAAACCAAACTCCAGCAAGTAAACAAATAGCTGGGCAGGAAATCTGCTTTGCAAGTGGAAGCCCCAGAGGCTCTAAGATGGAAAGCTCCTCACAGATCACCCAGTCCAACCCCCTCAGGAAGCCAAAAACCAGAGAAGGCAGGGGACTTGCGCAAGGTGAGTAGCACAGCCAGGAGCCAAAGCCAGGCCTTCCAACTCTAGGTCTGGGGCTCTGTGCCCAGGACCTCTTTCCTGAGGGAAACCTCCAACTCTCACATGAAGAAAGGGACAAAGATTTCTGTGTCATGCATTTATCTTTGCACCTGAACTTCACACTGTGGAATGCTATAGTAGTAGCTCATCACTTCCTCAGGATAATGCCCATTGCCCTGACCTTTATAGCTACAGTCTTCATGAGTGCCCCCAAACCAGCCCCAGCCACTGTGGAATTAGATGGTAAAAACAGTAGCCAACATTTATGGGGCACGGGTCAAGTTCTTCAGAGAAAAATAACTTTTTTTTTTTGGCACATCAGGACATTAGGAAAACCAAATTCTATGATCAGTTCAGAAAAGGAGGGACATTTTTATTGTATTGAGAGAGAGAGATTTTAAGGAATTGACTCATACAGTTGGGAGCTGGCAAGTCCAAAGTCCTGAAATTTGCAAGACATGTCAGCAGGCTGGAAACTCCAGTGCAGTCCAGGTTGTACTCTTGAGTCCAAAGGCAGTCTAGAGGCAGAATTCCTTCCTCCCAGGGGGACCTCTATTTTTTCTTCTAAGGCCTTCAACTATTTTGAGGCTCACTTACCTTATTGGATGGAAATATGCTTTACTCGAAGTCTACTGATTTAAATATTAATCACATATGTTGATTTAATCACATATACAAAATAACTTCACATCAACATCTAGTGTTTGCCAAAATAACTGGGTATCATACTCTAAGCAAGTAACACATAAAACTAACCATCACATAAGAGGCACAAACTTCCAGTTATAAAATAAACAAGTCACGGGAGTAAAAGGTACAGCATAAGGAATATATTCAGTAACAACAGAATAACTTTTTATGGTGACTGATGGTAACTACAGTTATCGTGGTAAGCATTTCATAATGTATATGTGTCAAATCATTGTGTTGTACACTTAAAACTAATATAATATTGTATGTCAACTATACTTAAATTTAAATTTTTTTTAATTCTCAAAAGTAAAGCAGGTTTAAAAAAAAGAAAGAAACTAACCATTACAAGCCCTTTGCACAGGCACTCAGATAATCTCAACAACAACCCTGTTAGTCAGCCGTCATCATCCCCATTTTACAGAAGACAAAACCAAAGGCTTAAGCCCACAGGAAGCTGTGGACCAGGCCTGGAATTCATCTTCACATTTTGTCCACAAATTCCCCCACCTCACCATTTCCTCTCATTTGGTTGCTAGAGCACAAAAAGATGCTTCTAGGTTACAGGTTCTCAGTCACTGACTCACACTAGACTCATTGGAAGAATTGGTTTAAAGAACAAACAAAACCAATGTTCAGACCCTACCCCTTAGAGATCATGATTCCATTGGTCAGAGGTGGGTCCCTGAGCATCAGTAGTTAAACCTCTCCCAACAGATTCTAATGTGAAGGAAGCTGAGAACCCCTCTTCTGGAAGATGGGTGGTGAAAGGCATGTGTACCTCTCTCTTCCGGGGTACGGCCCAACAGAAAACACACAGCCTAAAGGAAATCAAGTAGCTATAAAATAGCCTATGGGAAAACTAGCAAATATTTTTCCTCTCAGCATGAAATTAGCCATTTTCTCCTTCATTTTGAAGTAGCTTACAGTAAGTACTTCCTTAATTACTTAATTGGAAATACAAAGGAGAGAAATTGAGTAAAGTTCATTCAGGCAATAAGCACTTGGTGAACACCGCCTGAGTGTTGGGCCCTGTGCTGGACAGCCAGCAGCCAGATCTAAAACCCTGCTGTCTTCAGCCACCCAGCCACTGAGTGGGCAGGCAGCACCACAAAACAATGTGGGTAGTGCAGTGACAGAGACCTGTCTCCAGAGTCCAGAGATGGCGACCAGCCACAGGCCAGGCAGGTAAAACACTGGGTGTGAAATAATGAAATCTGTGTTTCCAGAGACTTTGTCCCTAAGTGGATGTTCCCCCTGGGTCACTGAGGTCCCAGGGAGCTCATGGCAGCCATTCCCCTGCGAAGGAAATCAGCCAGGGCTCCCAGATGCCCACTGGGACCCATGCTGTCCTTTCCTGTTCCATCAGTACTTGGTGAAATGAGAATGACTTGCATTTAGAGACTCTGAGTGTTAAAATATCTCTTCTTTCCTGAACTAATCATAGAATTTGGTTTTTGTTAATGTCCTGATGTGCCAAAGCAATGACTGATACAGTTGTGTTGTTTCCCCAAAAACTGTAGGGGATGCATCATAGGTTCATGAATTCCAAAAACCTGGGAACCACCATGTTCGACCAGTGGAAATCTCTGGAAACCTCAGCTTCTGCCCCCAGACTTGTCAGCCCTCAGTCTGCCCATGGGCTACCTGAAAAAAATCACATGACAAACACAGGTTGTCAGTTCTTTGAAAGAGGAAAACTGTAATTTGGAGCAACATATCAGCAGAATTGTTGAACTGATGATTTTCAGGTGTTTATTAGGAACAAAAAAATACAATTTTGTACTATGTAAGGTAGAAAATGAGGACAGCATAACTTTGCTACTACTAGAACCTACCTGGACTGCTGGGACTAGACACCCCTGACTAAACACAGAGAATAGATGACAAGCTTTGGCTTCTGCCACCCAGACCTGGGATACAAGCCCATCATTGATGAGGCCTTTTATAAGCAACTCAGATCAACTGAGAAAAGGGCTCCACATGGTAAGAGTGACTACTAATACATATATCAAGGTAAAGCTACTGCAATGAAATAAAACTCTTTGGGTGCGCAAGGACCTGACAAAGTTAAAAAGGACAAAAAATGTAATTAAGTTATGCAAAAAGAGAACAGTGAGAAACCTTGGGGCAGACCCTTGTCTCCCCGGTGGCTGCCCCCAGACTCCAGCGGCTCTAGAACTGCCTCCAGCCTCATTCCAGCCCTGGAGGTAGTAAGCACAGTCCTGCCAATCCCAGGAAATGGGTGAACTTCACTTTTGGCCAATAGTCCTGCCAGGACAGAGACAAGAGAACCAGCAAACCTGCACTCCCAGGGAGCAGGGACCTGTGTTCCAGCGAACGGGAAGCCTTCCAAGAGAAACCGTAGGGTATTTTCTACTTTTTTTAAACAATGACTATGCATTCCTTTTATAATCACTCATGTTTTATCAAAACTAGAATAAAAATAACAATATAGACGGGGGCAGGGGAAACGGTAGAGAGGAGGGAGGGCCACTACGAGCTCTCACACCGCCCATGAAGGCAGGAAACTTGAGTGCCAACACCAACAGGAACTACCCTGTTTTTGTCATTCCTCAGCTCTTCAGAACCTGATCCCACCTTATCGCGCATATTTTCAGTGATCCAGGCCTCCATTCACTAAGTGAAATGGACCGGGGATCCTGCGTTAGCGGCCAGACCTGGGAGGGGGCGCCCAACACGGATTCCGTGGTCCAAGTGGCGCATCTGGGCAGCAGGACGCTGGCTAAGACCGCCAGGTGGCGCCCTTACCCCCGGCCACCCACACTACGAGGGGACCTTCGGAGTGCGCGGACCGTAGTTAGACCCCGAACACGGAAGCACCGCCTTTGACCCCGCTAGTGCAGGTCCAGGAAGGGCACTGGCACGGCCCTCGCCTCCACCTTCTGACCTCTCAGACCCTAGCCTCCCACCGATAGAAGGGGCGGAAGATGGGACCGGAGCTGAGCCGGGGGAAAATCAAGGTCGTCCAAACAGGAGGGGCGATGGCACTTGAAAAAGCACGTCTTGCGGATGACGCCACGGGAGAAGGCGCCAAAACCCCGACCTTCCTTCCCCTCCCCGCCGGCCTCGCCCTGCGCTCCGCCCTCCCCCAGCCCTCCTTCCTCTTCCCGCCCGGGGCAAAAGAGGAAGTGTCCGAAAGTCCGCAGGAAACGGGCCCGGGAGCCCCCGGGGTTTCCAGCGAGCCCGCAGGAGGGACGTCCCTGGCGCAGCCCAGGTGCGCCCGCTCCAGCCGCAGGGCAGCGCGGGCCACGAGGACCCGCCAGAGGGCGCGCTCGCCGAGGTCGCGGCTGCCGCCACCCGTTTTGAACTTCCTGTAAAAGGAGCCAAGTGACCTTGAGCCCCGCGGCGGGGTAGCCTCTCCCTGCGCCCACCCCCGGGCAGGTTCCCTGTGCCGCTGGCTGCTTCACCCTCAGTTCCTAGGACATCACCCTGGGCAACGGTCCCTCTGATGCAGCCTGGATGCCCTCTCTCCACACCGGTCTTCCCGCTTCACCCATCCATCCAACCATCCTTTCAGTGAGAAGTCCTCAGGAACCTACCTGCTCCACACTGGACTTTCTGCTGAGTGTATTTCATTCCCGTGCACCCTGCACCCAGGATATGGAAATGAAAAAGACATACTCTTCACAGGGAAAATGGGCCATCATGCTCACTCTGGTGGGACCAGAGCACGGCACAGCTTTCTTGAAGTGTAATTTGACAGCATTTCACTTTCAAATGCGCTCACCTCTGTCTGGGACTCCAGACCAGGTATTTGAACACAGTGGTCAGGACCACTGACAGCTAAACTGACTGGCTTTTAGCTCCAATCCCATTGCTTATCAGCTCTAGGGCCCTGGAAATATTACTTACCTGTGTGCCTGTGCTTTCACATCTGTAAAATTGAGCTAATAATAATAATAAGCTGTTAAAAACAAAAATTCAACTGCAACTGAATAAATTTGAAGATCTCACTGGCTTTATTACGCGATTCTTGAGTGAGGCAGCATCCTGCTGGGCTGGCCTTGGCCTTGCGGGCTCCTGAGGCTTCTTGGAGGGGGTATCCAGGGACCTGGTGGCAGAGCTTAGGGGCAACCTAAGGAGGCAAAACTAATTCAAGTGGGAGACCAAGTTAAGAGGCAAGGCAGGAGAACTACAATGTGACACCGGGGTACAGACTGCCAAGGGACAATAGGTCAGCTAAGACAGAGAAGAAGGTGATCTGCAGTGGGTAAGGAAGCCCTCCTGGGTTTAGGAACCAAAGGGTAGAGCAGGAGTGGCCCATTTACTACCACCCCATGACTCACTTTATGCTTCCTCTGCCTGCAACCCTGGGCTTTGCAAGGTTGGAGGTTCTGGTCCCTGAGGGGCTGCACTGTTGCCAGGGGACCAGACAAGGGTCCCATTGAACTACAAGCCACAGATCCTCACCAGGATCCTGCCAATAAGAGGAAGAGCTACAGTCCAGGCAAGGGTGATTGACCCTAATAGCAGAAGGAGGTAGATCCTCTTCTACACATGGACAAGGGGAGCACATGTGAAACCCAGGTGATCCACCTCAATGCCCCTGGATCTCCCTTGCCCCATTGCTATGAATGGATATGTGTTGCAACCCCAGCCTGAGATGGGTATGATTACCAAGTGTCACACCACCAGGTGAGCTATAACCCGCAGACATGATCAATGAGGGCAAAGGGAATTTAGAGTAATAGTGGAGGAGGGCAAGGACAGTACCAGTCTCAGCCAGAGATTAGCTGCAGCAATGGGGACTGTACTTGTCCAATAACCTCCCTTTCCTGCTTGCCCTCAGAGAGGAAGAGGCCTTCAGGAACCATGAAAGAGCTCTTCCTGGACCCGTGGAAAAGCATATTGCATGTATTTTGTAGCAAGGGGGTAGACTGAAGCAGCCATGAGAATAGGCCTCTCATGTTTCCATCTGCAAGAGTGTTTGACCATCATGAATTCCCACTGGCTGCTCACGATCAAGTGAACACAGCAGGGATACTAAGGCAGGCCTGTACCCAGGAGACGTGGGAACTCCTCTGACAGGTGGCTTTGGCTCAAGGACTCCTCACTGGCATAGCCAGGACTTCCTTAGAACTGCACTGCACTCTGAGTCTTCCTGTCTAACCTTCCTTCTTGCCCTCTCCTCCACAGAGGGCAGACCTGCATCACAGCCCGACCTTTTCCCCACCTCCTCCAGCTTCCACACCATTTTCCCCTTCAGGTCTTTTCCCTATAAGTCTCTTGGGGTCTAAACCCATCTTGGCATCTACTACTTGGAAGACTTGAACTAACACAAAAGCTATTGCTATTGTGTATAAAACTTAGTTTTGAGCTTTCTGGCAATCAAAGGATAAATATTGTCTAATTGTGTGGTAGTCATTAGTGCTCTTTATCAAATACTTCCAGTTCCCCCACTTCCGGGTGCATTGGTAAGATTGTTGAAGTATAACAATAAAGCAAAACTGAAAGAACAAAACAGCAGCAAACACACGGACTCCAAGAACAGACTAGCGGTTACCAAAGGGAAGGGGTTGGAGAGGGTAGGTGGGGAGGAGGGAAGAAAGAGATTAAGGGACATTATGATTAGCACACATAATGTAGGGCAGTCTTGGGGAAGGCAGTATAGCACAGAGAAGAAAAGTAGTGACTCTATAGCATCTTACTTCGCGGATGGACAGTGACTGCAATGGGGCATGGGGGGGCAGTTTATAATATATGTGAATGTTTTAACCACAGTGTTGCTTATGTAAAACCTTCATAAGATTTTATTTCAATGACACCTTAATAATAATAATAATAATAATAATAATAATAATAATAATAATAATAAATTGCTTCCTTGAATTGAGTTTCTCGGATTTAATAACATTTAAGGAGTACTTTTTATACCTCTAACCCAGCCTCTCTTGACTGATATATATTGGTTCTTTTTATCTAATTGAGTGTTTGCCAGTAGTGGTGCTTTTGACATTTTGGATCAGTTAATTCTTTGCTTTGGAAGACAGCACTTCACACTGCAGGTTGTTCAGAGGCACCGTTGGACCCTACCTACTAGATGCCAATAACACTCCCACAGTTACAACAAAAAATGTCTCCCGATATTGCCATATATCACCTAGGAAGCAAAATCACTGCCTGGCAAGAACCACTCATGTAACTACTAGCAGCAAAACTTTTCTACAAAAAGAGAGCAAGTCTAACATGGAATCAAAATACTCAATTAAAACTATAATAGGTAGAAAAAAGAAGGAAGAAAAGAAATAACAAGTACAGTAGAAAACAGTTACAAGCATGGTGGATATTAATCCAATGATGTCAATAAGCACTTTAAATGTGAATTGTCTCAGAAGAATGAGAGAACAAGCCACAGACTGGGAGAAAATATCTGGTAACTAAATTTTCTGCTGAGTTCTGCTGTAGGCCTAAAAAATAAAAGTTTTAAATAGTTTAAGAACATGAATGGTCTAAATACACAATTTAAAAGACAGAGATGGTCTGGATGGGCAAAAAAAAAAGCCCTTAGCTAACATCATACATAATAGTGAAAAGCTGGATGCTTTTCTCCTAAAATTGGTAACGAGGCAAGGATGTCTTCTCTCACTACCCTTATTCAACACTTTAAGAATCCTAAGTACTATAATAAGACAAGAAAAGGAAGTAAAAGGTATGCAGATTGGGAAGGAGTTACAGATGACATGATTGCCTACATAGAAAGTCCCAGAACAATATGGAGCTAATAAAGAAGTATATTAAAGTGGCAGTTCATACTGAGATAAATAAATGACTGAATAAATAAATAAGGGAGAAGTGGTAAATCTCTTATGCAGAATTCCAAAGAATTTATGTTAAAGCCCTAAATCCTGGTACTTGTGACTGTGACCTATTTAGAAATGAGGTCTTTGCAGATGGAGTCCAGTTCAGATACAGTCACTAAGGTGGGCCCAAATCCAATATAACTGGCATTTTTATAAGAACAGAAGGACGCAAAGACAACAGGGGGAGAACATTTTGTGCCAGTGGAGACACTGGAGTGATGCCCCTGCAGCAAACAAACGCCAAGGACTGCTGGCAGCACCAGAAGCCAGGAGAGCACAGACCAGATTCTCCCTAGAACCATCAGAGAGAACATGGCCCTGCAGACACCTTGGCTTCAGACTCAAGCCTCCAGAACTGTGAGAGAATAAATCTCTGCCATTTTAAGCTACCATTTGTAGTACTTTGTTACATAACCCAAGGACACTAGTACACTTGAGGAGCAGCACATAGCTCCCCATTCCTTAAATGTGTATTGGGCACAGTGACTTCCTCCCAAAGAGTAGAATGTGGAAAGCAGAAAAAGTAACTTCTCAGGAAAGAAAGCTGACTACTCTAGCTGGTGGTTAAAGTTGGTATCAACAGTGATAAGTCGTGTTGATGGTGTGTGCCTTGACATGATGTCATGAATATGGGACTCTGTCTCTGCAGTCTTCCTCCTAAAAACTTGTAGCCCCAGTCTAGTCATGCAGAAAACATCACAGAAATTCCAATAGAAGAGCATTGTACAAAAGGGACTAGTACTCTTTCTGAAATTGTCACCGTCATCAGAACCAAGGAAAGTCAGAGAAACGCTCAAAGCCAAGAGCTGCCTTAGGAGACATGACAATGTGATGTGGTGTCCTGATGGGATCCTGGGTCAGAAACAGCACATTAGATAAGAATTATGGAAATCTGGATAAAGCATGGACTTTAGTTAATGATTATTTATCAATATTGCTTCATTAACTGGAACATATGTATCATACTAACATACAATATTGATGATAAAGGAAACTGGGAGTGAAGTGTATGGGGACTCTCTGTACTATCACCTCAGTTTTTATATAAGTCTAAAACTGTCCTACAAAATAAAATCTATTTAGAATGTTTTAAAAGATGACAAAACACCAATGCAGCAAAGATGTCAATATTCTCCCAAAAATGCTACAAAACCCAACAGAATTTTTTTAAAAAGAGATCAAGTTTGTTCTGGTACTTGCTCAAAGAAAATCTGCCACAGGATCTCTGCACTAGCACTGGCTGTCTCTGTGAAAGACCTTTTGTCTCCTATTGAAGTTTTGTGCTCTTGGTCGTGGGGTTATTCCTTGCATGAATGCTTCACTTGGTGACCACAGATGAAAGATCGGAACCAGCTAGACAGTCTGGCCAGGTGATCCCTCAGGGCTACGCAGGGATAGTAATAATCCTGGCCAGCACATAGCACTATGTAAGCATTTTAATTACAAAAAATATCCTTATTATTATACTTCCATGGGCAGGGGAGATACGATGATCATGAGGGTTGTTTTCCTAGAGCAAGTCTTATCCGTTGCACTCTGGATGAATTTCTCCAAATGTGGGAAACTTGACCACATAATTCATGGTAGTGGGGAACGGCATTTGCAATTTTCCCCTGGCCAAAAAAAAAAAAACACTCCTTATTGGGTAAAGACTATGATTTCTCCACATTACATTATGGAAACTAAGGCACAAAGAAATTTAATAACTTCCCCAAATCATATGACTATTAAATAGACTAGGTGGTATTTGAGCCCAAGCCAGGTAGCTCCAGACTCTAAATCTAGACACTGTAGCATATGTGGAAAGCCAGATTGTAATAGAGTAGTTCATGAAGCTTTATGAAATGAGGGGAAGAGGGAAGCTGGAGGGATGTTTTATGCAAGTCAAGGCAAGGATGTAATAAACTGATAAACTATCCCAACCCCATGAGTTAGTGCCTTTGTAAAGGAAGCACAGCATAGAGATTAAAAATGAGGGCTCTATAGGAGGGTAGGTAGCAAAGGAGAATTAAGGTTGCTGATGGAATTAAGGCAACTATTTACCTGACCTTCAGATCGGGAGATTGTGCTGAGTTGTACAGGAGGCCCGTTGGAATCACAAGGATCTTTAAAAGTAGATGAGTGAGGCAGAGGAGAGATGCAGTCAGAATCAGAGGAGATGTGACAATAGAAGCCAGATGAGAGTGCTGCTACAGAGAATTCGACCCACCATTGCTGGCTTTGAAGCTGGAAGGTGACCACAAGCCAAGGAATGCAGGCAGCTTCTACATACTGGAAAAGGCAAGGAAACCCATTTTTACCTGGAGACTCTGGCCTAACCCACACCTTGATTTCAGTCCAGTAACATCTGATTTGAACTTCTGACCTCCAGAGTTCTAAGAGAATAAATTTATGTTGTCATAAGCTACTAGGTTTACAGTGTTCTGTTACAGCAACAATAGAAACTAATACACCTTCTCTATGCCTTTCCTCACTATTAAAATGAGGAAAATAAAGCTCTCACAGGGCTATTATGATGATTAAAGGAGAAAATATAGGTAGAACCTTAAAGGAGTGCCCAGGACACAGTAAGTTACTGAATAAATGCTAGAAAAATAACAATAAACAAATACAACTGAGGGAAGGCATCACACGGATGCTAAAAACATTAAGCGAACTGTTGTTCAAGAACAGGATGTTAGAATGGTGATCCAGGGTTGCCATGTAGTTTACATACTTACTGTAGAAGGGGGAAGCACCTTCACAATGGGGAAATCTGGCGACCATCACCTGAACTCAGTCTTTAAACATAACATCCCCAAAGGTGGAGCAACCTGATGCTGATGGCCCTTCTGATAGCATGTAACATAAAGTACAGCATCCCCTTTGAAATATTCCTTATCAGAAAAGTTAACCTGAATCTAATCAAGCTATAGAACTGATTTTCAGTTTGCAGGAAATGCAAGGAATAAAGGCAGTTAAATAACAACATGAAGAAACATTGAGACAAATCCTGAATGTAGGGACGTTCTCTATCTTTCCTTGTCTCTTAAAAATTCCTCATCATGAAATAAAGCCTGTTGTGAAGGAGTGATTCTCTACTCCACACAGTCGTTTAGGAACCCAGGACTCTTCCGTCTGTGATGCTGCCATCGTTAACACAGCTCTTATGAGGAAGGGGAAGGAGCACGCAGGATCTTGCAGGACAACTTTGGGTAGGTGTCGCTGAAAGTGGTGTACATCGGCTTCCACTTGCATTTCTTTTGGCCATGACTTCACCGGCCCCCTCTCTAATTGCAAGAGGGCTGGAAAATGTAACTGGAAGCTTGGGAAGGAAAGGGAAGGGGTTTGGTGAGCACCTAGCCCATCTCACCACACACATATCACCCCTTACCCCTCCAGTAGTGCCAGTCTCAGCATGGCCCCTGCCAGGCATTTCTGAGCCATGCATACCCTCAGTCCCATAGCATTCCTCCATCTCAGATGATCCCGCACTCCAGGGTCCTCCTTTCTCCCTTCATCCCCCACAGCCAGTCAATCACCAGTACCAATGTCTCCACACTTACGTATCTCTAAATAGCCATCACTTCTCAATAGCAATGCCAAAGCTTAGCGCAGCAGCCTCCCATCCGGCCTCCCTTCATGCAAGCCTCCTGCTCCCAGGGAGTTTATAATCTGGTATAAGGCTGCAGGTGAGCAAATAAGTAAACAGACAACCTAAGATGATGACAGGTCCTATGAAAGAACCAGAGGCTAAAAGGGTAAAGAATGACTTATTTGGGGTAGGGAGGAGGAACTAATTTATGCAGAGCAGTCAGTGACGATCACAGGGAGGAGGAAGCTGTGGCAGACAGCATAACCCAGAGTTCTCCAGAAAATCAATAGTCCCATTTCTGTGTGCTGTGGCAGAACCCTGTCACTCCCCCTTCCAGTGGTAGAGTCTGTGTCTCCTCCACTTGATCTTGGACAGGTCTTTTGACTTGCTGAACTAATAATGAAGTAAACAGAACTGATGCTCTCTGACTTCTGAGGCTAGGTCGTGAAAGACAACACAGCTTCCACCCTTGAGTCCCTTGAGACATTTTCCTAAGAACCCAGTTACATGCACAACCGGTGTCCCCAGCTTCAGCCGTGGCTTAGCTCACAGATGACTCCAGCACCAGCTTGCCAACCATGTGAGGAAATTTTCTTGGAAGCAGGTCCTTAGCTCTCAGATGATTTACTCCAGCTGATGCCACACGGAGCAAAAGTGCTTCTTCCCCTTCCAGGCCTGCCCATATGAGAGGCACACAGGCAAAACAGAGGAGCGCTGGCGCGAAGCCCCGAGTTTCAGAAGGTTTTGTTTTGGAGCAATAGCACTGAGCTGAAGCCTAAATGCTAAGGAGCCAGCCACGAGGAAATCTTCACAGAGCATTTTATGCATGGACAGCAACAAAACCCATGACAGGAAAAAGCTTGGCTCACTGGAGAAACAGACAAGGCCATGTAGCTGAGGGCAGTAAGTAAGTGAGACATGTGACTGGGGAAGAAGGCTGGAGCCGCATTATACTGAGCCTTGGCAGATTATGAGCTTTGTCCTTGAAAGATGGCTCCGGCTGCTGTGGGGAGAGTGATCTGTAACAGGACAGGCGTGGAAGCCTGGAGGCAGGTTCACAGACTGCACAGCAGACTGCACAGATGAACACAACTGTCACTGAGTGGTGCAGAGGAGATAGATTCTGGGCATATTTGTAGGGGCAATAGGCCTTGCTGAGAGCTACAATGAGGAGTGAGAGAAAAAGAACAAAGACAAACTTCTCGGTTTTTCTCTCCGAGCTGGTTAATGATGGTGCTTTTGGTCCGGTGTGGAAGGTGGGGAAGAACTGGGCCCTGCTGGGGCAAACTTCCCTTTTACTCCGGATGTCCAGTTTCAGTGTGGTTATAGAAATAATTGAAGCTGGCTAAATAATTTTCACTAGGCAGTTGTGGGCAGGAGGCTTGTAGGTTTGTGGAAGTGGAGATTCTGATAACACCTGGCCTTCCTGAAGAATTCCTTTCTGTGTATTTGTTTGCCTGTATAGCTTTAAGAGCCTCCATGGAGAGTGTGGTTGTTATAATTACTATGGCAAAGATCCCAGCTGGAAGCTAAAACACACCCAAAGGAGGAAATTGAACTCAACGTGGAGGGGACCCAGCCAGACACTTTCCCCAAACAGTACTCCTTTAGCCAGGCTGGAGAAGAACCCCTGGGTGACCAGGACGAGGGAACCAGATCAGTGGTGCTTCCTAAAAGAATGGCTAAAAAGACTTTGGGAAAGAAATGTGAGCTTCTGGAAGAACTCTCAAAGCAGGCAGAATACCTAGGCTGTTGGAAGAAGCTGCTGGATCTCTTACAGGGAGAGGGAGGAGGGGGCATGAGGTGGCCCAGGGTCCGAGACCAGGCCACACTTAGATGCCTTCCTTAACTTCCGTACCTTCAGCCCTAGTTCAGTCCACTCAGTTCCCTCCCTCCATAGGATGTCCTGCCCCCAAAGTGCAGAAGGAAGCTGCTTTCCTTACCTGGTCTTCAGCAAAGGTCATTCACCTGTTCGGGCTTCTTGAAGATCACCTCACAGGATCCTAGGGTGGACTGGTCAGCAGAGGGAAGCTAGCATCCAGCCCATGTTCTATATGGGCAAAGGATGGGCAACCACTACAGCAGGGCCAGGGCCCTCAGTGGCCTGGAGTGCCTTTGCTAATTCCCACTCTGAGTCCCAGTGCTACCAACTCCTCTCTCCTGCATTTTTCCTGTTTGCTCCAACTGTTTCTCCTCCACGGGCCCATATACTTGTTGCCCAAATACTACCTTTTCCCACTGTCTCCCTAAAATATGGCAAGGGGGCCTCAAGGTCAGGCATGAGCCACCAAAGAGCCAAATGAGAACCCATACCTGGGCAATGCTTCATTTATTGATTTAATAATTATTTACTGAGCTCCTACCATGTGTGATCATTAAGGAGGCTACTGCAGTGACCCAAGTGAGGTGATGGAGACTTGGACTGGTATGGTAGCAGTGGAGATAATGAGAATTGGTTAGATTGAGGATATAGTTTGCAATGTACAGCCAACAGGATTCCCCGATGGGTTGGACTCGAAGCATGAGAGAAGAAAAAAAGGGTGCTTCCAAGTTTTTGGCCTAAGCATTTAAAAGGGTGGTGTTGCCATTTTCTGAGATAGGAAAGACTGCAAGACCACTAAGTTGAAAGAACTAAATCAAGAGCTTGATTTTGGAACACAGTAAATTTGAGATGCCTTTTTAGACATTCCAGTGGCGAATATTTAGTTAGCAGTCTGTTGTTCCTGGGAAAGGTCCAGGCTGGAGATGAAAATTTTCAAAACCTTAGCCTTCCTTTCTCTGCTCATAAGCAAAAAAGAAACACTGAAATCAGAGAGAGCCTGCAGAATTTCAGCCAATGGATATTATAAAGGATAAGACTAAGCAAGATTCTAGAAATTGCATGGCCTAACAGAGTTGGAGACCCACCTCTCTCAGAAACTAAATGAGATAAAGTATCTAGTACACTGCAGAACTTCTAAGCTCCTCTACAGATGGGCACCATCGCTGAAAGTGTCTGCAGTGGTCCTGTACCCCACAGAGACTGATGTGGGAACGATCTTACCCACCTAAAATAGAATGGACCAATGGCATTTCTAGCTCCCTTCCCTCCCAAGGTCAATATCACTATTAAAAACCAAATACCCTTTCCTCCTTCAATAAACTTCCTTTCTCCTCCCTTCCTTTACCTTGGCCTATCCCTTCTCCTACTTACAAAATAAAAGTTGACAGTCACCATTAATGAAAATAGACAGAGGGTAGGAAGAAAGGAGTAGGGAATAGGGTATGACCATACCTAGCAATAACGAACCTTAAATTTCTTGTTACATGTATTTTTTTTAATTGTAAAAAATTATTGGTTTGTCTTAAGATTTTTGCTATCATTGTAATTATTACTGCTTTGTTGTTTTTTTCTCTCTAAATTCTTGAGTTCTACTACACACACTTTTTTTAATAGACTTTATTTTTTAGAATAGTTTTATATTCACAGCAAAATTGAGTGGAAAGCATAGAGAGTTCCTATTTACTCTCTGACCCCTACACACACTCAGAATCTCTCACTATCAACATACACAGACTGGTACATTTATTACAATCAAGAAGAATGTACATTAGCACAGCATTACCACTTAAAGTCCATAAATTACATGAACAGGGTTCGCTCTTGTTGTACATTCTATGGGTTTGGGCAAATGCATAATGCTGTGCATCCATCATTTTAGTATCATACAGAATAGCTTCACTGCCCTAAAAATCCTGTGCTCAACCTATTCATCCCTCCCTCCCAAATGACCCCTGCCAATCACTGATCTTTTTATCATCTCCATAGTTACACAGAATTTTTTGGTATTTTTCCAGAATGTCATATACTTAGAATCATACAGTATGTATGTAGCTTTTTCAGATTGGCTTCTTTCACTTAGTAATATGCATTTAACTTTTCTCCATATCTTTTCATGACTTCATAGCTCATTTCTTTTTAGTGCTGAATATTCCATGTATTGATATATAATTTACATATTGTATTAATGTACCACTATTTATTTACCTATTCACCTAATGCAGTCAGTAGTTGATTGTTTATATGAGTCAATCTCTGGATGTTTTTAATACAGGCTCCCTCTCTTTAATGTTCTGCAATTTCTCTAAAAAGAGCATAGGTGTAGATTTATTTTTATTTCTTCTATTTTTATTGATTTTTATTGTTGAGATTGACTCAGATTTCTGAATTAGAGAATTAATATTTTTTTATCAATTCTGGAAAATTTCCCAGGCATTTTGTCTTTTAACAATATCTTTTTTCCATTTTCTCTATTCTTTTCTCCTGGAACCTAGTTTCTATATGTCAGAACTTCTCTTTACATCATCATGTTTCCTAACATCTTTGTTTCTCTCTATTGCATCCTGAATAATTTCTGAAAATCTATCTTCTAGTTTGTTAATTCCCTCTTCTACTATATCTAATTTGCTTTTTGATCAGTTCATTTAGTGTTTTGTACTTTTAATTGTAAAGCACATGACATAAAATTTACCATTTTATCCATTTTTAAGGTTACATTTCAGTAGTGTTAAGTATATTCACATTAATACACAACTAACCCCCAGAATTTTCTCATATTGCAAAACTGACACTCTATACCTATTAAACAATAATTTCCCATTTCCCTCTCCCCTTGGAAACCACCATTCAACTATCTGTTTTCTGAGTTTAACTACTTTAGATGCTGCACATAAGTGGAATCATACAGTATTTATCATTTTGTCATTGGCTTATTTCACATATCATAATGTCTTCAAAGTTCATACATGTTATAGAATGTAAGATTTCTTCTTAAACCTGACAATATTCTATTGTGTGTGCATGTATGTATGTATGTATATATATATATATACATATATACATATATATATATATATATATATACCACATTTTGTTTATCCATTCATTCTTCAATGAGCACTTGGGTTACTTCCATGTTTTATTGTGAATAATGTTGCTATAAACATGGCTATGAAAATATCTTTTTGAAACACTCCTTTCAGTTATTTTGTGTATATACCCAGAAGTGGGAATGTTGGATCAAATGATAATTCTCTACTTAATTTTTTGAGTAACTTCCATATTGCTTTCCACAGTGGCTGTTACAGTTTACATTACCACCAGCAATGTACAGAACTTCTAATTTCTCCACATCCTCATCAATACTTTTTATATTCTGCATTTAGGGTTGCATGTAGTTTGTTTGGAGCAGCATAAAGCACAGTTGTCCTGGATCAACAAACATAGATTCCTCAATTTTTAAGTTCCTCATTTTTGAGGGAAGTTTCAAACCACTCCACTTGTGGTTAATTGCTCATTGACCAACCTACGATCCTGACTCCCGAATGGGGAGTTTTATGGTGTGTGAGAATACAACTGGAACAGTGCTTCCCACTTGTTCCCACAGCTTCTGGAGATAAGCCCCAGAACTCTGGAGAAAAGTTGGGGGAGGAAGGGACTCATAAGCATCTGAGGACCACAGCTACTTCCCCAGGGTAACCACAGACCCATCAGATCTTTTGAACAGGCTTCCCTATTTCCTTCTCCTCCAAGGACAAGAATTCCTCTGCCCGTCTGGAGGAGGATCCTAATCAGAGAATACATTCAGCCTTTAGAAAATAGCAACTCTCTTTGGTGGAAGAACGCTGCACTGGGAAAACCTGAGGCTCAGAACCATGGGTTTCTGTTTGGGGCTTTGGCTCAGAGGCTGTGATGTTAAACAAACTTCTTCTAGAAATTTCCTTTTTGAAGACATATAACTAACTCAACTGCTCCAGACCCAAGGCTGAGACAACAGCTCTGAGTTCTCTGAAAGCCCATTCTGGTTCAACTGTGCTTTGCTTTTTTATCATCTTTACAGAGCAGTAAAAAATCCATCTTTATGAGAAATCTTTGCATTACTATGTGGTTCTTTCCACCACAGAAAGCCAGACAAAAACATGATTATGTGTGATCCCTACTCAGGGAAGTATATAGAAATTAAATAACTTGAGGTACAATAGTGAGACTACTGGGTAGGAAGGGAGAAGTTATGCAAGCAGAAGAGTTTCTTTTTAAAAATAAGCCCAACATTGTTGTTTTATTTTCTAATTAATGGCAATATTTAAACACAAATTAGAAATTATATAATATGTATCAACTATACTTCAATTAAAAAATACCAAAAATTTATACAATAGATTCTTATAAATAATTTCAATTTACATAAGAGCAAAATGTGAAAAACCCACCCTATCCTCCACCAGCCAATAATTTATCACCCATGGTTGTGAGGCAGGTATCCTAGGAAAGAGACTCCAAGACATACTTGTGTGCAAGAAGTTTATTGAGAAGTACCCTCATGTCTTGCCAATGGGTTTCAGCCCCAGACAAGTTCACAATGGATTCAATGTGATGAAAGAAATGACAACAGTAGAATGCTCTAGAGGTTAAAGGGTTTATGCTCAAATTTATTCCCATAGTGGTAGGTCAACCACTGGAATCCTGTCCACTCAGAGCTAGTCTGCATGCAGCAAGCCGGTCTCTGCCTCTGGGCCTCTCTGTCCATGCAGCTGTCTCAGTCTCTGTCCTCAGTGCTGCCACCACTCCAGTCTCATATCTGCTCTCCTGCAGCCTTGCAGCTGTGCCACTGTGTCACCCAGAGCACTGGGCTTTGGTGACTTTATCCACAATGAAGCTTTATCAGGTATCACTCTTCTGTAGAGTCAGTCAGAATGTATTGCACACACATGTGTAGTGAGCTAGCCAACCAGGGCCAGGTGACAATCCTGGCCACAGGAACCTTCACTTTATCCATACTCCACCCCTCCAGGATTCTTGCTTCTCAGTCTATGTGCCCTCAATACTCTGCAATGGTCCCTGTGCAAGGAAGCTGGAACATTCTAAAAGAACCATGGTTGGGCCATACAATATCCACCTTCTCCAGTCTCTTCTAGCAGAAAGTCATGCATACACACAGGCCGATCTTGTTACTTTATCTCTGCCTTCTGCTTTATCTTCAGCAGCCACAACCACTGCTCCGGTCTCGGTTGTTGCCACAGCTCCAGTCATCCAACTGCTTTCTGTCTCCTCCTGCCCTTTCAAACCAACCCACATCTGGGTCCTTGCGACCTTCACAGGGCCCTTTAAATTCTTCCTTCAAGAAGCAGATTGTATTTCCTTTTTTACTTGAGCCTGAGGATAGAAGCAGAGCATGGAGCACTCCACAACCTGAAGAGAGGGCTACACCTCTCCTGGAGGAACCTGCGGTCACCGAATCCTTTGGGCTCTCCACCAGTTTTCAACCAGGTGGGGTTTCAACTGAGGAGGGCTGATGCCTCTGGCACCTGCAGAGCCTCCACCCCCACCTGTTCATCAAACCTCTGCTCCTCCATTTCTGGAGCTAACAGCTCCACTCATCTTTCACTTGCCCCACAGCACCTGGCAGCCTGCACTCGTGCTGCTTCTTCTTGTGCTGCTTCCTCTTGGGCTACCACAACATCCTTTACTATTTCCACAGCACTTCGTAGTGACACCATTTCAGCCAGCAACAAATTTCCTTTCTCTTGGGGTGGACCCCAGGCCTACTGGGGGACACTTGAATGTCTCCCCATCCATAGGTGCAGCCTGCTGAAACACTCCTCCCATGAGGGCAGCCTTTTCTTTTCCTTAGTCAGCAGTAAACCCTGCTGACTATGCCAATTGTCTTGCTAATAGGTTTCAGCCCCAGACAAGTTCACTGTGGATTCACTGTGAGCAAAGAAATGACAGTAGAATGTTCTTTGGATTAAGGTGTTTATACCTGTGGATAAAATGAGAGTTCCTGTGGCCAGGATTCTCACCTGGCCATGGTTGACTAGCTCACTGCACACCTGTGGGCAGTACATGGTTGTTGACTCTATATAAAGAGCTCCACCCAATGTTCTCGGCGCAACACAGTGGCAGGGCTGCAAGGCTGCAGGAGAGCAGAGCAGAGGCTGGAGTGGTGGCAGCACTGAGGACAAAGGCCCAGAGGACAGCTGTGCAGGACGACTGTGCAGAGAGGCCAGGAGGGCAGCTGTGCAGGATGACTGTGCAGAGAGGCCTGGAGGACAGTTGTGTGGGACGGCTGTGTGGACAGAGGGGCCCAGAGGAAGGCTGTGAGGACAGAGGGGCCCAGGGGCAGAGACCAGTTTGCTGCATGCAGACTCACTCTGAGTGAACGGGATTTTAGTGACTGACCTGCCACCTGGAAATAAAGTCGGGTATAACCCTTTCACCCCAAGAACGTTTTGATGTCATTTTCTTTTGTCACACTGAATCCATAGCCAACTTGCCCGGGGCTGAAACCCATTGGCAAGACAATACCCAACTTCATTCCCACAGTGGCAGGTCAATCACTAGAATCCCATCCACTCAGAGCTAGTCTGCATGCAGCAAGCCAGTCTCTGCCTCTGGGCCTCTCTACCTGCAAAGCTATCTCAGTCTCTGTCCTCAGTGCCATCACTCCAGTCTCATCTCTGCTCTCCTGCAGCCTTGGAGCCATGCCACTGTGTCACCTAGAGCACTGGATGCAGCTCTTTATATAGAGTCAATATCAACATATTGCCCACACATGTGTAGTGAGCTAGCCAACCAGGGCCAGGTGACAATCCTGGCCACAGGAACCTTCACTTTATCTACACCTCAGAAACAACAACTGCAAGGGAGTGAGATTAGGCATAGACAGAAGTTAGGTTGCAAAGCAGTTGTAGTTGGAACAAAGGCTGCAGCAATCCCTTGGGGAGCTCTGAGACCAGTATGGCCCTTCAGAACTGTCCAAAATTGAGTCAAATGGGACATGCATTTGTGCTGCAAAATAACCAGTCATTGAATGCTGTCTGACCCCAGGAAGGGGCTTAAACTTGGCAAGGCAGCTAACATGCACCTGAAGGCAATGCCTTGAGAGGCACTCTGCATAAGCTGTCAGTGAGCAACATTCCTGGTAACTGGGTGAAGTGTTTTGGTCCTAAAAAGAGGCATTGGGATAACTCTCTGCAATATCCCATACACCCTTACACTCCCGTTCTACTCCAAAGGAAAAAAACAGAATAAATGTGTATCCTCCAGACGTAAGTGTTCTTAAATTCATATATATGCATATTAAATTCATATACATATCCAGACTAAAGTGTTTTGAAATTCATATTCATTTCATACACAGATTTATAGATATACCTTTTCTTTTCTTAAGAGATTTATAATATGTATGTGAATATGCATTGTTCTTTTGCTTTGTTCACTTGCTATGGAGATCTTTCCATTAGGGTATGAATAGCTCTTTTTTTAAAATGACTATATCATATTCCATATTGTGGATGTTCAATTTCATCAAGGGCTTTTTTAACGTCTATTGAAATGATCATATGGTAATCCTCAAGGTATCTGATTCTCAAGATTGATTGGAAAATGCATGAGTACAACAAAGAACGTTTTTTTAAATGATCAGTAATAAAGAGGGTTGCTTTATCAGATAGGAAATCATAGTACAAGGCAATAGTAATTGCTACAATATGATGTTATTGCAGTAGCAGACAAATAGTTGAATGGAATGAATAGAAAATCCCAAAGCAGACACGGTGTATATATGAATGTCTTGCCAATGGGTTTCAGCTCCAGGCAAGTTCACTATGGATTCAATGAGACCAAAAAATGACAATGGAACATTCTTGGGGTGAAAGGGTTTACACCCAACTTTATTCCCATGGTGGCAGATCAATTACTAGAATCCCATCCACTCAGAGCAAGTCTCCATACAGCAAGCTGGTCTCTGCCTCTGGGCCTCTCTGCCCCCACAGCTGTCTCTGTCTCTGTCCTTGGCACTGCCACCACTCCAGCTTCCGCTGTCCTGCAGCCTTGCAGCCATGCAGCAGTCATGTCTCTCTGTCATCAAAAGCACTGGGCAGAACTCTTTATATAGAGTCAATAGCAACATATTGCCCACACATATGTAGTGAGCTAGCCAACCAGGGCCAGGTGAGAATTCTGGACATAAAAACCTTCACTTTATCCACAGTAAAGCTATATTTAGTTTATGATAAAGATGGTATGGATAAAACAGATACTCTGTCTTATTCTTGAGCATAAAACAAATTGGTAAAGCCTTTTAGAAGCACAGTGTAGGGAAAATGGGAGTTCCTGTGGCCAGGGATCCTCACCTAACCCTAATCTACTTGATGATGTAACAGGTCTTCTGCTAGGCTAATGTTTCCATACCCATTGGACATAAGTCAATATTGCCTGTGTTGCTATATAAAGAGCTCTGCCCAGTGTTTGGGGCAGAGCAGATCCTGGAGCAAAGGCAAAGGCAGAGACAGAGACAGAGACAGAGTTGGCTTGCTGCATACAGACTTGCCAGAGGTGGATGTTGTTCTAGCACTCAACCTGCCACTATAAGAATAAAACTTGATATATACCTTTTTACCCTGCAATGTTCCTTTCTCATTATTTGGTCTCACCAAATCCATAGTGAACTTGTCCAGAGCTGAAAACCCTCAAGTTCTATCCAGAATTTGTATCTTTGGCCCATAAATTCTACTTCTTTAAATTGCTCCTAAAGAAATATACATGTTGTCTTGACAATGGGTTTCAGCCCCAGGCAAGTTCACTATGGATTCAATGAGACATAAGAATGACAATGGAACGTTCTTGGGGTGAAAGGGTTTATACCCAACTTCATTTCCATGGTGGCAGGTCTATCACTAGAATCCCATCCACTAAGAGCGAGTCTGCATGCAGCAATCCGGTCTCTGCCTCTGAGCCTCTCTACCCACAAAGCCATCTCAGTCTCTGTTCTCGGCGCTGCCACCACTCCAATCTCTTCTCTGCTCTCCTGCAGCCTTGCAGCTGTGCCACCGTGTCACCCAGAGCACTGGGTGGAGCTCTTTATATAGAGTCAATATCAACATATTGCCCACACATGTGTAGTGAGCTAGCCAACCAGGGCCAGGTAAGAATTCCAGCCATAGGAACCTTCACACTTTATCCACACATGTATACAAGGAACTATATGCAATAATACTGAACACAGTATAGTTTGTAATTGCAAAAGATTTTAAATGACCTAAATATCCATTGAGAACATTCAAAATACATTCATGCTGTATAATACCAAGCAGCAATTAAAAAGAATAAAAAAGTAGACATTGAAAAGTACTCAATACATAGTGTTAAAAGAAAAAACCCTAATCATATGTTTAAATACATGTATCCTTACTTAAATATATGCATGCATCCTTGTATAAATGTACAATAAACTTGTATCAGTGGTTATAAACTTGGGAGGGGGCTGGTATTGGCCCTTGGGTGAAATGGCACTTTCACTTTTCATGTCTTTTTCTGTGTGATTTGAAGATTTTACAACAAGCCTACTTTATTTTTGTGATTTAAAACACAATTTCAAAAAGAAAAGGTAGGATAGAACAAAAGAACATATAGAAGAACAGTCAGCAGTAATCCCATCATTAAGAGAACCCCTCTGTCCACATGGTAATGTAAATCTTTCCAGCTCTTTTTCTTTGGATAAAGATTTTTCAACCAAGTTGAGATTAAGACTGAACAGTATTCAAATTCTGTTTATCCATTCTTTTTTACTAGAAGTTCTCTAGAGAATTCTAGTCTGGAATTCTCCCTCTTCCACTGAAGTCACCATCTTCATTCAAGCTCTGCCACTGGGTGAAAGTCAATGCCACTTGCTCTGGAGGGACTCTTGCCTGCTGACCACTAGGCAGAAACTCAGATTGTAGCCCCAGGTCACAGGAATCTCCCAGAAGGAAACACTGCCACCTGGTGCTGTAAGCTTCTGACTATTTGGACCATTTGCCTGGGCAGGTGGGAAGCTAAAAGCACACCAAGGGTTGACTTGGTTTGAGGATGAAAATAGGGGGGTGAGCAGTCCCTGGGTATGGCTGGTCGTGGTTGTTGAAAAGAACTACTCAAATACAATTAGTAAAAGAAGTATCCTCAATGTGAGGCTCAGCACAGTCTCTACCAGAATCAGGACCCCACACAGATTGAACTTTGCTCTAAGGCAGTGCTAACTAGAATGAGGGAGTTTTCTGCGCAGTGTGCCTTCTGCAATAGGGTCACCTTGTACTTGAGCCTCATTCAGTGTGGAGAGTGTTTACATTGACAACAAGAGCAAATCCACATTCTGGTTTACAAAGGACCCTTGAACTTACTGTAGACCTAAACAATGTCTAGTAGGAGCAAGCCAAGCTTAGATGTGGGTCTTAGCCAGAAAACTACTCACAGCATCCTACATCCCAGCCATACCTTCAAAGAACTGCATCAGTACAGGGTGAGCAGACCCTGCACATGCGTGAATGGGTCCCAGCATGAGGTAAGGAACCACCAGTTAGATTAACATCTGAATTTAATCTAATTGTGAAACTGCACAGTAAGAGTTAAGAATCTGTGGATAAATTTGTAATCAGAGGAAAGAAACATTTAGCAAACAAGAGTCAAGAAGGAGACAGAGCAAAGTTACAGAACAAAAAAGGTTACCAAGATTATGAAGTATTTCAAAATCTCTTTTCAGTAATCATTTTACAATATATACACATTTCTAATAATTATGTTGTACACCTTAGAGTAATACAATGTTATGTGTCAATTATGTCTCAATAAAACTAGGGAAAAATAAAAAATAAAATCCCTTTTCATAAAGTAAAATGGTCTTCTGCCCTCCCAATCTAAACCTGGAAAGTTTCTAGAACTTCCTTGAGCAAACATACATGTTGACTTATAAATGGGCACTATGGCAGTACAGTTGTCTTTGGAATGGCCAAGATCTTCATGCCACCTCTTTACATCCCCAGCTTTTCTACCATAGTGAGGAGCTTCATAAATGTTGTGGTTGATGGTAAAGCTGTTGAGTTTCTGTAATCAGATCTGATTATTCTCCCTAAGGAGTGGGGAAAAGCATAATAATCCAAAATAAGTGACTCCATGAGTCTATCTGATCTTGAAGCATCTCGTGCTAATTCTATGGTAAATTATTTTGTATTCACAGTTCTTCATCGTGAATGAATTAGTTGATCCAGGAATCTACCCTCTCACTAAGGAAGCTACCAGTGTCCCTAGATGATCTTCCAACATAAATTTCCTCTCACTATCCCTGTGGGGCATGTGACAGAAATTTCCCCAATCAAATGCTTTCTCCTAGGGCTTTGGCATTTGAACAGACTGAGAGGACGGGTATGACCTCTAGTCTCAGTGGACTACAAATGGTGTAAAGCTCTATAGACCAAAAGGAACTTATTGTCCATGTAGTTGACTCAAAAAGGGACATAGGGCTTCAGTTCCTCATTTAAATTATTCATTTAACAAACATTTACTGAGCATGTGGTGTGCCCAGTGTGTCCCACTATACTAGATGCTTGCACGTATTCATTCATTTAACAGATGAGGACAAATTCAAAAACTTTAAGAAACTTGCTCAAGGTCACAGAACCTGTCCAAAGGAACTGGATTCAAGCATCTGTGTCCTGACTCCAACTCTAGTGCTTTATTCACTATTCCACAGTTGACTCCAAAGCTTTCTCTCATCCAGTTTTAGGGATAATTGACAGAACAAAATAAAACAAACATTATTTTTAAATAGATGAGGCTGGCACAAAAATAACTAACTAGTTCAACAAAGTGAGTATTAAAATTTATTTACAGTCCCTAAAAACTTATTGTTAGTAGGGGTGGAGCCTGAAAAGGAGGAAGATTCCTCTGGAAAGAATGGGTGGGGACACATAAACATACCAACACACACAAAACAGAGTTCTTTCTAGATTAGAAGGGATGAACCTCAGACAACCAATAATAGAAAGCTAACGGTTGAGGTGTTCGGAATGAATAAAATAAGCTCAGACTCTTGGCTGCAAGTGAAAGAAACTCAATTCTACTAGCTTAGACAAACACAGAAGAGCCTCAAAAGGGCAACTACAGCTCAGATGGGCTCGCTCTCTCCCTTTCTTCTCTTGTCCTCTCTCTATATGTCAGCTCTACCCTCTCAGACAAGTTCCTACAAGTGAATGGAAGAATAGCTGTTGGCACTTTCCAGACCACATCTCCCAAAGATCCCACCCAAGAAGAACTTCACTCCTTCCCACAGTGCCAATTCAAACATCCTGGTGCAGGAATGGATGGTTAGGGACGGGGAGAGGGAAGCAGCCAGTGGCTTTGATTATCCAGAAGAAATGGGAAGATATAAGCCTGCAATGAACACATTAAATGTTCTCCACATGGAGTTCTAATCCTAATTGGCCTCTGTTCTTTCTGGCTTTAATTGCATCATTGTTTCCACAAATTCAGGAAAGATGTTGATGAAACAGGAGGTTAATGAGCTCAACTGTATTCCTTGTCTACATTAACAACATCATTATTTTCATTTATGGGTATTTTCTGCTGATTAGCTTTTATGCCTGTGAGCTCTTGATGGACTGTGACATGTGCAAATTTGGGCATGCTGATCATCTCCTAACCATCCTAGATGTTTATGTAATTTTTTGCCTTCTACATTGATCCAACCTTCTATTTCTGTGGCCCATTAACAAGAATAATTCTAAAGACTTAAATATAACATTTTAGAATGATTAAGCATTGCATATCCCACTAGATAGATTCAAACCAATGCTTGCTTGTAAAAGAATTCATTAGAGTCCTAGCTTTGCATTGTTTTGCCCTCATTTAGCATAGAAAAGGAGCCCAAATTGGGGTGAGGGTAGGGGCTGGACTATCTTTTTCTTTTTAATTAAGGTATCATTGATATACAATCTTATGAAGGTTTCACATGAACAACATTGTGGTTACTACATTCTCCCCTATTATCAAGACCCCCCAACACATACCCATTACAGTCACTGTCCATCAGCATAGTAAGATGCTATAGAGTGCACTGACTATCTTATCAGATATTCTGTGATCTTGGGTAGGTACAGGGTATGGAAGGCTTAATAAATGGTCCTTCAAATTTAGCCTAAGCAATTCTTCTGCAGATTCCCTGGGAGATCCTTATCCCAGGCTGGGTAAACTCAGCAGTTCTCCACACACATGTGCTCAAATTTCACAGAAAGCCATATGTCAACAGTTTACAAGGATCTTCCCTCTCTGAGCCCAAATCGCCCTACATGGCTCACAGTCCATTTGATCCTCCTATTGCACTGCCCTAGGATATGTCTTGCATTGTTAACTCAGACTATTGACTCCCACATTGTTCAATGTTTTACCCTCAGTTGCCAAACTGACCTCATTTCCTGCCAAGCTAACTTCATTTCTGTTTTTGATAGGGTTGCTAAACTGGATGGGTTCCGAGAATACTGCAGACACAGTATATCTGGATTCTGCAAGGGGGATGATAATATTCTGTGGTCTTTCTGTGGTCAGGATGGCCAAAAAAAAGTGGAAGACAGGGTAAATAAGAGTTGCAACTGGCTGAACAATTTGTCCCAAAGCCCTTTGATCAGATCAAGAAAGAGAAGTTGTTTGTGGGAAGTAGATGCAGAAAAGGTAACCAGGGAATGAGAAGAACTGATATGATCATGAGAAGTATTCTCTATGATCTAGAGGAAGAAGCCCATTCATTCATGCAGTAAATAGTTTCTGAGTGTCTGTGCAGGGCACTGTATAAAGTCTGGGGATAAAAGAGAACAAAACAGACAAGATTCCTGCTTTTCTGGAGCTTGCATTGTAGTGGTGGGAAGAGAGACAATTGATGACACAGGTCATCTGGAAATTTCTAAAAACTGTGTCACTGTGAAAATAGCATGACTTGGGGCAGGAGAAGGGTGCTCCTTTAGTATGGTAGTCCAGTGACCTAAAGAATGAGTAGCCATCTGTGTGAACTTCTGGGGCCATACAATCTAGGCAGAGAGAACAGCAAAAGCAATGGTCCTATAATGAGAATGTGCTTAGTATATTAAAGGTCTACAAAGAAAAGCAGGTTCTGATAGCTCAAACGAAGTGAGAGGTTAAGAAGTGGACCCTCTAATGAAGAGCCTCCCAGATGATGTGCCCCCGGGGGTTCACATGGCCCCAGCTGTTGATTGCCCTCAACCATCATGTCAACAGAAGTAGGGCCTGGGGCAGCCTGATTCTCTCCCTACCACCATCGCTGTGGACTGCAAAAAGTCCCATCTACTTACTCAAGTGTTCCGTACACATTATAGTTTCCTTTGTGTTCCATGATGTGGAAGGTGGGGAAGCATATGTGTAGGTTTTTGTAGATCATGTAAAACACTTTAAATTTTAATTCCTATGTAGTTTCAAGGGACAAAATAAGAACTATTGCCCATAAAATACAAAGAAAGACATGTACTTCAAAACTAGGGGAACTTCAAAAACAAGGCAAGACATCTAATGATGGAATGGGTTGCCTAAAAAAAAATAACCCAGAAGGAAAAGGAAAATATACATAGTGGATAGGAAGACAATATTACACAGAAGTCAATTCACAATATATTCATCTATACATTTTACATAACCAGGATTAAAAAAACATCAAGTATTTTTAACTAGATGATTTAAAAATTATATTCCAAGAATATCTGAGAAAGTTCTGAAAAAAATCCTGAAAAAATAGGGAAACTGCCTCTTCCAGGTATTAAACATATTAAACAGAATAATTAAAACAGTATGGTATAGGGACATGACTAGGAAATAGATCAACAAAATAAAATTAAAAGCTCAGATATATATACATATAATATACATAATCTATACACACAAATTCAGCTTATTATGAAGACGGTATTCTAAATCAGTTGGAAAAGATGGATTAGTCAATAAAAGGTGTTGGGAAAACTGGAGAATGACCTGGAAAAAATAAAATTGGATCACTACTTCACACCTTATAGCAAAATTAATTCTGGATGGAGGAAAGGTTGAAATGTGAAAGTGAAGGTAGAAAAGTACTAAAAAAAACATGGAAGATTTTTTGTATACATACAATCCTGCTCTGGACAACCCTTCCATGGTATGATAAAACAAACACACAAATAAATAAATAAAACAAGAAGCCAATAAAAGAAAATATTAATAAATTTCAACTTTTTTCTCCGGCTTTATTGAAGTATGATTGAAAATTGAAATTGTATATACTTAAGGTCTACAACATGTTTTGATATACATATACATTGTGAAATGACCACCACAGTCAAGCAATTAACATATTCATCATCACATCTAGTTTTTTTTTAATCGTGGTGAGAAACTCTGAGATCTACTCTCTTAGCAAATCAAGTATACATTACTATTAAGTCTAATACCATGTTACACATTAAGTCTCCAGAACTTTTTCATCTTATAACTGAAAGTTTGTATGCTCTGATCAACATGTCCCCATTTCCTCCACCCCCAGCCTCTAGTAACCACCATTCTACTCTCTACTACTGTGTTCCATTTCCTAAGATTCCACATACAGTGAGATCACGCAGTACTTGCTTTCCGTGTCTGGCTTATTGCACTTAAATTTACTAAATTCAATTATTACATTTTTTTAAATTCCTGCATGGGAAAAAAGTGATAGGAAAAATAACACACTGGAAAAATTTTCAACTTAAATTGAGCTCATTAAAAAAAAACATGTTAAAAGTCAAGATACTGAGAAGAAAAGCAACAAATAAGTAAAGGACATGAACAGACCACACAGAAAAATAAACACAAATGGCCCTCATATATACGAAAAGATACTCAACTACATCATAAGAGAAGTGCATATGAAAACAGCTAGGGTAACTATTTCTGACTTACCAAATTGGGAAAAGTTAAAAAAAAAGACATTAATTTCCTGATAACAGCATGAGGAAAAATTACACTCATAATTCAAGCAAGTAATGCAAATGATACAACCTCTATTGAGAGCAACCTGACAATATCTATCAAAATAATAAATCCATCTAACCTTTCATCCAGAATTTCTGCTTTTAGATATTTATCCTACAAATTTGCCTAAATACATGAAAAAAGATGAATAGTCAAAGTTATTCATTGCAGCTTTGTTTGTAATAACAAATGGTTGAAAACACTAAAACATTCATAAACTGATTTAATAAATTATGACATATCTGTGCAATGAAATGTTATGCATGTGTTAAAAGGAATAAAATGAATAAAACCTCTGAGTAATAGTATGGAATAATGTTTAATATATATTATTAAGGGGAAAATATGGTATATAGTATGCTAACACTTGTTTTTAAAAAAAGAATATTAATACATATGCTTGTCAAATGCATAGACTACTTTGGGAAAGATACATAGGAAAGTAGTTAATAGTGGTTCCTGTGTGGCAGGGAGACAACTTGAGGGGCTAAGGGGAGAGGATGGGGATAGAAAAGCCATTCTCCTTGCTGTAAATTCTTTTATAATAATTGATTTTTGTATTGTACAAATGTTATCTAATTTAAAAAATAGATTATAATTGAAACTATGGGGTGAAAATGTTCATACATCTGTTTGTAGAAGTAAAGAAATTAGCCATTCCTAGCAACAGCAATCAGACAACACAAAGAGATAAAAGGCATCTAAATTGGTAAGGAAGAAGTTTAACTTTTTTCCCCATGCTGTTATCAGGAAATTAATGTTTTTTTTTTAACTTGTCCTAGTTTGGTAGGTCAGAAATAGTTACTGTAGCTGTTTAACTTTTATGCTATTATACATAGAAAACCCTAAAGAATCCACCAAAAAACTACTATAACTAATAACTGAATTCAGCAAAGTGGCAGGATACAAAATTAATACACAGAAATCTGTTGCATTCCTACATACTAACATCGAACTAGCAGAAAGAGAAATCAGGAAAACAACTCCATTTAAAATTAAGTAAAAAAGAATAAATTACCTAGGAATAAACCTAACTAAGGATGTGAAAGACCTATACTCTGAAAACTACATGACAACCAAGAGAGAAATTAAAGAAGGGACAAATGAGTGGAAATACATCCCATGTTCATGGCTGGAAGAATTAATACTGTCAAAATGACCATCCTACACAAAGCTATTTATAGATTCATGGAAATCCTTATCAAAATTCCAATAGCATTTTTCAATGAAGTAAAACAAATCATTCTAAAATTCACATGGAACCATAAAAGACCCCAAATAGCTAAAGCAATTGTGAGAAAGAAACACAAAGCTGGGGGTATCATACTCCCTGACTTCAAGCTCTACTACAAGCCACAGGAATCAAAACAACTTGGTATGGAAACTCATCCCATGCTCCTGGCAACGAAGAATTAATATTGTCAAAATGGCCATCCTGCCTAAAGCAATCTATAGATTCAATGCAATCCCTATCAAAATGCCAACAGCATTCTTCAACAAACTGGAACAAATAGTTCTAAAATTCATATGGGAACACAAAAGACCCCGAAAAGCCAAAGTAATCCTGAGAAGGAAGAATAAAGCAGGGGGAATCTCGTTTCCCAACTTCAAGTTCTACTACAAAGCCACAGTAATCAAGATAATTTGGTACTGGCACAAGAACAGACCCACAGACAAGTGGAACAGAATAGAGAGTCCAGATATTAACCCAAACATATACAGTAAATTAATATATGATAAAGGAGCCATAGATACACAATGGGGAAATGACAGTCTCTTCAACAGCTGGTGTTAGCAAAACTGGACAGCTACATGTAAGAGAATGAAACTGGATCATTGTCTAATTCCATACACAAAAGTAAATTCAAAATGGATCAAAGACCTGAGTGTAAGTCATGAAACCATAAAACTCTTAGAAAAAAACATAGGGAAAAATCTCATGGACATAAACATGAGCAACTTCTTCATGAACACATCCCCCGGGGGAAGGGAAACAAAAGCAAAGATGAACAAGTGGGACTACATCAAGCTGAAAAGCTTCTGTACAGCAAAGGACACCATCAATAGAACAAAAAGGCATCCCACAGTATGGGAGAATATATTCACAAATGTCAAAGCTGATAAAGGATTGACATCCAAAATACATAAGGAGCTCATGTACCTCAACAAACAAAAAGCAAATAATCCAATTAAAAAATGGGCACAGGATCTGAACAAACACTTCTTCAAAGAACAAATTCAGATGGCCAACAGGCACATGAAAAGATGCTCCACATCACTAATCATCAGAGAAATGCAAATTAAAACCACAATCAGATATCACCTCACACCAGTAAGGATGGCCAACATCCAAAAGACAAACAACAACAAATGTTGGCGAGGTTGTGGAGAAAGGGGAACTCTCCTACACTGCTGGTGGGAATGTAAACTAGTTCAACCATTGTTGGAAGCAGTATGGAGGTTCTTCAAAAAACTCAAAATAGAAATACTATTTGACCCAGGAATTCCACTCCTAGGAATTTACCCTAAGAATGCAGCAGCTCAGTCTGAAAAAGACATATGCACCCCTATGTTTATCACAGCACTATTTACAATACCCAAGAAATGGAAGCAACCCAAGTGTCCATCAGTAGATGAATGGTTAAAGAAGATGTACATATACACAATGGAATACTCTTCAGCCGTAAGAAAGAAACAATTCTTACCATTTGCAACAACATGGATGGAGCTGGAGAATATTATGCTCAGTGAAATAAGCCAAACCGAGAAAGACAAGTATCAAATGATCTCACTCATCTGTGGAGTATAAGAACAAAGAAAAAACTGAAGAACAAAACAGCAGCAGAATCACAGAACCCAAAAATGGACTAACAGTTACCAAAGGGAAAGGGACTGGGGAGGATGGATTGGAAGGGAGGGATAAGGGGAAAAAAAGGAGCATTATGATTAGCAGACATATTTGGGGGGGGTGCACAGGGAGGGCTGTACAACACAGAGAAGACAAGTAGTGGTTCTACAGCATCTTATGAACAGTGACTGTAATGGGGTATGTGGGGGGGACTTGATGATGGGGGGAGTCTAGTAAACATAATGTTGCTCATGTAATTGTAGATTAATGATACCAAAATTTAAAAAAAATTAAAAAACAACAACAACAACTTGGTACTGGCACAAGAGACCCATAGATTAATGGAACAGAATAAAGAGCCCAGATACAAACCCATGCATCCATGGCCAATTAATATGTAATAAAGGAGCCGTGGATATACAATGGGGAATGACAAGACAGCCTCTTCAGCAACTGGTGTTGGCAAAACTGGACAGCTACATGTAACAGAATGAAACTGGATTATTGTCTAACTCCATACACAAAAGTAAACTCAAAATGTGTCAAAGATCTGAATGTAAGTCATGAAATCATAAAACTCTTAGAAGAAAACATAGGCAAAAATCTCTTGAATATAAACATGAGCAACTTTTTCCTGAACACATCTCCTCAGGCAAGGAAACAAAATAAAAAATGAACAAGTGCGGCTATACCAAACTAAAAAGCTTCTCTACAGCAAAGGACACCGGCAGAACAAAAAGGCATCCTAAAATACAGGAGAATATATTCATAAACAGCTCATCTGATAAGGGTTTAACATCCAAAATAAGCATTTAACATCTAAAACTTATAAGCCTCAACAACCAAAAAATGAAGAACTCAATAAAAAAGTGCTGGAGGACCTGAACAGTTCTCCAAAGAAGAAATATAAATGACCAAAGATGCTCCACATGGTTAATCATCAGGGGAATGCAAATCAAAACCACAATGAGGTACCACCATAAACCCATTAGAATGACCACTATTCCAAAGACAAGAAATAACAAATGCTGGCAAGGATGCAGAGAAAGGGGAAGCCTCCTACACTGTTGGTGTAACAGCAAATTGGTGCAACCACTGTGGAAAGCAGTATGGAGTTTCCCCAAAGAACTAAAAATAGAAATGCCATTTGACCCAGTAATTCCATTTCTAGGAATTTACCCAAAGATAACAAAATCCCTGATTTGAAAAGATGTATGCACCCCTATGTTTATCACTGCACTGTTTGCAATAGCCAAGATATGGAAGCAACCTAAATGTCCATCAATAGATGACTGAATAAAGAAGATGTGGTACATATACAGAATAGAATATCATTCAGCCATAAAAAGAAGAGATCCTACCATTTGCAACAACATGGATGGATCAAGAGGGTATTATGCTCAGTAGAATAAGCCAGGCAGAAAAGACAAATACCATATGATTTCACTTACTTATGGAGTATAAAAACAAAGCGAAACAGAAGAAACAAAATGAAATTAGAGTCATAGACACTGAGAAGTGACTAGTAGTTACCAAGGTGGTAGGAGGGGAAGGGGGACTGTTGAACCATTGTGATGTACATTTGATCAAATTTAAAAAGGAAGGAAGGAGGGAGGAAGAAGGAAGGGAGAAAGGGAGAAAGGAAATAGCCATTTTCACCATCCTCTAACAGTCCTTACCAGATGATGGGGAGATGGGAGATTTGAAGTGAAGTTTGACTGTTTACTTTTATACTCTGCCATATTGTTTCTATGTGTACATTAAGCATATATTGCTTTTCTAATTAAAAACAAATAAAAGTGTTTTTCTTCACTACAGAAGTGTGGTTACAAAGCTGAAAAGACTATTTGCAGAGTACTTAATAGGGGCAGTTCCACCTTGGGAGGGTATATTAGACCTGAGGGCAGCCTTGAATATAAAACATTCCTTTGTTCTACGATCTATCATTGTAAATAGACTGGCCTTATTACTCCAACTGTATTATAAGCTCCTTAAGGACAGGGAGTCTGAATTTTGCTTTTTTAAAAAGTACCACTCATCCTTTAGTATAAAGGTACATAAAATTGCCAAGTAAAGGCTGTCACTTGGATGCATGGACATCTGTTTTATCACAGCTGACACAGTGCAGAGTCCGGGCCCAGACTGTAAGGTCACATATTGTTGTTCTAACCTCTTCTATGACAAAGAGAAATGTAATACAATTTTCCTGGTAAAGGAGGCTCAGTCAGCACATTTTGCTTTTGCTTTGGTAAAAAAAAAGAGTTTATTTGTTCAAAGTCAGTGGACCAAGGAAGGGTTGGCCAGCACATTGCCACGATCTCAATTTACACAATAGCAGCTAGGCTATGGGGCTAGAGCATGGGACCTTTCCCTGGACAGCTGCTTGGGTCTCTGATTAATTATCATCAATCCCTCTGGCATATATCTTGTACTTAATAAATGTATACTGAATGAATGGGCTAACTAATGTATAAACACATATCCAAATGAATAGATGGATAAATTATTGGATAAATGCGTAAGTACATGCATTAATGAAAGAATGAAACACTTTCCCATGGGGAAGAGAGACATACTATAGGTCATGGACTGCTGACCCTGACCATACTGACTGGTCTAGAAAGTAGAAATAGACACAAAGAGCCGAAGACTCTGTTAGGCACTGTTAAGACAGAAAGTGGCCTACCTCTAGTCAGTGTCCAGAGTGTGCCCAGCCAAGCAGAGCACATAGCACAGGGTCAGAACAACTCATGCCCACTGGGTGCTTGCTTGCTTGCCAAGGAACATGTAATCCCTTTCAAAGGTCAAGACAAGTGGCTAGTCAAAGGCATACTTACCTAACACCCCTGATTAAAAATACTTGGTTTCCTCTGCATTTGGACCTCTGTGATTCCACGTATTTTACTGCCAATTTTTTTTTTTTACATTAGCGGTCTGCTGCCTATAGCCTGTGGACCACATCTGCCTTACTGCCTGTTCCTTTTTTTTTTTGGTATCATTAATACACAGTCACATGAGAAACACTGTGGTTACTAGATTCCCCCTATTATCAAGTCAACACCACATACCCCATCAGAGTCACTGTCCATCAGCATAGTAAGATGCTATACAGTCACTACTTGTCCTCTCTGTGCTATACTGCCTTCCTTGTACACCCCCTACATTATGTGTGCTAATCATAATGTCCCTTATTCCCCTTCTCCCTCCCTTTCCACCCACCCTCCCCAGTCAATTTCCCTTAAGACAACAGTTAGTCCATTCCTGGGTTCTGTGAGTCTGCTGCTGTTTTGTTCCTTCAGTTTTTGCTTTGTTCTTATGCTCCACAGATAAGTGAAATTATTTGCTATCTATCTTCTCCGCCTGGCTTATTTCACTGAGCATAATACCCTCTAGCTCCATCCATGTTATTGCAAATGGTAGGATATGTTTTCTTCTTATGGCTGAATAACATTCCATTCTGTATATGTACCACATTTTCTTTATCCATTCATCTACTGATGGACACTTAGGTTGCTTCCATATCTTGGCTATTGTAAATAGTGCTGCAATAAACATAGGGGTGCATATGTCTTTTTCAAACTGGGCTGCTGCATTCTTAGGGTAAATTCCTAGGAGTGGAATTCCTGGGTCAAATGGTATTTCTATTTTTAGTTTTTAGAGGAACCTCCATATTGCTTTCCACAATGGTTGAACTAATGTACATTCCCACCAGCAGTGTAGGAGGGTTCCCCTTTCCCTGCATCCTCACCAGCATTTGTTGTTCCTATTCTTTTCTATGTTGGCCATCCTACCTGGTGTGAGGTGATACCTCATAATGCTTTCAATTTGTATTTCCCTAATAATTAGCAATGTGGAGCATCTTTTTAGCCTCTTGGCAAATCTGAATTTCTTCTTTGGAGGACTGTCTGTTCATATGCTCCACCCATTTTTTAATAGGATTATTTGCTTTTTGGGTGTTGAGGCTTGTGAGTTCTTTATATACTTTGGATGTTAACCCCTTGTCAGATATGTCATTTTTGAATATATTCTCCTATGCTGTAGGATGCCTTTTGTTCCACGGATAGTGTCCTTTGCTATACAGAAGCTTTTTAGCATGATGTAGTCCCATTTGTTAATTTTTTATTTTGTTTCCCTTGACCAAGGAGATGTATTCAGGAAAAAGTTGCTCATGTTCATACTCAAGAGATTTTTGCCCATGTTTTCTTCTAGGAGTTTTATGGTTTCATGTCTTACATTCAGGTATTTGATCCATTTTGAGTTTGCTTTTGTGTATGGGGTGAAACAATAACCAATTTCATTCTCTTGCACATAGCTATCCAGTTTTGCCAACACCAGCTGTTGAAGAGGCTGTCATTTCCCCATTGTATACCCATGGCTCCTTTATAGTACATTAATTGACCATATATGTGTGGGTTTATATCTGGGCTCTCTATTCTATTCCATTGGTCTGTGGGTCTGTTCTTGTGCCAGTACCAAATTGTCTTGATTACTGTGGCTTTGTAATAGAGCTTGAAGTAGGGGAGCATAATCACCCCTGCTTTATTCTTCCTTCTCAGGATTTCTTTAACTATTCTGGGTTTTTGGTGGTTCCATATGAATTTTAGAACTATTTGCTCTAGTTCATTGAAGAATGCTGTTGGTATTCTGATAGGTTTTGCATCAAATCTGTAGATTGCTTTAGGCAGGATAGCCATTTTGATAATATTAATTCTTCCTTTCCAGGAGCACAGGATGTGTTTCCATTTAGTGGTATCTTTAATTACTTTTCAGAGTATAGGTCTTTCACTTCCTTGGTTAGGTTTATTCTTAGGTATTTTATTCTTTTTGATGTAATTGTGAATGGAATTGTTTACGTGATTTCTCTGTCTGCTAGTACACTGTTAGTATATAGGAGTGCAACAGATTTCTGTGTATTAATTTTGTATCCTGCAACTTTGCTAAATTCAGATATTAGATCTAGTAGTTTGGGAGTGGATTCTTTAGGGTTTTTTATATACAATATCATGTCATCTGCAAACAGGGCCAGTTTAACATCTTCCTTACCAATCTGAATGTCTTTTATTTCTTTGTGCTGTTTGATTGCCATGGCTATGACCTCCAGAACTATGCTGAATAACAGTGGAGAGAGTGGGCATCCTTGTCCTCCTTCGATCTTAAAGAAAAGGTTTTCAGATTCTTGCTGTTAGGTATGATGTTGGCTGTGGGTTTGTCATACATGGCCTTTAGTATGTTGAGGTACTTGCCCTCAATACCCATTTTGTTGAAAGTTTTTATCATGAATGGATGTTGAATTTTGTTGAATGCTTTTTCAGCATCTGTGGAGATGATCCTGTGGTGTTTGTCCTTCTTTTTGTTGATGTGGTGGATATTGTTGTTGGATTTTCTAATATTGTACAATCCTTGCATCCCTGGAATAAATCCTACTTGATCATAATGGGTGATCTTTTTGATGTATTTTTGAATTCAGTTTGCTAATATTCTGTTGAGTATTTTTTCATCTATGTTCATCAGGGATATTGGTCTGCAATTTTCTTTTTTTATGGTGTCTTTGCCTGGTTTTGGTATTAGAGTGATGCTGGCCTCATAGAATGAGTTTGGGAGTATTCCCTCCTCTTCTACTTTTTGGGAAACTTTAAGGAGGATGGCTGTTATGTCTTCACTAAATGTTTAATAAAATTCAACAGTGAAATTATGTGGCCTAAGAGTTTTGTTCTTAGGTAGTTTTTTGATTACCAATTCAATTTCCTTGTTGGTAATTGGCCTGTTCAGATTTTCTGTTTCTTTCTGGGTCAGCCTTGAAATGTTTATTTTTCTAGAAAGTTGTCCATTTTTCCAGGTTATCCAGTTTTTCACCATATAATTTTTCATAGTATTCTCATAATTCTTTGTATTTCTGTGGTGTCCACAGTGATTTTTCCTTTCTCATTTCTGATTCTGTTTATGTGTGTAGACTCTCTTCTTTTCTTGAGCAGTCTAGCTAGGGGTTTGTGCATTTCCTTCATCTTCTCAAAGAACCTGCTCCTGCTTTCATTGATTCTTCCTATTGTTTTATTCTTCTCAATTTTATTTATTTATGCTCTAATCTTTACTATGTCCCTCCTTCTACTGCCTTTGGGCCTCATTTGTTCTTCTTTTTCTAATTTTGTTAATTCTGAGTGTAGGCTGTTCATATGGGATTGTTATTCTTTCCTGAGGTAGTCTCATATTGCAATATTCTTCCCTCTTAGCATGGCCTTCACTACATCCCACAGATTCTGTGGTGTTGAATTATTGTTGTCATTTATCTTCATATATTGCTTGATCTCTGTTTTAATTTGGTCATTGATTCATTGATTATTTAGGAGCATGTTATTGAGCCTCCATGTGTTTGTGGGATTTTTCATTCCTTTGTGTAATTTATTTCTAGTTTCACATCTTTGTGACCTGAGAAACTGGCTGATATAACTTCAATCATTTTGAATTTACTGAGGCTCTTTTTGTGCCCTAGTATATGATCTATTCTGGAAAATCTTCCATGCACACTTGAGAAGAATGTGTATCTTGTTGCTTTTGGATGGAGTGTTCTGTAGATGTCTGTTAGATCCATCTTTCCTAATGTGCTGTTCAATGCCTCTTTCTCCTTACTTATTTTCTGTCTGGTTGATCTACCCTTTGGTGTGAGTGTTGTGTTGAAGTCTCCTAAAATAAATGCATTGCATTCTACTTCCCCCTTTAATTCTGTTAGTATTTGTTTCACATATGTAGGTGATCCTGTGTTGGGTGCATAGATATTTATAATAGTTATTTCCTTTTGTTGGACTGACCCCTTTATCATTATATAATGTTCTTCTTTGTCACTTGTGACTTTATTTATTTTAAAGTCTATTTTGTCTGATATAAGTACTTCAGCTCCTGCTTTTTTCTCCCTATTAGTTACATGAAATATCTTTTTCCATCCCTTTACTTTCAGTCTGTGTATGTCTTTGGATTTGAAGTGAGTCTCTTGTCGGCAGCATATAGGTGGGTCTTGTTTTTTTATCCATTCAGTGACTCTATGTCTTTTGATTAGTAAATTAAGACCATTTACATTTAGGGTGTTTACCAATAGGTATATACTTATTGCCATTGCAGGCTTTAGATTTGTGGTTACCAAAGGTTCAAGGGTAATTCCCTTACTATCTAACAGTTTAATTAACTCAGTATGCTATTACAAACACAACCTAAAGGTTCTTTTTTTCCCCTCCTTTTTCTTCCTTTTCCATTCTTTATATATTATGTGTCATATTCTGTACTCTTTGTCTATCTCTTGGTTGACTTTGGAGGTAGTTAACTTAATTTTGCATCTGCTTAGTAGTTAATTGTTTTATTTTGCTGTGGTTTTATTTTCCCTGGTGACATCTATTTAGCCTTAGGAATACTTCCTTCTATAGCAATCCGTCCAAAATGCACTGTAGACATGGTTTGTGGGAGGTAAATTCTCTCAGCTTTTGCTTATCTTAAAATTGTTTAATCCCTCCTTCAAATTCAAATGATTACCTTGCCGGGTAGAGTATTCTTGGTTCGAGGCCCTTCTGTTTCATTGCATTAAATATATCATGTCACTCCCTTCTGGCCTGTAAGGTTCCTGTTGAGAAGTCTGATGATAGCCTGATAGGTTTTCCTTTGTATGTGATCTTTTTTCTCTCTCTAGCTGCTTTTAAAAGTCTGTCCTTATCTTTGATCTTTGCCATTTTAATTATTATATGTCTTGGTGTTGTCTTCCTTGGGTCCCTTATGTTGGGAGATCTGTGCACCTCAATGGCCTGACAGACTATCTCATTCCCCAGATTGGGGAAATTTTCAGCAATTACCTCCTTAAAGACCCTTTCTATCCCTTTTTCTCTCTCTTCTTCCTTTGGTACTTTTATAATGCAAATGTTGTTCCATTTGGATTGGTCACAAAGTTCTCTCAACATTCTTTCATTCCTAGAGATCCTTTTTTCTCTCTGTGCCTCAGCTTTTTTGTATTATTCTCTGATTTCTATTCCATTTACCGTCTCTTGTATTACATCTTATCTGCTTTTAAATCCCTCCATTGTATGTTTCATTTCAGATATGGAATTTCTTAATGATTGAATATCCATCCTAAATTCATCCTTTAGTTCTTGAATATTTTTCTGTACCTGCATGAGCATGTTTATGATTTTTATTTTGAACTCTCAGGACGATTGGTGAGTTCAGTTGCATTTGGCTCTTTTTCTTGTGTTTGCAAGTTTTTTGTTTGAACCAGTTTCCTTTTATGTTTCATATTTGTACGTGGTGCTGTCTATTGCCCAGAAACTAGTCTCTGGACCTGCTCAGCCCCTGGAGTGATGTCAGGGTCTCAGGGGAACAGTGCTGGTGCCTGGGGGGAGGAAAGAGTTGTTTCCTGATTCCTGGCTGCAGTGCCTTTCTCCACTTTCAGAACTAGTATGCCAAGCACACAGGTGTAAGCCTCTGTGCTTTGCATCTGTAGCTGCCGTAGGTGGGCCCTCTCTGTGATGGGCCTGACACTAGGATAGTTTGCAAGCTGGTGCCCACAAGCCAGGAAGAAGGCGCAGCAGGCTGCCTATCACAGTGGGGGGGGCCTCAGAGCCGAGCAGCCAATCAGGTGGTTGGAGCGGTTGAAGCTCCTGAAAGTTCCCAACCTGCTGGGCAGAGCGTGCCCAAACAACTTTGTCCACCTCTCCCTTCTCCCCCACAGCAAGCTCGGTGCAAACCCCGCCCCTTCAGCAGTTCTTTCACTGCTAGGAAGCGTCTCTGACCTCCTGTCTTTCCTTTGTCCTAGAGCGGCCACATGTGGATCCCTGTCCTCCACAAACTGCTGGAATCTCAGTTTCTCCAAATATTCTGCTTGTCTTAGCTTTCCAACCCCACTAATCTCCAGAGCACCATGCAATGTAGGTTTGTGCTCCCATAGCATCTCCAGGGCCAGGTGTTCTGCAGTCCTAGGCTTCCACAGCCTCCCTGCTCCATTTCTCTTCCTCCCACCTGTGAGCTGGGGTCAGGGAAGGGCTTGGATCCCTCTGGATCAAGGCTTTGGTACATTACCCTGTTTTGTGAGGTCTGCTCTGTTCTCCAGGTGTATGCAGTCTGGTGCAGCCTTCTTTGCTGTTGCTCTTTTAGGATTAGTTGTATTATCTATATTTTCATAATATATGTGGTTTTGGGGAGTTCTCTGTCTCACCCCTCACTCCACCATCTTGAATCCAGTCAGCTTTACTCCCAATTGTTTTTCCCCACCAGGGAACATGTATATGTCAAATTGTGATCTACTCATATTTTTTTTGCCACTTAACCTTTCTCTCCCTTCCCCTCTCTCTCTCTCTCACACACACGCTAGAGCAACAGAAAATAGCAATTACAGCTCAAAAGCTAAAGTCCAAAAGCTTGAAGTGGTCAAGATTGAAGATTATACAAAATACTGTCTTGACAAAAGGATATCTAGGCTCACCTATTAAACTGACAAAGGTTTCTTTTTTAATGAGAATGCTCAGTGTTATTATGGTGAAAGCAGCTAAGCTAGCAAATTCCTGCTGGTGGCGGTATAAATCAGTAAAGCCATTGGGAGAGGAACTGAGCAATACATTTTTGAAAGCTTTAATTCCTACCCTGTATCCCAATGATCTCACTTCTTACAACAAGGGTGTGATGCAAAAGAAATGATCTTTTATTCTTAGAACATAAACCAAAAACATTTTTTTTAAACAGACCTTAAATAACCACTTAACCTTTCCCTCCTTAACCCTGGCCAACCTCTAATCTTTCTTCCCTGCTTTCTTTCCATAGTGCATATTATAGATTCATGTGTTTATCTGCATTTCCCTAGAATCTAAGCAAACAGTGTTCCTAATGACCCAGAGTGGTTCCTTACACACAGTAGGTACTCAATAAATATCTGCTTAATTAATTATTTATAATACCAAAAATTAAAACAAGAAGCACAAAATGGAGCACTAATGTATTGTTAAGGGGGAGGGGAAGCAAAATGCAAAGCATTATGTAGGTGTAGTAGATTGTTACAATAATGGCCCAGTGAACTACACCTGCCTGTATCTGGATTTTCTTGAAGTCCCCTCTCACAAGATTCTGGGCTGGGTATCTTACTTGCTTTGAACAATGGGACAGCAGCAAAGATGATTCAGGCAGTAGCTTGAAAACTGTTTGCACAGTGGGTCTTAACCTCTCTCTCTTGCTACTTTGGAACCCAGCTGCCCAGGTAGCATGCTGGAAATATACCACCCAGTCCAAAGCCAGCACCAGAAATGTGAATGAGGCCATATTCTACCATCCAGCCTCAGCTGAGCCACCAGGAGACTTCAGCAGCATGAATGACCCTAGTTGATTATAGTAGAAGAAATGTCCAATTGAGTCCTGACCAAATTGATGGCTCACAGAATTGTGGGCAAGTAAAAGGGTTGTAGTTTTAAACACCAAATTTTGGAGTTATTTTGTATACTTTTCATTTTGTTAAAATAAGTGTGCATATGCAGAAGATAAATAGAATTCTGTTTGTGCAGGAAAGAATGCACAGCAATCCTTTCACTCTGTTTCACTATTGGGTCTCTGCCTTCAGTTCTTTGTTGATGCCAGAGCAAGGATGGAGGAGAACGCACTCAAGCTGTAACAATTTCACTCACGTGTGGAATATAATCCTGTAATAAAAAAACTGGTGAAGAAATTTCTTGACTAGGCAGGACATGATATGGCCCCACCTACCAGCAAAGAACAACATATACTAGAGAAAAAGTTATTTAAGCAAGAAGAAAAATAAGCATATAATGAGTACAGAGATTCTGTTTAGAGTAATTTTAAAAAGTTTTGGAAATAGAGGTGATGATGAAGCAACCAAAGTGTCCATTGATAGATGAATAGATAAAGAGGAAGTGGTACATATATACAATTAAATATTATTCAACCATTAAAAAAATATCCTGACATTTGCAACAACATCGATGGATGGACCTAGAGTGTATTATGCTCAGTGGAATAAGCCAGGTAGAGAAAGACAAATACCGTATGATTTTGTTAGATATAATGATAGACATGAGCAGCATGGGAAGAAGAAGATAAGGTTCAAGGAAAAACCCGCCCAAAATGCCCAGGTGGGGGTCCCACGTGAGAACAACAAAGGCTTTGCAAGGTGATCATTTCTTGCCTATCGGAACCAGGCCAAATCGGTCCCAACGCGGGTGCAATCAAGCAAAACTAAAAACTGCCCAAACCACACCTCCTCATAATCTCATTAAAATAAAATTGCGGTTTTGCTCCTTTTGGGAAAAGACGTGCACCAAGAGGAATAGGTGTATAATCACAGCTGTCAATCAAATGACCTCACCCCGTCAATCGAAAGAAGTGCCTCCCAGCAGCGAGGTAGTGACAAATAGACCCTCCCCTCCAAGTTCGGGAGTGGGGGCGCCTTTCTCTACTTTGACTTTGGCTCTGGCCTGCTCCTCCTTAGAGTATGTTCAAATAAAACTTTCACTCTGCTTCACTATTTTGTCTCTGCCTTCAGTTCTTTGTTGATGCCCGGACAAGGACATAAGAGAAGGAATTCAACTTGTAACAATTTTACTTACATATGAAATATAAAAACAATATGAACAAAATAGCAGTAGACTCATAGACACTGAAAAGTGACTGGTGGTTACCATGGGGGGAGGGTTAGAGAGATAAAGGGGCACAAAAGTTCTCAATCATAATATAAGTTGGTCACAGGGATGGTATTACAGCATGGGGAATATGGCCAATGATTCTTTAACATCTTCCTATGCTGACAGATAATAACGGCACTAGTGGGGGTGAGGATTTAATAATATGGGTAACTGTTGAACCATTGCGCTGTATACTTGAAACCAATGTAAGATTGTATACCAATGATGCTAACAAAAAAAAATAGTGGTGATGGTGGTACAATATTGTGAGTGTAATTAATGTCATTGAATTGTATATTTAAATATGGCTAAAATGTCAAATTTTATAACATATATGTCTTATCACAATTAAAAACACAAAACTATATAATCAAAGTCACCTACCACAAACATCCTCCCAAAGATGGAAATCTTTAACAAGCTGTGTTGGTGAAAAATTCATTAAGATCACCTTGAAATAGTTTTATTTGTGCTCAACTAAGGACTTAAGCCCAGAAACATGAACTCCCATGGGCAGGAAAATGTTTCAAAAAGCGCAAGTCAGGCAATGATTTTTATATCCTGGGGAGACAGACAAAAAAGACAGAATCCCAAAGGCGGACAGCCATTAACATAAAGTATGCAATGCTAAAAAAAGGGTTGATGTCTTTATACAACTCGGCACCAAAAGGTGTTACAAGGTAAGGCAAACATTCTTGCGTATCTTATCTTGTATCCTTGACTAGGATTCCGAAGGACAAAGGAGAACAGATCTGGTGATACATACTTTGATTAGCTTTTCACTTGGGTTTAATTAACAGATGGTATTATAGAGTTAGAAAGTTTAAGGTTTCAAGGGTGGCCACTCTGAGACTGCCAGAGTTAATGAAACTTTCAATACGTAGGCCTTAGAAATCTTTTTGGTGGTCTACTCATCTTTATTTCACACTGCCTGAATGTCTGCTTAGCCACCATGAACTAACAGCTTTTATACTGGGCCAATACCTGCTCTGGGTCATTTTCTCTGTTTCCATGCAGACTTAGGCTGAGTGATGCAACCCGATTCTGCCATCCTTTCAACAACTGCCAGGAGCGTCAGGATGGGGTGGTACAAGCTTACCTTCCTCAAAGGCACCAACCGCCAGCTGGCCAGATCCCCACACAGTTCCTGCTTCTCCAGGAGGCACCAAGGCACACTATGCATTTACAACCACGCCCTCGGCCAAGAATGTATTTTAGTTTCAAAGCACCTTTTCCTGCCTCCAGCAGCGAGATGTACCATTCCCAACTATAATCTGGCACTTACCCCTTTGCCTTCTGCTCTAAACCAACCTGGGCTTTAGACAACCCTATGAAATTGAACAAAGGGTGGCATATCTACCAGAAACCTCCCAACACAGGAAGGCAAGGGAATTTAATACAGTAACTCTCAATCTCCACGTGAATGAGCCCTTCCAGGAGGGTCGGGAGGATCAGGCAGAAATCCCACTTTAGAAAGGTACTAACTCTCCCACAGGGAGGGTGTTTGCTTGTCCCTTCCAAGTAGCTCTTTTATCCTAAACTTGGATCTGCTGGGATTGACTTATCCCTCCCTTGCGGCGCCAATACTATTAGGCCTGGCTCGTAGCTTTCTCCTCCTCTCCTGACCCCACCCCAGCCAGCTCCCCGCAGCCTACCCCAGGTTTCCCCAGTGCCCGTCCAATTCAGCACTGGGTTTTCACCTTTTTACTTCCCCACACAAGCGAATATTTGTTACTAATTTTCCCACTCACCCTCCTTTCTAGGAGCTACTTTCCCTCCACTGCTGGGTCCTGGTAATTACCCCTTCTAATTCAATTATGTAACCTTTTTTTCCCCACTTCCTCTTTCCTTCCATTGTTATGCAGAGTGAAGGGAGGCTGCTGAAAGTGCAAGGAGAACTGGATTCAATAGCAGGATATCTCAGCAGCTCTCTTCCTGGTTCTGCCTCTGCCGTTGAGGTCTTGCTTCCAACAAGCCCCACACCCTCTCCAGACTGTCCTCCCGACTGCAAAGCCAGGAGCAAGCCTGCAGTGTAAGAGCAGTCAGTAAGGGTGATGGCTCTGTAGGGGAGGAAAAAGTTTCCCTTGACGCTTTTAGGGTCCTTGGCCGGATCTGAAAATTAAACTGACAAAGACCGAATAACAGGAAAGAAGCATACACATTTAATTACATTTTTTACATGTATTTGAGAGGCTTTACAAGAGAAGAGCTGGAGACGTGACCAGAGCAGGCAGCTTTTATACCGTCTAGACAATACATTTGTGAAGAATTGACAAGACGAGGGGTTTTGGGTTAGGGGTGGTAAATGGGGAAGAAGTAACTAGGAAGATGAGGGTTAGTTTAACAAGGCTTGTCTACACAGGGTTCTCAGACCCATTCCCAGTTCCTGGTGACAGGAATGTCCCACTTCCTGGTACAGGGAGGGTAACTTTCAGATAGGAGTTTCATGACCTGTTTCAAGGAAGAAGAAGGGGAGGTCAGAGTGACCCTCCTGCCTCTGTCACTATTCAAAATTCCTTTAGCTTAAGACACTTAGTATGTCAAGCTGACATATTTAGTGATAACGTGTCCTGAAGCCCATTAGCACCTCGTTACCATTTATTCAGGTGAACGGATTCTGACATTGCAACATAACAAATAACCAACTCAAGAGATTATATACAGAAAGAAAATAGTAGTGTTGGGAAGAAAAGAAATTTGATTCAGATAAATCGATGTTGAGAACATTTATATAAAAATCTCCATCCTGGGACTGTTTTCTCAAATGAGGATTCTTATCCTTGGGGGACAGACACTCTGAAAATCTGATATAGAATCTCATCCCCAGGAAAAGGCATATAAACAGAAACCAAACAGTAGGGGCTGGCTCGCTCCTTGAATCCTGGAGGCGTGCACACGCCTGGTGAGTGGTCTAAGTGTGGTAAGGAATCCAGAGCAGCAATCAGGGCTTTCCTTCTTTGTAAATCACATCAAGAGCTCAGCGTAGTTGGAGAAAGCATTCATTTGTTCATTCATTCAACAAGTAACTCTTTGAGAAACTTCCAAGTGTCAGGCCCCACGCTGGGCCACATTGTGAGGCAGAAAGAGGTGAATCGGACACAGTGCCTGCTCCGGGGATGCTCACGGGCTGGCGGGGGAGACCTACAGAGCACACACAATGGGTGCACAGTGACGGAGGAGGCAGCCGGGGGCGGAGGGAGCCTGCAGGGGAGGGGGCAGCCCTGGTTCCCACAGTTTCCACTTCCCACAGCACTCAGTTCCTATACCTCTGACTACAAAGCAAAGTGATTTTAAAAAGCCCAAGTATTCCCTGAGGGGCTAGCTGAGCAGTCTGGACCAGGGCTTTCACCCCTACCCCCATCGCGGCCTCATCCAGCCTTCACACCTCCGCTGAGATGGAGCCAGGTTCTGTGTCTCACCCCACACGTTCCGAGGGTGCTGCCAAGCCTTCACAGCCACACCCCCACCACCTACCCCATGGAGTGGGGTGCTTTTAAATAGTGACCCATCCCCCTTGCACCTACCCCTTTCTTTGCTTAAACTATTCATTTTACTAGTTGAGTTGCAGGGAAACAAGGAGTAACAAAAATCACTGATTTTAAGGAAGTTATGGATTTGCAAAAAACTTGGGGAGTCCTGGTGTGAGCCGTTCTTTATTCAGATGACCAAAGGCTAGGCTGGGCTGGGCTGAGCCTGGTGGGGCTTCCTCTCATCTCTTCCCTGAATTTCCCTTCTTAGGGAAAAGTTCCTAGGTCCATGTTTGGGGGTTGGCAATCCTGCCGTCTGGGTTGGAGGCCAGACTGCTGCACAGCTGCTTCCCTAACACATCTTTGGCCACTGGCCCTGAGCACCGTTTAAAGGCTCTAGCTGTCCCTCTTCCCTTCCTGGGTTTAGCTCTGGCTCCCAAGGGAGAAAGTCCCTTTCCCCTTGGGTCTTTGAAGAGTCTTCCCCAGGGGTTAAGGTCCTCTTGGCCTGACCAGCTTTCACCACTCCCAGAGTTTTCTCTGACTTAGGTACCTGCAAGTCCTACTATAATGGGCATTTACTTTGTGGACTATTTGATTCTATTTTAGAAAATGAGTAAGCTTATAGTTTGCAAAATAAAGGCAAATATTCATAACACCCTAAATATATATGAGACACTAAATGTTCATGCATGAAGTCTTAATGGAGAAGATGGTAACCATCCTGGCCTCCTTCTCTGACCAGAATATATAAATCAAACCTACAGCTGCTCAAAGAGCTAATTGATGAGCCACATTGGTGACCATGTGCACAGGTCTGTGTATTCCTTTGATGATAGTGTATGTCATGCTACAGGGAAAATTCCATATGTGGGCATGCCTTTGCTCAGATCTCAGCTCTGATCCTTGTAACTGCACCATGAGCAGGGAGGACTAATGTAGCCAAGAGACAGAGCATAGAAACATTGTGTCCCCCCCAGGATTCGTGGCCGTCATGCTTCCACCCCATTGCATCCTAACCTAAATATGTCAGCCTACCCAAAACCTTTTCTCTTGCTTCTCCCTTGATGTTTTCCCTGGCTTTAATAAAGCGTGTGATCTGAGCATTCAACCTGGTTTGAAAGCCTTTCTGTCTTGTGAAAGCCTTTGAGACAGGCTACCATTCTATCACCATATAACACCTACTCTCACACCCTTTGTTTTTCCAAATCCTATTGGGCTGCTAAGGCAATGAAACTTGTAAGTCTGGGGAGAGGAAATTCCAGGGCAAATACCTCTAAAACCCAAAATCAGTCAAAGGGGAAATAAAGTTTAAAATCCACTTATTGTTTACAAAAGTGCAGTCTGGCCCATCTCTCTCTTTTGCTCAAGCCGCAGCAAAACCGGTGCTCCCCCTCAGCAAAACCGGTGCTCCCCCTCACCTCTCAGGTACAGTTAAGCCCACCTTGCCCAGGTAATTACCTATTGATATGGAGAGGAGCTTCTCTCCACCCCTGAGGAATGATGCAATATACTAAAGCGGTACTTCTTTCTACCACTGAACGCCTGCTGATATGCAGATGTACCAAAGCCAGGCGAGATATTCTGGAAATGTTACAATTTTACCCCCAAACTCCACGAGGACTCCCATCCTGCATACATTTTGCCCCCATCTTTTTTCCTCCCCTTCACCCACCGCCCTCCCAATACCAGTCCTTCCCCTGAGCCTCCTGAAAGCTAGGTTACCAAAGCTAATAACACAAGTCCTGTCTTACAAAGGCAAGACTCAGGCCTTCCAGGTCTAGAAGAAATACATAGCTCATTCTCTGAAAGCTAGTGAGCTCTTTGCTATTCCTGAGGTTTTTTTTGTTTCTTGTTTTCTTTTCTGAATGTTAGAAGCTTCTGTGCTGTAAACTCCTTATAGGTAGAGACTATTTTCTGCTTTCCTAGTCCCTACCACAGGGTCCAAGACATACTAGCTGCTCTGTGGCTGTTGAACTCAGTATGAATTAATTTATCCATTTTATTCATTCATCTTGACAGGTCAGCTCCTTACATCTAGTCCATGACCAAACCCTAGCCAGTTTACCAAAATTGTTCTGAAATTTGCTTCTCTTTATCGCTTTTGCCACTACCACATCCTGGTATAAGTCATTCTGCCTATGTATTTTTTAGCAATGTATCACAGCTTCCCTGCTCTCTTTATAAACTGCCCTCACCTTTCTCCACACAGCTGGTATAGTGACCTGAGAGAGAGAAGAGACAGGCAGAGAGAGAGAGAGAGACAGAGAGACAGAGGAAGGAAGGATGAATCTCATAAATCTGAAACCCTTAAAACCTGGCATATTCCAGGCAAATTTCCCATTCAGGGAAGAAGTACATCTGTGACTCCATAAGTATTTTTCTGTTTTTTCAAAAAAGAAATTAATTGGCTTTCTACCCTTCCTTTCACAATTGTAGTCAGTTGCAAATAACAGAAAACCAACTAAAACCATTAGTAGGGAAGAGTGAAGTTACTAACTCAAATAATTGTGAGTGTTGCTGATCTGCTGGCTTTAGGCCTATGAACCCAGTTTCAAAAGATACTCTTTCTTCTTCTCTTGCTCCTGCTCTTAACTCTTGACTCTGGGTTTTGGCTTCATTTTCTAATCTGCTTTCTTCACAAAATGGAAGAGAGTTCTAGCTTTATTTAATCTTACCTCTATAGCTCCTAAGAGATCTTTATGTTACCAATTATAAAGATGACTTTGATTGGTCCAGTTGAGGTCCCTTGCTCCTCACTGAAGCTCACTCCTCCACCGTCTGCACTCAGGGACACGGAGGTGTCTGATTGGCCAGCCTGACCCCCCTCACCCCCATGCTTGTTGGGTAGGAGCAGAGCTCCCACATAAGCAGCCTCACCACACCCATGTGGATTAGGGATGGGGCTTCCAAAGAAAAAGTGGGGACACAAAAAATAGGCACCTTTTTGCAGTGTAGGAGTGGGGAGGGATTTTACATGTGCCCGACTCCATCTGGCCTCTGTTCATTGGTGGTGGCTGCTCCTTGCTCTTCTTGGAATGCTCTCTTCACCCCCTTGCTTCTCAAATCCTTTATGGCTAACTCCTACCAGGACTTTGGATCTCAGTTAAAATGTCATTTACATTGAGAGATGTCTGTCCTGACCCCACACATTGTTACATTTACCTGCCCAATATTCTTACAGCAATTTTGTAATTTAAAAATAGTTCTTAATTTAATCTAATATAAGAAAGTCCATTTCTGTCAATAAGGTGGTAAGCTCCACCAGAGCAAGGATCCCCACAGCTTTAGACTTCAATTTTGGTCATCCTTGCACCCCCTGCTCCTAGTTCCCTTGCGCGTGGTAGGTATTCACTTCCTAATTTATTCAGAAAAAAAAAGGTGATAGGTGCTAAGGACACAGGAAGAGAAGAGATGTGTCCCAGCACTCAAGGAGTAGCAACTTAACACATATGCATTGGGATAGTAGTGTTTTTCAAACTGAAAGACTCAATAGGGGGTGAAATTAACTTGGTGGATTGCAACTAAAACATGAAACAGAATCCAATAGAAATAGAAATGGACTAGACAACGTCAGAGTGCTTCACACATAATAAGGGTATTGTCCCATCACATTTTTATTTCAGTGTAACTATTTCAAATACACACACACTACTCTATGAACTGGGTTACAAGTGTAACATGCGTTTCTTACTGGGAGTTGGTCAAAAACTTCCAGAAACCCAGCTGCCTGGACTGAAGTATGGTAAGATAGCATCCTTCCAGTCAGAGCAACCCAGAGCTCCAGATATTAAGTCATGTAATCACTGGGAAATAACACCTGGGAAGCTCATCCAAAAAACTAGAGTGGAAATGGAGACACAATTTCAGGATGCTGTTGCAGGGTGAACTCTGGATATCTGTGCTTTCGTTGGCTTGTGTTATATCCTCAAGCCCTTTTAATCATATGTACAGTCAGGTGTGTTTTCGCTATTTCTTTTTTCCCAAATAATAGATGACTTAATGGTTTTAAAAGTTGAATACAAAATTATTTTTTTTTTTGCCGCTATGTATGGCTGGGCCATAAATTATGTATTCTCAGGCAACACCAAATTATCTAAAATCCTGGAGGAATGGACCTCAGGGAGGCTAGAGGACAGGAATATAGTATGGAAGGAGCAGGGGCTACTACTCTTAAATCCCTGTTTCAGCATTTGCTGGTTATGTGGATTCGATGGAAGGGACCTAATACACATTTGAAGAAAACTGACTCAGAGCAAGGCCTGTGTCAGTTGTGGGAGGCATAACAATAAATAGTGTAGCCATACCCTGTCCCCAAGGAGTTTACAATCTGGTAGTGTTAGGCAGGAAAATAGATATGAGCAGGGTGGAAAGAGATAAGGCCAGTAAGCCCACTAGAAAGGACTCAAAGAGTTAACCAGTTAAAAATAAAAAGCTTGAAGGCCAGGAGCAACTTGGCCTAGAAGTTTGAATACTCCCCATATAAGGAAAAGTATCTCGGCATAGCCTATGTCTTCACTGTGTCAATTAGAACATACCATTGTAACATTTACTTCAGCACCTGCTAAAAGACCCAGCTTATTCAGGAAGAATTCTATCTTAAAAGCTAAGATTGCATTTTAATCAAACACACAGTGGCTCAACCCACATTGGAGGCAAGGCAGACAGTCTTGATTGATATGCTTCCAGACAGAGCTGATATCCTGGAAAGGAATCGAAGCAGTATATTTCCTGTGTTGAATTAAAAAAAAAGAAACTTAATGTCTGACCAAAGATGAACATTCTGGAACAATTTGGCCGTCTGCACCTGGCTCTGTCGCTTTTCTGAAAATCCTCAACTGCCTATAAAACCCCAGACCCTAAACCTTTCAGCGCGCTCCCTCTCTCTGAGGCCGCCCGCACTTACTAAGCGCGTAGACTTTCTTTCAACAAAACTTGAACCTTGCAAGGTGCCTCTCCTACCTGAGGTTGCCTGCACTTTTGCTCTAAGTAACTTTAAATAAAACTTTTACTCTGCTTCACTATTGTGCTTCTGCCCTTCAATTCTTTGTTGCGATGGTGACAAGAACAGAGGAAAATACACAACGCTTCCCCAAAACAGCAGGAGACACAAGTACATAAATAAATAGCCAAAATATAATCCCTAGGGGCTAATGTAGCTTATCTAGGATAAATTCATTTATGTTTCTCAGTCATTCATTACTTCCAAAAATATGCTTTGAGGATAATCTAGGTGGCGGACTCTGTGCTAGGGATGCAAAAACAAATAAGACATCATCCTTGCCTTGAAGAAGTTCGGTCCAGTAGGGTTTTTAGTCTCAGGATATGCACAAAATTCCAATATTCCAAGAGTTAGACCTATTTATTAAGAAGCCAGACAGATCTGGGTTTCAATTTAAGGTACATCACTTCCCAGCTGTTGTTGAATCTTTCTGATCCTCAGTTTCCTCATCTGGAAAATGTATATAATAATAGACCTACTTCATATGGCTATTAGGAAGATTAAATGAATGAATTCAGATACTTAGCCAGCAGCTAATAGATAGTAGTGAAGTAATGATATTTTCTATTCAACGTTATAAAATAAAAAAAAAACACTCTTCTTCACTGTTTAAGACTTCATACAGAAAAATCAGAGGCAGTTTTGAAAAACTAGGTGTTGAAATTCATGAATGAATGTTAATGACGATGAGATGTAGATATGGCTATAGATGATAGAATTTCTTTCTGTTTAAATTCTGAATTATCTTAGTTTTTTTCCTTTAGGCTATGTGTTTCCTCTACGGAGTATCTCAAATTTGGGTCTATATCAGTAGGATAGGCTAGGCTTGCTGCAATTACAGATAACTTCCAAATCGCAGTGGTTTAACATGGCAAAGGTTTCTTTCTAGTTTATGCATAGTCTACTCCAGCTCCTTCCATCTCTCCAGGTTAGCCATCCTTCACGTGCTGGCAGAGAGATTCAGAGTACTGCTCCTTTCTTATGGTACCTTCCCATCAGCATGTGGGAAAGAAAGGACTAGGAGAAAAACACACTCTACCTCTTAAACGCTTCCCCTGAGAGGTAACAGATGCCACTTTTGCTCATATTTACTGGCTAAAGCAAGTCTCATGTCTTCACCCAACTTTAAGGATTTCATCTAACTTCCAGGTAGTAGGAGGGAATAATCATCCTAAGTGTGCTGGAGAAGAGAACTGGGAATATTATTTAGGGATGGTAATACCTACCCTGAGTTTCATACCATGCTTTCTGCACACCAGATGGTCTTTGGTTTTCACACAGCCACATTCCCTTCTGCCACAGGACCTTTGCCTTGGCTGAATGGGGCAACTTTGCTCCCAGTTGCCTGGTCTAACTTTAGACTTCCTTTGGGAAACTTTTGCTTTCGCCTCTCAGTCAGTTCCCCCCATTATTCTTTAGTTTCACAGCATTATTAAATTTACAGCATTTAGCTGTAATTTGCAGTTAATCATGTCATGACTTCGTTAATGACTGTTTCTTCCTCTGCAGCATTTGCTGTAGGAATCATGTTGTTTTGTTCAGTCCTGTATCTCTGCCACTTACCCCAATGCTTGGGACTGTTGCAGAGTGAATGAAGAGGTGAATATTATCAAGATTCTGAGGAGATATATATATATTTTTAAGCCTCCAAAGAGTCTGTGTATTACTGATTTGAGGACTTGGGGAACATTTTCTTGTATGAGTTCTCTTGGTAGCAATTAAGGAGAGAACTTGACAAATACTTGCTGACATCATTCTGAAAGTTTAGTATGGATGGAATATCTCTGAACCCTATTAATGTGTAAATCTTGGTCTTGTAAGAGGAACAACATTTATTCACCCCTTGACCAGCCAGGGGAATTGAAGACTAAGGAAGTCATTTTACACTTCACTCTGGTCCCCACCCACTCTGATTGAGCAATCCAGGTTTTTGTTTTTGAGACTCATCCTGTACGTGCAAGCTTCCCCCTTCATTTGCATAGGTATTTCAAGACTGCTCTAAACCTGTGAGCTTGGCTAGATTATGGTATCAAAAGGTTTTCAGTAAAAAGCCAAATTGCTTTATCTACACTTTGAAATAAAAACTTAATTAAGAAGCAACAGAGGTGGAAGAAAGTCAGCCTTTCAGTCTCATGTTTTCTTAAAGAAAAAGGCTGTGATGGAGCCCATATTTTAGCTAAAGGAATTTTCTTTGAAGTTACGGCTTTGTTTTGCAAATCTAAGGCCTTGTGAGCTGCCCAAGGAGCTGAAGACAGGTTCTACAATAAAGATTCAGTAACGGATGGCTCAGGAGAATCTGGAAATGGGCCACTGACCTGACAGACTGAGATATTTCTGCTTCTCACGTTTTCCTAATGGGCCAGAAAATTCTTGATTCAAAGCTGTTTGAGATAGCAGATTATTTTACATGCTAATTTAATTACATGAGGTTATCTTCCTTATTTGTAAGAGCAGGTTAAATTAGAGCCTGGGGTGGTTTGTCCGCAACAACAAAGAGGGCAGAGCCTTTGTTGACAAAGAGTTTACATTCCACCAGGCAGCCACACCCAGGCCCCTTGGAAGCCAGGGCTCCAATCTCTGATCTTGCTACCTCTGCATACAAGCCCTCACTGGTTTTAAAAGTGCCTGGTTTATTATTTCTCCACATTCAATTTATATTCTTTGGCAAATGACACTCATTCCTGAGTTGCAAGTTAATAGGATTGAAGGCTAATTTTATTTAAAACACAATGTGATCACCCTCCTCAATCTGCAAGGCTAGTCCTTGAGCCTACTTCCTGTCCTTCTAGGGCCCTCATTGCCACACGCACTCCACCTCTAGGCTCCGCCCCTTCCTCTCATGCTTTCTGTCTTTCCTCACTAATTTACGGCCCTTTTATATACTGTCTTTATATATATGTACTAGGTAATATGTGAGCATGATAAAAATCTCAAATCATAAGAGAATGTACCTTTGGGCCCATGGTTACGTATGTGTATTTTAAATTTTAATATATATTCCCAGATTATTCCTAAAAACTTTGTGGCAATTTATACTCCCTTCATAGATATACCAAGTGCTTGTTTCCCCCTGTATCATTGTTCTTGTTAACTAACCTAATGAGTGAAAAATGGATTATTGTTTTGCTTTCCCAGTCCATTAATAAAGTAAGTCATATTTTTAATGGACTATTTGATTTTCTCTTCCATTAATTCCTGCTTGTATACTTTGCCAGTATTTTTAAAACATTGAACTATTTGGCTTAAAAAAAAATCTGTTTATAGAACCTCTTTTAAGTTAGAGATACAATGTGTTGGCCATGTTTTGTGCAGTTCTAATCCGTCTTATTTTTAAACTTGTCATTGTGATGTCATGCAAAACTTCCACATATTTAGACACGTTTTTATTTTTTAATAACTGGCTTCCTGCCTTGCTTAAAATTTCTCCTTCACCTAAGTTATATTTATCTATTCTTTAAAAAATTTCCTATGAGTTGTTGTCTTGTGTATTTTTTGTATCTTTTAATTCTTCTGGAATTTATTTTTGAATATGGTAGGTTTTACCTTTATAATGAATATTCATTTAAACCATGACCATTTAACAAACTTTTTTCATGAACTCGTCTCCTCTGCCTTGGATTAAGTTTTACTCCTAGATTCCAGACTACTCAACTATTTGCCTGAGCTATTATGGCAGCAATAACTTGCAGTGAATTTACAAAAACCACTTTGCAGTAAGTTAAAATTTTGGTTTTCACTAAGTGAGATTCAAGTGTTTCACTAAGAAAGAGGGCCATGAAATTTCCTAATTTGAGTTTATAAAGATAAAAGGAGGTACAGTCTGCTGAGTTGAGTAAATCTTACCTGTTATCATAAAAATGAACACACACAGTTAAAGAATTCTGGGGTTGGAAAACTGGACTTCTGCTTTTATGACCATAAAGAGTGCAGGGAGAAGGGCCAGCTATGAGGCAGCTGATATAGGATCCTCGCCGTCAGAACTGAAGCGACAGAGGGGAAGGCTGAAAAGCAAAGCGCTGCGCCCAGGAACCAAGAAGTCTGTTTCAAGTCGCACAGAGAAACTGGTGAGTGGGACTAGGAAGAGAAGGTCAGTAAGGAAACCTAGAAAAAGAGGGCCCTCTCGGGAGCGGGATACGATGGCCGGGGCAGAACTTCTGGGGGCCTGCTGGCTGGGACTTCTAGATCCCGCAGTCCTCTGGGAGCCGCAGAAAAGAGACCACCCGTTCTGTAGCATCGCTGTCCCGCAGGCAGCCGGAGAGAACTGGGCGGCGGTGCAACCTCTCTCCCCGCCCCGCCCGTTTCGGGGGTCCGGCGGCAACCGCGGCGGGGACGGGGATTGGCCCGAAAGGAGCGGGGGCGGGGCGAGGGCTGCCGGGAGGTTGGCCGGGGGAGTGGGGAAGGGCGGCGGCGCGCGCGCGCGGGCACGGCGGTGGTGGCGCGCGCGCGTGCTCCGTCGGTGGGTGAGGCGGCGGCGGAGCGGGCCATGGCAGTGGTCGGCGGGCTGGTGTAGCGCCGTGCAGGGCAGGCGGGAGGTGATTGAGGGATGCAGGGATGGGGGCGCCACTAGAAGGTCGCGGCGCCCTGGGCTGTTGACCACACACCCGGAGCCGGGAGGTGGCGGCCGCGGAGTCCTGGGCAGGTGAGTGCGGCGGCGCGGGACCCGGATGCGGCGCGGCTGAGGGGCGACGTGGTGGCTGCGGCCCGCTGAGGTTCCCTCGCGCGGGTCGGCGGTGCGCTCTTGCTCGCCACAGTCTGCGGCGACGGCAACTTCGGGACTTACTTGGTGCTTCCTGCCGCCGTGGAGAACACCCGCTCGACTGAGGCCCTCCCGGGACTCCAAGGTGAGCGGCGCTGCCCGGCCTCCGGGCGGCCGAGGCGTGCCGCCGGTTGCGTCGGGCAGCCGCTGCTTTTGGTCGTGTTTCTATGGGGCACCTCCGTGGAGAGGCGGTGTCCTTGCCCCTGCGTCTCTGGGGACACCCCCGGAGCCTCCCCACCCTCAGGTGCCTTTTTCTACCGATATGCATTTTAGGGGCGGGGTTGGTTGTGTTTTCAAATCGTAGCACCGCCACTGACCAGCCCTGAGGCCTTGGGCCACAAGACTGATTTGTTAATGGGAGTAATAATACACACTTCATAGGGGTTGTTTTGAGGATCGGACAGGATGATGGGCATGACCGCGAGTGCTGGGTGAATGGTAGACTGGTAAGAGCAACCTTGCTGCCGCATCTTGTGTTAGCTGTTGCTAATTCCTGGCTGCGGGTGTACGTTTGGGGGCACATTTATTTCCGAGCTGCACAGTGTTGTAATAAATCTCCACTGGAGTTGCTTACTGTTGGAGCCTGTTATCTTAACAGTGGCCAAAACAGAATTCTACAGTCATCCGAGAATACTGTAATCTTTTTCTTGCTAAGGCTAACTTGTAAAATATCTGACTTAGGTACTGAGTGGGAATTGCTGCTGAAATAACCGAGCGAATTTAGGATTCGTTTGGGGTGGAAGATGGTGGGACTTGAAGTGTTTTTCTGTTTAAATAATCTTAATGTGACATGTAAACTCTGTCGCTTGTTACAGAGTATAAACACATGGAGAATATGGTAACAGACTTATTTTTCTGCATTGCTACACCCGAAGGGAGTGACAAGTGCTTTTGTAAACATTATTGTGGGGAGTATTACTGTCTGGTGAAGTCATCATAATTAAATTATATGAGTACGTATTTTGAAGCAAAGAATGCGTGTTTGGAAATATGATTCCTCATAAAATCATCTCCAACGAGTCACAGTTCTCAGCAGTTCATTAATCATTGGGGATTTTTATGATTTGCTGTAAGATTTTTATGGTAAAAGCAGAACTGTTTTTAAGTCATGATAATGTAGCATAGGAGAGAATGGTTAGAAGATCTTAACCTAGTTTCAGAAGGCAAGAGTGGGACAAAGTAAAAATCTTAAGCTTTAGAAACTGAAATTGTATTTACAAAGCAAAATTACTAAAAACAATAAACTTTGTTTTACACCCCATAATTTACACTTTGATGAGGGTCTTCTGGGCGTTTTTTAGAAGTGGAGAAAATTGAGTTGGGTTTTGATTTATTGAATTTTGTATCTCATGCCTATAGTTCCTGCTTTTCTAAAACACTCAACCATGAAGACTTTTGATTCAACTTGCTTTGTGATTGTAAACAAAGTATGTAGAAAAAAATTGAAAGTGAACCTTGTAATCTAAATTATGTTCTTCCTTGTAGTTTAATTATGTTCTTCCTCAATTATGACCTTCCCTGTTGTCTAAATTTAGACTGATGAACCTAACAGTAGGAGCAGCACTAATAGTCACTGTGAAAAGGCTAGTAAGAGGCCAGAAGTTACATCTTGATTCTAGTCCTGGATCTAAGTCCCAAACAGCTGGGCCTTTGGGGAGTGTCACCCAGTCTTTCTGTGCCTCATATTTTTTATTTATGGAATTTGAGTATGTGTGTGGGTTGGGAAGGTGGTGTTGGACTCGAGAATCATATAAAGGAACCTTCCTCAGGATACTGAACTTTTAGTTTTCCTTCTCCTTACTCTTTTGTGCCTTTCCCCCTCTCTTCCAGAATTCAAAACATCCTAATGCCTCAGGGCTTCCAAGCCTGTCCCTCTACTTTTTTTTTCTGCCTGTACTCTGCTTGGGTGATCTCATTATATCCTCTGGTTTAATTACTATCAATGTGCTGTTGATGCTCAGATTCTTATCTCCAGTACTGAACTTAAGATTCTTCTACCTGCTTGCATGATATCTTCATTTAATTTGTCTGTAGGCATCTTAAACTTAACATGTTCAGAGTGGAGCTCTTGATTACCATTCCTCAACCTATTCCTTTCCAACAGTCTCTACCTCATAAGAGGTGCCACTCTGTCCCCTGCCCTCACCCTGCTTCACTGAAAAATCTAGTGATCATCCTTAAGACATCCCTTTGCCTCATTGCTCCCCACCCCCATCAGTCCTCAGCAAACCCTGTCACTTTCACCTCCAAAATATATAAACTTCACTTTGTTTTTATTGCCTCCACCCCAGTTCTTCCTGGGTAGTGGCTTCCTTACTGGTGTCTCCTTGCCTCTGGTCTTGCTCTTCCATTTCAAACAGTAAAGAGTGATCTTTACCTTCCTGTTTCAGTGGCTTCTCATTACACTAAGAAGTAAATTCAGACCCTTTACTTGCATTATCAGCTAATTATCTTGCTTATTTTCTTGATCGTTTATTTATGGTCTTTTTCCTCCAACACACTATGCTCTCTCTTCCCTGCCATATTCACAGTAACCAGAACAATGTATGGAACATTTACCTAATGTTCAGTGAGTGAATATGTAAATGAAATAAGTTAGAAAATCTTCTGATTCCAAATATAACATGTACTGAACCTACTTTACCCTTTTTTGGTCCCAGATTTGTGCAAATGAGGAAGTAATCAGAGGGGCTATAGTTATTCTGTTAAGCATCATTATTCCCTCAGTCTTCATTAAGGTACTCTACCTCCTGAAAAGGCTAAGTATTTAAACACTAAGCTATTGATAACAAAAGCAAATGTGAATTAATTCACTGTGTACTGACAATTAGTATGTTTGTAAATGAGGAACCAAAGAAGCCGTCCAGCCTTGTTTTATTTTGAGCATTGAATGTTTGTCTTGACAGGAGGGGATTGGTTGTAGAATGTGGTAACTTGATCCATACATAGGAAATCCTGTAGAGTAGCAGTTGGAATTTTTATGGAGAGCAGGTATTTTATTTCAGTTACACTTAAAAAAAAGAGAGAGAGAGATCCCTCCCACCCATGTTGCTACATGTGTGTACCCTCTTGAGTCATTTGGTTTGCTTTGTGTGTGTTGTATGCTTGTGTATGTATCCTCTGAACTGTTTGATTTGTTGGAGTCATCATATCTTGGGGATAAATCCCTATCATTTGGTTTCTCTTAACTGCCTGTTTCTGAGCTTTGTCATACTGTAGAAAGAGGCAAATAATTTAGAATTTTTCCCCCTGTGTAAGACTGAGTCTGTAGCCCTGAAGACTACCTAGCAGGTATGTAAACAAATAAGGGTATGAAGAAATCAGAAGTGTCCTATTACATTATCAAAGTACAGATAGAGGAAAAAAATACTTTGGAGGAGAAACTCTTAGACTAGAAGAATAACACTGACTGAACATTTAGTTGAAGAAAAGAAGAAAGGAAGACTGGGAGATTCACTGATTTTCAGGCTTTCCTGGGACAACTTCCTCCTTACTCTGCTTACCTCATCCTCTCACCAAATTTGACATTTTGATTTTTCCCCTCTACTCTCTCTCCATTTCCTGATTTGTATGGTCTGTTTTTCTAAGCTTGGCAATTCAGTAGTCCAGTGTCTGGTAGAACACCTTGTGTGACAGGAAACTGTTCTTTCTTGAAAAGGCCATTCTATTTTCTCATAATCAGGGTCTGGATTTTCCAGGCATTGGGTCCAGCTTTACCTTTTAGAGTGGTGACATAGTGGTGCACTTCTTTTTAAGTTATTGTTCTCCCATATATTCTGTGGTAGCCTTTATGTTATTTCTAGGTCAAATAATTGAGTCACACAAGTTTCTAGTTGAGAGAGGGAAAATAAAAGGGATTAGATGTGTAGTTTGGGTATATATAGTCTGTTAGTTAAGAGTTGCTCTGTTAATGTGGATTGAGTGTCTCTAGACTTCTTTTTCTGAGTCAATAGGCTTATTTATTTTTTTACATGACTAAAGAGATTTTAATAAGACATTTCCAAAAGGGGAGTGATTAAGCAATTTTATGTACAGTATTTTTTCATGAATTTTAATACATGCATAGATTAAAAAATTTTTTTATTAAGGTATTATTGATACACACTCTTATGAAGGTTTCACATGAAAAAACAATGTGGTTACTACATTTACCCATATTATCAAGTCTCCACCCCATACCCCAATGCAGTCACTGTCCATCAGTGTAATAAGAATACATAGATTCTTGAAACTACTACCTACACTAACAAAACAAGTACACCGCCCCACTTAAATCACTCTAATTACTCCTTTTGTAGTCAACTCCCCACTTTGACCTAATGTCTTTTTAAAGAAAAAAATTACTTATGGATCGAGTGTATCAGAACTGGAATGAATGGGTAATTGATCAACCTAATTGTTGTTTTCCTTTTAGAAGTATGAGAGAATCCCAGTCATAATAATGGGTTTATGTGCGATAAATCAGTTAACCTTGTAGATGAAGGAATGTTTATAAAGGCTTTAAATTCTTTAAAAATTATGTATAACTTTTGGAACCTGCCAAGTGATGTAGATTCCATAATCTCAGGTTAAAACAGGGACCATTTTAAAAAAGAAATTTTGGGGTCAAGTCTATGACAAAAATCATAATGGATGGCAACACATATCCTTTCATCTCTCTTTGGTAAACCCAGAATTCCCATTTACTGCTATGTCGGGGTAAATCCGAGATTAATTTTGCCAGGGACTATGAAGTTTCACCTTGTCTCTCTCTAGCTTTGTCACTTTCTGCTAGCCTGTCACTAACTGCAGCACTTACAGTTGTTTTAGTTATTCAACTTTCCTAGGGATTGATGGGAGGATATACTGTGTATAGCCAAAGTATATTGAAAATGTAGCTTTCCATTATCTTATTAAGTTGGTTCCAGCCTAAAGCAGTTAGTAATCTAGAAATTCTGCCATTTCTTCAGAAAATTCACAACTCCTTCCCCCGAGTCCTGGCTCCAGGGTCTATCTTTCCCCTACTTCTTCACCAAGGATGTAATACTGTGTGGTATTGCTGGAGCCAGGTCTGCCCCTCAGAATCCCCCCTCACCTCCCTGTGCAAACCTAAGAGGGATTGCCTCATCCCTAACCTTGTAGCTCATTGTCCTCTGGTGCTCCCCTGGTGTTCTGGCCACACGGGAGACCACCAGGGAAAGGCTCATTTGCCTTCAAGGGAAATGTGATCCTGATTATCCATGCCTTCAGAAGGAGAGGATTATGCAGATTTAAAGAAATCCATCGGTAATCCAGAAGCTTTGTTTAACCACATTACTGACCGTAGTTTTTCCTTGCCTTTCTGGTAACTAATTTATTATATTTACTAATTTATTACCCATTTCCTACCATTTAGAAGTATTGGCAGTTGTGTAGTAGAGAAAGGATGGGGTTGAAGGAGTTAATCAACAAGCACCCCCATAGTTTGATGTTGACTGGGTGGTTTAACCACAGTGCTTACTAGACCTTGAAGATCTGAATTCCTTGAATTCCTTACCTGCTGAGCCACTAGAATAAATTTGAGGTGACTTGTCAACAAGAGGTCAAACTCTATTTTGAGACTTTTGCACTTTATATCTTAAGTGATTGAGCTTTCATGACTTAAGTAATGCGTATTTCAGATTGTCAGGCTTATGCACTTTGTAGTTTTAATGTTATTTAATAATACAACCTGTTGACATTTCATAGAAAGTAAACTGAGGATCTGCTTTTTGAATGGATGCTTAATGTTTGTAGCCAGGCCACTAACTACCACTTCTGACAAGTTAACATGTAGTTACACAGTAATTAATTTCTACTAAGTACTTGCAATATGGTCATTTAAGATAGTTTATTCTTGAAATACTGATTTACTGTATATTTTTATTTAGATAACATTAAAATCAGTGTTTCCTCTAGCCTTATAAATTATTACAAATTGCTGCTGTTATGTTATCTGAACAAAAATGATAATTTGTTTCATAAAACTTATCTCTGCAGTTGTATATTTTCCAAATTTAGGTTCCATATTTATCGGCTATATAGCTATTATTCTCTTTAAGATTCATTATAGTTATTTTTTTGAAGGGGGGGTACTGGGGCAGACCAGCTGCAGTTCTGTTAACATGCTTTTTCTGCACTGTGAACCTAAGGAAACAGCGATAGGTGGTTGTTGGTTTTGAACAATGTTGTGATCAATTGAAATTATTTTATTTCTGTTCTTTGGATGACTGGATATTCACGTTTTCATTAGAAATAATTCATTGTCTTAACTCTTCATATATCTCACCTACTATTCCATTATTGTTATTTTTCTTAACAAGGTTGTGGGGTATTAAGTCATTTGTCTGCTGTGTGTGTGTGTGTGTCTGTGTATATGCATTAGAGAGTCATCCATGTATACCATCCCAAACAGCAATAATTATTTTACCTTTAACTTATGAAGAATTCACTGTCTTCTCCTTCAGCCCCAGATGGCTATTTTAATCAGTGATTTCCTTAATTCTGTGTATTATTACTTGCTTCCTTTTATGTTCTTTTGTCATTTAGAGCTGTGGCTGTCAGTATAGTGTATTAGAAAACTTCCTCTGTGTGGCTCACTAGATGGAATTAGACTGTAATGGTAGTTAATATTTATTGGATGCTTACTTACGCATCAGGTTATTCTAAGTGCTTTACATGTATTTCATTTTATCTTCATATCAAACTTGTAATGCAGGTACTAATGATATCCTCTGCGTTTAAGAGACAGGAAGCTGAAGCTTTGGAAAGTTAACATGCCAAGTGGCACCCAGCCTTTAAGTGGGGAAGTTTCAAACTTGGGTCGGACTCTAGAATTTAGGCTTTTAATTGATTGCCTCATACAGTTCTTTATTTTTTAGATCTTTCAGAGGAAGATTGAAAGGGACCATAGCAGTGTAAATTTTTTTAGTATAGTAATCACCATCTTTATTTTACAGACTACACATTTTACCTGTGTATTCAGAAACAGGAAGCAATTTTCCAGTCATATAACCATTAACTTTCTGTCACTATTTTTTTTTATTACGATACCATTGATAAACAATCTTATGAAGGTTTCACATGAGCAACATTGTGGTTACTACATTCACCCATATTATCAAGTTCCCCCAACACCCCATTGCAGTCATTTTCCATCAGCATAGTAAGATGCCAAAGAATCACTACTTGTCTTCTCTGTGCTACACTGTGTTCCCCATGATTCCTCCCCACACCATGTGTACTAATCATAAATACCTCTCAATCCCCTTCCCCCTTCTTCCCACCCCCTTTCCCTTTGGTAACCACTAGTCCCTTCTTGGAGTCTGAATCTGCTGCTGTTTTGTTCCTTCAGTTTTGCTTTGTTGTTATACTCCACAAATGAGTGAAGTCATTTGGTACTTGTCTTTTTCCACCTGGCTTATTTCACAGAGCATAATATCCTCTAGCTCCATCCATGTTGTTGCAAATGGTAAGATTCGTTTTCTTCTTATGGCTGAATAATATTCCATATGGACCATTATGGACCATTTCTTCTTTGTCCATTCGTTTATGGATAGACACTTAGGTTGCTTCCATTTCTTGGCTATTGTAAATAGTGCTATGATAAACATAGGGGTGCATATGTGTTTTTCAAATGGGGCTCCTGCATTCTTAGGGGAAATTCCTAGGAATGGAATTCCTGGGTCAAATGGTATTTCTTTTTTTAGTTTTTTGAGGGACCTCCATATTGCTTTTTACACTGTAGAAGGCTTCCCCTTTCTGCACATCCTCGCCAGCATTTGTTGTTCCTTGTCTTTTGGATGTTGGCCATCCCAGCTGGTGTGAGGTGATACCTCATTGTGGTTTAATTTGTGTTTCCCTGATGATTAGTGATGTGGGAGCTTTTTACGTGCCTGTCGGCCATCTGAATTTTTTCTTTGGAGAAGTGTCTGTTCAGATACTCTGCCCATTTTTTAATCAGGTTATTTTCTTTTTGGTTGTTGAGGCATGTGAGTTCTTTATATATTTTAGGTGTTAACCCATTATTGGATATGGCGTTTATGAATATATTCTCCCATACTATAGGGTGCCTTTTTGTTTTACTGATGGTGTCTTTTGCCGTACAGAAGCTTTTCAGTTTGAAGTAGTCTCATTTGTTCATTTTTGCTTCTGTTTACCTTGCCCAAGAAGATGTGTCCAGGAAAAAAGTGCTCATGTTTATATTCAAGATATTTTTTTTTTTGCCTATGTTTTCTTCTAAGTGTTTTGTGGTTTCATGACTTACATTCAGGTCTGATCAATTTTGAGTTTACTTTTGTGTATGGAGTTAGACAATAATCCAGTTTCATTCTGTAACATGTAGCTGTCCAGTTTTGCCAACACCAGTTGTTGAAGAGGCTGTCATTTCCCCATTATGGCTCCCTTATCGTATGTTAATTGTCCATATGTGTGTGAGTTTATACCTGGGCTCTCTATTCTATTCTGTTGATCATTGGGTTTGTTTTTGTGCCAGTACCAAATTGTCTTGATTACTGTAGCTTTGTCATAGAGCTTGAAGTGGGGAGCATAATCTCCACAGCTTTATTCTTCCTTCTCAGGATTGCTTTGACTCTTCAGGGTCTTTTGTCATTCCATATGAATTTAAAACTACTTGTTCTAGCTCGTTGAAGAATGCTGTTGGTGTTTTGACAGGGATTTCATTGAATCTGTAGGTTGCTTTAGGCAGGGCGGCCATTTTGACAATATTAATTCTTCCTGTCCATGAGCATGGGATGTACTTTCATTTATTGGTGTCTTCTCTAATTCTCTCATGAGTGTCTTGTAGTTTTAAGAGTATGGGTCTTCCACCTCCTTGGTTAGGTTTATTCCTAGGTATTTTATTCTTCTTCATGCAATTGTAAATGGAATTGTTTCCCTGATCTCTCTTCTGTTAGTTCAGCACTAGTGTATAGGAGTGCAATAGATTTCTGTGTATTAATTTTGTATCCTGTAACATTGCTGAATTCAGATATTAGGTCTTGTAGTTTTGGAGTGGATTCTTTAAGTAGTTTTTTCTGTGCAATATCATGTCATCTGCAAACAGTGACAATTTAACTTCTTTACCAATTGGGATGACTTTTATTTCTCTGTGTTGTCTGAATGCCATGGCTAGGACCTCCAGAACTATGATGGATAAAAGTGGGGAGAGTGGGCATCCTTGTCTTGTTCCTGATCTTAAAGGGAAGGCTTTCAGCTTCTCACTGTTAACTATAATGTTGGCTGTGGGTTTGTCATATATGGCCATTATTATGTTGAGGTACTTGCCCTCTATACCCATTTTGTTGAGAGTCTTTATTATGAATGGATGTTGAGTTTTGTCGAATGCTTTTTCGGCATCTATGGAGATGATCATGTGATTTTTTCCATTCTTTTTGTTGATATAGTGGATGACGTTGATGGATTTTCGAATATTGTACCATCCTTACATCCCTGGGATGAATCCTACTTGATCATGATGAATGATCCTTTTGATGTATATTTGAATTCGGTTTGCTAATATTTTGTTGAGTATTTTTGCATCTATGTTCATCAGGGATATTGGTCTGTAATATTTTTTTTTTTTGGGTGTCTTAGCCTCGTTTTGGCAATAGACTGATGCTAGCTTCATAGAATGAGTTTGGAAGTATTCCCTCCCCTTCTGTTGGAAAACTTTAAGGTGAATGGGTATTATGTCTTCTCTAAATGTCTGAGAAAATTCAGGGGTAAATCCATTTGGTTTGGGGGTTTTGTTCTTGGGTAGTTTTTTGATTATCGATTCAATTTCATTGCTGGCAATTGATCTATTCAGGTTTTCTGTTTCTTCGTGGGCCAGTCTTGGAAGGTTGTATTTTTCTAGAAAGTTGTCCATTTTTTCTTTGTTATCCAGTTTGTTAGCATGTAGATTTTCATAGTATTCTCTAATAATTTTTTGTTTTTCTGTTGTGTCTGTAGTAATCTTTCCTTTCTCATTTCTGATTCTGTATATATGTGTAGATTCTCTTTTTTTTCTTTATAAATCTGGCTAGGGGTTTGTCTATTTTGTTTATTTTCTCAAAGAACCAGCTCTTGGTTTCATTAATTTTTTCTGTTTTATTCTTCTCAATTTTATTTATTTCTTCTCTGATCTTTATTATATGTCCGTCCATCTACTAACTTTGGACCTCATTTGTTCTTTTCCAGTTTCAATAATAGGCCTGGATTGCTATCTACTTTACTCTTAGAACTGCCTTTGTGTGTCCCATGGAAGTTGGGGTGTTGTGCTGTTGTTTTTATTTGTCTCCATATATTGCTTGATTTCTGTTTTCATTTGGTCATTGATCCATTGACTATTTAGGATCCTGTTGTTAAGCCTCCATGTGTTTGTGAGCCTTTTTGTTTACTTTGTACAATTTATTTCATACCTTTGTGATCTGAGAAGTTGGTTGGTAGAATTTAAATCTTTTAAAATTTACTGAGGTTCTTTTTGTGGCCTAGTATGTGGTCTCTTCTGGAAAATTCCCGTGTGCTCTTGAAAAGAATGTGTATCCTCCTGCTTTTGGGTGTAGCATTCTGTATATGTCTGTTAGGTACATCTGTTCTAATGTGTTCAATACCTCTGTGTCCTTACTTATTTTCTGTCTGGTTGATCTGTCCTTTGTAGTGAGTGGTGTGTTGAAGTCTCCTAAAATGAATGCATTGCATTCTTTTTCCCCCTTTAATTCTGTTAGTATTTGTTTCACATATGTAGATGCTCCTGTGTTGGGTGCATAGATATTTACAATGGTTATATGCTCTTGTTGGATTGACCCCTTCATCATTATGTAATGTCTGTTTTTGTGTCCTGTGACTTTGTTTTGAAGTCTGTGTTGTCTGATACAAGTACTGCAACACCTGCTTTTCTCTCCCTATTAGTTGAATGAAGTATCTTTTTCTGTCCCTTCACTTTTATTTGTGTTTGTCTTTGGGTTTGATGTGAGTCTCTTGTAGGCAGCATATAGTTAGGTCTTATTTTTTTATCCAGTTAGTGACTCTTATGTCTTTTGATTGGTGAATTCAGACTATTTACATTTAGGGTGATTATTGATAGGTATGTTACATTTTGCCATTGCAGGCTTTAGATACGTGGTTACCAAAGGTTCAGGGGTAACTTCCTTTCTAAGAGTCTAACTTAACTCACTTAGTATACTATTACAAACACAATGTAAATGTTCTTTTTTTCCCCCTCCTGTTTCTTCCTCCTCCATTCTTTATATATTAGGTGGCATATTCTGTACTCTTTGTCCATTTTTATTACCTCTGGTGACAGCTATTTAACCTTAGGAACACTTCCGTCTGCAGTCCCTCCAAAATATACTGTAGAGATGGTTGTGGGAGCTAAATTCTCTCAGCTTTTGCTCCTCTGGAAATTGTTTTATCCCTCCTTCAAATTTAAATTATAATCTTGGCCAGATAAAGTATTCTTGGTTCCAGGCCCTTCTGCTTCATTGCATTAAATACATCATGCCACTCCCTTGTAGCCTGTAAGGTTTTTGCTGAGAAGTCTCATGATAGCTTGATGGGCTTTCCTTTATATGTGATCTTATTTCTCTCTCTGGCTGCTTTTAATAGTCTGTCCTTATCCTTGATCTTTGCCATTTTAATTTCTATATGTCTTGGTGTTGTCCTCCTTGGGTCCTTTGTGTTGGGAGATCTGTTTACCCCCATGAGCTGAGACACTATTTCCTTCCCCAGATTGGGGAAGTTTTCAGCAATACTTCCCCAAAGACACTTTCTCTTTCTCTTCTTCTTCTAGTAGCCCTATAATATGAATATTGTTCCTTTTGGATTGGTCACACAGTTCTCAGTATTCTTTCTGAAAGATCCTTTTTTCTCTCTGCCTCAGCTTTTTTGTATTCCTGTTTCCTATTATCTATTTCATTTATTGTTCCCTCCACTGTATCTAATCTTTTAATACTCTCCATTGTGTTCTTCAATGATTGGATCTCCATCCTAAATTGGTTCCTGAGTTCTTGAATATTTTTCTGTACCTCCATGAGCATGTTAATGATTTTTATTTTCAAATACTTTCATGAAGATTCATGAGTTCAATTCCATGAATTCAATTTCATTTGAATCTTCTCTGGTGTATTCATAATTTTGCTTTGAACCAGATCCCTTTGACATCTCATAATTTGTCTTTTTGCCCACTAATGCCCAGAAGCTCTACTCTCTGGAGCTGCTCAGGCCCTGGAGCAATGTCAGGGGTTGCAGGGGTGCAGTGTTGGTTCTTTTGGGGAGGAAAGAGCTGTTTCCTGCTTCCTGGCTGCTATGTCTGTCTCCACTGCCAGAACCAGTGAGCCGAACACACAGGTGTAAGCCTCTATGCATTGTGTTTGTAGCTGCTGTAGGTGGGGCTTCCCTCTGGCTGGCCTGATGCCATGGCAGGGGTTGTTGGTTTGTGAGCCTGAGCCAGGTGCAGGCTAGCCTGGAGGAAGACACAGCAGGCTGTGTATCACGGTGCTGGCCTTGGAGCTACGTAGCCAGCCAGGGGGATGGCGCGTCTGAAGATTGTGTAACCTCCCAACCTGCTGGGCAGTGTGCACCTGGACAATTTTGTTTACTTGTCCTTTCACCTGAGCAGTCAACTCTGTGCAATCCTTGCCCCTTTAGCAGCCCTCTTGCTGTTAGGTACTCTCTCAGACTGCCTGCCTATCTTTTGTCCCAGAACAGCCCGATATGGATCCCTGTTTTCCACAGGTGGCTGGAGTCTCAGTCTTTCCAGGTATTCTGCCTGTCCTAGCTTTCCAACCCCTCTAATCATGAGAGCACCATGTAATGTAGGTTTGTGCTGACAGAGTAGGTCTCTAGAGCTTGGTGTTCAGCAGTCCCAGGTCTCCACTCCCTCCTGCCTGTGAGCTGGGGGGGGGGAATGCCTTGGGTCCCACCGTGCCACAGCTTTGGAACGTTACCCTGTTCCGTGAGGTTTATTCTTTTCTCCAGGTGAATGCAGTCTGGTGCAGCCCTCTTTCCAATTGCTTTTTTAGGATTTGTTGTATTAATTGTATTTTCATATCATGTGCAGTTTTAGTAGGAAGCCTCTGTCTCACCTCTCATGCTGCCATCTTTAATCCTCCTTAAGTGTATTTTTAAAAAACACAATTGGAATCATATTATCCACATTTCAACCACCAGTTCTTATTCCTTAATATAAAAACATATTGAAGGCATTAAGTATTCTTAACATTTTTAACATCTATATAGTATTCCATCAGTTGCATATAACCCAATTAGTCTTATGTTGGATACTTTTATTATTTAATTTTGCTGTTATGAGTAACCTTACAGTGATCATCTTTGAACTGAACTTTTATATACAACAGTTATTTCTTAGGGAAAACATATTAAGACTTGGAGTTATTGGTTTAGTGTTTGAATATTTATTCCCTTTTAAATTATGTAAATTTACAGGGGTTGGAATTACGTAAGGAAAGGGAAACTAATGTATGTTGTGCTAGGAATGATAGCTAATTCTAACTTATACATATGATGTAATATACATAGCTTTTTGGTTGATCTGCTTAAAAGTATTTTAAGACAATCATTCCTTCATCAGGTTCTGTACTTAGTAGACTGGGTCAGATTTCCTTTTGCATCTCAGCCACTAGGTATATGTGAAAAAATTATGTTCTTTTTTCTTTTTCTATATAAGCATTTTGCCTGTTTTTACTTTTTTATTATATATTTAGTAAGCATGTATTGTCTGCTATCTTGCGTATACTGCTGTTTCCTTTTTTTGTTAAGTTTTTTGGGCAGCATCTTTATTGATACATTATTCACTTGTCATGCAGTTCATCTATTTAAAGTATACAATTAAATGTGTTTTAATATATTCAAAGTTGTGCAGCAATATGAAAATCCATTTTAGAAAAAATTTATTGCCTCATCAAGCCATATGGGGAGACAAATGACAACAATGATTCAACACCACAAAGTCCGTGGGACACAGTGAAGGTCGTGCTAAGAGGGAAGTATATTGCAATACTCTTCTACATCAGGAAAGAACAGCAATCCCATGTGAACACTCTAAACTCACAACTAATGAAACTAGAAAAAGAAGAACAAATGAGGCCCAAAGTCAGGAGGAGGGACATAATAAAGATTGAAGCAGAAGTAAATCAAGTCAAGAAGAATAAAACAATAGAAAGAATCAAAGAAGGAACTGATTCTATGAAAAAAATAAACAAATATTGAAACCACTAGCCAGGCTTATCAAGAAAAAAAGAGTCTACATACATAAGCACAATCAGAAATGAGAAAGGAAAAATCATGGTGGACACCACAGAAATACAAAGAATTACCAGATAGAATACTATTAAAGAGTATATGCTAACAAACTGGATAACCTAGAAGAAATGGACAACTTTCTAAGAAAATACAACCTTCTAAGGCTGACCCAGGAAGAAACAGAAAATCTGAATAGACCAATTATCAGCAAGGAGATTGAATTGGTAATCAAAAAAACTATGTAAGAACAAAACCCTTGGAACAGATGGTTTCACTGCTGACTTTTATCAGACATTTAGTGAAGACCTAATACCCATCCTCCTAAAGGTTTTCCAAAAAGTGGAAGAGGAGGGAATATTCCCAAACTCATTCCACGAGGCCAGAATTACTCTAATACAAAAATCAGGCAATGAAAAAAAGAAAACTGGAGACCAATATCCCTGATGAACATAGATGCAAAAATGCTCAACAAAATATTAGCAAACCAAATTCAAAAATACATCTAGAGGATCATACACCATGATCAAGTGGCACAAGGATGGTACAACATTAGAAAATCCATCAACATCATTCACTACGTCAGCAAAAAGAACAGAAACCACATAAACATCTCCATAGATGCTGAAAAAGCATTTGACAAATTTCAACATCCATTCATGATAAAAACTCTCAACAAAATGGGTATAGACCCACAGCCAACATTATACTTAACAGCGAGAAGCTGAAAGCCTTCCCTTTAAGATCAGGAACAAGACAAGGATGCCCACTCTCCCCACTTTTATCCATCATAGTTCTGGAGGTCCAACCACAGCAGTCAGACAACAGAATGAAGTAAAATGTATCCAGATTGGGAAGGAAGAAGTTGAACTGTCCCTGTTTATAGATGACATGATATTGTACATAAAGCACCCTAAAGAATCCACTCCAAAACTACTAGATTTAATGTCTGAGTTCAGCAAAGTTGCAGGATACAAAATTAATACAATCTGTTGCATTCCTATACACTAATGATGAGCTAGCAGAAAGCGAAATCAGGAAAACAATTCCGTCCACAATTGCATTAAAAAAAATAAAATATTGAAGGCACGTCACCTTCCTGACTCGAGTGCAGGCATGGCCGCCAGGAGCTGTTGCAAGAAGGATAAAAGGTCACATCTCGAGGATCACGGGAAGATGGCGGCATCACATCTCAGAAAGACCCTCCTCCATAAATTCATGTGGCAAAGGTGTTTTCTAAAATTTATGTGCAGTGGATTAAACATGATCTCTTTCTTTCTAAGGATTATTTTTTCTTTGCTTTTACAGCCTGTACATGAGCAGTTTTCCTTTATAAAGATACTAGTTTTTAAGGAAATAAGTCTCTGAACACATGAATCTTTTCATATGAAACAGCTTTCTTATTTTTAAGTAAATTGGGGACAGGATGAGGAACAAAGAGAAGCAAAAATTTATTTTTATTTGGTTGTTTTATGGGTGGTTTACAATAGGCTCTGCTTATTTCCTTTTAGAAGAAATACTAAAGGAACTTGAATGCCCCATGTTAAAGGAATATGCTTGAATAAATAGTGAGTTTGACATTTGGCTGCCATCTCTTATACCAGCTTCTCACAGGCTGAAGTTCAGGGAAAAGAGGGCCTCAAGGATGTGCAAATGACAAGGATTTGCTGTCAGGAATTTCAACTTCATGAAAGGACACATTCCCCAGTAGTATCTATAGATGAATTTTTGTTGTGTTTTCAGTTTTAACTGGGGAGTAGGAAGACTTGCACAGATAGAATCCTTTAAACCTTAAAAATCAAAATGTTCTTAGCAAGGCTATTAGTTGATTGAATTCTGCTTCAGTTAAGAGAAACTAATGTAGAAGGAATTGTTAAAGTACTCTCACAGAACATTGTAAGCTTCAAAATCAATTTCATTGGGATCAAGTGTATTAGATATGTTATTACAAGGAAAAAAAAGAATAAAATACCTAGGAATAAATGCAACCAAGGAAGTGAAAGACCTATACTCTGAAAACTACAAGACACTCATGAGAGAAATTAAAGAAGATACCAATAAATGGAAACACATCCCGTGCTCATGGATACTGAGAATTAATGTCAAAATGGCCATCCCACCTATAGCAATCTACAGATGCAATGCAATCCCTATGAAAATATTAACAGCTTTCTTCAACGAACTAGAGCAAATAGTTCTAAAATTCATATGGAACCAGAAAAGACCCCAAATAGCCAAAGAATTCATAAGAAGGAAAAAAGTGGGGGAGATTATGGTTCCTGACTTCAAGCTCCACTACAAAGCCACAGTAATCAAGACAATTTTGTACTGGCACAAGAACTGACCTATATACCAGTGTAATATACTGGAGAGCCTAGATGTAAATCCAAGTGTATATTGTCAATTAGTATATGATTAAGGAGCCATGGATATACAATAGGGAAATGACAGCCTCTTCAAGAACTAGTGTTGGCAAAACTGGACAGTGACATGCAAGAGAATGGATTATTGCCTAAGCCCGTACACAAAAGTAAACTCAAAATCGATCAAATACCTGAATATAAGTCATGAAACCATAAAATTCTTAGGAGGTAACATAGGCAAAAATCTCTTCAATATAAACATGAGCAACTTTTTCTTAAATGCTTCTCCTCATGGAAGGGGAACAGAAGCAAAAATGAACAAATGGCCCTACATCATTGTAAAAAGCTTCTGTACAGCAAAGAACACTACCAGCAGAACAAAAATGCATCCTACAGTATGGGAGAATATATTTGTAAATGACATATCCAACAAGGGGTTAACATCCAGAATATATAAACAACTCACATGCCTCAACATCCAAAAAGCAAATAACCCTATTAAAAAATTGTGGGGGATATGAACAGACAATTCTCCAAATAAGAAATTCAGATGAAAAATGGTGGGGGATATAAACAGACAATTCTCCAAATAAGAAATTCAGATGGCTAACAGGCAACATGAAAAGATGCTCTACATAGCTAAGTAGCAGGGAATTAAAACCACAATGAGATGTCACTTCACACCAGTTAGGATGGCCAACATATAAAAGACTAGGAACAACAAATGCCAGCGAGGATGCAGAGAAAGGGGAACCCTCCTGCACTGCTGTTGGGAATGTATACTAGTTCAGGCATTGTGGGAAGCAGTATGGAGGTTCCTCAAAAAACTAAAAGTAGAAGTACCATTTTACCCACGAATTCCACTCCTGTAAATTTGCCCTAAGAATGCAGGAGCCCAAGTTTCAAAAAGACATATGCACCCCTATGTTTATCACAGCACTATTTATAATAGCCAAGAAATGGAAGGAGCCTAAGTGTCCATCAGTAGATGAATGGATAAAGAAGATGTAGTACATCTACACAATGGACTATTATTCAGCCATAAGAAGAAAACATATCCTACCATTTGCAACAAATGGATGGAGCTAGAGGGTATTATGCTCAGTGAAATAAGCCAAGTGGAGAAAGAATTACCAAATGATTTCACTCATCTGTGGATCATAGCAAAGCAGAAACTGAAGACACATAACAGCAGCAGACTCACAGAACCCAGGAATGGACTGACTGTTGCCAAAGGGAAAGGGACTTGGGGGTGGTGTTGTGTAGGAAGAGAGGGACAAGAGGAATAAGGGGCATTATGATTAGCACACATAATGTAGGGTTGAGCATGGGGAAGATAGTATAGTGCAGAGAAGACAAGTAGTGACTCTATAGCATCTTACTATTGCTGATGGACAGTGAGTGTAATGGTGTATGTGGTGGGGACTGGTTAATGAGGGGAATCTAGTAACCACAATGTTGCTCATGTAATTGTACATTAGTGAAAGGAAAATGAAAAAAAATTACTGCCTCAAAATAAACCTTTTAGGTGTCTTCGTCCAATCCCATCCCTGCTGTCATCCCAAAACAATGATTAATCTACTCTAAGTCTCTAAAGATTGGCCTATTCTGGACATTTCATATAGAGTGAATTACATAATATGCAGTCTTGTTACTGGCTTCTTAGCATAATGTTTTCAAAGTTCATCTATGGTATAGCATGTGTCAGTCGTTTTTATTGCAAATTGTTTCCTTTCTCAGTTCAATTAATAAATGTATTTTGCTGAGTATGAGGGCTGTTAATAAGGATAGTGTCCATGCTCTAGGTTTACCTTCTGCATATCCCCTAGTTGTTAACATTTTGCTGTGTATTTATTAATCTCTAAGTGTATTGGCATAGAGAGGTAATAGATGTAAATCTCAAAGCAATCAGCTTAGCTGTTAAGGTATCATTGTCAAGAATTTATTTTTATTTTCAAAAAATTTTTCATTATGGTATTATTGATATATTAATAAAGGTTCACATGAAAAAACAATGTGGTCACTACATTTACCCGTATTATCAAGTCCCCACCCATACCCCAATGCAGTCACTGTCCATCAGTGTAGTAAGATACCGCAAATTCACTGTTTCCCTTCTCTGTGCTACACTGTTTTCCCTGTGACCCCTCACACCCACATGTACTAAACATAATACCCCCCAATCCCCATCTCCCTCACTCCCTTTTGATAACAAGTGGTCTCTTGGAGTCTCTGAGTCTGCTGCTGTTTTGTTACTTCAGTTTTGCTTTGTTGTTATACTCCAACAAATGAGGGAAATCATTTGGCACTTGTCTTTCTCTGCCTGGCTTATTTCACTGAGCATAATATCCTCCAGCTCCATCCATGTTGTTGCAAATGGTAGTATTTGTTTGTTTCTTATGGCTGAATAGTATTCCATTGTGTATATGTACCACCTCTTTATCCACTCATCTGTTGATGGACACTTAGGTTGCTTCCATATCTTGGCTATTGTAAATAGTGCTGGATAAAAACATAGGGTGCATACATCTTTTTGAATCTGAGAAGTCGTATTCTTTGGGTAAATTCCAAGGAGTAGGATTCCCGGGTCAAATGCTATTTCTATTTTTCATTTTTGAGATACCTCCATGTTGCTTTCCACAATGTTTGAAGTATCTTACATTCCCACCAGCAGTGTAGGAGGGTTCCTCTTTCTCCGCATCCTCGCCAGCATTTTTTGTTCTTAGTCTTTTTGATGCTGGCCATCCTTACTGGTGTGAGGTGATATTGTGGTTTTAATTTTCATTTCCCTGATGTGGAGCATCTTTTCATGTGTCTGTTAGCCATCTGAATTTCTTCTTTGGAGAATTGTCTGTTCATATACTCCACTCATTTTTTAATAGGGTTATTTGTTTTTTGGATGTTGAGGCATGTGAGTTCTTTATATATTTTGGATGTTAACCCCTTGTCAGATGTGTCATTTACAAATATATTCTCCCATACTGTAGGATGCCTGTTTGTTCATTTGATGGTGTCCTTTGCCATACAGAAACTTTTGGTTTGATGTAGTCTCATGTGTTCATTTTTGCTTTTGTTTCCCTTCCTTGAGGAGATGCATTCAGAGGTAGCTTTTTGAACTCGTTTTAACTGAGAAGACTATTTGAGTGCTCCAGTAAGTAACATATATTGGCTGTTTTTCCCCTTTCAGTTTCTTGGATGAGTTGTAAATGTCACTTATAAGTTTCATTTTGTTAGAAAAAGAAACAGTGAAATGAAATTTTAGAACTTGAGAGGTGATAAAATGTTACAATGAAATCACCATTGAAATACTGTATGTTACATGGAGAAAATAAATCTGTCTTTTCCCCGTCTTAATCTGAGTGAGGGTATAAGTCTTATGTAGTAAATGACCAACAGGATAAGATAGCATCTTGTGTAATGGTTAATTGTGTTTAAAACAACCCTAAAATTCTGAGGAGATCAAGGTCAGTGTGAGTTGGACTAGTAAGTGAAGGTACCCTGGAAGCCACATGATTTAGGTGTTGAGGGACTCTGTGATAAAACTTCCTCATTTGAGGCATGGGACAAAACTTGGATTATGGGCAGTTAGAGAGTTTGTGGGGAGAGATGAATTGAGATGATTGATTTATAAGAGACACATGATGTGATACAAGTCAGGAGAGGCAAGTAAGATAATCAGTTTGTAGTTATTTGGTAAGAGGAGATTGAAAATGCTAAGAAGTAAGTGCAAAGTTCAGTAATTGATAGGTCAAGATACTGGATTTAGTTTTTACTTTTAAATTACTGGTATGTGAACAGGCCATACATTCCAATAACTCAAAATGCAAAAGGAAAAGAAGAGCCTACTGTGAAAAGGATCCTTTCCACTTGTTGCCTAGACATCTAGTTTTAATTTCCCGAGGCAACCAATGGTTGAAAATGCATTTATCCTCATGCCTATATTGGCTTACCTCATCTTACTGTTCTTTGCAGATAATTGTGCTTTTTACAAATTGAAGGTTTGCGGCATCCCTTCATAAAGCAAGTTTTTCAGTGTCATTTTTCCAACAGCGTTTGCTTAACTTCATGTGT